>NC_137326.1:103372677-103985323 GCF_965287045.1 Carcharhinus amblyrhynchos
CCCTTAGTGCTAAACAGAAATTAACCTGAGTTATGTGCTTTAAATGATATTGTTTTAACCACAACAAGAAACAAAAGGACCATCACTGAATCAAGCTCCCATTGATGTTTTGTTTTGATAAATAGCTGTAGGAGAAAAATGACATTCCTAACAGTTGCGAGTTCCCACAAAACTTGTGTGAAATGGAAATCTCAGCAATTAAAACATATATGCAGTTAGCAAATTGTAAGCAAGAACAACAATAGAATTAATTTGTTATGATCTCCCCCACAATAGTTTCCACCAGTCACAACCAGTTATAAATTTATAGTATTGTAATACTGAACCAAGTACACCAGTAGTAACGCTGCATTAATTTTCTCATTGGTAGTAACATGAAAAGATTGCTTTTGGTTTTGTAAAATCACTTATTTCCCTCTTCTGCAAGAGATGCCCTCAGTGAAATGCCACTGAACTTACCACAGGGTGTGCTGACTGCCAGTGAGGCAGCTGGCGATTTTCATATTTCCTATGCTAGTAGGAGTGAATTCCCTTGGTTATCTCATATACTGCTGCTATAACCTCGGCAAAAGTTTAGTGAAACAGGGTGTCTGTGACAGGAGAAGAGCTAAGGAAATTTACCGCCCTCTTTTAGAACAGGCAGAAAGCAGTTAGACTCACTTCAGTCCGTACCTTGACAAAATAAATACCCCGGTTGCAGAATTTGATCCACTGAAGGAAAGTAATCTACAAAGGAAACCAGAGAGGTTGGTCATCATTTACATTTCAAGCACCACAGACTGACATTTTTTTAAACTGGTTTTAAGTACCCTTCAAGACCATTAATATGTCAGCAATGTTTCCAAAGTAACCAAAAGACACAAAAGCAGTGACATGCAGTGCTTCGTTCAGCAAATCGTTGTTTTAATAAAAGAAAGAGCTGCAGTGTGGCACACTGTGAGCCAACAGAGCAAACTACAAAGGGAGCAGAAGAAAGTGTGATAGGAAAATTGAAAATAGAAGCAGGAGGAAGTCATTCAACGCCTTGAGCCTGCTCCACCATTCATTATGATCAATAGCCTGATCCCACTTTTTCC
Source organism: Carcharhinus amblyrhynchos (assembly GCF_965287045.1). Taxonomy (NCBI): domain Eukaryota; kingdom Metazoa; phylum Chordata; class Chondrichthyes; order Carcharhiniformes; family Carcharhinidae; genus Carcharhinus; species Carcharhinus amblyrhynchos. The sequence continues at coordinate 103,373,754 of NC_137326.1, forward strand.
CCCAAATCCTTTGATCCCCTTCACACCAAATGCTATATCTAACTGGTTCTTGAAAACATGCAATGTTTTGGCCTCAACTACTTCCTGTGGTAGCAAATTCCACAGGCTGACCACTCTCTGGGTGAAGAAATTCTTCTAATCTCTGTTCTAAACAGTCTTCCCTGTATCCTCAGACTGTGACCCTTGGTTCTGGACACCCCCACCATCAGGAACGTTCTTCTTACATCTACCGTGTTTAGTTCTGTTAGAATTTTATAGGTTTCTATGAGGTCCTCCTCATTCTTCTCAATGCCAGCAAATATAACACAAACCGACTCAATTTCTCCTCATACATCAGTCCTGCCATCCCAGGAATCAGTCTAGTAAACCTTCTCTGCACTCCCTCCAGAGCAAGGACATCTTTCCTTAGATAAGGAGACCAAAACTGCACACAATACTCCAAGTGTGGCCTCACCATGGCTCTATATAATTGCAGCAAGACATCCCTGCTCCGACATTCAAATGCTCTTGCTGTGAAGGCCAACATACCATTTGCCTTTTGTACTGTCTGCTGCACCAGCGTGCTAGCCTTCAGTGACTGGTATATGAGGACACCCAAGTTTCATTGCACATTTCCCTGTCCTAATTTATGGCCATTCAGGTAGTAGTCTGTCTTCATGTTTTGGTTACCGAAGTGAATAACCTCACATTTATCCAAATGATGCAATATTTGCATTTATCCACTCACTCAACTTGTCCAAATCACACTGAAGGATCTCTGCATCCTACTCACAGCTCACCCGCCCACCTGCATCTGCAAATTTGGAAATATTACATTTAGTTCCCTCATCTAAATTATTAATATATATAGTGAATAGCTCGAGTCCCAGCACTGATCTCTGCATTACCCCACAAGTCACTGCCTGCTATTTGAAAAAAGACCCATTTATTTTTGCCGTTTCTCACCTGCCAGCTAATTTTCTAGCCATCTCAATACACTACCCACAACCCCATGTACTTTAATTTTACACGCTACTGACTCCCTCTCATCAATTCTACTAGTACATCCTCAAAGAATTCCAGTAGGCTTGTCAAACGTGATTTCCCTTTCATAAATTCATGCTGACTCTGATCTTGCCACTGTTTTCCAAGTGTTTTGCCATAAAATCTTCGTTAATGGATTCTAGAATTTTCCCCACTACTGATGTCAGGCTTACTGGTCTAGACTTCCGTGTTTTCTTTATACCTCCCTTATTAAATAGTGGGGTTATGTTAGCTACCCTCCAATCTGTAGGAACCGTTCCACTCTAGAATGAAGACAAAACAAAGAACAAAGAAAATTGCAGCACAGGAACTTTCGATAAGGAGAACCTTCAGCCCTCCAAACCTGCATCGACCATGCTACCTGACTGAACTAAAACTTTCTACCTTTCCAGGGACCATATCCTTCCATTCCCATCCTATTCATTTATTTGTGCAGACGCCCCTTAAAGATCATTGTTGTATCTGCTTCCACTACCTCCCCCAGCAGCGAGTTCCCCAGGCATCAAACACCCTTTGTGTAAAAAAGTTGCCTCGTACATCTTCTTTAAACCTTGCCCCTCACACCTTAAACCTGTGCCCCCTAGTAATTGACTCTTTCACCCTGGGATAAAGCTTTTGACTATTCAATCTGTCCATGTCCCTCATAATCTTGTAAATGTCTATCAGGTCGCCCTATAACCTCTGTTGTTCCAGTGAGAACAAACAAAGTTTCTCCAACCTCTCCTACAGCTAATGCTGTCCATAGCAGGCAATATCCTGATAAATCTTTTCTGTACCCTCTCCAAAGTCTCCACATCTTTCTGGTAGTGTGGCGACCAGAATTGAACACTATATTCCAAGTGCGGCCTAACTAAGATTCTATAAAGTCGCAACATGACTTCCCAATTTTTAAACTCAATGCCCCGACCGATGAAAGCAAGCACACTGTATGCCTTCTTGACTACCTTCTCCACCTGCTTTGTCACTTTCAGTGATGTGTGTTCCTGTACACCCAGATCCCCCGACTATCAATACTCTTAAGGATTATGCGATTTACTGTACATTTCCTATCTATATTAGACCTTCCAAAATGCATTACCTCACATTTGTCCAGATTAAACTCCATCTGCCATCTCTCTGCCCAAATCTCCAACCGATCTATATCCTGCTGTATCCTCTGATGGTCCTCATTGCTATCTGCAAATCCACCAATCTTTGTGTCATCCATAAACTTACTAACCAAACCAGTTACATTTTCCTCCAAATCATTTATATAAATATTACAAAAAAAGTCCTAGCATTGATCCCTGAGGAACACCATTTGTCGCAGCCCTCCATTGAGAAACTCACTCTTCTACACCTACCCTCTGTCTTCTATGGCCAAGCCAATTCTGCATCCACCTTGCCAGCTCACCTCTAATCCCATGCAACTTCACCTTCTGCATCAGTCTGCCATGAGGGACCTTGTCAAAGACCTTATTGAGTTCATGTAGGCAGCATCCACTGCCCTACCCTCATCAATTATCTTTGTCACTTTCTTGAAAAACTCAATCAAGTTAGTGAGACACGACCTTCCCTTCACAAAACCATGCCGCCTCTCGCTAATACGTCCTACATTCTGCCTTTTTACCTATATAATTTGTCACAATGTGTACCACGATCATTGGCTTTTCACTCTCCCCCTCCAGAATGTCCTGTAACTGCTCTGAGACATCCTTAACCCTAGCACCAGGGAGGCAATGTATCATCCTGGAGTCTCATTTGTGGCCTGTCTATTCTCCTTACAATTGAATCCCCAGTAACTATTGCATTCCTACAATTTTTACTCCTCCCTCTGCAGCAGAACTAACCAAGGTGCAACAAATTTGGCTATTGCTGCTTTCCTTGAGAGATCATTCAACAAAGTGGAATACCTCTTTTTCAGGAGAATGGCCACAGGGGATTCTTGCACTGTCTACCACGCCCATATGCACTGACTAGTGGTCACCCATTCCCTTCCTGTCTGGGAAATCTTAGCCTACAGTGTGACCAGCTCTCTATACATGCTATCATAATAATCTCCACCTTGCAGATGCTCCACAGTGTTCCCAGCTGCTGCTTCAGCTCTGAACACAAGGCTTCCCAGGCCTGGAATGCATTCCCCAAGGAGGTAGTGGAAGCAAGCACATTAGCAACATTTAAGAGGCATCTGGATGTATACATGGAAAGAGAGGGAATAGAGAGAGGGATAGAGGGATATGGGCTGAGTAAGGCAGAAGGGTTTTTGTAGTTTAATTCAGAGCATCATGATCGACACAGGCTTGGAGGGCCTGTTCCTGTGTTTTTCTTTGTTCTTAGTTTCTTTGTTCTTCCACAAGCTGCAGTTGGAGACACTTCCTGCACGCAACTTGGCTCCAGGCATTGGAAATGTTCCCAGCTGCCCACATGGAGCATGAGGAGCACACCACGGTGTGGAGTTATCCTGTCATGACTTAGCTGTTTAATTTAAACTTTTGGAAGATATTTAATATCAGATATTATCCAATTCTCCAGGGCCCTTCTTTCCTGCTCCTTGCTACTACTGAATATAACACTTATAAACTATGAACCACAAAAAAAACTCTGAAACTCTAAAGTATTAAATACTTATGCAATCTTATCCACTACTTACCAATCAGCTCTTTTCCTTCTGTCCTCTACTACTGCAGCAGGGCAGGACCATTCTCTGAAGATTTAAAAGTTAGAAGATGAGGAGAAAAAACATAAACCTCTCTCTTTCCCCTCTGCAGCAAAATCCCACTCAGCTCCAAGTTCCTGATACTCACACTCCCTCTAGCTGTGTCTCACTCCGAATGGTTGTTCTCTCCCACTGTCCATGTGCAAAGCTCACTATGAGTGTGAGTGCTCAAGCCCTTTTCTTACAAAGAGCTGAAATGACTCACACACCAGTTAAACTTCAAAAGTATTCATACCTATTGAGGCCCTAATCAGGCTTCAGGTGAACTTGCAAAGAAAGAGAAATATTTACCAATTCAATTCAATTCAATACCCATTCAGCTCCAAATTCCTGATACCCACACTCACTCTGCTTGTGTCTCACTCCAGTTGGATGTTCTATCTCACTTTTAGTGCGCAAAGCTCACTTGTGATTTCAGTTTCACATGTTTAACACTCAGCATTGTATTCTGCCGTTGCTGGTTTAATTCTCTGACTTTGTAATAGAAGGAACATGTTGTATAATACATTATATTTTAAGTGTGATGTTATTTTTATGTACTTCATTCTGTTCTTTAGTTAATGGTGTATAAATATAAGGTTTGACAAGGTAAAATGTTTTGTCCTCATGAACGATCCAACTGCATCATTCCCCCCGCTAAAATGATTAGCTGAAATGATCCTGCAATTCTTTTCTACCTGAATGAATTTGGGACAAAGTGTATACTTGGTGGATGAAATGTAATGTCTACACATGTAAAAAGCTGCATTAATTAAAGAAAATGAGTGACTCAAATATTCCATAAATGGAGATGAAATTGATAAGGATGAAACTGAAAGAGAGTGTAGGGCCTTGAGTGAGTGCTAAGCGCATCAAGTAATGCAGAGCTGCAACCAACATTGCTAAAAGGATGTTGAACTACACGGGGGAAATATAAATCAGAGAAAGTGCAGTTGAAACTATGTATGGTCAGATCTCACTTTGAATATTGTGTCCATTTCTGGTCAGCATTAAAAATAGGAGACATTCAAATGTTGGACTCAGTGCATACAAGTTCATTGTAATCTATTCCCAATATCAGATATCTGACATATAGAGAAATCTTGGATAGACAGATTGGTCTTTTCAGTTGTAAAGGAGAAATGTTGTTTTCATATGGCTAATGAAGAGTTTAATATCAAGGTTAACAATCTATTCAACAGCTTCAGCTAACGCTGTGAGAATGATTGCATGAGAAATGGATCTCTTGGGGCAGGAGTTCAATATTTGGATTATTGTCTGACCTGGATGGCCACAGTCACATACTGTGCTGTTCCTCATGTTCCAATTATGTGAACAATTGGTCACATCTTCTGTGGCCTGTCCTCAAGCAGTTGAGAATTGTCCACATCTTCTGTGCAAGGTTCAAATCTGAGTCTTTAGTCATGTCACTAATCTAGTTGCGGTTGGTGACTTCTACGGTCAACCAGGAGGTGTGACATTGAGAAATAGGATGGTCATCAGTTTTGCAGGGTGTGGAATATCTAGGATTTCAGACTGTGCATATTTTTTAAAAATCCTTTATCAGTGGGAGTGCTTCATAAACTGTGAGCTAGTGGTGTTCTTTTGAGGAGATTGCTTTCCCTGCAGATATCAGGAGTTTCAGTATATGTCAGCACAGGAAGCTACTCAAACTGTATCAGTATTGATGTTCCAGAAGTTAAACTCTTAGTTTCCTGGAGGTGGATTCGTTCTGCATTTGTGTGTGGCTGCTGAGCCAGGTTGAGTAGCAATACTATGCAGACCGCGCTGAGTGAAGCAGTGCAGAGAGTGTTAATTTTGCTGTCCCAGGTGGTACCTGCCACTTTTCGTGAGAGATTTACTTTTGTCTTGAACTTGGCTACCCGTGTTCTGCAGGTATTGCTGGTAGGGTAGTGTACGGTCAGAAGTGATGCCAAGATATTTTGAAGTGATCAGCCATAGCACTAGGTGTGAAGCTTTCCTCTGGCCTTCAAGTTGTTCAGATGGAAGATCGAAACAACAGTCTTGGCAGTGTTTGATTAAAGTCTCCATTTTCTGAAGTAGGCTTCCAGAGAACATACATCTTCAGTGAGTGTCGTCTCAATGTCTTGGAGTTCTTTAACCTGGAAAATTAGAGGCAAATCATCAGCATATGCAAAAAGCTGTAATATTGTGGGAGGGAAGTCACTAGTAGACATGTTGAAAAGCTGGGGAGAGAACTGAGAAATAATCTTATATATGTATACTAAATTGATAAAGTTATACAAAACATACCTCAGAATATTATTTTACATGAACTACATGGAAGTAGAAAAAAGGGGTGACAGGTTCAAACCAATTATAGGTTATTTTTGGACTGATATTAGGAAATTCCTCATACAAAAATGGGTGGAATAAACTTCCAGATAGAGCAGCAGATGCAAAAATTCTGTATTCAGTTGGAAATCAACTGATGTTATTGGTAGAAAAGGTTAACATCAACCTGTACAGATGAACTTGAGCGAGTCAAATAGCCTTATCACCTAGTCATTTTGTGCATGGATTAGAGTTTTGGCAGAACAGGGAGAGATAGGAGCAAAATATATGCTGATGTTACAGAGATGAGGAAGATGACTGGTAGCAAAAAATGCAGGGAAGGAAGTTCAGCTTGGGGAGAGGCAGCTGGGCCCTAATGCAACAGCTTTGCACAGCTATGGGTGAAGCTTGAGTTGGCAGCTAAGAAGGCAGGTGAAACCAAACCAAATGTATGTTTGTACTAGTATAATCTGGAGATGATGGTTAAAAAAATATTTTTTAATATTAATCTGAAAATATCATTTTCTGATTTACCATCAACTTTCCACTTTGTATGTGTTTATATTGGCAGTGATGTAACTAGTAACAGGCATACAGATTCAGAATTACAGAATTGTAACTGCAGAAAAGGAGGCCGATCGGCCGGTCGTGTCTCTGCCGTCTCTCGGTAGGAGCAATTTACCTATCACCTATTTATGTAATATAAAACTATAATTTACCATTCAATCTACCAGATAATGCTCAACTTTACATCCTCAATATGCATGTACTTTTCATGAAACATTACTTATTTCATGGCCTTCTTGCTTGGAGAACTATTTGGAACATTTCAGACAACAATTGGTAGGGTGGGGGTGGGGGTACCACCCATCCTTCCTCTCTTTGTTTCTCCAGATCTAGCATCACCCCCACTGTACCTTATGTCCTTTTCCTCCTGACTGCAGACTGAGATGATCAAAGCTATTTAAATGAGGTGACCTCCCCGTCATGCTACATATTTTGGTATGGTCTCCAGCTGGTGAATCCTAGCACTTGTGCCAGGATTGATTGGGGTTCTCTGCCTATTTGGTCTCCTATGTTTCACTAATTTGTTATTTTTCTATCTGTTTATTTCCAATTGTGAGTCAATACTCTGGACAATACTCTGCCAACCGTTACGCCTGTGACTCGACAGCTAATAATACAAGTATACAGAAATCTGCACTGGCCCTAAACTGTTACCTCAAGCAATAAATCAGCAATACTAACACATTTGCTTGCATTTCAGAAACTATAAAAAAAGGACAGCACACGATATTCTGGAAAAATGGAAAGCAGTTTCTCCCCTGAAAGCAGGAGAGGACAGGGCCATATATCTGGGTCTGGGAATGCTGGTGTGTTCCATAGTGATTGCGTTCCTTTTGGGAACAAAACTGGTCCAATCCTACAATGCAAGGTACTGGAAAAAAAATCTATTTTTGATGGATCTGTATATTAACTAGATGGTGTTAGAACTAATAAACATAGTTCTCCAATTTTTGAACCAAATTAGCTAAGTAATTACATGTGGTATGTTTTAATTAAAATGAGGTAACTAAATCATAATGCTGGATTGATTCAAAATACTTTTAATTTCCTCCAAATGTATACTGTATGGTTGCATTACCAATGCTGAAATGAAGATTAGACAGACAATATATTTTATCATTGTGCAGGATTGGCATAAAATACTCAGGAAAAAATGTGTATTTGTGTCCCATTTCAGAAATACAATAAAGTGAGAATCTTTTTGGTAAAATTATAGCTTAAATTCCATGTTAAATTCAATTCTGAGCTATATTCTCGCACTGAAAAAGGACAAAGGATATCAATATCTCTGAATATCATATTAATGTAGATTCTTGGTTTACCTGCAAGGTGACAAAAATGAAGGACTTGATAGTTTCTCCCACACCCCTGCCAGCCACATTTCCAATCTGGGAAACTCGTGGCATGAATCTACAGCTAAGACTCGATTTTGAATTAGAGTGTTTAAGTTCATTGTCCAATTATTATTATTCACAAAATATGTATTGACCGTTTTTTTCAAAAATCTATGAAAATTTCACCTGATTATCTATTTCCTTATGAAACAAAAAAACCCTTAGAAAATTTATTCTTACACTTTTGCAGTTTAGATAAACTCTTTGGAATTATTGGTGACGGATATCAGTTACAAAACTGAAATTCATACCGTGTGAATGATGGAATGGATTTAAATTCATTTACAGGAAGTATTATTGGATCAACAAAGGTCCGATTTTCCCCAAAAAATTCTAAAATTAAAGTTTATTTATTAGTCACAAGTAAGGTTTACATTAACACTGCAATGAAGTTACTGTAAAATTCTCCTAGCCACCACACTCCGCCTATTCAGGTCAATGCACCTAACCAGCATGTCATTCAGGGAGGAAACCGGACCATCCGGAGGAAACCCACACAGACACAGGGAGAACATGCAAACTCCACACAGACAGTTACCCAAGCTGGGAATCAAACCTGGGTCCCTGGCACTCTGTGATGCAGCAGCGCTAACCACTGTGCCATTGTGCTGCCCAAAGTGCTAAACTGGGGAGAAAAATGGTGTAAACCACAATAGTTTTCTCCATGGGAAGTCAGATTCGAATCTCCCACACTCTGTGCACTGCAGAGGTCACAATCATTAAAAGCTTGGGGGGTGAGGGGGGGGGGGCGCCTAATCACGCCAGATTCTGACAGTTCCGGGCCTCTGTGCATGTGTGGTGGCCCCAATCTGATTGCAGTTAGCTGGACAGCTCAATCACTGGCCAGCTCAGGACCCCTGCAGTGCCTCCCCAGTTCCCTCCCCCACGATCCAATCGCTGCCCGCACAAGCATTCCCGGGCCAACCCCTTCCCCCACCCTACCATGGAGTGCCGCAATCTCCAGCCCCCTGGGAGGCAGACCACTCCCCACGGGAGGCAGACCCCACTCCCCCCAGCCAGTTGTGATCACTGGCCTCCCTCCAGCCCCAACCGATCCTATCTGCAGAGTGGCACTGGATCCCCCACCCTCTTGGTACTGCCTGCAATAAGCCCCCCTACGCTCTGCCTCCTTTCCCTGTAGGCCCCACAGTGCCAAGGTGCCCCCTGGGCTGCCCCTTGGGCAGTGCTGGGGGCACAGGCTGTCATTGTCAGGGTGCCCATGCCCAGGGGACACCACTCCCTGACGCCCAACCCCCTGGGGGGCCCCGATAGCCCCCTCCTTCACTCCGGTGGGGCCTCCTACTAAATCCCCTCAAGTAGGGAGCTACTCTAAAGCCCGCCAGAGTGAAGTACTCCTGGTGGGGTAGGAGATGTTATCAGGAGAATTCCGTGCTGCGCCCGATAATCACATTTAAAATACATTTAAAAAGATTTAAATCATTTATCTGCCTACGAGTTTCCAGTGTGGTCCCGACTGTGCTTGCTCTCTGACTGCGGAAGACATGCATGCATCAGGAATGCATGTGCAAATCTCACGAAATGGCAGACACATGCAAGTCCCATCCTAACTCATCAAAAAACGTGCCCCCTCCAGATGGGAGAAACGGGCCCTAAATCGTTTTGCTCACCATTAATTAACAAAGAAGAAACAAAGACAATACTCTAACTTACAGTTTTTCTTTGTGTTGCTTAGTGTTTGGAATGCGGAATCACAATGTACTGTTCTTGAAGCAAGAATTACAAACTGCAAAAATTGCATGCAGAACTGTGTGTCAAATTGTCAGAAGCCATCGCAGTATCCTTGCATTCAGATATATGTTAACCTGTCCTCTTCAGGGTTGACGGCTCAGCTACACCATTCAGAAGAAAGTGTACGCATCAATTCTGAGGTAGGAAACAATGCATTTTCTTGATAGTGAAACTGAGCCAATCAAATGAATGTCAGAGACAAATGAGGGGGTTGGTGGATGGTGGAAGAGATCACAGCCCGACAATATATGATGATCAAATCAGGGCAAAATAATGTGCAGGTAATGTATTTGCTGGATGTAAAGATGTATTTATCTCCTTTTGTGAAAATGCTTGAAAATGATAAATTATATCATTGCTTGTTTAATGTCACACTTCCTGGAAATATCGGGGAGTTCCTGATCATTAATCTTAATGCTTGGAAAATCATGGATGATATTCATCTGAACTTCCTATATATAAACTTACAGTACGCAAGGCACACCACCAGGAACACAATTTAGAAATTCACCCCTAAATTGTATGAGAGGAATAAAGATTAAAACTATAGCTTCGCATTTGGATCTATTATTTAAGTTCCTGAAATGTAGCATAGAGTCAACTAAGAATGCAACAATTTTCTGACACATTATTGGTAATCTAAGGTTACATTTTGCCAGCAGAAAATAGTGGGGTATTTTTAAGATGTGGATTCTCTATTTACCTATACCCGAATAAAGCTCTTGAATGCCTGTGGCATAAAAATGGGGTTATTAATAAAAATGAACAGTCCACTCCATTTCCTAAAGCCATTTTTAAATTATAAACTGGAATCCTCTCTCTGTTGTTGTTGCAATTTCTGAGGATCAGCAGGTAGGTCATGCATTGAGCACAACCTATCCAGTGATGTCTCACATTAGCAAACCCTTATCTGTAGTCTTCAAAGGAGCCACTGCAAGAAGACTAAATTTTTTTCATCTTTCTTAATGAACCAGGAAAAAAATCAGGCAGGGTGTGGAATGGGCAGCCTATCTATGAATGCCAGTTTTCTGCTCACATCCAAAGTGAAAATAACTTCTAAGGGTGTTGAATGCACATTAGGTTTAATGTAGTCCTACTGATTCTGATGTACTTCTCCGCAATCTGCATCTCCAATCCAATACCTAATGGTGATCTTTTTGCCAGCAAGAATTTGGTTTTCTTATAGGTCAGTGCTCTACTAGTTGAGGCATTTGAACAATTTCTGGGATAGCTTAGATTAATTTTTCACACTATTGCAATGCCACAGGCTTTTAAGAGCATTATCCAGGTTGACAGACAATTCAAATCTTAAAAATGAATGGCTGCAAAATTGTTTCAGTAAAAAGTGTACGAGGAATACAAACAAAGCATGCATGGCAAAATGATTATTTTCGTGTCCAAAGGTCTGTGACCATAATTGTCAAATGTGATAAATTGTAACGCCACCCATTTCTTGGTATAAATTGAGAGGTCAGCAGCTGAAAATTGAGGAAGAGCCCCTCTATTATCTTTTGGAATCTGAAGGCCTCCCTGATGAAATTTCAGGTGGACCTGTATATGGGAAAATGGCTTTTTCTGGCAGAATGCTGTTTAGATGTCTAATCAAGGTCTGTATATTGTGCGACCACAGTCTCACCCAGGCCCTATTCCCGTAATACTATACATTTACCATAGTGGCCTCCTCCTGCGCTGTAGAATTCTATGATTCTATAATTGTCATTTTGCAGTACAAATAAGCAGAGTATGTTTTAGATATTGGGAAGCTAATCTGTATTGGCTATTCTATAAGAGAACTTTTTTTTTTCTTTTATGTGGAACAAGTATCTGGTTCTAAAAATACTGCAGTTGTTTGCTCAGTTGGTCTGCTTTCCTGTTTTCTTTTTTCATTAATTAAACACAAACATCAGTTGTAGCAACAAATTTGTTGTTGTGTTGTACAATCCAATATGAATACTTCATCAAAACATACAACTCTATGAATATGATTCTTTATTATTGAGTTCACCATTCACTACAAAAGCTTAAAATGTCAAGTTTCACAGTTTCAACCTGACTGCACTATAGAAGTGGGAGTGAGGAAGTTGGATTAGATGAGTTGCTCTTGTCAAGAACCAGTCAGCTGAATGGTTCCCTTTTGTGCTGTAGCCATTGTATGAATCTTTAATTTGGTGCCCCCATTTACAGTGGTTGCTGTAAACATTTATGTACCAATTCTACCTTTTCGATCACTACATTGCATGCACTCTCACATTAAACTACATTGTATATGAAAGGACGCACAATGCAAACTTCAGATAAGATGGATTCAACAAGATACTCACGTTCATCAGCTTCCTTCAAGATTCCATTAACATGGATATCTGGTACACCCAAGCACAATGATGTTATTACTCTTAAGCACAATGATCAAACCAACCTGCCCCAGCCCCTTTAAGCATGGCTGAGTGACATTCCCATTTTTTCAGTTTATCATCCTTTTACAATCCATTTCTGTTCAGCAGAATTAAAAGCTTTTTTTAACTTATTGAGTGCTGATCCCACAAATAGCGAGAAGCATTGAAATATATGGATAGTGAGAATCCGCATTCCTACATCTTGCCACCTTGTTCTCGCACCACCACCCTGGCATCACTCTGGTATCTGATCTCCCCTAAATTGCCAGCTGACTCAGCAAAGGAGTGGGTGTGAGGGACATGGATTAGATAAATTGCCCTTGTCAAGGACCAATCAACTGAATGGCCTCCTTTTGTGCTGTAGCCATTGTATGATTTTATAATTTGTTGTCTTACAACAATTGGTAAGCTGCAGCAGAGCATTCATTTTGCATCCATCGCTCACTGATTACGTTCAACTGAGTTCCAAACCTGAAATGGCTCGGGTCTTCCAAAGCCGGGTTTGGGCAAATAACAATGCAGCTTTACCAATTTTACATTTATTTTAGAATGCAGGACAACATTATAGATTATAATTCTTCAGTGGGAAATTATGCGCTGTCTTTTAAACTTAGCTGCTGTGAATCATCATGTTGATTTCTCTAAATTTGCAAGATAAAAATGAATCTTCTTTCTTTTTTCTTTTTCAGTGTTTCTGTACTGCAAAGTGTAATGTGAATCATTCAGAAACTGAAATGCTGATAGCCTCTATAACAAACAACACACAATCCCAGTCTATCTCTTTTCCTTGCTACTACGACCCAGAAGGAAAACAAAGTAACGTACTCTTGACAAGATTTGATTTTTCTAAAGCTTTGCTACATTTGTTTATTTGCCCTGTTATTATATTTGGTTGTGGAATTGTACTTATTGTTATGGTGAAGTTGACACAGTACCTGTCTATGCTTGAGGAACAGTTGCAGACAAAGAAATGAAAAGCATGGAGAAAAAAAGCTAGTTTTCACCAAAGTTTCTTCAAAATAGTTATGTCAAAGAGCATGATGTCAAAATGCTACCAGAAAACGATTACTTATCTGTGATACACATTTTTGTGTGATGATTATTAAAATTCTGTTGACAAAATATGTAAAATGCACTCAAGTATCTCCACAATTAAACAATGACTTAGCAATGTGTTACTAATAATTTGCACATGGATAACTATAATCATAAAATCTGATCAGCCAAAATCAGAGGTGTTAATGCACGATAAACAGTCACATTCTTAGAATGAGTTAGCAGATGAAAGCAGTGCTTGCAAACACTTACATAATTATTAGCATTAACATTTATCCCCATCTGTTACTCATGATTATTATGGTGTTTTCTACAACTTTCATGTGGAAATGGGAGATTTTTAAAACATATTTTGAAACAATGTACCTTCAATCTGTTTTTTCTAAGGCTGTGATATGAAGTACATTTTTATTTGAATAACTAATTTATGTTAATCAGCTGGAATGACTAGGGAATGGAGTGCGACTACAAGTGGGAGAGAGCAACAAGATGCAGACCACTCGGATGTATAATGACAACCTACTTTAAATAGCAGGAGTGTCATTTTTTTTGACACTATTACAAGGATAAAATCAAAAGTAGAAAATTTACCCTTCAAAAAAAACAAAAATAGAATGCTAATCAAGCTATATGCTCCACCCTGAATAACATTTCAAGTCTGAATGTTGTTGCTGCTGCATTCATCCAAGCCAATGGGTAATAATCCATCACACTCCTAACATCTATTACACTTGGTGGAAAAGCTGTGGGGAATTATAAGGTAAGCCAATTAACTCAGAATACCCAGTCACAGATCTACTCCAGTAGCCAAAGTATATATGCCCAGGTAGGTTTCTGGTCAATGGTGACCTTCCCCCCAACTCCTGGATGTTAATAATGCGGAATTCTGCAGAATATCAATGAGGGGTATTCTGAGATGGTAATGTTATTGAATGTGATGGGAGGTGATTAGACACTCTGTTATTAGAGATGGTCATTACCTGGAATTGTGTGACACAAACGTCATTTGCAGTATCACCTATCAGGTATGGCTTGGGTATTGTCCAGGTCTTGCTGGACAAAAATAGACTGTTTCATTATCTGAGGAATTGTGAATGGCACTGAAAATTATACAGATATTAACAAATATCCCCACTTCTGACCTTATGCTGGAGTGAAGGTCACTGATGAAGCAACTGATGATTGTTGAGTCTAAGATACTGCCCTGAGAAACTCCTGCAGCCATATTCTGGATCTGAGGTGATTGGCCTCCAACAGCTAGAACCATGTCAAAAACAATTACATTAATTTATATTCCCATATATCTATGATCAAAATAATGAAAGGAGAAATATTTTGATGTAGAGGGTTGCTAGTATATAGAATATTATATCCAAAACAGTGTTGAAAGCAGAACCAGTAATCTTTCCCAAAAAAATTGCATTTATAATCATGCTTTTCGTGATCACTAGATGTCTTTGATTTGATTTATTGTTGTCACGTGTTGATATACAGTGAAAAGTATTGCTTCTTGCACACTATACAGACAAAGCATACCGTTTATAGAGCACATGGGGGAGAAGGAAAGGAGTGTAGAAAGTAATGGAAAACATAGAACGAGAGTAAAAGGTGACGGTGTGCTGGGGACAGTTCGTCTGCAAGTGCTTTGGGCTTAATGAAGCACTTTTGAGGTGCAGTCATTGCTGTAATGTAGAAGCCTTTAAAAATTGACAGATGAAATATACGGAAAAGACAAAATTTTAAAAAAGGGTGGGAGAATAGGCTTAAGTGAAATAGCTCTCGCAGAAACCTAGCAGAGATATAATGGGCTGTAAAATTCTATGGGCCAAGGTTTGCTGGAGGCAGGCAATTCACTGTGTGCGCAGTTTGTTAGCTACTTTCCTGCAACCTTTTGCTCATACATTATTTTGCTCTATAAATAGCTGGCAGTGCAAGCTGATAATGTTCTAGCAAGGGCAATAGGGTACCTTAGCTACTGGTGAGTGAAGGAACTAACCTTTGAGATGAAGGATTAAGAATAAGCAGTGAGAGAACTGAGAAAAAATGAATTTGAATGAGTCAATTCAATGTCAAATCAAGTACATCAACAGATAGAAAGGGAGAAATATGGATGAAGTGTGAGGGAAAACAGGCAAAATAAGAAAAAAACTTTTTAAACCTAAAATTAACATTTTTAAAATCTCCAACAATATTCATGAGTTGAAGGAATTAGAGTCCATACGTATAACTGTTCACTTTCTAGGCCAACTAGATTAATTGGCAGTCATTAGCAATCGTCAGAAAATTAACTACGGTGCAAAAAAAAATGAAGATGCTGAAAATCCAAAATAAAAATAAAGACTGGAAATACTTGGCAGTTCAGGCAGCATCTGTGGAGAGAAAAACAGTTAAGATCTCAGCTGGAGCTATGACCTTCTGTCAGAACTTAAATTCATTAGAATGATTTAATGGACTTAACCTTCTGTGGTGAGTTTAATGGTCAATTAATGTGCAAAAATGGCATCATTTTCATGAAAATCACAGAGCAGTTGAATATGAAATGCTCCTTTCACAAAGCTAAGGGCAAAAAGATGGAAATTGTCCATCAATTTGAGGGGATTTGCATGATATGTCTTCCTTACCACAGTTGGATAGCCAATTTGCATGTTAGCAACATGTGCATCATTCATGTGCTTACATGTTTTCAGTAAACTCCAGCCCGTTGTGGAAAGGAGCATTTAATCAAATTTCTAATAACAGTTTAGGTCAAACAGTAGCTTCTGAAAACTTGTAATTGGTAATTATTTTGCAAAGCAAGGGCATTCTTTCAATATCCTCGTATGAGAATGCAATTATTTTATATTTGCTCTACATTATTATTTGCATAATGATTGCTAACGCTTGCTTTTTAGCAGATTTTCTCCAGCTATACATATTCTTTCATTTTAAGCGCATCAAGAAAGGCTAACTTGTACATCAAAAGTCAAATGACACAGACACCAATGTCTATTTATTTTAGTTATGCAAAATCTGACATCAAATAAATGCAACACAAAACCTTGCCCTCCATATTACGTTCAAGATTTCTACTTATTAATTAAAATGTTTAGAATGGGAGCTGTGATTTAAGGAGTGAGTGTAATTTTGTTATTATTAATAAAGGCTACTTTTCAGCCTCCATTTTGAGTTTTACATCAACATTCCAGGCTTGCAGTACACCTGAATTTAAAGAAAACTGATAGCTGAATACCCTGAGAAAGGGAAGTATTTTCATTATAGAGCACTAAACTCTACTAAAAGGAGGTATATATTTTTCCGCGGCGCAGATTTCCATTTGGTCTGATCACAATTTAGTTTTATGTAGATTTACTGGCCAGAATCTTACCAATATTCACGCTGGTGGGATTTTCCCATCCTGCGTAAGTGAATGGAGATTTGGCAGGCCGCCAAATACTCCGACTTCACTGCAGCAGGAGAGTGGTGTGAATGGCAAATAAGATCAACCCAACTACGTTGAGTTTCCTGGCCCAGAAGAAGTTTTTAATTTGTCCAACTTACTGCGATGACAAGCTTTTTCCTGTCTTTGAATGCTGATTTTGACCCTTGGGTGCAATGTTAGTTTCAGGAGTAAAAGTGTCCAGGAATGCACACCATTGTTTATTCAATCGTACTTTCTGAGAAATTGTTCAAGGAGCAGTGCATGTGTTTGATTTTGCATTCTCAACTATGGACAATAATTTGTCCTGTAAGGTCTGCTGCTTTGGCATCTCAAGATCCAGGAATTGGATCCTGAGCTCTAGCTAGTCTAAAGAAAATCTAGAGAGTGAAAATTGGGAGAGATGAATAATGGGTCGCTAATTCTGTATCATCCAATTAGCACTATTGCTCAAATTCTAAATAACCCACATAGACCCATGGTCAGCTGCAAGCGAAAAGGATAAAATGGGGGATATTTTGGTTAGAGTACATGGATGTAATTCAGTCCATAAGACCATAAGACATGGGAGGAGAATTAGGCCACTTGGCCCATCAAGTCTGCTCTGCCATTCAGTCATGGCTGACTATTTTTCTCATCCTCATTCTTCTGTCTTTTCCCCATAACCCCATAAGTTTGGTCCCAGCACTGACCCCTGAGGCACACCTCTAGTCACCGGTTGCCATTCTGAGAAAGACCCCTTTAACCCCACTCTCTGTCTTCTGCCAGTCAGCCAATCCTCTATCCATGCCAGGATCTTACCCTTAACACCATGGTATTAACTTATTTAACAGTCTCCTATGCAGCACCTTGTCAAAGATCTTCTGGAAATCTAAATAAATTATGCCTACTGGTTCTCCTCTTTCTAGCTTCCTAGTTCCTCAAAGAATTCTAGCAGATATGTCAGACATGACCTTTCCTTGACAAAGCCGCGCTGACTCAGTCTTACTTTATCATATACTTCCAAGTACTCTGCGATCTTATCTTTAATAATGGATTCTAAAATCTTGCCAATGACCAAAGTCAGGTAACTGGCCTATAATTTCCCATCTGTTGCCTCTCTCCCTTCCTAAACAGCGGTGTTAGATTCGCTACTTTCCAGTTCTCTGGTACCCTCCCTGCCTCCTGTAATTCCTGAGAGATCATCACCAATGCCTCCACAATTTCCTCAGCTATCTCTTTTAGAATGCTGAGGTATTATCCATCCCATCCAGGTGATTTATCCACATTCAGACCTTTCAGTTTCCCCAGAACCTTTTCCCTACTCTTACCAACTTCTATGGATGCACCACAGAACTGCTCTCCCCAACACCACAAAAAGCTAAAAAGATCGTGAATGTAGCCCAATCCATCACACAAACTAGCCTCCCATCCATTGACTCCCTCAGCAAAGCAGCCAGCATAATTAAGGACCCCACACACCCAGACATTCTCTCTTTCACCTTCTTCCATTGGGAAAAAGATACAAAGGTCTGAAATCATGTATCAACTGACTCAAGAACAGCTTCTTCTCTGCTGCCGTCAGACTTTGAATGGACCTACCTTGTATTAAGTTGATATTTCTGTACACCTTAGCTATGACTGTAACACTACATTCTGCGCTCTCTCATTTCCTTCTCTATGAACAATATGCTTTGTATAGTGTACAAGAAACAATACTTATCATTAATACATGTGACTATAATAAATCAAATCAAGTTATGTGTTCATTTGAAGTATGCACTTCTCCAATCTCTAAGTTATCTATTTCTGACTGGAGCAGCCACGTCAACACAATATAGGCTGACAGTATGGGTCCTTACACACAGTCACACACCAGATAGCTTAATCAAATGGGAAAATGTCATGCCATTTTCTCAAAAATAGATTTGTCCGCCTGAAGCTATGGGTGAAATATCTGGGAAATCGCAATGCTTTTCCATCCAGTTTGGTTTTTTTGGATCTCTGCTGTAGTCACAGCCCTGTCTGCTTCTAAGCATGTAATTAAATAAATAGAGTAGAAAGAAACAGTTTGGGCTGTGTCATAACACAGCACTTCCGGTGAATATACAATCCAGATAAGAACATGAGAAATAGGAGCAGGAGTAGGCCATCTAGCCTTTGAGCCTGCCCCACCATTCAATAAGATCATGGCTGATCTGAAGTGGATCAGTTCCACTTTCCCGCCTTCTCCCCATAACCCTTAATTCCTTTGTCTGTCAAAAACCTATCTACCCGTGACTTAAATATATTTAGCGAGGTAGCCTCCACCACTTCAACGGGCAGAGAATTCCAGAGATTCACCACCCTTTGAGTGAAGAAGTTCCTCCTCAACTCCGTCCTAAACTGCACCCCCCCCTTATCTTGAGGCTGTGCCCTCTAGTTCTGCTGACCTTTCTGAGCAGGAAGAATCTCTCTACCTCTACCCTATCCATCCCTTAACACCATGGTATTAGCTTATTTAACAATCTCCTATACATCTCTATAAGATCCCCCCCTCATCCTTCTAAACTCCAACGAGTACAGACCCAGTCTATTTAATCTCTCTTCATGGTCTAACCCCCTCATCTCTGGTATCAGCCTAGTGAACCTCCTCTGCACTCCCTCCAAGGCCAAAATATCCTTGCGCAAGTGCGGCGACCAAAACTGCACACAGTAATCCAGCTGCGGCCTCACCAGTGCCCTGTACAGTTGCAGCAAGACCTCCCTGCTTTTATATTCTATCCCCTTGCTATAAAGGCCAGCATCCCATTCGCCTTCTTGATCACCTGCTGCACCTACAGACTGGGTTTTTGCGACTCATGCACAAGGGCCCCCAGGTCCCTCTGCACCATGGCATGCTGCAGCTTTTCGCCCTTTAAATGGTAATCCCTCCTACTATTAGTTCTGCCAAAGTGGATAACCTCACACTTGCTAACATTGTACTCCATCTGCCAGGTCCTTGCCCACTCGCTCAGCCTATCCAGATCCCTCTGCAGACTTCCCACACCCTCCGCACAGTTTGCATTTCCACTCATCTTTGTGTCATCAGCAGATGTAATCACTACAGAGAAAAGACAACTTTTCAAGGCTGGTAAGCCTACTGAATGTGTGGAAATAAACTGGAAGTTATTAACTGCAGTGGTGGACAGCATTCTTTACTTAGCTTATTGAATACTGTAGTTATTCAGAAGCTGTAACTCTGACAACATGTTAAGGGGATTTGGAATGTAATTTCCTCTGGCAGGATTTTTTCTGGGTCTTTTAAATGTTATTCCGTTTTACAAAACCAAAGGCTTAATGGCCATGAAAACAAAATTTTTGGTATGTTTGTTGGCCTTTAAATGAGGTATACTGGTTTTCACCCTGCTGACTGAAGCCAAGTGTGCAACAAGTGAGTCCAATCTGGAATACTAAATCCAATTTTCATTTATTTTCTTTTACAAGTTTAAATGGTTACTCTTTTCTGTTAAATATGCTCTCCTATTCACTAAATTGTGTTACCTCCCATCTCCCTTCCTGAAGATATTGATTCATTGTTGGGATATGGTTTCAAAGGTGCCAGCTATTGTCCAGTATTTTGCAAAGGAGGGCATACTTCCAGTGTGACCCTTGACAGTGATTGTCAGTGGAACCATAGTAGGCACCACAGTCATGCTGTGATGATCTTAAATATGTACACGTGAACTTCTATCACAGATCACTGGGTAGTAGTCAGGAGCCCTGGCTATTTTTTTTTAACAGTTTGACAATCAAAATTTCTTTGATGATGGTGATCATGGAGCAAGCCGTCTAAATAATGGCAGATGCCAATCACCAGCCTTACTCCCGGGAACAAAAAGTCTCCAGGTTCACTCTTCTTTGAAACATCCAATCTATCAGTCATTGATGCCCTGTTTGGCAAGGAACAAATTGGACCTGCTGGTTGAAGCAATGGAGACTGAGACAGAAGACTTTGAGAGGAATAAGGAAAGAGTAACCAGCGCCATGGAGGAGATTTCAGGCTTTTCTGCCTACTCTAAAAATAGCTCAAATTCAGACGATGGCTCATCATTGACAGATGTATACCCTGAGTCCAAGATCCATTCCTACTTCATGCTGCATAAACAAATGCAGCTGTGTGAGAGGTCCCTTCAAGATTGGATTTTGGACAGGAATAGCAGACCAGGAGAGGGCCCATCCCTTACTTGCGTGTTTAGTTTGGTGGAACCTGACTGCACCATTCACATATTCCATCAGCTGCTTGAGGGAGTGCGTTTCATCCACTCCAAGGGTGTTATGCACAGAGACTTGAAGCCAAGGAACATTTTTCTCCATGGCTTTGACTACCATGTTGGATTGGGGATTTTGGACTAGCTTGCAGTGACATCATCACTGAGACTTCTGATCAATGGCCAGCACCAACCAAAGTAACTGATTCAAAGCATACTTCAGGAGTGGGGACTTGTCTATACGCTTCCCCCGAACAATTGAAAGGCTCAACATACAATTTCAAGTCAGATATGTACAATGTCAGTATCGTTGTACTGGAGCTCTTCCAGCCATTCCGAACAATGATGGAAAAGATAAAGACACTCGCTGCGCTTCAAGAATGCCATATTCCAGAGGACTTTACACAGCAATGGCCTGTACACGCTAAATATATTAAGAGGCTAACCGGTAGAATTGCATCGTGCAGACCGAGTACGGATGAGATGTTGGCCAGTGAACTCATCCATAGTTCACCTGAGGTGACTGCATCTGAAGACCATCACAAGCAGAGACTGGTGACCCAGGAGCAAGAAATTAAGAGCCTACAACAGAAAGTGATAAGTCAAGAAGATGAAATCAGAAACCTCTAAGAAAAGATTAGATTACCGTCTGGAGAGGGGAGCCCAATTAGAGATCTTCATGGCTTCTTGGAGAAAACTTCTCCCAGTCTTTTCCATCCAAACTCATTTTGAATGTTTCATGTAGGAGTGTGTTTTTTTGAATGTATTTTTCTTAAAACAACTAGCCAAAAGTGAGATCAGAGTTAAAATTTGGAAAAGCATTTGAAATGGAAGGAGAGGGTTAGCAATTAAATGGAAGCATGTATAAGCAGAGCATATCATATAAATCTCAAGCAAGGGATTAGAAGAAGGAGGCGATCTTAAGCCCATGCTCACCATTCCAACTTCAGATCTTTTGCTGCCCCTTGCCGATGACATTATTGGGTATGAACCTGATTTACATTCATTTTAATAGATTTATATATTATTAAACACCACTCCCACCTTGGCAAGGTGTACATTCAGATGTCAAACCAGATCTGGACCTGTCGTGGGGGTCTCCCCGGGGTCATAAATGTAAGTATAGCTGGACAGTGGCCAGACAATGCCCCCTGGCACTCCTTCAAGGCACAGATAGGTTGGCACCATGCCAACCTGGCAATGCCAGGGACAGGCCCCAGTGTGAGCCTCATGGGGGAGGGTCCATTTGTTTGTGGCAATGGATGGGAGCAGAGGTGGGAGCTGGGAATGCCAGTGATTGCCTTTGGTCATGGTGGAGGTTTAGGCGCCAGCATTAATTGTGTGGGTGCCGTGTTGGGGGAAAGAGGTCTGAAGCTCGGGTGGGGGTGAAGGAGGCAGTTCCAGCACCGATCAGGTCAGGGGAAGTGGGGTGGCTCTGATCTGGGATGGGGAGCTTCTGAGACTTGGGGGAGGGGGGGTGCTTTGGGGAAGTCATTGTTTGCTCTGATCAGGGCACCCTTTAAACATCGTTAAAGGGCACCCCCATCAGAACCTGAGTAAATCTCCCCCCCAGCTTATCACGGAGATCTCAGGGGCCCCACCTTTCTACCATCCTCACCTACCCCTCCCCAATCATTGGCCTCTTCTCCATTTCCCCCACCCCCCCACCACGATCTGAGCAAGCACCCACCTGCACCACCAAACAGGCATTGCTGGCATCTGCTGCTCCTCCATTTGCACCAGCCACCACCACCTGGCACTGCCCCCACCAAAAGGTTCCCACAGGGGCCTAGCCCTTAGCATAGATTGGCACTACTAGGTCGACATGATGCCAACTTGTGATAAAGGCATTACCGAGGGCATTGCCTGGCCACTGTTTGGCCATGTCCCTCTCCCCCCCGGGGCTATACTTACCTTTTCAACCCTGGGGAGGCACCCATGACAGATTCAGGTCCAGGGAACCTATATTCAATGGGTCAGGGATGGTGGGACATCCCAGAGAGAATGTTCACTAATGACATGCTAATGTACTAAAATGAGCTCTCTGTGGTCCCATGGCAAGTTTCACAACACTCCACCCGTGAGGGGCTGGGAAGATCGGAACTCGGAAACTCGCCAGCATGAGTTTTGCTCTCCAGATTTTGAGCACCGAGATGGAGAGTGCAGGCTCAAAATCGCCCCCAAGAATATCCAACCTATAGCAACTAATAGCCAAGAAATACCAGCGTTTCCAGAGATGTTAGGCATGTACAGCTGGATTATCTTAAAATGAAAATGCCATATGAAATGTACATTGGTTTCCATAATTTGATGCTTCAGGTTGTAAATGGCCTAGTCACAGAGACTGGGATACTTTCCCATTTATGCAGGTACTGGCAATGAGTTAGTGAGAAGGAACACCACACTGCTGTACTATAATCCCCCAAACCTTCTGGAACCCTGACATCGTAAAATTGCATATTTATGCCACAGAAAACAAAGTAAGATTGCTTGCTGGAGCAAATTAGACACTGGTCAAAAAGCTTAGGAAAGGAAAATCCATTCTGGTGCATTTGAGAAACAAAGACAATAGCATAGAATTTTTCACAAAAGCTCATAAGAAATAATAATGGAAAAATTATAGCAAGAGAAAGTGCAGAGTTGTTCTGAAAATTGCTTATTTCATCTTATTATTGGACTCTCTATTAGCATTTATATGTTCATATGACTCCATAGCAACCCTAAAACTCATATTAGCATGCAGAAATGCAGGTTAAACATACATGAACAGTGGAAAATTTCAAGTTAAGGTCCATCAGGAAGAATGAACTAGATTTTATGCAGAATCTTTCATGATGATCCAAAATGCTTCACAACCAATGAAGTACCTTTGAAATGTACTCACTGTTGTAATGTAATGTAAGAAATATAGTAGACAATTTATGCACAGCGTGATCCCGCACACCAACGTGTTACTGACCAAATCAGCTGTTTTACTGATGTTGGTTAAGGGAAAAATATTGATCAGTGCTCCTGAGTTGGTGGTGGTGGTGGTGGTGGTGGTGGGCATCTACCTGAGAGGGAAGCTGGGTCTTTAATAAAAGTCTCATCCAAAAGGCAGCGCTCCCTTGGTCCTGAAGTGTCAACTTACTCAAGTCTCTTTCCACTTAAACCCACAACACTTTGGTTCTGAGGTAAATGTGATGCCATTGAACCCTGGCTGACACTGGCAATTTATTTAAATATCAAAATGGATATTCTATTGCAGCATTTAACCTGAATGCACAAAGTCAGCCAGGATCAATCAAAAATCAGGTATTACCAATTAAAAAAATCAACTTTAATGTCTCCACTAAGTTGCTGCTTTGTACTTTCTCATAGCTTTTGCCACAACTTATTTCAAGGCATTCCTGTTTTTTAATAACAAAACACTCAACAGCAACCACACCCCACCCCCAAAAAAGAAGAAAAGTGAACAAAAAAAATCCAGCTTTTAACCAAAACAGCTTTCCTCCCCCAGAGATTCTTTTTTTAGAAAATCTGCACTTGGACTCAATTTCCATTGTTTGTTAGATAAAAAGGTATTACATAAGGAAAAAATGGTGTAACAAGGACAGAAATACTATACCATTTTGTGCATTGTGTGTTTATTCACTCCAAAATACCATTTCCATAGGAATGCCTTCTATAATGATACAAAGGCTGCATTTCATCAAATACTTCCTTCTAGTTTGTAGATTGTGATCTATGTGATTCTTTTGCTGAATAAATAGGTTAATTTTATTGTTGCACAATCAAAACATATTTCTGGTCTAAACTTTCACTTGCTTATTTTGTTGACTTGGTCCAAAAATTGTCTGTGCCATTTTAACTGTTATCAAAACAAACAGTTTGTAAGACCCATTTTGGCAGTAATAATCCAAAGGAGAACACATGTCTATTCAGCAGGACAGAGAACCCATACTAGTTTGTCATTCATGTGAGACAACGTTGTCATTGTTGAGCTAACTTGGCAAGAATGTTCTTTGTCTGCTGCTGCTCATGTTAACTCTCCTGGAATGTAACCAAGAGCTTCCAGTGTACAGCTGTCTAGAAACTTCCTGACTCTGAGAAGGACACAAACTCTCCCATTGTTTGATATATTCAATTGCTACACTTCCACATGTCAGATTGGATTTTCGTACTCTAGTTGCAAAATTATTTGAAACCTCTAAATTCAAAATACTGGAAATGATTTGCTTCTAAACCAGGAGTAATAACAACACTAACTGGTCTGTCACTCTTTGGGGAATAACGAGAAATATTGGAATTCTCCAAAAATCAAAATGAAAACCATTAGCATTAATGGTCCTCTAGCTTCAGTTTCACAGATGGGAAATGGATACCGCATTGTATCAGAAAAGTTATGAGACTTGGCAGAACAGATAAGCTTTGAGAAAGCTTCTAAAAGGTGGAGAGAGAAATAGCAAAACAGTTTTGGTAAGGAGCTCTAAGGATAATGCTGAAAATAGCTTGAAACTTGGCCACCTATGTAGGAGTAGGAGGACAAGATGCACAGAGCCACTGGTTGAGGTCTGAAAGGTGTATGTAAGACAGGGCTTGAAAAAGTTTAGGAAGATAGGGCAGGGAAAGGCCATGCAAGGACTGCATTAAAGTAAATTTGAAATATTGGGATTCAAGGGAGGCAATGGAAATGGTAAGGACAAGAAACTGGGCAGATAGAATTCAATACGGGAGAGCATAAAGGCTGCAAAGGTTTCGACTAAATGTAGAAGAGAACTTTGTAGCTGGGGAGAGTGTGGATTAAGTAGAATCTGGAGCTGACAAGGATTATGTAGAAATATGAGAAGTAATGGATAGAAGGCAAGGGCAGAACCGATGTTATGGAAATGAAAGTAATTTGTGATGTATAGCATATGAATCTTGAAATTTAATTCAGGGTCAGACAAGATATTGAGGTTCCTTAAGAACAGAACTGAAAATTAAAGTTTATTTACCGATCATAACAAAGACTTACATTAGCACTGCAATGAAATTACTGTGAAATTCCCCTAGTCAATACACTCTGGCTCCAGTTTGAGTCAATGCATCTGACCAGCACATCTTTCAGACTGAGAGAGGAAACCGGATGAAGTCATCATGTGGCTCATTGTTTATTAGGATGTCCACTCTAATCTTCAGACAGTTGATTTTCATATGGGTCATGAAGTCACCAACCTGTCTTCCCTGGCCTACATCAGGATTAGCAATGTTCTGTTTAAGCGCCTGTGGTAAATGTCCTTGGCAGAGATGTGTTTTTCAGCCCAGGAGCTGTTATGGGAGTTTTTTTTATAGAGTTAGTCCTATATTATTCAATATATTTCGTAGGATTTTATGAAGTTTTATATAGTGAATTCTTACAATGACAATACCACCTCCCCTGGAGATTTAAGGCGGCAAGTGAGGTGTTGTTCAAGAGGGCTGCTTTGTCCCCTGGATGGTGTCACTGGAGCTGTACCTGTTGCCAGGATTTTAACAAGGCCCCAAGGAATTTGCTAAAAGATGTGCAAGTGGGGGTGGGGGGAGAGGGGTGGGATGATGTGGTGGGGGTGGGGTGACCCTTAGCCCCTGCTGCCACTGACATTGATAGCCTTGATGTGGATGCTAGAGGCTTTTGTTCCAAATAAATCTGTTGGACTTTAACGTGGTGTGCGAGACTTCTTACAATGTTTACCACTGACATTATCAGGGAAGGTGATGGATAGCTGCCTGCCTTTAGACCGGTTGAGGCCCCTAAGTGATATAAAAACAGAAAATTGGCCAGCGGCTCTTGGGAGCAGACTTCAGGCAATTAATTGCCTGGGAATTGCTTCCATGACCTGCTGAACCAAGGTTGACCCAGATTTCTGGCTGGTGAATGGGGTCAACACCATCCAATAAAATGCTGGTCATCCAGCTCAGTGAAGAATATGCCATTACACTCTTCATTTGCGCCTTGTAGAGGATGAACTGCCTTTTGGAGGGGAGCGTCTGGGGGTTTGGAGACATGAAGCGAGTTACTTGCTGCAGAAATTGCCTTCCTAATTGCTTACTGCATCTCCATGCTGACTTTGTGTTCCTTGTACAAGTACATCCAAGTCTTTCAGAACATTAACATTTAAAGTTTCAAAATTGTAGAATCTGATTCAATTTGTTTGATGGTACAATCCAAATTTTAACAGTAATTTTCAATATACAGTGAATATCAGAATGAATAAAGAATATAATTGAATTTCAGAATTCTAATAATGGTTACAACTATTAAGTTTTCTTTTCACGATTTCCAACATCATAGAATCCCTACTCTTGGATTAAATTGAAGTGATATAATTACTCATTGGCGTTGCTCTCCTTAGAGAGGATGTGTTCAAAATCATGAGGGGTAGATTGAGAGAAATTGATGGAAGCATTGAGAACCAAAGGACCTCGATTGCAAAATCATCAAAGGTAACATGAGTCTGAACATTTTTACCCAGTGAGTGGTTAAGATCTGGAATGAACTGCCTGCGTGTGTTGTGGAGGCAGGTTCAATTGGAGCTTCCAAAAGAGATCTTAAGGCAAAAGATTTGCAAGGCTCTGTGGAAAGGGCTGAACTGGCAAACCACAAACATTGAGCAATGCTCTGGGGTCGCTGGCTTGAATCCCACCATAGTAGATTGTAAATCAGCCTTTGGAGGCAAGGGTTAGCTGAAAAATTCTGGGGAAAGGGAGGTGTGTGGGACTAGCCAAATTGTTCTTGCATAGAGCTGGGATGGATATGACAGGCTGAATGGCCTCCTGCATTGTAACCATTCTACAATTCTGTGAATTCTGTGTAAGCAGTAACAAAGTAAAACATAAATTAGATAACATAGATTTGGGACTATTTTTATTTGATAGTATAAAAACAAGATTGTGCCAGTGAAAGATTTTAAAGGTGGATTGTCATTCTAAAATACTGCAGGATGGAAGAAATGCCACAGGGAAAGAACAACCTTGGTTAATTTTAGAAGGTATTATTGTACAACAGTGCCCTCTTTTGTGAATCTGAAAAATTGCAACAGCTCCCACAGTTGGATTTAATTTGCTGCTCAGCCTCCACACTTGCATAACAGGAAAATTCATCAGTAATAGAAAAGTATGACAGCTTTCTTATTACCTGGGATGATTTATATGTATATTTCATACGTTCAACTACTATAGAGCCATGTTTTACAGGTCACTGTGTTTGAGAAATTTCATTTCGAATTGATATGTTGGACTGCCCAAGAAATCGAAGCCAAGGACCTAAGTTTGGAAAAGTCACTATCACCTGACCATGTCGTAGCTGCAAGCAACGTCAGCTTTGCAGCATATCCTGATCATTTAATTTTGCATCAGATTGGTGACTTGTACGATACAATGGGCGTTCCTAAGTTTTCTGCTCCTTTAATAATACGATTAGAAATTCAACCTTTAAATATTTAATTGCTCAGGAAAATTACAACACACAAACTTGTTGGTGACTGGGATTAATGGGATTACTGGGATTAACACAAAAATGAAAATTACATCAAAATTGTAACATCTTCATAAATCATTTGATGGCAACACAAGGTAATACTAATTCAAACAGATGAAACTCACATGCTGCTTTACAAATATTGCATAAATAAACAATAGAAACCTGTTCACTCAGTATTTCACATTATTGGTTTAAAATTTTTCTTCTAATTGTAGAACCCTAGTTGGGGGTTGAAGTCAGCAGCACATTAGCCTGAAGTAGCCAGCATTAAACCCAAGTGGTGTAAACCCCCTGCATTCCCAATCAGTTGCCTGCACAGAAACAACTGAAAGAGGTGCCAGGTCAGTGGTCAAGAACTGAATGTTGGGCAGCAGGAACCCACAAATGTTGACAGCATTGCACTTGGGTAAATTCAAGACATACGTGGTTTTTCAAGACTCACCTGAGAGGCTGTTGGGGGGTGGTTTGGATCTAATGTTTAAGAACATAAGAAATAGGAGCAGGAGTAGGCCATCTAGCCCTTCGAGCCTGCCCTGCCATTCAATAAGATCATGGCTGATCTGAAGTGGATGAGTTCCACTTTCTTGCCTGCTCCCCATAACCCTTAATTCCCCTGTCTATCAGAAATCTATCTACCCATGACTTAAACATATTCAACAAGGTAGCCTCTAGAGAATTCCAGAGATTCACCACCCTTTGAGTGAAGAAGTTCCCCCTCAACTCTGTTCTCAACTGTCCCCACCACGTCCCCCCCACCTTATTTTGAGGCTGTGCCCTCTAGTTCTGGTTTTCTTTCTAAGCGGAAAGAATCTCTCCACCTCTACCCTATCTAGCCCCTTCATTATCTTGTAAGTCTCTATAAGATCCCTTCTAAACTCCAACGAATACAGGCCCAGTCTATTTAATCTCTCCTCATAAACTAACCCCCTCATCTCCGGTATCAGCCTGGTGAACCTTCTCTGTACGCCCTCCAAGGCCAATATATCTTTTCGCAAATAAGGGGACCAAAACTGCACACAGTACTCACCAGTGCCTTGTACAGTTGCAGCAAGACCTCCCTGCTTTTATATTCTATCCACCTCGCGATAAAGGCCAACATTCCATTCACCTTCTTGATCACCTGCTGCACCTGCAGACTGAGTTTTTGCAATTTATGCACAAGGACCCCCAGGTCCCTCTGCACAGTAGCATGCTGCAACTTTTCACTATTTAAATAATATTCCATCCTACTATTATTTCTTCCAAAGTGGATAACCTCACATTTGCTAACGTTATACTCCATCTGCCAGGTCCCTGCCCACTCACTCAGCCTATCCAGATCTCTCTGCAGACTTTCCGCATCCTCCATGCAATTCGCTTTTCCACTTACCTTCATGTCATCAGCAAATTTTGTTACCCTGCACTCAGCCCCCTCCTCCAGATCATCTATGTATATGGTAAACAGTTGAGGTCCCAGCACCAATCCCTGCGGCACGCCACTAGTCACCAACTGCCAATCAGAAAATCACCCATTTATTCCAACTCTCTGCTTCCTGTTAGATAGCCAATCTTCAATCCACGCTAACACTTTACCCCCAACTCCGTGTATCCTAACCTTCTGCAGCAACCTTTTGTGAGGCACCTTATCAAACACCTTCTGGAAATCCAAAAACACCACATCCATCGGTTCCCCTCTGTCTACCGCACTAGGTTCATCAAATGAAAAGATTTGATTACCTATTAAGACTCGCATTCCAAACATTATCTTGTAATTGAGTCTGTGTCTATATTGTAATTGAGTTTGTGTCAATATTGCCCTATGTCCCAACTCAGAAGGCACAGCGGTCCGAAAGCTCGTGCTACCAAATAACCTGTTGGACTTTAACCTGATGTTGTGAGACTTCTGACTGTGCCTACCCCAGTCCAACATCAGCATCTACCCATCATGATCATCCAAATGCAAAGCTACACTATCATTGACATTCTTTAATCCCTTTTGCAGAACAAGATGGTACACAATAGAAGACAGATCATGTCCAGCAAGCAACAAGAATGCAGCATCTCAGCCCTACAAAGGAGATGGCTCTTGGCATCATGGAGAATTCAAAATGATGAGAATACTGAGAATGATTGTATCCTCTTTCTCAACTCCCAGCACATCTATCTGACATGATGAACAAGCTGCTGATGTGAGATCATGGACCTCTTCTTCCTCAAACTACCAGCACCATCCCCTTATATCAATTCTCCCTTCTGATTTTTCATTTTCAGACATCCTAAAGCTGTCTTCAACCATGCCATAGCAGTCTATGAAGAAAGAGAGCAACAGCAGAGAGCATTGAAGAAGACCTGTCATTTAAGCAGAGTTACAATCATCAGCTCAGGAACTGCACATAACTTGGCTGCTATTCGATAGTTGGGATAGTACATGGTGTTTCATCCAAGCAAGAGTGGGCTGCAGCCATGTCAGGTCAGAAGCAGTGATCATGAGCTCACTGGCAAGTAAATTTGAAGATGAGCCCTGCTGCAAAAGACACGGGTGAGGACCTATGGGACAACGTACAGAAGACCAGTGCACAGCAAGATGTTGGGCTGGCTTGTCATGGTGTCCTGTCACTGTCAAGGAGCGTGGAGCAGTCCAGCTCCAAGATGGCAGAAAGCATATGCTGCATTTGCTCCTTTCAGTCTTTGCTCTATCCCTCTACTGTGCTGTGGGCCCAGAGGCACTGCCATTGCTCCCCCATATCTTTTGTAGTCCCTTTACGGATAGGTCACTTAATCTGCTGTACTCCCAGTTAGGGTACAGAAACAGTGGCAAATCTAGGAATTTGCCACAACACCTCCAAATTCAGAGTACTTTCATTTTGCAAAAGCCTAAGGTTTTAAAAATTATTTCGCTTCCGAGGATGCCTGGTCCTTTAAAATAAGGCAGAGCAGACTCAACTTGTAGCTGAGTGCTTTTTGTTCGCAGAACAACAGAAGTTTGGTGACATTTCTCTCAGCACACAGCACCAGAAACCCATTATGGAGTGCCATCCTCTTGTCATACAGCCTAACCAGCTGCTGGAGCGTCAGGATATATGGACCTGGCAGGTTCAGGCAACAATTCCAGTGGACTGAATCTGATATTTTTAAGTTATAAGGAAAAGCTCATACAGACTAAATTATTACCATAATGTTTAAGGATGATGTGATAATGGTCTTTAAAATGTCAAGAATAACAGATGATGTAAACATAATCTTGTTATTTATCTTGGCTTGAATATAGAACTTGAGGATTTAAGTAGTTGAACATAAGAACTGCCTCAAGATTATCAGCTTTCTTCCTTTCCCTAAGTAAAGATATGTGAACAGACTTCAGCAAAATTAGTTAAGGCTGTGCCAATAATTTCTTTAAAAGGGAAATGAATACAGGCAGGAAATGGGATTAGCATTGGAGGCTGTAGGGATAATTTTTAACTGAATTGATCAAATACTCCACCAGATGTAATTGTTCCTCTGTAGCTGAGGCAAGCAGAGGATGTAATTCTATGGAATACAGTTAGACTGGGTCAAATACAAATTTGCAAGAAAGGATATAGATTCTGTACTTTTGCTTCTTCATTAAGAGGAAGTTCATTTCAGTCTTGTTGTTATTAAACAGATTGTTTTGACATTAGTACAAAATAGAGTCACAAGTAAAAACTATTAAAATTCAAGAAATTATTTATTCCATAAATTTAAATTTTATAGAAGAATATCTTAAAGCTCTGTGAAATAAACTCAAAAGGTACGTTTAGGCAATTCATTCTTACAAAAGCAAAGTACTGCAAATGCTGGAAATGTGAAATAAAAACAGGAAATGTCATATATACTCAGTAGATCAGGTAGTATGTGTAGAGAGAGCAACAGAGTTTATGTTTCAGGTCAATGACCTTTCATCAGAACTGGAAAATATTAGAGGTATAACAGGTTTTCAGCAAATAAAGAGATGATGTGGGGCGAAGAGGTGAGATCTCATATGCATTGAAAACAGGAGAGATTAAATGACAAAAGGGGTAATGATGCAAGGCAGAAAAAAATGGTAATAGAAGAAGAAACAAAAGATGGGTCTTGATGATGAAAGATCATTGACCTGAAATGTTAATTCTGTTTCTTTATCCCCAGCTGCTGCTCAATCTTCAGATTATTTCCAGCATTATTCATCCTTGGTGAATTCAGTCTCTTACTTCTGCAATTTAACATGGTAATAAACAATGGAAAATATATTGTTGAATATATATACATATATATCTGATAAATCAAAAAGTCCACATCAAAAATCCAGTGGCTTTTAAATTACTTTATATCCATTCTACATGAAATTTTGCAACTATTCTCGTTTATTAAGTTAAATTATAATGAGAAATACTACTAAAGTAAGACCTGAGGTGAATCCATGTTTGAAATGGAAATATTAGCGTGTTAAGATTTCAAATAAATACAATCATGCAATGGACATAGTTTGAACCATAAATTTATAAATGCACTTTTTTTTAGGCATCAACATCTTTTATATAAGCCTAAAAGGCTCAATTTGATTATCCTTTAAAATGTAGACATTGAAACATCTTTCATGTTAAATCCAGTGCAGAGAAAAATATAACAATGATAGAAAAATTCAGCACAATTTTATCTGTGAAAATATTATAAAAGATAAGCTATAATTTGATAAAGAGCATTCATTCATAAAGGCTAGCATTTATTAAAAGTTCCTATGGCATTTGTTCTTAAATGTACTTGGCAGCCACCGAAAAAGGACAGAGGTCATAGAATATAAAATAAGTAGCATGGAGTTCATGAAAATAACTATTTTCCGCCACTAAAATAGAAAATTTGCAGTATATTCTACACAAATGTAGCTTTTAACCCATTGTCACTTTTCTTGGCTACATCAGATTTATTTTCTACCTGGTAATTCACAAACTTACCTCCCTCCGATCACTCCAAGCTCTGACACAAACTCAGTCAGTCATCTATCTCAGGTTGGAAAGAATTTTATCCATCAAATGCTGAAATTTGAATTGACCAGCTTGCAAACAGATAGCATATATAATTTTCCCATTATTTTGACCTTTACTATTTTTTATAATTACACTTTAGTGGATTATTTTAGTAAGGTTTGGTACAGTGAAACTAGTCTTAAAAGGAGGATATCACCATTAGGATCCTTTTTTAAAAAAATCACTAGTTTCAGGATTCACAGGAACAATATTAATATTCTTTAATTTCTCTGATGTTGACCGCTAAACAGTGCATGCATGCTGATGATGCCATTAGTGGTTAAATACTGAGCCCATTATATATATATATTTAACATATAATATATATGTATAATTGTTAAAATAAGCCCAGGGTGCTTCAATTTTGTTAATTTAGTCACATCATCAAGCTCATTAACTCTTCAGTAATGGTGTCATTCACACATTTTTAAACAAAAATCCCAGGAGACAGAACAAACAAGTATTAATTATTGTACTTTTTGTATCTAATTACTTTTTCTACAGGGAGCCTGATGGTGAAACTCTCTATACAAAGGTCATTCAACAATAAATGAATGATTAAGAGTTGAACATTTATTAGTATATCACCTTTTGGATCAACTTCAGATGACCATTATAGACTGCAAATGAAAAATTAGTTGAATATTAACAAGACTATTTAGAATTACATTAAAATTCCACAAAAGCTGAATATTTTGTTAGAAAATATTGTGGGGAAAACAAATATTAAATCAATTAAATGCTTCCAAATCATCTGCAAAAGCAGCAAGTGACCAGTTACACAAACATCCCTTTAAGGGACAAATCTTAGCAATAAACTGAAGTTTTCTATACACAAAGTAGCATTAAATTAAACAGTAAATAAAAATACTAAGAGAATACAAAGTACATTTTGACATTAAACGACTAACTTCTGTACAATTTTAAAAAACAATGGATTCTATGATTTTTTTTCTTAATTATCAAGTCCTTAAACTTTCTATACAGAAATTGTGAATGTATCATTAACAATTATAACCATTCTCCTGTAGTTTCAAGATGCACTTATATCATATCTGAGGCTTCATGCATAGCCAAGATTTTCCATCTCATTGCGGTACCGCTGCTCTGACACCTTGCTTTTATGCAGTTTGCTTTCAAGATGAAGACGAAATTCTTGTTCCTCACTGGCACCAATGTTACACATTGAACAGTAGAACTGTCCACTTGGTGTCACACACATTGCTAGGTCACGTGGAATCCGCTGACGGGAACGAGGATTAAAGTAAGGACCTATATAATGATAAGCTAATATAAATTGATCTTGAATCATTTAAAGAGAAATGATAATTGTATTTCCTGATGTTTTGTGTCATCTAAATGATTCTTTATTCTTGTAATATATACTGAAGGAAAAATAATCTCTCATACAATACATCCTGAGTGATTCCTAGCCACAGTTGCATTACAAATTTATTTTGCTGAAACTTTTTGATTTCCTCTTTAATTGGATGATCAGTCTCCAAGAAAAGCATTTTCAGGTCCTACCAGGTCAGGAACAGAAGTGGACAGGATCGAAAGTACCAAGGACGGCTGGCGTGCTGGTATCCCAACTCCACTCCTGGTGAACAAGCAGCTAAGTAGACTAGTTGAGAGTCTCGCTAAAGGCAAGTTAAGACAGTGACTGGGATTTTCCTCCTACAGTTTCCAAAAGCAACATGGGGACAATTTTACTGCCTGCAAGAGTGCATGCACTAGCAGGCCAAGATGCCAGCATTCCAGGTAGACCTACAGTTCCTTGCTACCTTGTTGGTAGAGGTGTTGTCAAAGACTGCTGTAAAGAGGAATTTCCACGCCTGCTCCACAATGTTGGCTTTGATTCTTTCTCTTTTTATTCACAATTTTTAATAAGCAGTTGGGAGGTTACCTTCAGTTGAAGTGTCCTCTCAGTTACTTAACACTCTTTTCAGATGTGTACTCCTCTGGTGTCTTGACCAAATCAAAATGTATGACTGCTAGCAGCAGATTCAGGACTTAGAAACTGACACGGTTCTCATTGACACTTTCGCCCCCAAAGTGGAAATTCAGTCCTAAATGTTTGATCTGTCTCTGTCTTTCAGAAATAGGTTCTCAGTTTTATTCATGGTAATCCCTCAGTCTTCTTGCAACAATCTTGCACATTTCGGCCAGTTGAGTACAAATTCTTTCCCTGAATGTTATTCACTTGCTGATCCTACTGAGGTCAACTTTTCTCAGCTTTTTTTTAAAGTTTCCATTTCCTTCTATTTTCATACATACTTTCACTCTTAAAAGTGCATCTCTCTGTTCATTGATCTATAAGGCTTTAGCATCAGTATATGAGACGGTGAAATATTTGTTTGTTCTACAAATATGCCTTGGCAGCCAGATATTTTTGTATTATTATTTGACCATTATTTACTTCAAGTTACACCATCTTAAATAACAAAAGATGTATTTTGGGGTGTGGAATAGACTGCCTGCTGTGATAGTGGAGTCGGACACTTTAGAAACTTTCAAGCAATTATTGGATAGGCAGATGGAGTACACCAGAATTATAGGGAGTGGGACAGCTTGATCTTGGGATTGGACATAGCTCGGCACAACATTGACGGCCGAAGGGCCTGTACTGTGCTGTAATGTTCTATGTTCTATGTATTGGTCCCATAATTTTAGCTATATTTAGAAATGTCTATAAGAAAAAGATCAACTTATATACACATTAATATACTGAATTGTGTGCGTTTAATTTAATGTTAACATTAAAACGAAGTTGAAGCATTATAAAGAAATACAGTTCTCAACTAACTGAAAAAAAATCAATATAAAAACAGAAACTGCTGAAAATACTTCGAACAGACAGGACTTGTGAAGAAAGAAGCAGATTTAAAATTTCAAATTTACCTTTCATCAAAACTAGATTTTTAACACTATTTAACAGGTTTTAAGCAAGTTAAGAGGCAGCGAAAGGAAGGAGTGGGGAAAGGAAACAGCAAACCTATGATAGGGTAGAAGGAAGGGGAGATTGAATTTTAAAAAAGTGCAAAGCAAAAGGAGATGGTAATGGGAATTGCAAAGAAACAAAGATGAGTATAGAGAAGTTGCAAATAGGAAATAGCAGCCATCACCAATAAACACTATCCCCTACTATAACACTACAACAAAATGGGGATACAGGTTATGATCTGACATTGTTAAAGGTCCAGAATGTTGTAAAGTGCCAAACTGAAAAAGGAAAAACTGTTCATTGAGCTTCACTGGAACTATGTAGGAGGCCAAGGCTAGAAAGATCAATGTAGGATGGGGCAGAGAATTAAATGACAGGCTACCAGGAGCTCAGAGTCCCGAGCTGAGAAAATGGAAGAATCCTAACAGGAAGTGCCTCCCCCTCCCTTTTCTGCCACTCAATCTTAAAACACGTTACATCTCTATATTTTTCCAGTTCTGATGAAAGGTTATTGACATTAAGTATTCAGCATGTTTCTCTTTTTATAGGTGCTGCTTGGGTGTTTTCAGCATCTTCTATTTTTAGTTTAGATTTCCAACATGCACAATATAATGCTTTTGAGTACAGCATTTACTGGGGAGGAAAATTCAATTTATACATACCAGTACCATCTGGTTAGTTGCTGATCCAGTGATATAAAAACTACACTTGTTTCTTTAAACAACGTGATAATAATCTGCTTTATACACTCAGTCCCAAGTTTATTAAAGGAAACTCTATGATATTAAATTGAAGCAATTACAATGACAAAACAAAAAAACAAAATCCATAAGAACTACTAATGGGAACATCTACATTTTGAAGGAAAAATTAAATAAGAACAAAAAAGAAAGAAATGAAAGGTATTCTGAGAAAGGTAGTTACAGATGGGTGAGGGATGGGGTGGGCTCATGTCAAGCATTAGCAAGGCTTAATGGCCTGTTTCATCCACTTATTTCTATAATTCTGGTAAACAAGAATCAGATCTTACGTAATTTTATCAGAAGTATAGTGTAGATTCTTCCTTGATAAGACTTGGTGTAATTTAGTCAACATTTAAAATAAAATAGGAATGTTCCAGATTCAACCAATGGCTGGAATTTTCTGGCCATTCACATCGATGGGACTCTCTGGTCCTGCTGCAGTGATTGGAGATTTGGCTAGTGCCAAATTCTCCGTCCTTGCTTGCAGTGTCAGCAGGGCATGAATGGCCATACGTATGCTAAATGAGCTAATCTTAACTCAGGCAGCAGTGGATCATTATAATTCATCTGTATGACCTGGTTTTGGGAGTTTGGGGGAAGAAATGTATGAAAAAAAGCCTTAATTCCTGCTGTTGTTTGTTATCAAGTCACATTACCCTCTGGGAATGACTTATTTGGAACTATCAAATGAGAGCTGAATTCTAACCATCCCCGCAATTAGAAAACTTACAGACCATGCATTAACCAGGCTCACATGAAAAATATCCACTTGTGTCAGATCCGACAGTTGCCAGTTTCTATGGAACCACACAAACACATCAACCATCACTTTGGGAAGCAAGCAATAAAAAAGATGAGAAAATGGGACAGATTAAAAAAGAAAGGGATTCAAAAGAAGCTTTTAAAAAATGTTATTTTGCTGAGCCATAACTTCTCTTGAATCAATTATTTCTCCCTGAACTTTCTGTCCACTCCCAGATAAGTGATAAGACAGCCAGTCTACAAAATGGGATTTAAACAGTAATTTATTTTTCATATTTGCAATTAGAAAAAAATCTTAATTCTGTCGCTGATGATACCAAATTAAAATGTACAGCCTTGTCAACTAAATAAGGTAAGCATTAGATATCTGCCATGTCTCTGGTAGTATTTTTACCTCCTGGTAAATATTTAAAAACTCAGCGATCAACCTGAACGAGTACGCCACTACAATAACTGACTTCACTGAAAAGTATGTGGGAGACTAAGTAAGCAATCTGTGTGTTTCCCAACTGGAAACCATGGATGAACAGGTATATCCACTGCTTGTTGAAGCCCAGGTCTGAGGCACTTAAGTCAGACAACCCTGACCTATACAAAAAAATCTATATATGATCTATGGAGATCCATCAAAGATGCCAAAAGACAGTACTGGATCAAGCTAGAGTTCCAGGCAGTCACACACACTCCCACCAACTACGGCAAAGTCAGCAAAACAGCAGGCTACAAGATGAAGGCATGTAAAATCACTGGCACCAATGAGCTCAATGCATTTTATGTTCGTTTTGAGCATGAAGTCAGGGAGAGCACGCTCTCCACCCTGGAAGCCTCAGATGAACCTGTATCTGAGGTCACCATCGCAGATGTCAAAGCAGCCTTCTTGAAAGTCAACCCACTGAAAGCAACTGGCATGGATGGGGTACCCGGAGCAGCATGCAGGTCCTGCAAGAACCTGCTGGCAGGGGTCTTCGCATACATTTTTAGCCTCTCTTTACAACAATCTAAAGTCCCTATCTGCTTTAAGATGATGACCATCATCCTGGTACCAAAGAAAAGCCAGGCAGTGTGCCTTAACAACTATTGTCCGGTGGCTCTGACATCCATCATTATTAAATGTTTTGAAAGGTTAGTCATAACACAAATCAACTCCAGCCTCTCAGATTGCCTGGATCCACTACAGTTTGACTATTGCCGCAACAGGTCCACAGCAGACACCTATCTCCCTGGCCTTACATTCTACCCTGGAATACCTAGAGAACAAAGATACCTACATCAGACCTATTTATTGACTACAGCTCAACCATCACATCATTATTCATAAAAAACTCATTTCCAAACTCCATGGCCTGGAGCTCAGCTGCTCTCTTTGTGACTGGATCCTAGATTTCCTCACCCATAGACTGTAATCATTAAGGATAGGCAACAACACCTCCTCCATGATCATCCGTAACACCGATGCCCCATAAGGCTGTGTCCTCAGCCCTTTACTATACTCCTTAAACACCTATGACTGTGTGGCCAAATTCCCCTCAAACTCGATTTTCAAGTTTCCTGATGACACCACCGTACTGGGTTGGATTTCAAACAATGATGAGACGGAGTACAGGAATGAGATAGAGAATCTGGTGAACTGGTGTGACAATAATCCCTCCCTCAATGTCAACAAAATGAAAAAGATAGTCATCGACTTCAGGAAGCATAGTGGAGGAGGACATGCACCTGTCTACATCAACAGGGATGAAGTGGAAATGGTCAAGAGCTTCAAATTTTTACGTGTCCAGATCACCAACAACCTGTCCTGGTCCCTCCATGCTCACACTATAGTTAAGAAAGCCCACCAATGCCTCTACTTTCTCAGAAGACTAAGAAAATTTGGCATGTCCACTATGACTCTCACTAACTTTTACAAATGCACCATAGAAAGCATTCTTTATGGTCATATCACAGCTTGGTATGGCTCCTGCTCTACCCAAGACTGCAATAAACTATAAAGGGTTGTGAATGAAGCTCAGTCCATCACACAAACAGCCTCTCATCTATTGACTTTGTTTACGCTTCCTGCTGCCTCAGCAAAACACACAGAATAATCAAGGACCCGTGCTCACTGGACATACTGGACACCTCTTACACCTTCTTCTGTCGGGAAAAAGATGCAAAAATTTGAGGACACATTCCAATCAACTCAAGAACAGCTTCTTCCCTGCTGCCATCAGACTTTGAATGAACATACCCCTTTCTCTACACCCTAACTATGACTGTAACACTACATTCTGCACTCTCTCCTTTCCTTGTCAAAGTACGGTATGCTTTGTCTGTATAGCATGCTAGAAACAATATTTTTCACTTTATACTAATACATGTGACAATATCAAATCAAATCAAATGTCAGGAGGTAAAAAGGTTCAAAGCTTACTCCAGAGATTTGAGCACATAATCTAGGAGACTAACTCTTCAGTGCAATTTAAGGGAATACTGTAAGAAGTCCCATGTCACCTTTCAGAAGAAATATTAAACTGAGTGTCCATCTACCTTCTCAAGTGGATGTAAAGATCTCTTGACACTAACTGAACAAAAAAATGGGAGTTCTTTTGGTGTCCTGGCCAACATTACTACAAATACTTGTTGCTGTATATTATGCTGTTGCAAATATTTAATATGTTTGTAAACACAAAATAATAGATACCCAGTGTATTTTGAACTCCATGTAGATTGCGACGATTTGGCACAACTTTAAATTCATTCCCTTCTTTCCTTTGTCTCCTCTTTGTGAGTTCTGTTGCTGCTCTGCAAAGTTAAGATACTTCTGTTATTCAAATGTATAACAATTGTACAATTTCTCTAAACATTTTATAGTATCCTCTTGTTATTTTATTCTGTGACTAAATTATTTAGGAAATGCAAAGCTGTGCTACTAACAAGAAGTTTACAATTTTAGTAATCTGACAGCACTATTCTCTATTAAATGTACCTACAGATGAAGAAAATACAACAATTGAAAATGCTCAATTCAGATACTTCAACATTTGGTAAGGTGCTAAATTTGAGAGTTTCTGTAAAGTGTTCATAATTGGAGGAAATTCATAATGGCATGCACCACTTCAAAATATAACTAGTAATCCATACCAATCCAAAGTGAATTGATGACAGAAAAGAAAAACTGCCATTATATGCATCTCCAGGTTTTTCAGGCCAAACCATAAACCAGGTAGAATAATATTATTATGCATTGTTACCTTCTTAATTTACCCCCAAGCAATTCCTTTACTACAGGTAGGGAAATTTAGGATTTGACAGTGAATATTAGCAGGCTATTTGAGCACAGATCTTTCAGAGTTAAGTGTGATCCTGTTTTTGTCTGATTTTACACAGCATGATCAAAAATTAAAAGAGAGCGCCCTAGTTGATTTTTTTCCTCGCTCAAATGTGTCCAGCTGACACCAATTAAAGCAAAATAAGTATCAAACCTGGCACCTTCCTTATGATTTGCAGAGCCATTGGATAAGATCTCAAGACACCAGATTACTGT
Organism: Carcharhinus amblyrhynchos; assembly: GCF_965287045.1. Lineage (NCBI taxonomy): Eukaryota > Metazoa > Chordata > Chondrichthyes > Carcharhiniformes > Carcharhinidae > Carcharhinus > Carcharhinus amblyrhynchos. The sequence goes on from NC_137326.1 coordinate 103,414,980, forward strand.
ACTTCGTTGACAGATTTTCTGGGCCTTGACATTTCACAGTAGGATACAAGCAAGTTTGTTTAAAACTTCACTCCGCACCATTTTAGCGGAAGTGTGAACCCATGAGAAGCAGGAGCTGTATTACTCCAGAGACTAGAGCGTAAAAATCTAAGCTAACACTCCAGTGCAGTGCTGAGTGAGTGCTGCACTCTCATAGGTGCCATCTTCAAAATAAGAATTTAAATTGAAGTCCTGTATACTTTCTCAGTGGATATAAAAGATCCCATGGCACTATTCTGAAGAACAGCAAAGGAATAAGTCCTGAGGTCATAGATAATATCATCCATCAATCAACATCACTAAAACAGAGTATCTGGTCATTATCACATTATTTATGGGAGCTCACCGTGTATTTCCTATAATACAACAGGGACTACGTTTCAAGAGTACTTCATTGACTGTAAAGTCCTTTGGGACATCCTGAGGTTTTAAAAGGAGCTATATACACACACAATTTTTTTTCTTGGAATAAAGTAGCCAATTGGAAATTCTTTTAAACTTAATCAAAGCTGTATGATTTACCATCAGAAACCTTGTTTGGATGGCATGGAAATGACAGTGGAAACATCTCCTAATCAGGTGATATCAGTCCAATGGATATTTCAGTTTTTCTAGAAGGAAATGATTCCATTATATTTTTAAAGTTATATATTTAAAAACAATCTTTGGTAAAGTTGATCGTGATAAATCTTAGGTAGAACTTGGATTTAAGTCATTTTATGGGTCTCACAATGAGCAAAAGCTACTTAAATCAGTATTCTAGTAATATTGATTAAGGGTTATATGCTGGGCAGGTCCTTTGAGAGCTCCCATGACTCACAGCCTTTTAGTCAGTTGAACAGATGGAGCCTCAATTTAACATCTCGTCTGAAATTAGCATGGATACACAATTGGCTAACTATTAGAAGATGGAGAGTTGAGATAAGAGGGGCATTTTCAGGATGGCAACCAGTAACTAGGGGACTACCACTGAGATCAGTGCTGAGGCCTCAATTATTTACAATAATATATTAATGTTTTGGATAAGGGAAGTGAATGTACTATTGCCAGTTTTGCAGATGACAAAAATTGGTGGGAAGGCTAGTGGTGAGGATGACTCAAAGAGTCTACAGATAGGTATAGGCAGGTTAAGTCATGGGAAAAACTTGGTAGATGGAATAAGGTTAGGTGTGAAGTTATGCACTTTGGTGAGGGAATAAAGGTGCTGAATATTATTTAAATGGAGAAAGACTGCAGAAAGCTGCAACATAAAGGGATTTGGGAGTCCTCATGCATGAATCACAAGAAACTGGCATGCAAGTTCAGCAGGTAATGGAGAATGAAAATGGAATGTTAGCCTTTATTTCAAAGGCAATGGAGTATAAAAATAGGAAAGTCTCACTAAAACAATGCAAGACACTAGTTAGACTAAACCTGGAATATTGTGAACAATTTTGGCACCCTTATCTAAGAAAGATATAATGGCATTGAGCAGTTCAGAAAAGGTTCACCTGGTTGATCCCAGGTATGGAGGAAATTTCTTTTGAGGAAAAGTTGAGTAGGTTGGGCCTGAACGCATTGGAGTATAAAAGAATGAGAAGCAATCTTATTGGGACATATAGGTTTCTCAGGGGACTCTACAGGGTAGTTGCTGAGAGGTCATTTCCCCTTGTGGAAAAGTCTAAGACTAGAGGGCATAATTTCAGAATAAAGGGTTGTCCATTTAATGCAGAAATGAGGAGAAGTCTATTCTCTCACAGTTAGTGAATCTGTAGAATTCATTACCGCAAAGGACTGTAAAGGCTGGGTTGTTAAGTAAATTCAAGGCTGAGAGACCGAATTTTAATCAGTAAGGGAATCAAGGATTGTAGGGATAAACTGGGAAAACAGAGTTGAGAATTATATCAGATCAGTCATGATCTCATTGAATGGCAAGACAGACTCAGCGGGCCAAATGGCTTACTTCTGTTCCTACAACTTATGGTCTTAAAATTGATGCTTCCAAAATATGCAACATTTCTTCAATGATATAATGAAGCGTCAGCCTTCATTATGTCCTCAAGTTCTGGAGGGGCTTCAACTCCCAAGCTTCTAACACAGGAGGTAGAATGCTATCACTGAGCCAAACTGAGATTGCAAACTTTGTTTAAATAGTTAAGTCATTGACAAAATGAAACATTTGGTTGCAAAATATTTTTTGATGCAACTTGAATAAAAGCACAACCTTAAAAATGTAATTAATTTCCTCCAATACGCAGCACATTATTCATAAAACTATTGATCAGCAACACTTACATTGCTCATTTCCCATCATCATTCATGTCTACCTGTTGTATATGTTAAAACGTACATAAAAGTCATGCCCCTTATACATACAAGGTATTAAAAAGAGGGTGACTGAACATTTACATATCCTGTGTACTTTTGGTCTACTAGGTTAATTCTGTATTAATTTATAATTAATTTACCACATGGACTGCAGCGGTTCAAAAAGGCACCACCGCCTCCTCAAGGGCAATTAGGAATGGCCAATAAATGCTGGCTTAGCCAGCAACACCCACATCCCATAAATGAATAAAAAAAATAATAATTTTAATTGCCATTTTTAACTGAATAAGAATTGCAGAAATGGTTGTTCAATGCAGTAGACCACAAAGCACATTAAAACACGAAGGCTGAAGACCATCGCCAGGGAGCTGATTTACAAATATTGAAGTTACACTGAACATAATACAACTTCAGCGTTAGAGTACTAATTAGAGGAACTGAAGTTTCGATTACATCATTTTACACACAAGATTGATTTTCATTCGATACTTAAATCTTTTACAAATCAGCAAAAATCACCTTATTCTAACAGTAAGATCAACAAGCTATGAATTATAATGCTACTATTATGGCATACTTATTGAAATGTAAGCCTTTCAAATAATTAACATGGATACATCAGTAATAATGAATGAAACTGGTATCATTTTTAGCAAGGTGACAAGTAGCAAAAAGACCAATTTTATTGTTTGAAACCTTTGAGTTGCTGAACATAAATATAAAGTAAGATTAGTTACCTTTGATATGGTCCTCCTTATTCTTCAAATGTAGTTTATCCACCATGTACCTTAGGATATGCCTATTTTTTTTCTGGGAGAGGGGGCAAAAATCAATAGACCAGTGCCCCTTGGAGGGGTTTTATGCTCACTGAAATCATAACAGAGTCAACTAATTTCCTCAATAGTCTAAAACAAAAAAGGCCTGTCCACAGACCAGTCCTCCCAACTTTGAGATTGAATTGAAGGCATTATTACTTGGAGGAGAAAACAATAACAAAGTTAAACAACAATAAATGCACTTGAAATAAGAGTTAGAAATGGTAGAGGATGATGTGTACAAGATATGTCTAAGATAAGTTACTTTCAAATAATAGTCAGATCATCTGGAAGGTAGGTTTGGTCTTACTTTCTTCCTTATGTTTTTTCTTTCCATACCTTACATCCTCAGCCTAACCATCTTCAGCTGCTTTGTCAAAGACTTCCCTGCCATCATAATGTCACATGTTCATTCAATTCCATATACAATTCCTTTGACAATGAAGCAGTCTGTGCAAGCCCATGATATGATACTGGACAACATCCAGGTTTGGTCTGACAAATGCCAATATTATATATCACATAAATGGCAGAAAGTATTATCTTCAACAATAAAATCCAGCCATCTGTCCATGGTACACAGCAAAACTATAACAGAATCCCTACATTATCAATTGCTTGGCTTAGAACGACTAAAGATCAACACAGTGGCTACAAAAGAAGAGCAGAAATTGGTATACTGCTTTAAGTAGTTTGCTTTTTGATCTATCAAAGGCTATCCATTATTTATCAAGACTCAAAATAGACCACTGATAGACCACTGCCTGGATGTGTGGAGCAGCAGAAAATGCAATAAATTTAGCAATTCAGAAGACAGCAGCTTGCTTGATCAACTACCCTGCATATGATATCCACCACGGGCTCACTGTGGTTGCAGTATGTACTTCATAACTCACTAAGCTTTACTTTGATAGCACCTCCCAACTCTAGTAAGTTCTACCACCAAGAGCAATGTCATGGCAACATTATCACATGAAAATTCCCTCCAAATCACAAGGTATGTTGGTTTGGATATGTATCAAGGTAAGAATATAGGAAATAGAAGCAAGGTCATGCTGGTCGGCGCTTCAAGCCTGCTCAGTCATTCAAGAAGATCATGGTTGGTCATCTACCTCCATTTTGCCACCCTACACTGTCCCTTAACAGCCAAACATTTATCAATTTTGGTCTTGAATATTTTCAATGAACACTCACTGAGGGAGGGCATTCCTAAAATTCGCAAACCTTTTAGTGATCTCAGTCCTTCAAGATCAAATCCTTATTCTGACACTTTGATCTCTCTAGTTCTAGACTTGCCAACGAGAGGAATCATCTACCCAGCATCTAACCTGTTAAATCCCTTAAAAATTTCACATTTCAATTAAATCACTTTTCATTCTTCTTAATTCTAGAGAATGAAGGCTATTCAATATCTCCTCATAGGTTAATTCTCTCAATCTGATAATGTTAGGACAAAAATCCTGAAATTCCCTAATTAACAACCTCATACAAACGCCCAAAAAATATCACCATCCTCAAAAGGCAACAAAGGGTAGTCAGTAAATATAACAACTAAAATAACCTTTGTAATTGGGCACAGGGTTACTTTAATTGGAGATTAAGGTTGCCTTATGAATCAATTCATAAGACAGTAACTTTGGTTAGGAATTCACAGCGTACTATATTAAAGGTATTATTATTAATCAAATGTATACCCTCAAAAAACAAAGTCTAAAATATCACTTTTAATGTTAACTCACAAGGATAGTTGTCATGCACTGGCTTTTTCAGACAAAGATAAACATTCAAGTCCTTAGCTTTACAAAGTAGTAACCTGAATTTTTATTATTAGAAGTTAACAATTATCCTGATTCATAACTTGATGCTATAAAATACAGAAGGGCAGAAAATGTGCCTTTAATCATTGGTGAAATTACCAATTTTGAGGCTTGGATTAAACAAATATTGCAAATATATTTCATTGAAATATCATAATATATGATTGTAAAATACTACATCTTGTGTGGAATATTCCCAAAAAAAAACAGGGATGCAATCATGTAGATCGTGGACGAGAATAAAAATCCATATCTTCCTAGCCTGTTTTGCCGGCGAGATCAGCTTCATATCCAAAAAGGGCATGAAATCTATTAACATAAATGTAATCTAACATAAAAGGACTTACCTGCTCCCGCATGGCATCTTCTGGCCTCCCAGAATCTTCCCCTTCGCTGGCGTGATTCTCGTTGGCGAGAATCGCTGTGGTCTCCACCAGCAGAGACCAAGCTGCTTGGCCACGCCAGGGAGGACTGAATGACATTGAAGCCCCTGGGTAGTTGGAGGCGTGGCCAGGCAGTGTCCATCAGGCACTGGCACCATGGCAGTGCCCATCAGGCAGGGGCACCATAGCAATGCCCACCCAGCACCTTGGTAGCACCCAGTTGGGAACCATAAGTTTGCCAGGGGCAGCGCCAAGGGGTTGGGTCTAAGTGAGGGAGAGGTTATGACGGGGGGTATGCATAAAGACAGGGGGGGGGGGGCTATGCACTGGGGGAGGGCTATACAAGGTGGAGAATCGTGCAGGGGATTGGTCCTAGGGGTCCATCCGGAGACTCATCGGGAGAGTCCTAATGCAGACAACCTGTGTTGGTGTTGGGGGAGAACATGCCATCAATGATGGGGGGAGATCCAATGTCCATCGGGAGAAGGGGGGGAGGTGAAAGAGGTCTCCTGGTTCATTGTCAGATTGGGAGACTCTGTGCAATGGCGCCCTGAGCAGTCTGCAGCTGGATTCCCCCACTTCCCAAACCATTTTCAGACTTCCATGGCATTTGGGAAGATAGCCCCTCTCCCCAAATGTTATTAAGGTGAGAAAACCAAAACAACCCACACCAGTCCTTCAGGTGCACTCCACACCACAAATGTCCCACACTCCGTCACTTTGTGGGAGTTGTGCGCTGGTACTGGGGTGAGGGGGCACCTAAACACACAGATGAGCCCGGCTGCTGAGCACTTGAGCTTTGTTTGCAAGAACGCTCCAATCTCCCTGTGTACTGGGAGACCCCTTCCTCCCCCTACAGACATCGGGACTCCCCCATTAATGGCATCTTCTCCCAACCCCTCCCTGATATGGTCAGCAACATTGGGGCCCTCCAGATGGGTTCCCCTCCCCAATCCTTGACACATCCCCCTCCATGCCTGCCCCCTGATGCACCCCCATCATGACCCTCTTCGTGGTCCACCTGTGCACGATCCACCCTCCTCACCAATACTTGACTTCCACTGCACACGGCCCTTTCCCTCAACATAACCCATATCCCCACTCAGGCCCCATTCCCTCGGCACTGCTCCGGCACATTGACAGTTCCCAGCTGACACTGCCAGGGTGTCTAGTGGACAACACCATGTCACCAATGGCTTGGGGGCTTCAATGGCCTCTAAGCCCCCTGGTATGGCCATTGCGCTTGCTCTCTGCTTGTGGAGACCAATAGTGATTCACGCCCATATGAGATTCTGCCAGAGAAGTGGGAACATTCCAGGATGGGGAACAATTGTGCGCTGAATTCACTACTGCAATTGGGGTCCAGTCAATTTCCTGCTAATCAGCCTCACACCCTTTCTGGCTGTGGTCCGGCTTGTGCCAAGAGAAAGAAGCCTGGACAATTGCAAAACATTTGGCACCAGGTGCCGAACCAATTTTTCGGCCTGCGCACTATTTCCTGGAATAGGTGTGATCTACGCCAGGTGCAGCAAGGTCGAAAACTCACCTCTCATGAATCCAATGTTATCCATTTGGTGCTGAATGTTTTGAAGGTATTTTCTACACTGACCACTACAGGAGAAAACCTCTATTTGACAATTTGTTTCTCCTAATTAAACCACGTGCGCCAAATCATGGAAAGGATAGGTTTAATTGACATTCCAAGACAATTAATCCAGTTTTTAGGAAGAAGCAGATGGAAAATGGATCAGTTTTTGGTTGTTGGCTATTTAAAACAAACAATTCTATATTATGCGTAAGTTATATAAAATCCTTCGAGAAGCTCACAATACTTGTTGGCAAAATTTTATGAACCAATCACAACAAAGTCACAAGTAGCACAGTTCAGCACCGATAAAGACCTGATATTAGTTTTTAAAATCTTACGTAAAAGAAGCAGATTCTCCACTCTCAAAGCTATTCATAAAAATCTTTTTCACAAATGCTATGACACCAATCATTGTGACAGAAATATTAATAAAATCAGGAAACAAATCTATGATGTGGAAGAAAAGATTAAGCAGAAGTAGAAGCTGGCCTTCCACTGGAAGGAGTACAAACCTTTTCTTACAATGCTCTTGCATTTCTTCAAACTGCTTCCCAAAGAGGGAGTTTCTCATTATTGGGAAATCTGTAAAAATTTACAGAAGGCTGATAATTCTAATGCTTCCAAGACTGAGATGTACAGGTAGAAATATGTCTTGGGCAGTTCCACAAAACAGGCAGAGAATCATTCACCTGTTACACGTTGTTCCCATTACTAAGTTCCACTGACTTTAACGGAACTAAATATGGCGTTGGGTGCATAAAATGTAACCCACATGATACCACCCAGGACAAATTTCTAACCTGTGTCATGAAATTGTGGGTTTACCAAACAAGGGCAGGCTCAAAATCAATAGTATTTGGATCTACCTATGGGGATGCCAAGAAACAATTTACTCTCAGGTCTTCTTATTGCTTTGTAAATCAGAAGACAATAGATAACAAGAACCTCAAAACCTTGAAGTAAATGAGATGTAATAGACTGAACTACTGCGACAGTATGAAATATATCGGAGCAGCAGCTGAAACCAATATGAAATTTGTGAAGCCAACATCCACCAATGAAGAAATTTTTTCTATGACAAATGGCTGTTGTATTTGTCAGGCAGCATACTACAGCTGATTTTGGTTTCTATTGTCTGGGAGCTTTTCCTTCAAGCAGGATTTCAACTTAAACATTTCTTCAAGGTAGAGATTCTGAAAACCTGACAACATTTCCCTTCCTGTGACCCTCTAACACTGGGAAGCATGACATTATCAAGGGACCCTTCCAATTCACACAGCGCCCTACCTTGAAAAAATACTGCTGTTCCTTCATATCAATCTTGGAATTTTCCAACCAACATCATTGTGTATGCACAGAACTGCAGTGGTTCAAGGAGAAGGCCTTCTCAAGGCAACTAGGGATAGATTGGAAAAGAAGATTGGAAAACAGCCAATGCGACACCCTTGTTCAAAAAGGGAGAAAGGCAAAAGGCAGGGAACTGTAGGCCAGTTAATTTAACATCTATTCTTGGTAAGACACTGGAGTCAATAATCAAAGAGGAAATAGCTAATCATTTAGGAAAGCTGAATATAATCAAACCTAGTTGAAATGGTTTTATGAAAAGTAAATCATATTTGACAAATTTGTTCAATTTCTTTGCGGATGTAACAGGGACTAGATAGAGGGTAACCGATAGATGTAATGTATGTAGATTTCCAAAAGGCATTTGGCAAGGTGCCACATAAGGTGCTGATGTATAAAGTGATCATTAGAAGTATTTAAAGTGGAGATGGATATATATTTGATAGATCAAGGAATAGATGCTATGGGGAAATGACACAGCAAAAGAGTTGAGGTCGGCATAGATCAGCAATGATCATATTGAATGGTGGGGCAGGCATCAAGGGCCAGGTGGCCTACTTCTGCTTCCATTTCTTGCGTTGTACATTGTCCCAATGCCAAGGGTTTTTTTTTAAATCTATAAATGTCAAGCAGATCAGTAGTGTTCAAAGATATGTTTGAGTCAAGATTGTGAATTGTGTTAATCGCAGTTCTTAGGGCAGAAAAATTTATTTGGTTATGCCTCTATGAGAAATCAAATCAAAAATGCTTTGAAATTGTTAACCAGAAATTGTTGCAGATAGTCCAAAACTACATTGCACTCAATATTGACTTCTCCTGACATTAAGCTGTTAATGAACAAACTAGGGAAAAATGTCTCAATTAAAAATGACTTCTGGCTTCCTTTCCAGTCTAACAGACATCCCCACAACTAATGCTCTTAAAACTGGTCACTTTTAAGTTCAAACATCTTCTCTGAAAGATACAACTTTCTCAGGCATTACTCAACTATGTTTCTCTTTATAATTAGATTTCAGAGATCCTGATTCTTAAGATCTCCCAATGAATGAAAAATTATTCAAGCCTTTTCTGTCTTCATAGAGAATGATCCACTACTGCACCATCAAAGTTTGCACCCTAGTATGGGGATGAATATCAGCATACTTGTCATGTGAAAGGTTCCATTGAAGATATCTGAGATAAAAACTGAACCAAGGTTTCAAAAGTTGGAACTGTTTAATTACAAAGCAGAAAATACTGTACAAAAGCCTTTCCTAATGACAAGGTTAAAAAAAAAGTCTGAGGCTGATGCCAGAAACAAGGAAAATACTGCGCTCGGAATGGCTCTATGTGCAATGTGCACTTATTGATGGAGTGTGGGTTGGGGGGCTGGTGGAGATAAAAGATTTCAAAACTCTCAAGAGGGCACTGTTCCAATGATTGACTGCTGGCTGGATGATAGGCCTGTCCTAAGGTATGTAGAGGATGAACGCATGAGGAAGAATCACCTTTGTCTGTAGACAGTAAAAGAAACAACTGATATTTAGATGCCTATCAGCGAAAGAAAATTTATTTAGGTTTCTATGTTTAGAGGTGAAATATCTATTTACTTTTTTCAAAATTATGATGGTTATAACAGAAAGTAGATGTTATACAAAACTTAACACACAAAAAATCCTGTTATTGAATTTTTAGTTGTTAGCATACATACGAAAGTGAATTGGATTTCTGGGCCTCGGCTAGCCGCAGTCTCTTGGCATGATTCTTTCCTTGATAATGTGCCTGTGCCACAGCTGGGGAACTAAAAGAGGCATCGCAGAGTTTGCAGTAATCATTTGCTGTAGCCAGTATCACACGACCTGCTGTCTTGGAGGACCCTGACTGAATGGAAAATAACATTCATCAATAATTCACAAACATAAAGGTGGCAAGTGATGAATGTTAAGTCTACAAAGAGATCCTGTACATAAAAGAAACAACACAATAATTGTTATTCTTTACTGTTGTGTTGCATTGACGACAAAGACCAAATGAGGCAACATTCAAGTATTCTAGTTATTGAAAATTAGTGATGTTTGCAGAATTAGGTACTGTAAATACAACTGCATTATCACTTTTGTGTCAATATGCAACCACTTCTGATTACAAAAGTATGCGATTCTATCATACTATATGAAGTATAACTCCGGTTTGTATCAAGTCCAAAGTGCAACAACGGGCTCTCTGGGGACAAGTTGGGTTAATTCCTCTTGTTTTAGGAATGTGTATTCAGTTCACCTCCTTTTATTTAGAATATTCCAATACAAAATTTTAGCAGCACATAGTATTCATATTCTAGCACCAGTACATTCTTATTACTTGTAGTTTGTCTTAAAATAATGTTGTATTGAATACAAAGCTAGGTCTACACCAACAGAACAGCCATCACTGTCAGAATACTTTCCCTGAACTTTCAACGGGTGCAGTATTTCTGAACGTTGCTTATGACAAAGTTTTGAACAGTGAGCAGTGGTGTACTACCTCCAAGCGAGATATCATGGGCAAACTGCTTTGATGGGGGTTTTGGCCAATGGGAAGATATTTGAAAAGTTCAATTATCAGTCCACTCTTGATTTCATTTTTGCTAATAATGTTCTGCTACCAAAACAAAGAACTGGAGCTTTCTCATAATTTGCTAGTGGGTATCTTCTATTAGCTTGAACATAGCGTATCAAATTTCAGAGGAGCAAAGCTGATCTGGAGGAATGGACATGAAAGGTGAATTTCCTGAAAATTACAACCTGTGCCATTTTCCAGAAAAGATAAGCAAAAGGACAGATGTGAGTATGAATTGCTGTTAAACCCATCAGACAAGAAAAGGATCATATTCCTGACCCTATCTGTCCAGTGGCAGTGGATCAGTGTGGTAGGAGTGCAGGGGCAGTAAAGCAAGAGAGATTAAAATTGAGACCAGCACAATAGATTTTTTCAAAAGATAAATAAATAAGCCAATTTTTTATAAAATTACATTAAAGCTTACTGCTTACTCCAGCATATAGTGCACGAGGTGTTTTCTTTTTGATTCAGACATTAAACTAAAGTCTATTCTTTTAGCTGGATGTGCAAAGGCCAATGTTTTTTTTCTCTCAAGAAGTGAAGGAAGTTCTTCCATCATCCTGGCCAACATTCAGATTTAATAAACACCAGTATAAGACTAGTCATACATCTTGTTACTGTTTTTGGGATCTCAATCATCCATTTACAAAACAATACTGACCTCCCTTCAAAGGTAATTCAAACCAAGGCCTATCTGCTTATTCACATGAGAAGGGAGTTACTAGTGGACAATAACTTTGTCAGAGTGATAATCAGCATCGGATTGCCACTCTGTGCCCAATTACATACAATAAATTTCTTCCATGCCTATCTTGCTTGACCTTCCAACTTGGACCAGGTGAGATCCAGTCAGCATGGAAGTCCATCTCTGTAAGTGATGAAGGACATAATCCTTTTTTACGGTACTAGCTGTGGTAAATACGCAAAATGAATAGGTCGATTGGGGGCGGGGCGGGGGGGGGGGGGGGGGGTGGTTAAACTCTGTACAATAGTTACCCTGAAGTTAGAAAAGCTTTTCATTCTTTTAACTTTTCCTGACTAAATATTGGTGTAGCCTTGTTGGAATCATCTGACTTAAAATTGCAATTTTGGATGATTCCCTGCGTGGAGCAATTGCCCTGAGGAAGTTTGTGCTCCTGGGCAATTACTGTGCAAACCCTTACCTGTGAAGTTTCAAGAAGGGTTCCACAGTGCATCTTTGGGGTAACCCCCCAATCTGATACTATGGAGCTTGGAAATTACGCCCACTGTAAGCCAGCGTCCTAGCCAGCAACTCATCATCCCTCAACTCATCACGATTAAGACTAATTAACTGGCAGTTGATCTGATTTTCTGTTTGCAGAATATTGATGTGTGTTAATTACTGCCACAGATGACTAAATAACATAAATGCACTGATTTAGCTTCAAAGAAAATCAATTGCCTTAATGCATTAGGATATCCCAAAGACAGGAAAGACACTTGTGACAAATGTTTAGTTCATAGTTTATGCTATCATTTTAGAGGTAATGTTTAGTTGCAGGAAAATTAAAGTTTAACCGTAGAAAATTGGATAAATGCAAGTAAATCAGTCTGGAGTCTATTACATTTAAAAAATTGGGGCGATGTTGACTTGGTGGGTTAACAGCTAGAATGGCAAGGTCCTAAAACAGCAGGTGGATTTCCTTAGCCAGAGAGCTGGAGATGTGATGTCCATGTTGCTTGCAAAGAAGTGCAATCCAGAGAGCTATTTTGTTATGGGAGTTAGAGCTAAATTAGTTTTAAAGAATTCAGTGAACGCTAAAAGACTACATCATTATGGAGATGGATGGTGCTTAAGAATTTTTTTTTAAAGTTTATGTAATAAATAGTATGTCACAAGTAGGCTTACATTAACACTGCAATGAAGTAACTTTGAAAATCCCCTAGGTGCCACACTCCATTGCCTGTTCAGGTACACTGAGAGAAGAATTTAGCATGGCCAATGCACCTAATCAGCACGACTTTCGGACTGTGGGAAGAAACCACAGCACCCAGGGATATCTTGGAATTGAGCAGACTGTAAGTGGTAGCAATGCAACTTCATGAACTGCAGACACAAGGGAAACGTGCAGACTCCACACAGACAGTAACGAGTCCCTGGCACTGAGGCAGCAGTGCTAACCACTGTGCAACCATGCCAAAGAAGGTTCTCTGGATTCAACTTAACTGAGGGTTTGAAAGCAGGGACAACAGGCTATACCAAAAGGGTGCCCTTGTCGGCAGGCTCCAGGCAGCTAGGACTCAGAAAATCCTTGGGAGCCTGTCGGTGTAGCTGAGAGTTGCGGTTTGGAACTCAAAGTGGTTTGCAGCATACTGAGAAACCTTGAGAACTGCTTGGTGCTGCAGGGGCTCAGAAGAAGACTTGGGGAGCTGAGAAGGCAGGGGAATTTTGCTTATTCCGCGCTAGAGACAATTAGAGTTCAAAGAAGCCCCAGTAGATACTTACAACTTAGTTCCACTGGGAGATTGGAATGTGAAGAAACACAGGCACAGTGCCATTTTGACGAAGCAAGCAAACTGCTTCCTGCTAAAAACTTGGAATTGAGCAGACAGCAAGTGGTGGGAATGCAACTTTGTGAATTGCATGGAGGAGTCTGTACTACAGTGGGGGGTGAATAGCGATTGAGGCTGTCCCTATCAGAGCGACGCTTGGGGCAAAGGCTAGATCTTTGAAAGTGAGGAACTGAAATCTCTCATGAGGGAGATAGTTTTAACTGAGATTTTGTGACTTGCAGTAGTCATTGATATCCAAGTGGGTTGCCAAGAAATTTGTGGGATCTGTCTTGGTGGCATCTGCCAGTTAATGCGCAGTGTTCCACTGAATCCATAGAATCATTACAGTGCAGAAGGAAGCCATTCAGTCCATCGCGTCTGTACCAACTTCTGAAACAGCATTTTACTCAGGCCCATCCTAATCCTGTAATCCCACACATTTAGCTAATCCACCTAACCTACACAATTTTGAACACCATAAGAGGCAATTTAGGATGGCCAATTCACCTAACCTACACATCTTTGGAATGTGGGAAGAAACCAGAGCACCTGGAGGAAACCCACACAGACACAGGGTGAATGTGCAAACTCCACACCGACAGTAACCCAAGGCCAAGATCAAACCTGGGTCCCTGTCACCTTGAGGCAGCAATGCCATCCACAGTTCATGTTCGACCACAGTTTGCTTGCTAATTCATGTTTGTTACATGCTAATTATGAATGTTAGAGTTCAAGATGGATATTGTAAATTTTTAATTTTGCTGACTTTGTACAAAAACTTTTACTTTTTTTGATTAAAACTGGAGAATTTTGTGGTTTTATTCTCTTAGCTGGCAACACGGATTTCAAACATTGTCTACTTCAAATAAAAGGTTACTGGTCCTGAACCAGATGATTACACACTTGAAATGCAAGTTCATTAATTTTTGAAAATATCATAGAATCCTGACAGTGCAGAAGAAGGCCATTCAGCCCATCGAGTCTGCACTGACAACAATCCCACCCAGGCCTTCTACCTGTAACCCCACATATTTACCCCGCTAATCTTCTAACCTACACATTCCAAGACAAATTAGCATGGCCAATCAATCTAACCTGCGCATTTTTGGACTGTGGGAGGAATTCAGAGCATCTGGAGGAAACCTACGCAGGCACGGGGAGAACATGCAAGCTCCACACAGACAGTGACCCAAGCCGGGAATCGAACCCAAGGCAGCATTGCTAACCACTGTGCCACCATGCCACCAAACCATCATAAGAAGGTATATTCTACACAATGCAGATTAATGCTGATTGCCTAAACTTCTGTCCATAAATAAAACAAGAACTGTCAGACGGATGACTGTCCTTGGTCTTGCCTGCATAGAACACTAAACATCTGTAAGTACCGCCAGAAAACAAACTACCAAAAATTTATGTAAAGTTTTGGCACCGTTTCCTGAGACAACTAAGGGGGATATTCTGAAGCATAAAAGTTTTACACATGGTCAAAGGACTTCCCATCGTATCCAAGTGTCAAACCATGCTAAATTGATCCCCATTACCAATGAAGCATTTTAACACTAGAAAGCCAAATGAATAGCAGTCTATCTGAAAAGTTAAAAACACATTTGGAAATCATAGTTTGAATGTTTGGACAATTTCTAAAAGTTAGAAATATTCTATAATGTTGTTACCAAATGGCCAACTATTTAATTTTTTATAACCTTGGGCAGCCATTGATACGTAGAATTTCAATTTTCCAAAGGTGATTGAAAGGCTGCAAAGATTGTCAAGTTAATCGTCAGTATGGCAGACAATACTCAGCAAGTTAACATTGAGCAGGAAGTCCCAACAACACCACTACTTTATTTGTGAAGTTTACTCACAGGAGTTGGGAATAAATCCTTTCCTCAAACATTTACAAAATTCTCTAGTATAGCATCCCTACAATGCAGGAGGTGACCATTTGGCCATTGAGTCTGCACCAACTACAATCCCACCCAGGCCCTATTCCTGTAACTCCACACATTTACCTGCTATTCCCCTGACATGAGGGTCAATTACGCCTGACCAATCAACCTAACACACACATCTTTGGAGTGTGGGAGGAAACTGGAGCATCCAGAGGAAACCCATGCAGACACGGGGAGAATGTGCAAACTCCACACAAACAGTGACCTGAGGCCAGAATTGAACACAGGTCCCTGGCACTGTGAGGCAACAGTGCTAACCACTGTACCACTTGCCAATTTGTCAAGGCTTTGTTTTAGAAAATTTATGCTCTTTGAGATCTGGTGTGGAATCCCTTCCACTTTGAAATGAACTGTGCTTTCCACTAAAGTATGCATGCCTGATGCATATTGGCAGGCCAGGCTATGTTAGATGCCATGCTAAGAAATGCTTTGAGGCTCTGTTGGCATGTTAGTAAGTATCGCCAGTATCTCTTCCATCTCTTCCTCAGAGATGTTTCCTTGATAAAGGGTCTCTTTAACAGTTTTGTGATTCATAGGGAAAATTGGAACTAAACTAAGCATACCCTGTGCAACTAAGAGTCTCTTCAACACCACCTCCAATTGCTGCAATGGCTTTGCAATTGCTATAAAGTTCTCCTGACGAAGAACATTAATCTGCACTACTTTACTGTCAATAATCAGTCACAGCTTTTGTTTAAAGTGCTTGCTGAACAAAATCTTCTTTCAAAAATTAAGTTAGCTGGATTCCTTCACGCGGCCAAAAAGATTCTACCTAGGTTGAACAACTTGCGCAATTAGCACATAAGGTATTTGTGAGGAATCCACAACAGATTATGCAGCTGTGTGAATGTTGTCACTATAATTGAGTAAAGTGATCCGTTTTCCTAAACAGATTTAGCAGGGGCACAGCAATGTGTGAGAATGAAAGCCCTTAAGATTCACGCTGTTTTTATTCCAAGCAAGACTCTCAGGTTTTATAGAACATAGAAAAACTACAGCACAAACAGGCTCTTCAGCCCACAAGTTGCGCCAATGATATCCATACCTACTGGGCTTACCTATAACCCTAAACTCTATTAAGTTCCATGTACTCGTCCAGAAGTCTCTTGAAAGACCTTATTGAATTTGCCTCCGCCATCACCGACGGCAGCTGATTCCACCCTCTGAGTGAAAAATTTACCCTTGATATCTCCTCTGTACCTACTTCCCAGCACCTTAAACCTGTGTCCTCTCGTAGCAACCATTCCAGCCCTTGGAAAAAGCCTCTGAGAATCCACCCAATCTATACCTCTCAACATCTTATACACTTCTATCAGGTCACCTCTCATCCTTCATCTCTCTAAGACCGAGCTTTCCTCAACCTATCCTCATAAGGCATGCCACCCAATCCAGGCAACATCTTTGTAAATCTTATCTGCACCCTTTCAATAGCTTCCACATCCTTCCTGTAATGAGGCGACCAGAACTGAGCACAGTATTCCAAGAGAGTTCTGACTAGGGTCTTATAAAGCTGCAACATTATCTCCTGACTCCTAAACTCAATCCCTCGATTGATGAAGGCCAGTACACCACACACCTCCTTACCCACATCCTCTACCTGTGAGGCCGATTTAAGAGCCCTATGGACCCGGACCCCAAGGTCCTTCTGATCCTCTACACTGCTAAGAGTCTTACGCTTGATATTATATTCCTTCATCCCATTTGACCAGCCAAAATGGACCAGTACACATTTTTCTGGGTTGAAGTCCATCTGCCACTTCTCCGCCCAGCCTTGCATCCTATCTATGTCACGCTGCAACCTCTGACATCCCTCCAAAGTATCTACAACATCACCAACCTTCGTGTCGTCAGCAAACTTACCAACCCCCATCCCTCCACTTCCTCATCCAGGCCATTTATGAAAATTACAAACAGCAAGGGTCCTAGAATAGATCCCTGGGGCACTCCACTGGTGACCGACCTCCACACAGAAAAAGACCCATCCATAACCACTCTCTGCCTTCTGCAGGCAAGCCAATTCTGGATCCACAAGGCAACAGCCTGTTGGATCCCATGCCCTCTCACCTTCTCAAGAAGTCTTGCACGGGGGATCTTATCGAACGCCTTGCTGAAGTCCATATAAATCACATCTACCACTCTTCCTTCGTCAATGTATTTAGTCACATTTTCAAAGAACTCAACCATGCTCATAAGGCACGATCTGCCTTTGACAAAGCCATGCTGACTATTATTGAGCGTACTAAACTTCTCTAAATGTTCATAAATCCTGTCCCTCAGAATCTTCTCCATCAACTTACCAACCACTGAGGTTAGACTCATCGGTCGGTAATTTCCTGGGCTATCCCTATTCCCTTTCTTGAATATAGGAACCACATTCGCAATCCTCTAATCCTCCAGAACCTCTCCTGTCTCCATCGACGACGCAAAGATCATCGCCAGACGTTCTGCAATCTCTTCCCTGGCCTCCCACAGTAACCTTGGGTACATCCCATCTGGTCCCAGCGATTTATCTATCTTGATGCTATTCAAAACTTCCAACACATCCTCTTTCTTAATGTCCACATACTCAATCTTTTCAATCCACCGCAAGCCTGCAGTACAACCACCCAGATCTTTTTCAACCATGAATACTGAGGTAAAGTATTCATTAAGCACCTCTGCTATTTCTGTACAAACATTCCCACCTTCACATTTTATAGGTCCTACCCCTTCACATCTCATCCTTTTACTCTTCACATATTTGTAGAATGCCTTAGGGTTCTCCTTAATCTTTCCTGCCAAGGCTTTCTCATGACCTCTTCTGGCTCTCCTAATTTTCTCAAGTTCCTTTCTGTAAGGTGTAAACTACTCTAGATCCCTAACATCTCCTAGCTCTCTGAACCTTTTGTACGCTTTATTTTTCTTTTTGACTAGGTTCATTACAACTTTTGCGCACCACGGTTCCCGTAACATACCAAAACCTCCCTGTCTCATCGGAACGGTGTTGTACAGAACTCTAGACAAACATGCCTTGAAAATCTGCCACCTTACTTCGGTACTTTTTCCCGAGAACACCTCCTTCCAATTTACTAGTCTAATTTCCTTCCTGATGGCTTCATATTTCTCCTACTCCAGATAAACACTTTCCTAACTTGCCTGATCCTATTTCTTTCCAATGCTAGTGTAAAGGAGATAGAATTATGATCACTATCCCTGAGATGTTCTCCCACTGAGAGAACTCAGGTTCATTAGCCAGTACCAGATCAAGTACAGCTTCTCCTCTTGTAGGCTTATCCACATACTGTGTCAGGAAACCCTCCTGAACACACCTAACAAACTCCTCCTCATCTAAACCCCTTACCCTAGGGATATTCCAATCGATGTTTGGGAAATTAAAGTCTCCCATCACGACAATTCTGTTATTACTACATCTCTCCAGGATCTGTTTCCCTATCTGCTCCTCCACATCCCTGTTACTATTGGGCGGCCTATAGAAAACACCCAGCAAAGTTATCGACCCTTTCCTGTTCTGAATTTCCACCCAGAGACTCCATAGACAATCCCTCCACAGCGTCCACCTTCTCTACAGCCGTGACACTATCCCTGATCAATAGTGCCACTTCCCAGCCCCCTTTTTACCTCCCTCCCTGTCCTTTCTGAAACATCTGAAACCCGGCACCTGAAGTGTCCAGTCCTGTCCCTCAGACATCCAAGTCTCTGTAATGGCCACCACATCACATTTCCAAGCAGCGATCCATGCTCTAAGCTCATCCACTTTATCCACCACACTCCTGGCGTTAAAATAGACACATCTCTAACCTTCGGTCTAAGCGCTCCCCTTTTCCATCACCCGTCTATCCTCCCTCTTACACTGTCTACAATCCTTCTCTATTTGCAAGCTAACCTCATCGCTCCCAGTCACCTTATCTCAATTCCCTCCCAACCTTTCCAGTTTAAAGACTTCCCAGTAGCCTCAGCTAACCTTCCTGCCAGGATATTGGTCCCCTTGCGATTCAAGTGCCACCCGTCTTTTTTGTACAGTTCACACCTGCCCCAAAAGAGGTCCCAATGATCCAAGAACCTGAATCCCTGCCCCTTTCTCCAGTCCTTCAGCCACATATTCATCCTCCACCTCATTCCATTCCTGCTCTCACTTTCCCGTGGCACAGGCAGCAATCCTGAGATTACTACCTTTGCGTTCCTCCTTCTCAGCTGTCTACCTAACTCCCTATATTCTCTTTTCATGACCCCTTCCCTCTTCCTACCTATGTCAGCGGTACCAATATGTACCACTACCTCTGGCTCCTCTCCTCCCTCCTCAGGATTTCTGGGATGCGACCAGAGACATCCCGGATCTCGGCACCAGGGCGGGAAACCACCATTTGAGACTCCCGTCTGCCTCCGCAAAACTGCCTGTCCGATCCTCTTACTATAGAGTCCCCAGTTAATACTGCCTTCCTCCTCCTTTCCTTAGCCCTCTGAGTTACAGGGCCAGGACTGCTCCAGAGACATGGCCACTGCTGGTTCCTGCAGGTGAGCTGTCCCCCCCAGCAGTACTCAGACAGGAGTAGTTATTGGGAAGGGCCACATCCACTGGGGTGCTCTCTATCACCTGAGCTTTCCCCTTCTTGACCATTACCTACTTGTCTGTCTCCTGTGGCCTCGGTGTGACCACCTGCCAGTAGCTCCAGTCTATCTCCTCCTAATTTTCCGTAACCAGATGAAGATCCTCGAGCTGCAATTCCAGTTTTCTAACACGGTCCCTTAGGAACTGCAGCTCAACACACCCAGCACACCTCACACTCATAATGTCCCTTTAAGGAACACAGAAAAAAGTAATTAAGAATTAAACTTACCCTGCCTCGTCCTTTTCGCCTCAGCCCAATGAGCCAAGACCTTTAGCTCTCACTCTGCTCCCAGCTCATTCCACGCCCGCTCTCAACACTGCCCGCTGTATACAGTGGCCAGCTCTTTAAACCTCCCGCTCACCACTGGCTGATGTCAGATACCTGCACAGCCTCGAGAGAAAAAAAGACTCGACCTCCCAGAATCCCCTGTGGCCGACTTCCACTTCCCTTAGTTTAAAAGAAAAACCCGCGAAGAAACGGAAATAAATAGATACATAAATAAATAAAACACCAGTACTATGGGTACTCTCAGCACTCCTGCTAAGAATCTCTCCCTCTCTGTCCTGCTCCAGCTGAACAATGAGGTCAAACCCCCACGCAACTGCTTATATTTTATACTTTATCTCATCTTTGTATTGTTGCATGCATCTTGAGTAGCTGATAGATAGCAATAATTAAGTATCAGCCTTGGTCCATTGGTAGCATATTTACCTCTGAAGTCAGGGGTTCAAGCTCCACTCCAGAACATAAGAACATAAGAAATAGGAGCAAGAGTAGGTCATCTAGCCCTTCGAGCCTGCCCCACCATTCAATAAGATCATGGCTGATCAGAGATTTGGCCACATAATTTATGCTGATGCTTCACTGTGCTACTGAGGAAGTATGTGAAAGGTAAAGTCTCTGGAGTCCCTGTTGACCACTGGCTGACTGACTGGTGCTGATTTAACCTGAGGATCACCACACCTCAGGTAAGCAGCAAGGTTGAATTACCTTGTGAATAGCCGCAGCTGGTACTGGAATTGAACTCTGTTAGCGTTGGTTCACAATCACAAATCAGCTGTCTAGCCAACTGAGCTAACCGACCCCAACAAAGAAGTATGTGCTATATTGCTAGAGGTACTGTTTATCAGCAGAGACATTAAATTGAAGCCCAATCTGTCGTCTGGTGTAAAAAAAACCCATGGTGCTTTGAAGAGTTGAATCTTGCAACCAGTGTCACTAAAAATCAGAATATCAAGTTTCTTCTATCTAATATCTAATTTTAATGCCAATGCAAATTGCTAAGAATTTGCAAGAGTACAAATAAGTCGTTCCCCCACCCCAACCGTAAATTAGATGTTGCTCTAAAGTTAGCAGTTTGTCTGAGTTGTTAACCAGGATTAATACAAGACACATGTAAATGGCTGCTTGTATTTGTTGCTGATCTCACTATCTGCTGATATCATTAAATGCTGATCAGAAATTCAACTGTGCATGTCAAATAACTTAACACCTAATACAACATTGACTCTCCAGTGCTTTGAGATGTCCTCAGTGTATGAACGGTACTAAATGCAAGTTCTTTATTTTCAAGTTGCAGTGAGTGCTGGAAAATTGATTACATAATTGCATACAGTTAAAACTAAATTACAATGGTGACAATTGAATTATACAAGCTTTGCAAGAAACAAATATTGTAATTTTCAGTCATTTTTCCAGATCCAGATGTTCTTACCATTAGCATATATTTACATTACCTGGGAGGCTGGTGGTTGGAGTTGCGTGCTTGGCTGATCTACAAAATGAGTCACTTTGGGAGCAGCCACACACTGATGCCCAGCATAATAATTACGAAGTTTCTTTGAGTGGTTTTTACCCTGAGGAAAACAAATTTTTAAAAATTATTTAGGTAGGACAGACATTTATATATTGTGACACTATACTCTCAAAAATATCTTCACCTGTATATAGCAAAACATAGTTGGCACTCCACACAAGAAATAATTACTGTGTTACCTGTCATCTTTGTCCTGCTTTCATGTAGCCTTTAGGCCTATGCCAAATTTCTATAGACACTTTCTCCATATTTTCACACCCTCCTTACGCCTATCTCAAATTGTCTCCAAAATGCATTTAAAAAAGACAAATTATGGGAAGCTATGAAACCATTTCTTATATCATTAAAATAAAGTAATTGTCAGGTTGATACTTATCCAAACTGCTGAGTTCAGATAAAACTGTATGTTTCTGTCCCCATAGGTATTGCCTGACCTGCTGAGTATTTTCTGAATTTTCTGCTTTTATTATTAATGTGCAGTAAAATGTGCTTACAAAACAATGCATTCAGGATAATTTTCAAAATGAAATATCAGAAATGAAGATACATGCTAAGTGTGACTTATAGCTATAAAGTACATCCACAACTCTCTTATACATTTCCTAGGTTAGGCTTCCTGCTTGCAACACAAAGTCAGATCACTACCTTTTGCATTTCATCAGTCACAATTTATGACTCAGTATTAGTATCACTGCTGTGGAAAACCTCATTGATAGTCAATTAATTTCTAAATGATAAACAATATAAACTTAACATAAAATAAAAATAGAAGGTAACTGATAAAATTTAAAATCCATAGCAACCATTTTGAGCACAGGGGTACTGTTCTAATATTTTTCAGGTTACTATACAATAGAATGTATAGTTGATGACATGGAAAGTATTTGGCCTCTCTATTGTAAATTCAAACAGAAAACATCAGGATTTGCATAATGTAGTTCTTTCGCTAGGCTTGTTTAGGAATCCTTCCACTACTTAAGAATGCAAACTGACTTCTTCCACGCTGACACTTTTGCTATTGCGAACGAACTTAGGTAATGCTGTTCAAAATCTGCTTTTGTTTTTACAGTAGCATTTCAACTAACCATGAATTTGCAGCACAATAGAAATAATTTAAGATTCTTCAGCTATTGAGTGATTTAAAATTATCAAATGTGAAGATAAATAAAACGCTTTCAACAATAAACCCACATTTGCAACAAATAGTAATGTGAATTGCTGCACAATTGCAATGACATTTATGTTTAATATAACATTTTCTTATGCCCTTTTCAATAAAGTACGCCATTACATCCAGTTCTCATGGATAAAGCCAGCCAGGCTGCCAAAACAGTGGGAATCACTGTAATCTCAGGCTTCCCACAAGTGCAGGACTTGTGAGGAAGAGCTCCCTGGCAGTAACTGTAATAGTTATCAATAGAAAAGGATTCTACTCGCTCTGCGTGCAGCTGATATGATCACTGAAAGCAAATACGCAGATTTGTGTAAGGTACCCTGGCAGCTTGCATGTCTCTTACATCTTCAATCACTCACAGGTGCCCCAGAGCTTTGAGGGCCCTCACTGATAAGGAATACCCAAAAGATGTGGCTAATGACGTGTTCAATTCTGGCTTCTGTCTGTGTCTGGACGTGATCTATTTAGATTGCCAGAAGGCCTTTGACAAAGTGCCACATAGGAGACTGTTATACAAGCTAAGTGCCCATGGTGTTAAGGTAAGATCTTGGCATGGATAGAAGATTGGCTGACTGGCAGAAGGCAGAGAGTGGGGATAAAGGGCTCTTTTTTAGGATGGAACCGGTGACTAGTGGTGTGCCTCAGGGGTCAGTGCTAGGACTACAACTATTCACAATATACACTAACAAGTCTGGATGACGCTTCGTCAGGGCTAAGGGCAAAGAAAATCAGAAAAGAATTTACATTCCTTTTGTCCTTTTACAGTCCCCATTCCTTCATAGTATAAATCCTTTCTGATTCTCTGATGAAGGGTCTTCCAAACTCGAAACGTTGGCTCTATTCTCTTTCCACAGATGCTGTCAGACCTGCTGAGATTTTCTGTTTTTTTGTCAATAAATAGAAGTCTGACATAAGTGCCCTTGTTATCCAGATGTTCCAGGGTTGAGTGTAGGGCCAGGGAGATGGCGTCAGCAGTGGAGCAGTTGCAGTGATAGGTGAACTTTTAATGGGTCCAGGCAAATGGGAGACCGGAGTTGATGCATGCCACAACTAACCTTGAGAGATCAACTTATCAACATATAAATTCACTTCTAGCATTTTATATACATGCCACCAGCACAACTGCAAGAAATTCACTCAAAGATGAATGTAACTAGCAGATTTGAAGAATAGTTGCAAAGTGCAGCTTGGTATTTAGTTGTGCATGTTCACATATGTTTGGACAGTGCCTTAACTGGATTATGCTTATTTTTAGACCAATGAAGGTTTTAACCTAAATATACAAATCAACATTGGCAGAATTAATTTTTAGTATCAAGAAATGTAGCTAAGCAAAAACAATAACTTCCAAGATGCTGGATGATGGTACTCACAGTTCCAGATTAGGATTTAATCTAGATTTTCCAGTTGCTGTTATTTTTATATTGCCATTCAACCATTTATTTTAAATAATACTAAAAAAAATTTTAAAATAAATTAAGAATTAAAAAATGTAGGTTTAGCATTTTATTTTGTCATATAAATTCATCTATAATTATTTTTAATAGTGTGATTCAAAATAATTCAAAATGCATACTTCCGTGCTGACCCACTCACCTGATAATGTGCCTGTGCTTGCTGTGTTGAATTCAGGGATACATTGCACAATTTACAAAGTAGTGGCCTACAGAGATCTGCTAAAATGGGATCTTGGTCTGCATCAAAGGATGGTACTTTTTCTTGTGGTAACAGAACAAGCTCTGACTGAGACGGTTTGAACTTCTGTGTAGGTAACAACTGGGAGGATGGTGACATCATTGCAGATGAGGTAGACTGAAGATATTGTGGTTGTTTTAAGAGCAGAGGTTCGATAGCAAGAGGCTGCAATGTCTGGGATAGAGTTGTGTGGCGATATGGCTGTTGGCACATTGTCGATCCAGAAGGAGACTTTATCTTCGTTTCTGGGGTAAGCAAAAGAGATAAAATTAAAAGCTTACAATATGCTATGTATTTGCACTTACTTCCTGTCTGATGAAACGTTATCACCCTGAAAAGTTAACCGTTTTCCTCTCGACTGATCTGCTTAATCTGCAGCATTTCTAGCATTTTCTATTCTTATTTTAGATTTCCAATATCTACAGAATTTTGATTTTGCACACTTTCTTTGCATCATTTGACTGCTGTTATATTTTGTTGCCAATTTTATAAATTACAAATAAGAATTTATAATAATTTATAATTTTCTGTTACACTGACTGCCCAACCTCCAGTACTATATAGAAGCTTTCTAGTCTATACACCAGTTTAGCCACCAACCTAACTTTTTAACCTGCGATCCTTTTGAACAGCACGGTTTGTATATTTTGTTTTTCAGATTACCTTCTTATGTCGCAAAGCCTTTTGTGTCACTATCTCTTACACCAAGTTTACTTAGAAATTACAAGTTTTGAGTTCTCTTCATGCTCTCACGTCACAGCTCACTATGGCTGCCACTCTTTCATCAGAATCAGATGCTAATTTACTTTTCTTTGCAGACAGCATGTCAATATATAAATTTTGAAACTGATATGTTCATATCAAATTTAAATATACCTGGTAACAACAAATGGTTTGAAGACCTCTATTGTCAGAGACTTCCCTATGATGCAATAGTATTCCCCCAGCTTTCACTTGTACTGTAGCAACATCTGCCAATTGTCTGGGCAGTGTTAGGGTTAGGGTGAGGGTTAGGGTTAGGATCACTGCAAAATCCAGCACTCACCTTAACACTGCAACAACTTCCTCTCTGAGCACCTTTTCTACTTTTGCACCTCCAGCCCCACATCTACCATTTCTACCACTATTTTTTGAGATCCTATTTCCTCACTGAGAAAAACTTCCACTTTTGAAGCAATCAACCTGCACGGTAGCACAGTGATTAGCACTGCTCCCTCACAAAGGCAGGGACCCAGGTTCAATTCCAGCCTTGGGTCACTGACTGTGTGGAGTTGGCACATTCTCCCCATGCCTTACTGGGTTTCCTCCAGGTGCTCTGGTTTCCTCCCACAGTCCAAAGATGTGCAGGTTAAGTTAACTGGCCACGTTAATTTGCCCTTAGCATCCCAAGATGTGTAGATTAGATAGATTAACCATGGTAAATGTGTGGGGTAAACATAATAAGAAGTCTCACAACACCAGGTTAAAGTCCAACAGGTTTATTTGGTAGCAAACACCACTAGTTTTTGGGGCTCTGCCCCTTTGTCAGGTGAGTGGGGAGTTCCAATCACAAACAGGGCACGTAAAGGCACACACTCAGTTTACTGTCCTGCCTGGAGACAATATATATCCCCTTAATCTATGCTTAATGCTATCTCCACTCATTGTCTGCACCTTTAAGACTTGATTAGTTGTAAAGACTTGCATTCTAATCAGTATTCTGTAAACTGAGTGTGTGCTTTTATATGCCCTGTTTGTGATCAGAACTCCCCACTTACCTGATGAAGGGGCAGAGCCCCGAAAGCTAGTATTTACTTTATCAATCCCTTTTAAAATTTTATATACCTTGATCAGATCCCCTCTCATCCTTCAAAACTGTTTAATCTCTCACCATAAGTCAACTCTTTCATCCCTGGAATTAATCTGGTGAACCTCCTCTGAACTGCCTTCAATGCCACCATATCCTTCCTCAAATAAGGAGACTAAAACTGGATACAATACTCCAGATGTGGTCTCACCAACACCTTATACAAATGCAACAACACTTCTTTACTTTTAAACTTCAGTCCTTTGGCAATAAATGCCAACATCCCATTTGCCTTTTTTATTACATGCTGCACCTGCATTCCAACTTTCTGCAATTCATGAACATAGACACTCAGGTCCTTCTATCTGGATGCATTTTGAATCCATCTAGGTAATAATTTGCCTTTCTATTTTTTGTGCCAAAATGGAAAACTCTCACTTATCCACATGGATATAGAACACGATTGTGGTTCAAAATATCAAGGTTTGGGTAATTCTATCCACTTTCCTTTTTTAGAGAGTAGAAATTACAAGCAAACATAAGAACATAAGAAATAGGAGCAGGAGTAGGCCACCTAGCCCTTCGAGCCTGCCCCGCCATTCAATAAGATTATGGCTGATCTGAATAAGATCATGGCTGATCTGAAACCTTTAACCACCTTTATGATCAGAGGAATCTGGATTATGTACTTGCTGAAGTCCTGGAACTACTGAGTTGCATTATAAATTGGTAGCATTTGGCACATTAAGTGGAGGTAGGAGAGCAGATTCATCATAATACTCACTTTACTCGGCGTTACAATGAACAGGCTCTACCATCTGCTCATGTTGTCACATGCTTTTGAGGAACAAGCAATCCTAAATTATTTTTCCATAAATGGCCATGAAATTGTCCATGTTTGCGTAAATCCAGATGTAACCTGGGAATTGATGGAATTATTTGTTTGGAAAATAATGGAGTGGAACGTGGTAGGGTTGGTGTTAAATAGCAGGATGTAATTTGCATACGTTGACATTTAAAATAATACTTGCTCAGTTTGCAATCTTTGAATAGTGTTTCATTCTTTGGGCCATTGTGTGGGCATGGCGGGCAGGACAAGGTAAATAAGAGGCAATTCTATCAAGTCCATTTTGGAGGAAGAATACAGGAGAAATTTGCTCACTCGCCATTAATGGAAGATGAGGGCAACAGTGAATTTTGATTGAAAATCTATGCCCATCTCCAAGAGTCATTCTCTTTAGCAGGAGTAAATAGAAAGCACCACCCTATAATTCAGGTTTTGTTGTGGTAACAGCTGCAAAACAGTCAGTGTTTGCCGTCATTTTTCCACTGAAACTAGCAACAATTTTGGGAATTTGTACATGTTCATGTACAGAATAATATAATGCTGAGAGTTTGCACAGATTGATATTTTCCTTGAAATCATGAATTGACCAGAACTTCCATTAATGCTGTAAGGTGTAAAGGTCACACCTTGTAACTGGAATTTTAATGTCATTATAATTTCATAATTACTCCTAAATGGTCTTACTTACCTTGAAAACCTAATATATTTCTGGAATATTAAATTTATCCACAATGATTAAAACCTATTTGAGCTTTACTGAAAACTTTTAGTTTAGCTTCCATCTTAATACAATTATAAAGTTTCTGATGGAGGAATAAGTGCTTTTAACTTTCCGCTTTGCTGTGCGTATTTCAATTTGATTGACTGCCTACCTGCTTGCTGACATCACTGCAGCTGCATCCCTTTAATGTCAGATTTAAACTACCATGGGGACTGCTTTCATCGAAGTCAGCAGCAAGCACCCTTCTTTCGCTGTTGGCGGCAAAATCCAGGCCTATGTAATCAAAAACCTTTTTTTGAATTAACAGCAATACCAATAGTATATTCTTGCTGTTGTGATGGTACAAAACACTGAAAACTCAAGTAAGTGTACTTTTGCTATTGCAATGCTATATAACAATGTAGTTTTGTTCACTGAGAAGTATTCTTAGATTAATTTGTTTTAGTTAGGAAGGAGTGGTGACTGAATCGAGTGTGGAGGCCAGAATTTGAGAGAATGAAATGGCCTATAGAACCCACAGATGTTGGGCTTTATCTGTAATAGTGTGATCAAAACAGATTTGAAATATCCTGAGAGAATATATAGGGTGATACATGGGAGAAAAGCGTTCATAATTCAGGAATTAAACATTATAGATAGAACTCAAGACAGAGGCACAATGATCCTATAGCTTTGCCAAACTGTGGGCCAAAACTATATTTTGGACACGAGGCCTGAGTCACAGTGCCAGTCTTAGACTGCCATGACTGTCTATTCAAAGTGTCTCAGGTCTGTAGGAAACTTGTTCAGGCCTTGGGATGGGGCACAAGTCCAATTATCACTGTGCCTCCTCCGCAGGACGTGACATTAGGAGCATTGCCATGGAAAATGTGGAGATTTTAGTCTTTAGATATAATCAATATAGACATACTGTTATTTTTCAGTATGTCTGAATTTAACATTTTTCATGGACAATTTACCTCATAAACATTTATTATTTTAATGTTGGTACAATTAGAGTTTTATTCCATAATTCTGCAGGACCCATCATTCGCTTTTATTGTGCAAGGAAGGCATCCTAGTGATTTGTTAGATTGCCTCTGCAAACACAAGTTGAGCAACCCTAACTGTCATGTACAAGATTTATTCCCCTTCTTTCCCTCAGTAGCTACAGTACTTTGTCACAGAGGAGTTTAGGTTAGAAAAAATATCCCTTAGAAAGTTAAGCAGTGATTTATAGCTGAAGCTCAATGGTCTCTTCTTTCTTTCCATCTAATTCAGGTTGTGAACGAAAGCTTCATGAAATGTTTGATATAGAGTGCCAGGTTCACTAACTGCCTCCATACATTTGTTGCAATTTTTCATTACCATTCAGTATTGCGATAGGCAATGTCCTGACTACAGATATAAACCTACGTAACAATCAAAGATTAGAACACTCGGAAGACAGAGGTCACAGTTCCTGTGTATCATGCAGAAAGAACTGTGGGGAGACAATCTTTAAGTCTGGAGGCTGAACATTCATCCACAGAAAGATTCTTGGGGGTGGTGGCCTTGTTGTGGTGGTGAATTGAAATCCATAGTAGAGTTCTCATGTTGGGGCAGTGTTACTTTTTTTTTGTGCTATGTTCAACTTCAGCTTAAAGGAGGAGGTGCTTTTGTTTTATCTGGGTTTCTGTCAATTTAAGTTGTCACCAAACATGGGATTGAGTATGTGGTATCCTACGGACAGTGTGGTTCTCATGTTTTGGTGATAACAGCTTCAGTGATAAAAAGCAGTCCTTATTCAGGGTTTTGATCTCAGCAGAATACATAAATCATTTGAGCAGCAGAGCTGTTTTAACAGCCTTAGGCATCCATAGGAGCTTTGGGTAAATGAACAGAAATTGATAGTCAATGCTTATGAAAGTGCAGTTGTCGCTTAACTTCTGCATTAGCCCTGACAATCATTTTAGATTGGTATTTGCGTATGCCTGCAATTCTTTACGGGCTTTTTGGTTGAGAATGAGTATTCTGTGGACTATCCAGAGCAAGTGCAGATCTGTTGCCAAAAGGTAGGATAGATTTCAGGGTGCTCTCGATGAAGAGGGATAAATCTATTTTTCATCATGCCTTCAGGAAGGAAGGTACATATATTTCTGTGATGTCCTTGATTGTCATGATTATTTATTTCTGTAACCACTTCCTGGTATTTGTTCAGTAAGTATATCACCTGTGTTATTAGTTCAATAAGATTTTTGCTTCCTATGCCTAGCTAGTTTCCAGCCTGTTTACATACTGTTCCATCCGATTGTTTGCAGTGTCAATCTGAAAGATTTTTGCAAATACTGCATTAAACAGGTCTGATCTGATTCTGGACAGCAGCTCTGCATCATGCAATATGTTCTGCTTCAGTCCTGTCTCACATCCTGGGGATACAGTATAACTCCATAAGGAGGTGACAGAATGGGTTTCCAATAGCACCTCCTCTGAGTCTTTGATGCAAGATGCATCACACAAATACACTGATTGCGGTCTGACTGCATCCAGGAATTTCTTTTTGCCATGTTTTGGAAGGAATTAAGCTTGCACATGATATGGTTTCTGTTGGTGCTGTTTCATGAAGTTGGAACTGCTGGGAGATAAAGGAGGGAGCTCTATTTGCTACTGGAAGATGGAGACTAGTGGAATAGATGGACTCATTTAAGTAGATAAGAGATCGGCACACTAAGTCAAGGTGAAGAGAAAGAAAATAGTCCCACAATTGTACTTAAGGAAGTGAAGAGGTTGCAAACCACATTTGACAACAGGGTAATAAACTGCCATTTATGGATGTTCAGTTTTTTTGGATGTATTCTTTGGCATCGGTGTAGCAAATTAATTTTCTTTAAAACATTGTTGCTACAATCATCATGACAACACTAGAAATAGTGCTCCAAAGATTAAAATACCATTCTGAAGTAAGAGAGAGATTTTTTTTGTAAAGTAAAATGTTTGCACAAGAACTGCAACTAATTTGAATGTACCTGATTTGAGTACTTCCTAGGTTCCTGGGATGTGCAGCGTTCAACAATATTTTATCCTCCAGTATCCATGTGGAAATTTTCTGTTAACAAGAATAAATGATTTCTATTATTACTGAATGGTAAAACCACAATTCCTAAAGTTTACCATACTGTCCAGCAATGTGTGTGCAGGAACGCTAAGATAAAGAGAATTGTGAAACAGTATTTTTTGACATTTCATAAATAAATTCAAATGTGACAAAAGCCCAACTGGTTCATTAGCATTCTTCAAAGAAAGGAAGCTGAAACCTCTGCTAGGTCTGACTCCAGTCTCACAAAATACAGTTGTCTCTTAATGCCTTCTAATCTATCACACTACCTACCACAGCAGATAGGCATGGGCAAATAAAGGCACATCAACATTTTTAGTGGCAATGCCTTCCTCTCTCTTTCAACTTTTCCATATTACATGGAGTCACCACAATGCTGGTTGATCACCCTTTACAGCAACTTTTCTTTTGATCTGGTGTATGGTTTTACAACTGGATGTCCTTCCTGCCTCTAACCTTTCCTATTTATCCAGGCTGGGGAACAACTTGTCTGCATCAGTGGCTGGGTTGCAAAATCTATCTGCCTATTATACTATAATCGTAATCAATCTGCCATTAGCTGCAGTGTGGTGAAAGTCACTCAGGTCAGATTATAACTTCCCCAACCTCCTCCACCATATGTTAAATTTTAATTGAGTAATTTCTGACAAGTTTAATTTAATTCAATTTTCAGGCTTTTTTAGGAAAGACAAATGATTATTTCTGTTTTAATCAGTTTAATTCATTGCTATCTGTTTTTAATTAATTGTCATTGTTGCTGGTTTTTATTTAATTAACTCTAATTCCAATGGGAAACATGGCTGACTCCACATGAGGTGGTGTGTTACAGTTCTTTTAAAAAGGGAGTCTGAGCTGCTGTGGAAACATGCATTTTTTACATGTATGTTGTAGTGTGGAGCTATGGATAGTGATAGTACAGCTTCCATAATTCTTTTCATTACATGGCTGACTAGGAATCTCTCCCAGTCTTATAGCCTGCCATCAGTCTGTGCTAGAAGAATTTACAGGTTGGTATTCAACATATTTGGCATGTTATGAATGCCCCTTTCTTGGCCATCAAGTCCTGGGGTGAGACTTAACCCAAAGCTTCTGGCGGGATACTACCCACTGGGTCACAAGACTTCGGGAAGCATAATGGAGAACATGCCCTTGTCTACATCAGCAGGGATGAAGTAGAAAGGGTCGAGCGCTTCAAGTTTTAGGTGTCCAGATCACCAACCACCTGTTCTGGTCCCCCACATGCCAACATTATAGTTAAGAAAGCCCACCAATGCCTCCACTTTCTCAGAAGACAAAGGAAATTTGTCATGTCAACTACGACACTCACCAGCTTTTATAGATGCATCACAGAAAGCATTCTTTCTGGTTGTATCACAGCTTGGCATGGCTCCTGCTCTGCCCAAAACCACAAGGAACTACAAAAGGTCATGAATGTAGCCCATCATGCAAACCAGCCTCCCATCCATTGACTCTATCTACACTTCCCTTGCTGCTTCGGCAAAACAGCAAGCATAATTAAGGACCACACTCACCCCAGACATTCTCTCTTCCACCTTCTTCCTTTGGGAAAAAGATACAAAACTCTTGAGGTCATGTACCAACCGACTCAAGAATAGCTTCTTTCCTGCTGCTGTCAGATTTTTGAATGGACTTATCTTGCATTAAGTTGATCTTTCTCTATACCCTAGTTATGACTGTAACACTACATTCTGCACTCTCTCGGAATGGTATGTTTTGTCTGTATTACACACAAGAAACAATACTTCTTACTGTATGTTAATACATGTAACAATAATAAATCAAATCAAATCAAAATGTCCACTCCTCCACATTGTTCTATCTGCCAAAAGGCCCAGCCGACTCTGTAATCACTTACTTAATGCTGACCTGGCATTTTTACTTGGTTGTCTCTTCACTATTTATTTAATTCCTAGCTTATTTCCTTAACTCTGTGGCTGGTGGGTTCAGCTCTAGAGTCACAGAGGTTTACAGCATGGGAACAGGCCCTTCAGCCCA
Source organism: Carcharhinus amblyrhynchos (assembly GCF_965287045.1). Classification (NCBI taxonomy): domain Eukaryota; kingdom Metazoa; phylum Chordata; class Chondrichthyes; order Carcharhiniformes; family Carcharhinidae; genus Carcharhinus; species Carcharhinus amblyrhynchos. The sequence goes on from NC_137326.1 coordinate 103,448,051, forward strand.
ACTTGTCCATGCCGCCCTTTTTTAAAAAAACTCCGAAACTAATCCCAATTGCCCACATTTGGCCCATATCCCTCTATATCCATCCATGTAACTATCTAAATGCTTTTAAAAAGACAGTAAATTTAGTTATTAACTTCTGATGTCATTTAAAGTGGAGTGGGGACAGGAGGAGGAGTGGGGGGGCAGGAGGAGAACTGGGGAGGGCAGGAGGAGGAGTGGGGGGACTGGGAGGAGTGGGGGGTGGGAGGAGGAGCAGGGGGAGGAGTGGGGGGAAGGAGGAGTGGGGGGAGGAGGAGCGAGGGGGGCGGGAGGAGGAGCGAGGGGGGCGGGAGGAGGGGTGGGGAGGCAGGAGAAAGAGTGGGGGCCAGGAGGAGGTGTGGGTAGGGGGGTGTGAGGAGGTGTGGGGGGGGGCATGAGGAGGAGTGGGGGTGGAGTGGGAGGGGTGGAGGGACTGGGAGGAGGAGTGGGGGGAGAGGAGGGGTGGGGGGGGTAGGAGGTGTGGGGGGTGAGCAGGGGATTGGGGGGTGGGAGGCGGTGGGGGGGGCGTGATGAGGAATAGGGGGCGAGAGGAGTAGGGGGGTGGGAGGAGGAGTGGGGGAGTGGGAGAAGGAGTGGAGGGACGGGAGGAGGAGGAGGAGGAAATATGGGAAGGAGGAGTGGGGGAAAGAGGAGATGGGGAGGAGAAAGAGGAATGGGGAGAGGAGTGGGGGAGGAGGAGGAGTGGGGGAGGAGGAGGAGTGGGGGGAGGAGGAGGAGTGGGGGGAGGAGGAGGAGTGGGGGAGGACGAGTGGAGGGAGGAGGAGTGGGGGAGGAGGAGGAGTGGGGGAGGAGGAGGAGTGGGGTGGAGGAGGAGGAGTGGGGTGGAGGAGGAGGAGTGGGGTGGAGGAGGAGGAGTGGGGTGGAGGAGGAGGGGGTGGAGGAGGAGGAGGGGGGTGGAGGAGGAGGAGGGGGGTGGAGGAGGAGGAGGGGGGTGGAGGAGGAGGAGTGGGGAGGAGGAGGATTGAGGGAGGAGGAGGAGTGGAGGAGGAGGAGGAGTGGGGAGGAGGAGGAGGAGTGGGGGAGGAGGAGGGGTGGGGAGGTAGGAGATGTGGGGGGTGAGCGGGGGATTGGGGGGTGGGAGGCGGTGGGGGGGCGTGATGAGGAATAGGGGGCAAGAGGAGTAGGGGGTGGGAGGAGGAGTGGGGGAGTGGGAGGAGTAGAGGGACGGGAGGAGGAGGAGGGGTAAGGAGGAGGAGGAGGAAATATGGGAAGGAGGAGGAGTGGGGGAAAGAGGAGATGGGGAGGAGAAAGAGGAATGGGGAGAGGAGTGGGGGAGGAGGAGGAGTGGGGGAGGATGAGGAGTGGGAGGGAGGAGGAGGAGGAGTGGGGTGGAGGAGGAGGAGTGGGGGTGGAGGAGGATTGGAGGAGGAGGAGTGGGGGAGGAGGAGGAGTGGGGTGGAGGAGGAGGAGGAGTGGGGGAGGAGGAGGAGTGGGGAGGAGGAGGAGTGGGGGGAGAGAGGTGGTGGGAAATAGGAGCGGGGGATGGGTGGGAGGAGGAGTGAGGAGGGGGACTTGGGGCGAGGAGGAATGGGAGAGGAATGGGAGTGGGGGGAATAGTTAAGGGTAATTAAGTTAAGGAGGGAATAGTTGGAGGGGAATAGTTGGAGGGGAATAGTTGGGTGTTGGTTCAGGGATGTCAGCTGTTACCAAGGAGTTAGCTTAATATTCCAACTTTTAGTGGGTAACTATGCTACTAAATCTGCAACTTTGGTGTATATTGGTGGGGGGTGGGGTGCAGAGTTTTGGTGGGCTCCAGATGCAGGGTTGAAACTACCTGCACAATTCCCATGCAATCCTTGCATGGGGACTTCCAAGGGGTTCCCAAGTGCAACTTCTGAGGGTTCCATCCTCCCGAGAGTAGAAAATCTGGGCCGATATCTTTAAGTTTGCCTCAATAAAGTCATTTTGAATGGAAGTCTTTTGAATGACACTCATCTTGAATATCACAATTATTTTCTCTCATTGTCCTCTGACAAACCATGAACGGTGCCAAGGGGCATCACCTAAGCTAGTATAAACGTAGATATCGATCTCCTTTAATTTCGGAAAGAATCGTTGCCCGAGAAAGGTGACAAAGAATCACACCCTTGGAATGTTTTCGTGATTTTAAGAAAAATATAACACGTTACAAGAACTGTAGAAAGGGAAAAAACAGTTATGTATTTACCTGTCCCCACTGTAGGCAACCTCCCCATTTTCAGTAGAATACACTCATTGGAAATAAATGAGATGCTATTTTGTGACTGACATTCACTGTACCGATAATTAACTCTGGATTCAATGGAGCACCAAAACAGAACAAAAATCAATCTCATCATTCGAGCAACAGTGCTTTCAAAGTCAACCCCCCTTGCTTCTATCCATAAAAAAACAATTCAATCAAATCACTTCCAAGTACAGTAACAGTTAACTGGACAGCTTTCATAATCGAATAGTATTATTTTATTCAATATTCTACTATAATTTCTAAGGATTCCTTAAATATGTCCGTTAATATTATTTGATGCAAATCTTCATGCACACATTTCTGCAACTGACTTGTAATTTCTGCAGTTATTTTGCTGGAAGCCTTCACTGCCTTACACTGATCGCCATTTTCCTCTGTACTGTACCCTCGGAAAAATTATTTACAGCTTTCCACAAACGGACCAAAAGCGCCGGCGACTGCAGGGAACGGGTGGGGGAAATCAACCCCCGTCCCCTACACTTGATCAAGTTCTCTTACCGCAGACGGACAGGGACAGCCGGTTGGCAGAGGGGAAGAGCCGGGGAGGGGGCAGCCAGTGGCAGCCGGGCTGTGCGGGCTCGGTGAGGCAGGGATGCCGCTGCCGTTTGCACCTGGCAGCGCGCGGGGACGGCCAGGAGGATGCTGGGAAGAGAACGCGGGCACCGTCCACATTCCATCCCTTTCAAAGCCATTGTCCGCGCGCGAGGCGGGTGGGCTGCCCGTGCTCCGGCCAACGGCCTTACCCCGGGGGTGTGGTGGGGGGGGGGGTGGTGATTATGGGGCGAGGGGATCACCGGGGGAGGGGGGAGGTTGGGGACCACAAGGGGAGGGGATCACCGGAAGAAGGAGGGGTGACCACCAGAGGAGGGGGATCACTGGGGAAGGGAGGGGGTGATCACCGGGGGAGGGAGGAGGTTGTTTCAGTGGGGAGGGGGAGGGAAAGGGGGTGTCAGCTGAGGGAAAGGGAGGGGGTTGTCAGTGGGAGAAGAGGAAGGGGTGGTAACGGCATGTCTCCCGTGATGGGGGGGGTGGTGGTGGTTGTGGAGAAGGCTGCATGTGACAATGTTTGAGGCAGGTGGGTGTGTCAGGGTGCGGGAAGGTTGGCTGCTGTGGATTTGGCAGGTGTGCGCACTGGGGTGAGGGTAGTGGGTCGCTGGGGTGAAGGAGATGTGCTTCATTGAGTTTGGGGTGAAGGAAAGGGTGGTTGGTGGGGTAAAGGCGCTGCGGTGCTAGGGTGGCAGGATGGTTGACGGAAGAGGGCGCAAGGGTGGTAGAGCAGTGGGGGCAAGAGCAGGAGGTGTGGAGGGGAGTGGCAGGAACCAGTGTGAAGGAAAGCCCAGTGTGGGCAGTACAGCGGGTGGCCAGTATCAGGAGGTGCTGAGAGTCTGACTAATAGCATCCCTGGAGAGGGCAGGGGAGTCTGGACACTGCCTCCTGCAGCAATGGTGGTGAAGGTGCAACAGCATTGCTGCTATAAGGAGAAACAACATTGCAGCTGAGTGTGTGCCGAAATATTGGCCAAACATCTTGCAGTTTATGTGACAATAGATGATCGACAGAATGCAGGAAGAAATATAGTGCCAATTTGAACCAATAAAATTGACGTGCTTGATTTTGTATCCTTCAGGGAAGGAATGGATTTCTGAAAAGATTACTGTTTGATTTAAGAGCTATTTATTTCTAACCCATAACTGAGCTTGATCCCACACTGGTAAGTTCTTTTCAGCATTGATGCAATTTTTAGCAATGTAAGTGATTGCATTAATGCCAGAGTGTAAGAGCTGTATCTCGGACCCCTTGACACCAGGGAGTAACCTAGTTTCTTTACATTGTGTCCTGAAATTGGATGCCCCACATTTTGTTATGGTACTGACAGAATGTCAGCGAAACTGTCAGTGTTTGTGGTCATTTCTGTACTGAAACTAACAGCAATTTGTGAAGTTTATATATATGCAGAGTAAGACAGAAATATAGAATTGCTGTCAGTACTTCTACATTCTCAAGAGAAGATGCTCTGTTGAGGTATCTCAAGGTACAACTAATGCAGAATCAATTGAATTGATGAGAAGTTCCACTGTTATGCAGTTTGTCTCACTGTAAAAAGTGTTATTTGTTGAATGCAGCATAACAACATACTAACTTAATAATTACTGCTAAACACTCTCATTGGTCTGGTAAAGCTAACTTCATATCTGTGGAATGCCTTCATTATAAAAAAACATAATTCTATTTGTTAAATAAAGTTTGTTTATCATTTATTTTGCTTCTGAAATTTCAAATTAAAAGTGTGAGATTATAAGTGTTTTAAACTCCCCTGGTTTGCAATATGTGAATACTTCAATTTGATTGGATGCTTACCTGCACGCTGACATTACTGTTGCTGCTACACATGAAGTGATCTTCTTAACTATCTTCAGATTTAAACTGTCTTGGAAATAAGAATGTTAGTGATGGCTGCATCTTTGAGGGAGCTTTCTTCAAGGTTAGCAGTGAGTGCCATTCATTGACTGTTGACTACACAATCTAGCCCAGTGTCTGCATGGCAAGAGGAAGTCACAGTACTCAATGTGAGACCTGACCAGAAAGAATATTGTACATTTTGGCTTCATCTGATATTTTACCAATCTTAGGAGGTTCAGAGCCTTCGCTATCTGCTCCATAGCTGACTTCAGATTCTTTGGAAGTGCATCATCATCTGGGGATTTGTTGACTTTAAATTTGACAATTTCCTTAGTACAGTAAAGTGCATCAACTTCTATACCTATCTTTGATGGTTCTACCCTTTCAATAACTGATGTGAAAACAGATAAGTGTGCTCTACATTGCCAATCATTCACTCTCTGCTGTCATTGTCAGTCCCTCCAACCAAGGATGATGTCTTTCAGGCTTCATGATTTGTATGTTCTCAGGTGACTTGGTAAGCCAATTCTGGAGTCACAGATCTTTGGGCAAAGGACAAGAGTTGCCTTTTAGAAGGGTTCTCAAACCATCTCTTGTTCCTTCTACTATTTTTGCATCCCTGCAGCAGAACTTATGGAGTCAAGTTTCTGAATGTGTTGCAGCTTGTTGGATGAGATGCTACCACATGGTACAATTTGTAGCGAGTTCCTCCCGCACACTGATGTTGATTTTTCTGTTCTTGAGATTGAGTGCCATACTTAATTTGTGAAAAGAAGATCTGCTTCCGAAGCCAGTTATTAGGCATGCGGATGCAGTGGGGGTGATTCTCCCATTCCAGACCAGGAGATTTTAGTGGGTCTGGATTAGCACAATCCAACTGGGCATCTGGCCCTGAGTGCATCTCCCAGCACCAGATATCTGGCACCATCAGCCCCGCGCGCGACATAGGCACGGAGCTGCATTATGTATGTAGGGAGGATTGAATGTGGTTAGCGGGCCCAGGACTGAAATCTCCTCGGAAATTTAATAGCTAAAAATCCAAACTGTTACTTATCTCCTAATGCAAACTTCTGCTCACTGCTTTTCACTTATAGAAAATTCACAAGGTTGTACCTGCTTCAGATGCATGCATTTAACACCTACACTTCATTGATATCTTAAACCTTACAATCCGTCTTCACTTTAATTAACTTAGTTTCACACACATAAAGACCCACAAGCTTACTTCACAATAAATCCCAACAATCTTTAAAAAATAACATCTCTGGTCACATTATGGAGATCTCTTGTAGAAGATCTGGTTGCACAATTCTTGAAAGCCTGTGCTGGCACAGCTAATTCTGTGCTGGATCTCTTTTCTATTGATTAACTTTTCAGAAAGTAGTGGGTCAAGAAATGGAAGATGTTCAATGACTTCTAAAGTTTCTCCATTAATAATAGCTAGAGGTATAGTTGCTTCCCCAGAGATGTGCTGGTGGAGGATTTTGGTCTTGCTAATTTTGAGTGAGACATCAACCCTTTTGTAAGTGGAGCTGAAGAGGTTGAGGGTGATCTGAATGTTGTTTGTAAATTGGGTCACAACTACATAGTCATCGGCATATTGTGAGTCATGGATATTCTGGATGGGTACCTCAGTCTATGCGCCCATTCTGTTGAAGGATGCAACTCAGTGATGACCCCTTGTGGGAGATGATCACAAATGAGCTCCACGAAGCTCCAGGCTGAAGTAAATAGTGAAGAGATTGGTGCAATCACACAGCCACCTGTCCGATACAAAAGAATTTGGTTTCTTGTAGAAAATCAAAACAGTGAATCCCTCAACGGAGAACCAAAGTATCTCTGGCAAAATAAGATCAGGGACATATGTCTCCTGCAGCAGGCCAGCTTAGACAGGAAGGAGGAGGATATACTTTCTTCTGGAAGGAGAAACCAAAGGAGGATCACATATCGACAAAGTTCACCATCAGAAATAGTATTTGCAGACCTTCCAATTGGCATTAATGAATGCATCATGAACCAAACCTTCAGCTTAGTTCTAGTCAATGGGACACAATCATCAGTGCTTATATTCATATACTCAATTCTACTGACAAAACATAGGAGCATGTTCATACAGAAGATTCTATACTGGCAGCTATCCCATAACAAGATAAATTGATTCTGGTTGGGAGATTTAAATACCAGGTTTGGAGGTAACTACACAGTAGAGGGACAAGCTTAGGAAAGGAGGAATTAGGAAATCAAATGCCAACGGCCTCCTCCTCCTCACCAAATGCAGTAAACATGGGCCCACTATCATCATCAACACACACTTTTTCCAGAAAGATAAATACAAGATGACGTGGAAATATCCCTGATCTAAGTATTGGCATCATTGCTCAGGCCCAAGTCATGCAAGGTGCAAATGACAGCTAAACAGATCACAGAATTGTAAGCTCCACTACGAGTATACATCTGGCCTCCAAACAACAAAGATACTTTCCAATGTAAGTTTTTAAGTCTTATGAGATTTGGGTGTCGCTGGCAAGGCCAGCATTTATGTTGCCTGTCCCTGATTCTTCTTGAGAAGATGGTAGTGAGCTGCCTTCGTGAGCTGCTGTAGTTTACAGAAGCTGATGTTGAGGGGTCTTAGTGAGTTGTTGCAGTGCAGCTTGTAGATGGTGCATATTGCTGTCATTTGACATCAGTGGTGAAAGGAATGGCTGTTTAAGGTATTGGATGGTGTTAAATCAAGCGGCTGCTTTGCTCTGGATGGTGTTGAGCTTTCTAAGTGTTGTTCGAGTTGCTCTCATCCAAGCAAGAGAATATTCTATCCCAATCCTGACTTGTGCCTTGTGGATGGTGGAAAGGCTTTGGGGAGTCAGGAGGTGAGTTATTCTTTGAAGAATTCCCAACTTCTATCATGCTCCAATAGCCACCACATTTATATGTTGGATTCTGTTCAGTTTCTAGTCAATAGTAATTTCCCCATGTTGTCGATAGTTGGGTTTCAGTGATAGTACTGCCATTAAATGTCAAAGGGAGATGATTGAATTCTCTATTTTTGGAGATGGTCATTTCCTGGCACTTGTGTGATATGAATGTTACTTTCTACTTATCAACCCAAGTCTGAACGTTATCCAGGTCTTGCTTATCTACTGCAGTTAGTTCTAGAGCACAAGTCTTCAGTACTCTTTCCATAATGTTGTCAGGTCCCATATCCAGTGTCTTCAGCCATTCTGTGATACCACTTGCAGCAAATCGAATTTGTTGAAAACTGGCATCCATGATGCTGGGGGCACCAGGAGGAGGTGGAGATGGATTAGTGTTTCTGGCTGAAGGTTGCTGCAAATGTTTCTTGCACTGATGTGAAGGGCTCCCGCTTCATTCAGGGTGGGGATATTTGTGGAGCCTTCTCCTCCAGTTACTTGTTTAATCTTCCACCACCAATCCTGACTGGATGCAGCAGGACTGCAAGGCTCAGATCCAATCTGTTGATTGTGGGAACTTAGCTTTATCTGTAGCATGCTGCTTTCACTATTTTGTTTGCAAGTGGTCCTGTTACAGCTTCACTTGTGTTGCACCTAATTTTTTTTGGTATGCTTCTTGCTGTTTCTGGCATGCCCTCCAGCACATGTCAAAAAAGTGTGGGTGGCCACTTCTACCAATACTGTCTTAGATAGATGCATTTGTGATAGGTAGTTTGGTGAACACAAGGTCAAATAGGGTTTTCCCTCTTGTTGGTTCCCTCACTACTTGCCAAAGACCCTATCTAGCATCCATGTCCTTTCAGACTTGGTCAGGTGGGTCAGTAATGGTGCTACCAGGCTACGCTTGGAGATGGACACCCAGAGTGCATTCGGTGCTTGAATTATCCTCAGTGCTTCCCCCATGTGGTGTTCAACCTGGAGGAGTACTGAGTCGTCAGCTAGGGGGTGCGGTGTTTGCGATAGGACATACCAGACAGAGGCTTCCTTGTCTGGTATATTAATCAGAGAATCATGGAATCCCTACAGTGCCGAAGAGGCTAATCAGCCCATTGAGCCTGCACCAACCACAATTTCACCCAGGCCCTATCCCCGTAACCCCACATATTTACCCTGCTAATCCCCCAACATTAAGAGTCAATTTAGCACAGCCATTCCACCGAACTTACACATCTTCGGCCAAAAGAGAAAATGCTGGAAAATCTCAGCAGGTTTGGCAGCAACTGTATGGAGTCCCTTTGACTCTTTGTCAAAGCTTTAAACATAAATGTGCTCAAATCCTTTCCAGTCACAATGAGGTTTAACAGATACATCCATGCTCTTTGGATGCAGCTCTTTTTCTCCCTGAGTCTTTTAGCCATCACCAGCCACCATTGCTCACATGACTGGCTAATCTATCACTCTTCAACATTGCTTCTCTCCGCCTAATCACTTTTGCTACTTTTATAGCATATTTTTGGGGTTGATTATGGACACTCCTTCAGCCACCTTTACCCAATGCATAAGTTATTCTGAGGGCTTATTCTCAACTGCTCCCACTTGGCCACTTTTGGACTGTTTCTGCCATATTGCATATGTAGTCCCTGATTCTGTTGTCCTGTATCTGGGTTAGTTTATTGCTTGTTATATTTGATACAGTTCCTTTTGTGTTTGTGTAGGGAAACATTATTTATGTTTCTATATTGGTGTGTCTCAGAGCAAGTATTATGAGTGCATGGATGTGGGATGGTGTCAAGGTCCCATGGCATGAGGTGTGAGGCATTTTAACCCCCGGACTCATTAACATTTGAAGAGCAGTTTCTCTTTTGATCACCTGCAGAATTGAGCAGTTGGCCTACTGTGTGTACACTTACCTAACTCTACCTAAAGTGGTTACGAGGCAAATATAATACTAGTCACAACCCATTGTATAATTCTGACATTGCCATCTAATTTGACTATAGGTTTCAATCTTAGATTGATAGCACAGTACCATTGCAATTTGAAGCATTTTGATATAAACTCTAGTCAACCAAGGACATTCCACAGAAGTAACTAAACTGAGACATATTGTGTCTCATCATTTAAGAACCACAATTACTTTGATCTCTTTTTGACATGCTTCTTTGACTAAGCTTTTAATTATATTTTCGTAAGAAACATTTGGTGGCTGGATACCTGAGAGTTTATGTGAAAGATTGAAAGTAAGTGGCTAATCAAAACAAAACAACACTAAAAGGAGAGTTGGAAATCCTGAAAGTGGATCCTTGCCAGAAATAGTTGAGAGAAAGCATTGTTTGAAAGAAGGTTCTCAGGTGTGTCTTTTTGAGAGTGGAGTTTGGAAACACTTGTGTGACAATCATCCAGGGGAAATTTGAAGAGAAATCCACAGAAGTCTGATTGGATGAGGTTGAGTTGGTTGTTGTTCTTCCATCGTCGTCAATGAGGACTTCGACACCATTAGTAATTTTGAGGCTGGATGCGGTGTGTCTGAAGATGACTGATCAGGCCAATTTGGGCACAGAATGTCCTGGCACATATTGGGCAGACTTGTGTAGGCACTGTAGTTGTTGCGCTGCTAACTCTTGGCTTGTGCAGCTCACGAAGTTATGCTTCAGCATTGCACCTTGCTTCGTAAGCTTGACAGCCCTTGTGGATGAGGCAGCAACAGGTAGGGCGGTTTTGTGCCAGCGTTTTCCAGGTGGTCATGTCTATGTCAAGCGACTTCAGGGAGGCCTTGAGTGTGTCTTTGTAACGTTTCTTCTGCCCTCCATGCGAGCCTCTTCCAGCAGAGAGTTCCCCAAAAAGGAGCTGCTTGGGTATGCGCTCGTCTGGCATACAAATGACATGACCTGCCCCTCGGGTCTGTGCTGTCATCAGTAGTGTGTGGACTGATGGTAGACTTGCTCTAGAGAGAACTTCAGTGTTTGGTACTTTGTCTTGCCATCTAACGCGTAATATTCTGCCGAGACAAGTCATATGGAAATGATGTGGAAATGATGGGCGGCACGGTAGCACAGTGGTTAGCACTGCTGCTTCACAGATCCAGGGTCCTGGATTCGATTCCCGGCTTGGGTCACTGTCTGTGTGGAATTTGCACGTTCTCCTTGTGTCTGTATGGGTTTCCTCCGGGTACTCTGGTTTCCTCCCACAGTCCAAAGACGTGCGGGTTAGGTTGATTGGTCATGCTAAGAAATTGCCCCTTAGTTACCAGGGATGTGTAGGTTAGAGGGATTAGTGGGTATAATATGGGGGTAGGGCCTGGGTGGGATTGTGTTTGGTGCAGGCTCGATGGGCCAAAGGGCCTGTTTCTGCACTGTAGGGTTCTATGGATTGAGCTGTCTTGTATGCCTTTGATACACAGTCCATGTTTCACGGGCATATAGGAGGGTAATGAGTACCACAGCGCTGTAGAACTTCAGCTTTGTTACTGGGCTGATACCTTGACGTTCCCATACGGTGGAGTGCAGTCTATCGAAAACAGAACTTGCCTTTGCTATTCTGCAGTTAACTTCTGTATCTATAGTCACTGCTCGGGAGAGGGGGCTGCCAAGATAAGTGAACTGGTTCACTGCCTGTAGTTTCTACCCTTTGATTGTGATTATGGGTTCTGAGTATGGTGCATGAGGAGCAGGCTGGTGCATGACTTCAGTCTTTTTAATGTTGATAGTCCAAAGTTGTCACAAGCCATGGAAAATTTGTCCATACTGACTTGCATCTCTGGCTCTGAGCCAGTATACAGGGCGCAGTCATTGACAAAGAGGAAGTCTGTCAGAACAGTCTCCTTCATTTTGGTAATAGCTTGAAGACTCCTCAGATTGAAGAGCTTCCCATCCACTCTGTACATGAGGCTGATTCCAGCAACACTGATCTGGAAGGCATCATTCAGTATGGCAGTAAACATCATGCTAAACAGTGTGAGTACGAGCACACAGACCTGTTTGATACCATTGGTGACGGAATGCCTTAGAGGATTCTCCGCTGTCCAGTACTCTGGCCATCATGCCATCATGGAACTGGCATACCATCTGAATGAATTTGGGGGGGCAGCCGAACTTTGACATGATCCTCCACAGGCCTTGTCGGCTGACAGCGTTGAAGGCTTTTGCAAGGTCAACAAAGGTGTAGAGCTTGCGATTCTATTCCTGACATTTTGGAGGGAAATTTGAAGAGAAATCCACAGAAGATTGATTGGATGAGGTTGAGTTGTAATTAGGAAGGCAAAAGCAATGTTAGCATTCATTTTGAGAAGACTAGAATACAAAAGCAGGAATGTACTGCTGAGGCTTTATAGGTCTCTGGTCATACCACATTTGGAATATTGTGAGCAATTTTGGGCCCCATATCTAAGGACGGACCTTGGAGAGGGTCCTGAGGAAGTTCATTCGAATGTTCACGGGAATGAAAAGCTTGACATATAAGGAGCATTTCAGGAATCTGGGTCTGCATTCGATGGCATTTAGAGGGATGAGGGAGGATCTCACTGAAACTTACAGAATACAGAAAGGCCTGAATAGACCGGATGTGGGGAAGATGTTTCCATTAGTATGTGAGACTAGAATCCAAAGGCACCACCTCAGAGTAAAGGAACGATCCTTTAGAACCAAGATAAGGAGGAATTTCTTCATTCAGAGGGTGGCGAATCTATGGAACCCATTGCCACAGAAGGCTGTGAAGACCAGATCATTGAGTTTATTTAAGACAGAGATGGATAAGTTCTTGATAGGTAAGGGGATCAAAGGTTACAGGAAAAAAGACGGCAGAATGGGGTTGAGAAACCTAGCCACGATGGAATGGCAGAGCTGACTTGATGGGCTGAATGGCCTATTTCTGTTCCTATATCTTATGGTCTTATGGATGACATCTACCATTTGGTTTCAGAGTGGGGTGTTGACCACAGTTAACCTGTTGGGTTATAGGGACTGTGTGTTCCCTGACAGTATTATAGTATAAGATATATTTTGTACCTGTGTTATCCTTAAAATCTGTGTACATTTGTGAAAGTAAGTGGAAGTGAAGGAGCGTTATGTTATAATCAAGCTTTTCATATTTAATAAATGTATTTCTTGTATTGTTAAAAGCTGAATGGCAAACCTGTGACTCTGTTCATCCACCATTTCTAAAAAAAGATAAGTTATGGACTTTTGAGCCAGGGTTTCATTCTAGGACCTTCCTGATCAGTATAACATCAACTGGCATCAGTGTGGTTTGTGGTATTTGTCTCAAGAAAAACACAATTCTCTCTTGAAACTTTTTGCTTTAAACCCCACTCATTTCTGGAATTGCAATTTGCTCCCGTTGTAGTTGCTTCATGAGTTTCGAATCCAAAATATTTTGTGGGAAACTTTACTTTTTACACAAAACTCCCAAATCTTCTGAGAGGAATTGTTGAGGCTGTGAGAGGGCAAGGTTTAGCCAACGCTTACTTGAACATAAGAACATAAGAAATAGAAGCAGGAGTAGGCCATCTTGCCCTTCGAGCCTGCCCCGCCACTCAATAAGATCATGGCTGATCCGAAGTGGATCAGTTCCACTCACCCGCCTGCTCCTCATAACCCTTAATTCCCTTATCGATCAGAAATCTATCTACCCGTGACTTAAACATATTCAATGAGGTAACCTCCACCACTTCAATGGGGCAGAGAATTCCAGAGATTCACCACCCCCTGAGAGAAGTTCTTCTTTAACTCTGTTCTAAACTGCACCCCCAACCCCCTTATTTTGAGGCTATGCCCTCTAGTTCTGGTTTCCTTTCTAAGTGGAAAGAATCTCTCTACCTCTACCCTATCTAGCCTTCATTATCTTATATGTCTCCATAAGATCCCCCCCTCAGCCTTCTAAACTCCAATGAATACAGGCCCAATCTACTCAATCTCTCCTCATAAGCTAACCCCCTCATCTCTGGTATCAGCCTGGTGAACATTCTCTGTACTCCCTCCAAGACCAATATATCCCTTCGCAAGTAAACTTGCTCAAGAGATAACCCTTTTCACCCTTTCAGAAATTACCTTTTATTTGTTCCCCAGCGCCTCTCCATCAATTCCATTGCCTCTTCTCTCCAGCCTCCCCTCCACTTTCTTACACCCCTTGCACTTTCTCCTCCCACACCTCTTCTCCATTTCACCCTTCTTACTCACCTATTGGCAACTCCTCTCCTTCCCTCCAATCTCTCAATACCTGCCCCTCATGCCTGGGTCTAATTAACTGAAATTCTAATCCTGCTCAACCTGCATAAAGCAGTTTTTTTAATGCAAAATAATCCTGTGCACTCAACTAACTACATAACAAAAATGATGTCTTTGTCAAAAATGCTGTCTTAATTTCAAAATGCATTGAAAAGTCCTGTGTCAAGGTCTGGCTGTTGTAAAGGCTATTTTAAAAGTACAAACATTTACTTAAAGCACCTGTTACACCTGAAAATGAAGTTCTGTTTTGCATGCATAACACTAAGTTATCTATCATGGCAATTTTAGCTCCAAACCTATTAATTGAACTGTACCGGAATATGCTTGCCTTTAGTAGTCTTATGATTGAAAAATTAATGCATGGTAAGCTCTATTGATTCATTAAAATAATCTAAATGCAATCTGAATAAGACCACAACATAGCTTTTCAAGTCATCTTTGAGCACAGCCAAAGTATTCATACATTCTGAGAAAGGGGCACACTTCCACTGTCCAACTTTAAACTCTGTCTTCCAGTCCCATGTATATCCACTTTCTGACCAGAGAAATTCTTTCTCTCTTAGCCCCTGCAACATACCGCACTAAAGGAAAATTTTCTGGTTGGACTTTTCAGTACTTCACTGTATAGGTCTCATTCCAACCCACTGTGCTGTCAGCTGATTTTTCACAGCCATCCTCACTTAGCATATGTAACACAATTGCCAGTAAAATTTTGATTTTGTATCAGATATTTCCTTTTGCATATGAGGACCTACAAATGATGACTAAATGGTGGCAATGAGGGGAAAAGCAGGTAGGGTGTCATTTGCAAGACTCCCTCATCCTTTACATGTATTACCTCTGACAAATAAATTTTAATATATATAATAAAGCCTGCTTATTATTATCCCCAACTATTCACTTGAAGGTTACACTTGGTCTTGGTTTTCCATGTGTAATGCCGCAAGAGATTTAGTAATGTATAAGATGCCATGTATACTTTGTAGTAAATTACAAAAATTTAAACAAATGTTTATCCACAGAAATTACATATTAATAACTGCATTTTAGACTCAATAACCATTTTTCAATTGGTGTCCCTCACTTCTGAGATGATTAAGCAGTTCTCCCCACCTTCATTTCTCTCCTGTCTGTTGCACTGAAACCTCGTCTTTAGTACCTTTTTTTTGTGACCTAGAAATACGAAGTGGTACAATTCATCAGCTAGAGCTATGCACTTACTATGTACCTTATATCAGGCAATAGAATTTACATTGTAATTCAGGAAGTAAACTATTCAGGGTATATTCAGTTGACCATGTAACCTTTAAAATGTAAGGTTTTTAATGTCTATGCACACTTCCTGTCAATGTTTTACTATTATAAATACTTTAGTCTGCATTTATAATGGAAACTGACTATGTAAATTTGTCACACCATAATTACACCTCCCACCAGTGCCAGTGCTTCAGTATCACTACTGGTGGCAGGGTGCAATTACAGTTTGACAAATTTCTACAGCCAGTTTCTATTATAAATGTGGAAGTAGTTTAAATTTATTCATCAGTGTCAAAAGTAGGCTTACATTAACATTGCAATGAAGTTACTGTGAAAATCCCCTAGTCGCCACACTCCAGCACCTGTTTGGGTATACTGAGGGAGAATTTAGCATGGCTAATGCACCTAACCAGCACGTCTTTCAGGGAGGAAACCGGAGTACCCAGAGTAAACCCACACAGACATGGGGATAACATACAGACTCCACATAGGTAGTAACCCAACCTGGGAATTGAACCCAGGTCCCTGGTGCTGTGAGGCAGCAGTGCTAACCACTGTACCAGAAGTAGGAATTTAGGATAGAAATATATATAAGTGGGGACTGAATTAAAAGTGTGTGTCCTTGTCCAATTATCCCCATCTATTTGCTTGAAGACTACATTTGATCTTGACTTTCAAGTGCAATGCCAGAAAATTGATTTTTTATTATTAGTTATGGGATGTGGGCATCGTTGGCTAGGCCAGCATTTATTGTGCATCCTTAATTGTGCGTGAGAAAAACCTTCTTGAACTGCTGGGGCATCGTTGGCTAGGCCAGCATTTATTGTGCATCCTTAATTGCGCGTGAGAAAAACCTTCTTGAACTGCTGGTGTCCATGTGTTGTAGATATATCCACAGTGCTGTTAGGAAGAGAGTTCCAGAATTTTCACTAATGACAGTGAAGTTCCAAGTCAGGGTGGTAATCCAGGCTGAAGGTTGTTGATGAAAAAGCTTAAGATGTTTGGCCTTAGACACTATCCTGAGGAACTCCTGCAGTGATGTCCCAAGAGTGAGATGATTGATCTCCAACAAGCTTTGTGTCAAATATGACTCCAACCAGCTGAGTGTTTGTCCTGATTCCCTTTCACGTCAACTTTGCTCGGTGCCTTGATGCCACACGGATCCAATGCTGCCTTGAAATCAAAGGCAGTAGTCAAACTTCACCGCTTGAGGTCAGCTCCTTGTCCATATTTGGCCTGAGGTGGTAATGAGGCCAGAAGCTGCAGCCTGATGGAACCCAAACTGAGCACGAGTGAGCAGGTTATTGCTAATTGCTGCTTGATAGCACCATCAATGACTCCTTCCAGCACTTTGCTGATTATTGAGAATATAGTACTAGGGCATTAATTTGGGGAGAATATTTTGAATATCGAATAGCACAAATATTTTGTAGTAAATTGCAAGTCTTTCAACAAATGTTTGGTACATGGAAATGACGTGCAAAACATATTAATTGCATTTTGCACTTACTAATGATATAAACTCCATCATCCAATGAAAACAGGGCAACTATACCACATGAATCCGTGGCATTATGACATTCCTATATGACATAAATTCATCATTTTGAAAAATTACTCATCTTAAAGTTGCGCTAAGAATTACAGACGATGACTAAATAAATGGTAGCAGTAAAGGAGGAAGCAGGTAGGATGTCATTTTCAATACTCTCAACCTCTACGTATATTAGCTCTGACAAAGTTTTGCTGTGCATGATAAAATCTGCCTATCTATTAATTTCATAACTCTGCACTTTGGACTTGATGCCCACTTTACGGCGTTCACAAGTGGAAACCTGCGCAGCTCATTATACGGGTTTATTTCCAACTTCTTACACTGCAGGAATCAGTGTTGAGCGGGCAGGAAGAAAGGTATTCAACATTTAAAAATGGGGGAAAACACAGAAGTGCCATCGTGCCAAAGTGTTACAATAATTTCCGTCGGAATGATATACAAACGCACCATATAAAATGCAAACTTTATTTTTGGAGCTGCACATGAATAAAATACTTTCTCCTAAAGATCCAGATTTGGGCTCCTACCCAACAGAATATCAACGATGCGAAGGAACCCGCTTCCGCAAACATTAAATATTTCGAACTAATAAGTGATTAACATCATTAACAACATATCCAGAGGAAACGCTTCCTCTGGATATGTCTCTTATCCGCTTGATAACATAGTTTGGGATCATCTCCCACTTAATTCTGGACGCTTGCGCACCAACTAGCAAAGAAACGGAAAATGCTGGAAAATTTCAGCAGGTCTGACAGCATCTGTGGCGAGAGACTAGAGCCAACGTTTGGCTATATAGATGACCCCTTGAGATTTTCGAGCATTTTCCGTTTGTTTCCACACACCAGCAGCATCCCCGGTATTTGCTTTCAGCCACAGACGGGATTCGGCCTCAGGACGGTTAAACTGCGCGCAGCACCACGGAACTCTGGACCGTTAACAACGTTAGGTGCGCGCTGTGATCCGGTAGCTGGAGCATGCGCGGTTGGCAATCAGGCCGCTGGAGCAACCCCGGTTGTTGAAGGTGAAGGTACTGCGGGCCGCGGGGAAAGTGAGGGTGGGCAGCTGAGCGCTGGGGCTTGCGGTGGACATGGACCATTTGCTTTTCGGTTCCACTGCTTGTCTTTCAGCTTCTTTGATTGACTGGCTGAAAGAGTGTGTTGTATTAATTTGGGCCTTAATCAGGCTTCTCAATGAAACAACCCGTGAGTGAAACCAAAGTGGTGTCGTGAGAGTCAAGAATGCAGACGGAAGAGCGCACATTTTCATACTGCACTCATTTTTATACTACTAGTTTATTCACCTGACAGCTGAAATTATTGAAAGTAAAGGCGAGGAGTGATTGCTCTGGGATAGTTGCGGGAGTTGGATCCTCTGCAGTAACTGATGTAAAACTAAGTGATGTGTTTTGAGTTGGCATTGTCAGTGGACACAAGCTGCCTCTCCCACACCTGGGCAAATGTTAGTCGTTCACCAAACTGTTCCTGGGTCCCCACAACATTCACCCACTCTGACCATCGAGGTTAATGTTCGTTCTCACAAGTTCGCTGGCAAAAGTCAGTGAAAGTGAAAATAAGAACTTGACTTCTTGCGGAATGTGTGCTGTTGGGCTTCCTCCTGATGCAGTCGAACTTTGGTTGACAGGACGGATGCTGCTTTCTGTAAACTAGCAAATGGGTTTGAATCCTCTACAGTCAGGGAGTTAATTCCACTTTGTTATAATTTCACCCAAACACTTGTTACCATCAGCTATTAAGGACCACTTAAAAACATAAATTAACAATCTTCAGTGACGCATGTTCTAAATAAACAGGATAAATGTAAATCTATTTTGTTTAAAGTGCTTGTGTATTATGGTTCAGGTGATGGGAAATGGATATAAGTATACCAGTCTCACATATGCGAGAAGAACTGACTTCCACGTTCATTGGATCATACAGTGCAGAAGGAGGCCATTCAGATCATTGAGCATGCCTTCATCCCTTTCACCCCAAGAGCTATGTTTAATTTCTTCTTGATATCAAACAACATTTTGGCTTCAACTATTTTCTGTGATAGTGAATTCCACACATTCACCACTCTGAGTGAAGCAATTTCTCCTCACCTCCGTCTTAAGGTGTATCACTTATCATCAGACTATGACCCCTAGTTCTGGACTCCCCCACCATCGGGAATGTTCTTTCTGAATTTATACAGTGTAACCCTGTTAGAATGTTATAGGCTTTAATGAGATTCCTTCTCATTCTTCTGAACTTCAATGAAGACAATCCTAACTGACTTAGTCTCTCCTCATGTGACCTGCATCCCAAAATTCAACCTAATAAACTTTCACTGTAGTCCCCCATAACAAGACATTCTTCCTCACGTAAGGATACCAAAGTGGCACATGATAGTGGCCTCACCAATGCCCTATACAATTGCAGTAAAACATCTTTATTCCTGTACTCAAATCCCCTCACTATGAAGGCCAACATTCCTCTTTTTTACTGCCTGTTGTAACTACGTGCTTACTTTCAGCAACTGATGCACAAGGACGCCAAGATTTACTGCGCATTCATCTCTCTCAATTTACACCCATTCAAATAATAATTTGTCTTCCTGTTATTGCTACCAAAGTGGATAATCTCACATTTATTCACATTATACTGCATCTGCCATGTATATGGCCATACACTCAGCCTGTCCAAATTACGCTGAAGCATCTCTGTATCCTTCTCACAGTTCATTCTCCCACCTTTGTATTATCTGCACATTTGGAGATAATACATTTAGTTTCCTTTTGTACAAAGTATGTTGAGCTTAATTGTGTTTATTGACCTAGTCACAGATATCTAATGAGAGTAATGCAATTGTTGTGGTGTACGTGGACTTCCAAAAGATTTTTGTTTAAGTGCCTTGGAATAGGTTGCCAGCAAAGTTGGAAGAAATGGAATAAAAGGGACTAGGACAGTATGGCTACCAAAACTACTGAGTGACAGGAAACAGTGACTAGTTTTTTTTGGACTGGAGGAAGTTATTCTGTGGGATTTCCTGGAATAGAGTGCTAAGACCACTCCTCTTAATATATATTAATAACGTAGACTTGAGTGCACAGGCAAAATTTCAAAATCTTCAGATTACAGAAAACTTAGAAATGTTTGACTTCTGGTGAGCAATGTAGACGGAATATACATGGTGCTTCTGACAATATTTTTTCAAATTGCTTTTCACTGTGCTGATATATTTGTTATTTGTTACCACAAAAACTAACCTCAACTCTCAGGTACCAAGTTCATCCAAATATGCCTAGGAATAGGGCGGTACAGTGGAACTATTGTTAGCACTGCTGCCTCACAGTACCAGGTACCTGGGTTTGATTCTGACTTCAGGTGACTGTGTGGAGTTTGCATGTTCTCCCCAAGTCTGTGTGGGTTTCCTCCGAGTATTCCAGTTTCCTTCCACAGTCTAAAGATGTTCAGTTTAGATGGATTGGCCATGATAAATTGTCCCTTAGCATCCAAAGATGTGTAGGTTACGTGTATTAGCCGTATAAATGCATGGGGTTACAGGGACAGGGTGGAGCCTGGGTAGGATGCTCTTTCAACAACTTGCAGACTCGTTGGGCCAAATGGTCTCTTCCTCCAGCGTATTGCTGTGTTTATCCACTGTTTTCTGTTTTATTTGAGATAGCCTCAGTGTTCTGTTAATATTTATCTCTCCTCGGTATCATAAAAAACATGTTATCTGGTCATTATAACATTGCTGTTTGTGAGAGCTACTTTCTGCAAATTGGTTGCCATGCTTCCAACGTTACACTGTTGTCTACACTTCGAAAATACTTCATTGGCTGTCATCATCAGTTAACCCTCAATTCGAGGATGACATATACATAGGATCATGAGTTTCTGCCATGGGTCTTAATGAGACTTAACAGGCTGCTTCTCAACCTGTATACCTTTGGACAGATGTAGCAGGAAACCCCTTAGGATCTGTAGTGCAGGATTCTCTTCCTTTTCTTTCCTCCTCTGCTGCAGCTTAGCTTCATCATTAAGCTATTGGGGCTCAAAACGTGATACAGCTTGATGGACAAGTTGTTGTCATTCTTAATAGTTGGTAGCAGGTCTTTCCAGTCATTGAGGTCAATGCCACCATGCTTCAAGGAGAGTTTGAGTGCCTTTGAAGCATCTTCTTTGCCCTTTGTTACATCATTGGCCATTTGATATCTGAGAGAACAATACTTAGCAGGGGAGATGGTTTTCAGCCATCTGGGCACCGTGTCCATTCCATTGAAGTTGATTTTGTGGGAGTGGTGTATGGGGTGCTAAACAAGCAGGCTGTTTTGTCCTGGATGATGTTGAGTTTCCTGAGTGTTTTATTAATTCAAGGGAAATGGGCTGTGCTGACTTGGGCAGCATTCATTGCCCACTCCTAACTACTGTTGAGAAGGCTTGGGATTTTGAATCTGCATTTATCCAAACAAGAAAAGTGTATTTCATCACACTCCTGACTTGTGTCTTGTATTTCTGATTTCACTTTTATTCACCATGTCATGGAGAGAGGCAAACTGAACTTTTTTATCCTTTCGCTGTCAGTCCGTAAGCTGATGTGGACAAGCTTTGGGGAGCCAGAGAGTGGGGTATTCTCTGCAAAATTTCTATCCTCGGATCTGCTTTTATAGCCACAATATTAGTATGACTTATCTGGTTCATTTGATAGCACTGGATTCAGGATATTAGAAAAGTCATATGGAATCGAAACATTAACTCTGTTTCTCTTACCACGGATGCTGCCAGACCTGAGTTTATTCAGCATTTTTTTTTTAGTTTTTTATTATTAGTAATGCCATTGAATGCCAAGGGAAGATGGTTGGATTCTCTCTTGTTGGGGGATGGTCAATGCCTGGCACTGATGTAGCATGAATGTAACTTGCTTCTTATCAGCTCAAGCCTCAATGTTGTCCAGGTCTTGCTGCATATAGATATGGACTGCTTCAGTATCTGAGGAGTCAGAAATGGTGCTGAACATTTTGCAATCATCAGTAAGCATCTCCGCTTCTGACCTTATGATGGAAGGAATGCCATTGATGAAGCAGATGGAGATGGTTGGACCTTGGACAGGGTTAAGATAGATCATTCACATAGTTCTCCTGGCCGAAGACAGTTGCAAATGCTTCGGCCTTCTCTTTTGCACTGATGTTTTCAGGCTGAATAGGCTTTTCTCATCTAAGTATTACTGATTTTACTTCTACTCACCATGTCATGGAAAGAGGCAAACTGAACTTCTTTATCCTCTCACTGTCAGTCTATAAGCAGATATGTTAATTGTTTTAAAACAAGGTATAGTTTGTCAAATCCTCAGTCTGTGTGATCTGATTTTATAAATAACTCACAGCAAACTCTCTTTATGATTAACTCAAGTTTAGCTTATTTACAAAAGGAAACACTGGGGATAATTTTGCGTGCGCAAATTCATATACAGTAAGGGGGGGTAGAAAAGAGCAAGTTTCACAACTATCGTTAATAATAGTAGACAAATCTCAGAAATGCATTGGATAAAAGCAAATTACTGCGGATGCTGGAATATGAAACCAAATGAAAAAATGCTGGAAAATCTCAGCAGGTTTGGCAGCATCTGTAAGGAGAGAAAAGAGCTGAAGTTTTGAATACGTTATAGTTCACGTGATTTCCTGAATTTAGAAACTCAAAATCCAGAGGAGGATTCCTTCGTGGGGAGGTTCCAACTTTGGTGGCTTCCTGGCTGAGGACAGGGGAATTTCACAGTAACTTCATTGCAGTGTTAATGTAAGCCGTTTTTATGACTAATGAATTAACTTTAACTTTACTAAGGACAGCAGCAAAAAAAATCCTTGAAAATGAAGGTGGTGCAGCACAATGAGATTGACATTCAGAGACTTGTTCTGCTTGACAGTTGGTGGCCATTGGACTTCCGGATGAACAGGCTTCAAGGAGCTGAGATTTGTTGCTCGCTGCTTGGTCAGCCATGAGCCTTGCTGTTGTTCTTTTCAAGTTGAAGGGAAATTAGCAGGCTGCCTTTTTCTCAGTTCTCAACTAAATATAGAGATTTTTTTGTGGCCTCTTTCCTCCACAATGATTTCAGAAGGAGGGACCATAGAATCTATTGGGTGTCTTTTTTATGATTGTGTTCTGAAAAAGCTACCATCCATATTGACAACCCTGTTTCAAGGTAGCCAGTCTTGCTAGACCCTGTGAACTCTGCAAGAGGAGTAAGCTTATAAAAATCCAGATTGGATCCATTTCCTTCAGTGGTTCCTTTTCGAAATGGACCTTTACAGTTCCAGGTGTGATATGGGACTGTTAACACCGCTGCAGGAATAATGTCTGCCTGTCCCCAGGTTTGTGATTATAATGTGATCTAATAATGGGGTGTGATGTTCCACAAAGGTGAGTGGAACTCCTTTGTCCTTATAACAGCTGTTGGAGATTTTCAGAACAGATGACTAGATTTGAGTCATGTGAGTAGTAGTCATTCTTTGGTTCAATAAAAGTCCATTTTAAAACAAGCAAAAAAGAATAAAGTTTGATGTACACAGTTTGTGATTTCTTCCATCTCTTGTTGACATGTCAGTCATTCATTATATGTATTTAAAATATTTGACACTTTTTTCCAACTGATATCACACATTCTAACAAATGTTCTAGCTGTGTTCAGTTAGCAGCACTCTCGCCTCTGAGTCACAAGGTTCTGGCTTCCCATTCCAGGGCTGGAGCATAAAAATCAAGGCTTAATCCACTGTAGTATTCAGGAAGCATTGTACTGTCAGAGGTGCTGTTTTTCCAATGAGATATTATACTGATTTCCCATCTGCCTGCTTGTAATAGATCCCATGGCCTTTCCTTTCTCCCCTCTCTTCCATTATTTTTCCCCTGCTTTATTTTCCTATTTTTTGCTTTTAAAAAGCTTATTCTGGTACTTTCTGCTGAAAACTACTTCAGATATTTTGGCTTCTGGCTATACATTGGCTCCTAAAACCAATTTTTATTTCAGTGAATTGAGAAGTCTGATCATTCTGACCAGTCATGATGTGGAGATGCCGGCGTTGCACTTGGGTAAACACAGTAAGAAGTCTCTCAACATCAGGTTAAAGTCCAACAGGGTTATTTGGTAGCAAATGCCACTAGCTTTCGGAGCTTTGCCCCTTCATCAGGTGAGTGGGAAGTTCTGATCACAAACTGGACATATAAAGGTCTTTATATGTGCCTTTATATGACCTGTTTGTGATCAGAACTCCCCACTCACCTGACAAAGGGGAAAGCCCCAAAAGATAGTGGTGTTTGCTACCAAGTAAACCTGTTAGACTTTAACCTGATGTTGTGAGACTTCTTAATCATTGATCTGGTCAGAATGCAGTAAGTACATTTAAAGTAGCCAGGATTTGCTATTTACCAAAGAAAAATCTTACCTGTCATAGCTTTCAAATTGGATAAACATAGAACATTACAGCGCAGAACAGGCCCTTCGGCCCATGATGTTGTGCCGACCAATTAAAAAAGCAATGACCCTCTAACCTATGGATTTTATAGAATTGTTTGAATGTTGTTGTTCCTTTAATAATTCTTGTGAGTTTTCTACACAGTTGAACCATGGCAGACACCAGTTCATCTCCATTGAAGCACTTTGTACAGGCTAAAAAGAAGATTAACTCAATCTTTGATCAGCTGTTGGAATATGTTAATGAAGGGGCAAGCTTTATTAAAGGTGGGATATCAAATACCGGTAATTTAGTAGACGTTAAACAATAGTGTCAATGCAATATAGAAAATAAAAGATGATGAGCCACATACCTTAGGTACAATAACCTCCAACTATTTTGTTTGTAACACTTTGAGTTGCCTATTCAGCAGCAGAGAATAATAAATATACTTTGTTTACATCACGTATGTCTTCCAGTATCTTTGTGACCACCACCACAAACCCCACTTGCATTCACCAAGTCCGTTCCTCCCCTGTCATTGTTTCAGGCTGAACTAAATTGTTCTGAACCTCGGCATCCTATTTGGCTGACTTGGTCCTCCAATCAGTAAAGCTGTCTATTTGTATCTTTGTAATATTGTTCATATCTCCCTCAGCCTATTTGCCCTGCAACCCTCATCTATGATTTTGTTGCCATCAGACTCAACTATTCCAATGAACTCCAGCCAGCCTCCCACTTTTTACTTTCTGTAAAATTAACTTCTTCCAGAAGTCGTTGGTCCAAATTCTAACTTGCGCATCATTTCTGTACCCTGATCTACATTGGTTCTTGGCCTGTCAACATCCCGAATTTAAAAATCTCATCGTTGTGTTTAAATTATGTATGACATCACTCCTTCCTATCTTTACAATATCTTCCAACCCTACAATCATCAAAAAGCTCAATTTTTCCAATTATTGTCTCTTGTGCATCACTGATATCCCTCATTCAACCATTGGTGGTCCTGTTTTCTGCTGTTTCTCTCTGTCAATTTCTTCAACTCCCTCTCTTTTGAGATACTTTTTAAAATCTATCTCTTTGACCTTGTTCTTAGTCACCTATCCTAATATCTTCTTTGGTTTGCACTCAATTTTAGTTGGATAGCACTCTTGTGAAGAACCGTGAGGCATTTTATTACAGTTAAAGATGATTTATAAATACAAGTTCTTTTTTGTTAAATGTTTCTATGATTTTAATCTTAGAATCCCATCAAAATGCGGGATTGGAGAAAATAGCAACCGAGCAGCAGTTGGAAGAAATTGAAATGTTTGCAACTAAAGTGGCTGGAATTGGTGAGGTGCTGGCAAGAAGACACATGAAAGTGGCCTTTTTTGGGAGGTGAGATGCGAGATATATCATGGATAATTAACAGATTAATTGCTACCTACAAAGAGGAGAGTCATATTTTCTGGTTGAACAAATATGCACCTCCAAGGTGCATCAGATTGTTCTTTATAATTGTGGACTCTTGTCAAAAGTGTAGGATGGTACCAAATTTCAGAAAAGTAGGTGCGTAATGTAGATCGATTAAGAATTAGTAATTAGCTTCTGACTTGCTTGGGTTTCTACAGCTTTTAAGTGTGTAGGAGGAAGAAAGGCTTTCAAAAATGTTGAGTTTCATTGTTTTTAGCCAATGGAAATAATTAATCAGAATGGAGGTATGGTAATAATCTTTATTTCAACACTGAGAATGGGGGAAGATCACCCAAGGTTTGAAGCTCAGAAGGAACAGAAAAAGAGTTATGACATTGCGAAATATTTAAGGGTGAAGATTAGGAAATGTACCTGGAATCTATCAAAAAGCAAATTTGTTTCTAATATCTTGCTCAAGAGTGTAAGAGGTGGGAGAAGAATTTCTTCAGATGCAAGAACGATAGCGAAATAGTTATTGGTCTTACCACATGAACACCAGCTTTGAAGAACTGAAAGCAACAATATTTACAGTAATTTCCACACTGAAATGCCTCAAGAAAATCCAAATGGGAAATAGAAAGATAGAATCATTGCTTTGTTGATCCTGAACCCAAAAAGCCAGGCAGATTGTTATATTTATGACAGAATTTGTAGTGGTAACTTGAACTTCTTTTAGTTGGAGCCATTGATCCTACTTTCTGAAAATAGTTTTGAATTCCCCAGTCACCATTTCCCTTCGCCTAACACCATTCTAATACTGTTATCCTGAAATGAATAAGTTGTTGATCTTTGAGGTCCTTTCTTTTATTTAGATGGTAGGAGTTTTCTGGGTTACTGATTTTGAAAGAAATCCATTTTCAGAAGTTTCCACTTTGATTTTGTCACAGAACAAGCAATGGAAAGAGTACTGTAATCAATGCCATGCTATGGGACAAGGTACTGCCCAGTGGCATTGGACACACAACCAACTGCTTCCTCAGCGTTGAAGGAACAGATGGAGACAAAGCCTATTTGATGACTGAAGACTCTGAGGAAAAGAAGAATGTAAAAGTAAGGATCCATTTGTGTAGATTTGTTGTAAATATGTGGTGCTGGAAATGTGGCTGTTGAGGTTGTTTGAAATTAAGCCATATCTTGTTGAAAATTGAATTTTCAAATAGTGTTTTTTTAAGAGGAAGCCATGTGAATACGCTATTGACATAGTAGTTTCCTCTTATTTACTAATTCTGCAATTCAACATATCCGTCTATTGCTGAAAAAGGAGACACGTCAAAGCTTTGACAAAAATAAAGTTTTGACATGTACCTTTTTTCAGCAATACCCAAGCGCTGTATTTCCAGACAAGAATTATATCCATCTATGTTTTTGCAAGTGCAAAATGGTTGTTTGGGTGCAGTATTGGTATTTGCCAGGTATTCCCCAAACCATCCCACTCTGTGGAATGTAGCTGTGTGGTTGCTACCTTCACCTGATATGTCAACTGTATTTGACTATTTCCAAACCTGCTACTGGCTTCTGCCTGACTCCAAGTTTGAGCCTCTGGTCTCGTGCAACTTTTACCCATCTGTATCCCAGCAGTCTTTGGATTGTCGGTCCTGCCTAATACCTATGCTTATCTAACTGAGTGCATATTGACAAATGTCCTATTGTAAAACCTAGGCATTTAAACAAAAAAAGAGGGATAGAAATTGAAAATTAAACAAAAAGGCATTGATAAATATGCATGAATGCTGAGGTGCAACAAATGCGATGAGGAAAAGGAGTCGCAAAAGAAAAATAGAGACTAGTAATGTGCCTAAGCCATAAGGAGAAAGAAATGTGCAAACTAAAGAGCAACACAAAGAATTGTAATGGAATAATGAGATAATTACAGCAAGAGGAGGGGATCTTTTTGGTTAATAAAGGCACAAGAGATCAAGTACAACATTTTGCGTTTTCATGCACTTTACGTTTAAAATTAATACAGGAAATCAGATATGTAAAGGGCAAATGGATTATCAGCCAGGAAGGGAGAGGTTAGGAAGAATGACTGAAACCTTGTTTTAAGAAAAGGACTTTGAAAAGGTTTTTAATTGAGAAGGGGTTTAGTCGTTGAATAATTCCAGGGCTTAGGACCAAGGGATGGAAGCTACATCACCAGTTGAAAAGCAAAGGAAGGAGGTATATACAAATGACTACAGTCCAAGAAGTAGTACGTTTGCAAGGGGGTAAGGTAAAGATAAGGATTGCAAACTGACTGTAAGGGGGAAAAACAGACAGTATAGGTCAGCAATGGCAAGGATAATGGACAGGTGGACTTAATGTGGGATGGAATGCGTGCATCAGAGTTTTTGGCAACTTGACATTTGCTAAGACTGGAAAGCCAGCAGGTGAATGTCAGTAGGTTTCAGTAGCACAAAAAAAAGAAATATTTGCATAAATTTCATGACCACTGGACCTCTTTTGAAATATAGTCACTGTTTTATGCAACCAATTTGCACACTGCAGGCTCCCTCAAACAGAAATGTTATAATGATTAGATAATCTGGTTTTGTGGCATTAATTGAGGGATAATTAGTGGCCAGGACACTGGGGATAACTTCCCTGCTCTTATTCAAAATAGTGCCATGAGATCTTTTATGACCACCTGTGGGGGGCAGATGGGATGCCGTTTTATTGTCTCATCCAAAAGACAGGACCTCGAACGGTGTAACAATCATTCAGTACTTTGTTGGAGTGTCAGCCTTGATTTTTGCACCCAAGTTCTGGGGTGGGACTTGAACTCAAAGTCTCTTGACTCAGGAAAGTGTAATACTAACTGAACAATTGCTGACATACAAAAGTGTAAAATAGGGATGGAAGTGGATAGTTTTGTGAAGTTGGAAACAAGCATCTTGGCAATGGAAAGCATTTGGTGTTTTTAGCTGAATTCCAGGATGAACAGGGCACTAAGGTTACAAACATATTGAGACAGTGATTAGGGTGGCGTATGGAATCTGTGGTAAGGGCAGTCAGTCTTTGTTACCCTGATATCTGCCAACCTTAACATTGCCAACCTTCAATCATCCTTGATTTCAACTCTATCATGATTTAGTTCCCTTTTGGTACAGATTTATTTTCAGCCTGTTGTGCAGCTCCCTCCATCCGCCACAACTTGATGTTTCTCCCTCAGACAGTCGTGCCTTGACCTCCCTGGCCTGCTTTCTTCAACTGACAAAGGAACAGCGTGTTCTGAAAGCTTGTGGCGTTTACTGTCAAATAAACCTGTTGGACTTTAACCTGGTGTTGTGAGACTTCTTACTGTGTTTACTCCAGTCCAATGCCGGCATCTCCATATCATGACTGCTTTCTTCCAGACAGTAAGGCTTTGACCTTCCTAAACAGCATGACACTGAGCTCATTACAACAGCTTAGCCTACTCTCTGTTAGCCCAACAATGATCGCCATGCAAGAAAAGTAGCTTTTATTCATTCCAAATCCACCAGGAAGACTACCTCACCTGCTGAATGCCATCTTTAGCCAGTCATGAATTTGAATGCATGTTTTTTTTTCTCATTTGCCGCTCAGTTAATCGCAAAGGTACAATTTGGCAACAATCTGTTTCAACGAGTATGCGTGACAGCTGATGCATTAAAAATAGGTTCATACCACTTGCTGTTGGGAATCACGATCCCTTTAATCTGTGCCAATTTACATCCCAGCTTTCTCCTGCCATTGAGATGTTGACATTTCACTGCACATTTCAGTGCCCCTGCTTGCCTCATGGCTTGCTCCCCGGAGCTCCATTAGACTCCTCCTGATGTAAGGGTTTCTGGATTCTTACAACCAGTTAGATTAAAGTCTGCACTTCTATGACTTGAATGAGGAAAAAAATGAAAATTGTACCTTTGAGAATGGCAGGGATAAGGGACTGTTCATTTTTCTGGTATCAAGGGCATTGAAACAATGACAAAGACAATTAATAATGTGACCGTGACATAGGATCTTGAAAGGAAGGTTGTAAGGGCATTAGGATCTTAAAAGGGAGGCTGTGAGGGACTTCAGGCAATCTCCCCATGAATATATGGTGAGAACAATCATTGGTGGAGGGTAAGGTACATGGGTGTTGAAGAAGATGAAAAATTAGTCAGAGAAAGAACTATGGGAGATTACAATCATGGGTGGGGAGAAGACTTGATGATGAGGTGGCCTCAGTTATAGTTAGGAGAGTTAATATGAGAAGGAAATTTAAGTGGATAATAAATTTGGAAGTGAAGATGGAGGTTGAAGTCACCAATGATCAAGAATGATTTGACACGAGCTAAAGGCGAATACCTCGAGAGGAGTTGGCATGCAACTTTGGGAGGCCTTAAATTACAGGTGGAATCCAGAGTTATATATGTGCATTTGTATATATCATCTAGATTTTCCTTCTCCTTTCCAACTCTTTAAGAAATGCAGTGGGTTATGAACATGTTAGCTAGTTTTAATAACAGAGGAGAATATCTAGGTATTTGCATTCTCCTGTGGAGGTGCTTTAAATATCTTTGAAATGTTAATAATGCAATCTGAAAGTTGAAATCTTTTCAACATTTATTGAAAATGCTATGGTGCACCGTGTAATAATGTATGCTTCTGTGTTTTTAGACAGTGAACCAACTGGCGCATGCTCTGCATCAGAATGAATACTTAGATGCGGGTTGCCTAGTCCGTGTCTTTTGGCCAAAATCAAAATGTGCTCTTCTTCGAGATGATGTGGTGTTAATGGACAGGTCTGATGTAATACAAAATGATTTTAACTTGATGTTTTTATAAATAAATTAACAGTATTGACTTTGGTGCAACTTTTTTTTGTTGCAGCTGGATAGAAGCAAAAAACTTTCATGTTATTTGAAAAATTCAAGCAGTGTTAGACATATGTTTCATTGTGTCAATTGTGTTTATTTGTAAAAATTACTAAATTGGCTTTCCAAAATGTTCATGTTACTTTTGATCCATGTTTAACGGATGTTTCTTTCCATAGTCCTGGTACTGATGTCACCACAGAGCTGGATAGCTGGATAGACAAATTTTGTCTGGATGCTGATGTCTTTGTGTTGGTAGCAAATTCAGAATCAACACTTATGCAAACTGTAAGTGTGTATATTTTTTAAAGGTAAAGTTGGTCCTTTCTAATTATTTCACCACATCTTCCTTCCCAATTTATAGAATCATAGATTCCTACAGTGCAGAAGGAGGCCATTCAGCCCATAAAGTCTGCACCAACCACAATCCTACCCAGGCCGTATCCCCATAATCCCATGCATTTAACCATAGCTAGTCCTCCTGGCACTAAGGGGCAATTTAGTGTGAGCAACCCACCTAACCCGCACATGTTTGGACTGTGGGAGGAAATAGGAGCGCATGGAGGAAACACACGCAGATGCGGGAAGAACGTGCAAACTCCACAATGACGCAAGTCAGAAATTGGTCCCTGGCACTGTGAGGCTGCAGTGCTAACCACTGTGTCACCGTGCCATCCAATTGCCACTTTCATGTAACAATCTGAATAAAACTTATTTAACATTTGTTGCAAATTGCAGTATATGGTAGCTGTGTGTTAGCTATTTTTATTATTCATTTATGGAAGTGACTAGGCCCACATTTATTGCCCTTGAAAAGGTGGTGGTGGCTTTTTTAAACCGCTACAGCCCATGTGGTGTAGATATATCCACAGTACTGTTAGTGAGGCACTTCCAGGATTTTGATGCAGTGACAGTGAAGGAATGGTGATATATTTCCAAGTAAGGATGGTGAGTGACTTGAAAAGGAACGTCCAGGTGGTAGTGTTCCCTGGTATCTGCTGCCTTGTTCTTCTAGATGGTAGTGGTTGTGGGCGTATGAGTAAAGCTCCAGGTTATAAACTGGATACGATAAACGTAGAATTTGTGTACCAAACTGATTTGGTATTGATTTAACCTTAACCTTATACTGCCTTATTCATGGGGGATTTTTAAAATATTTATTCATGGCCTGAAGATGGCGCTGATAAGGCCATCATTTATTACCCATCCCTAATTGCCCTTGGAAAGATTGTGGTGAGCTGTCTTCATTGTTCAGCCTAAATGGTGTAGGTACATCCTCAATGCTTTCAGTAGTGGTTGATCCAACTGAGTGGCTTTTGAGGCCATTTCAAAGAGAATTTAAAGAGTCAACCACATTGCTTGGGAACTGAAATCACATTTAGGTGAACCAGGAAAGGATGGCAGATTTCCTATGTTGAAGGACCACCTGGGTTGTTGTAACAATCCAGTAGTTTCGTGACCACTATTAATGAGCCTGGCATTTCATTCCAGATTTTTATTAATTAATTAAATTTAAATTCCCCAATTGCCATGATTGGTTTTGAATTCATCCCTCTGGAGCACTGGTCAATGGCCGGAATTTTCTAACCTTGCCTACGGCTGGGATTTTCCAGTCCCACTGCAGTGAATGAACTTTTGACTGAGTGCCATATTCTCTGCTCTCACTGGCAGAAGTGGCAGGGCAAATGAAATTGGAGAACCCTAGTCTAGGTCTTCTGAATACTGGTCCAATTACATTACCACTACGTCACTGTCCCCCTTCTGGACACTCATTTAAATAATTCAGATATTCACAGGTATAAAAGAATGTCAGTTTATTTTTTAGCAGAGAACAGCTTAACAGTGAACCTATTATGTGAGCTTGTTTGCAAAAATGGATTCTGAAATTGTAATGGAAATATATAATATATATATTATACATATAAAATATAATGTATCTCTTTCAGGAAAAACAGTTTTTTCATAAGGTTAATGAGCGACTTTCTAAACCTAATATTTTTATCCTCAATAATCGTTGGGATGCTTCTGCTTCTGAGCCAGAATACATGGATGAAGTAAGTTGCACTGTAATTGTAGCTTTTTTTTTTCAGAGCTGAAAAATGATTGGGTCTAAAAGTGACACATCACTAGTTTAATTAGTCCTTTACTTACTGAATAGTTTATAAAATGTAATGACTTAGATCTCACATTGTATAAGCGTAAGCATATGTTCACTGCTATGATATTCCTGTTGATCATGCCTGTAATATAAATCCATATCACCTTTACAATTCAGGTACGTCAGCAACATACAGACCGTTGCATTAGTTTCCTAGTGGATGAGCTTGGAGTAGTAGATTATGCACAAGCTGAGAATCGCATATTTTTTGTTTCTGCCAAGGAGGCAGTTAATGCCAGAATTCACAAAGCACAAGGAATGCCAGAAGGTGGTAAGTGTTGTGGTGTTCTTGATTGCATAAATATTAGAGGTGCTTTGCATGTAAGTAAAACTTAGATATTACTTTACTTCTCTATCTTTCCTTCCCTTTATCTTAAAGGCAAGGTCCTGAGATATGTTTTTTCTAACTTCTATGACATTGGTTTTAAAACTGGGGCCCGTGGAGATTAACAGACCATCACTGATCTCTCATCATAATTCTCATCATTTACCATCTCTGACGAAGGGTCACCTAGACTCGGAACGTTGGCTCTGTTCTTTCCCCACAGATGCCATTGGACCTGCTGAGATTTTCCAGCGTTTTCCATTTTTGTTATGTTTCTACGTTTGGCTTGCTGTCATTTTTATTACTGTACAGCTACAAATGTTTTCTGCAGTGGTGACACTGTCTTCCTTTTGAATGGTTAACTCTGAATTTTGAAAGTGTAGGAAGATGCATACAGGAAAGTGGCAGTTTTTGCAGAAGCATCCTTTGGTATGTGTCATGGAGAAACCTACATGGAAAAGTTTGAAAAAAGTGTTTGTGGTTTAATCAACCTAAAATCTATTTGTATAGATATTTATAAATTTTAATATATTCTCCTTGTGATCAGAAAGTGATCTAAGATATTTTTCCACATACCAAAGGTGTTGCTGTTTGTTGTACTATGTTTAAATAGCTTTCATTGATAGCATATCTCAGTCTCTTTTCAGGAAGTTTCTTTGCTTGACAGGTTAATGCAATCAGAGTTGGTAGATCATTCTTGAAACAACCTGATATAATACAGGGTAGCTACTTGAATACTTACTTGTTTTTGATTTATTTTAATGCTTTCCCATATATTTATGATGTACTTAAAAGCTACTTCATGTTGTTTTTGCTTTATGATTTACAGGTGGTGCACTAGCAGATGGATTCCAGGCTAGGCTTTTTGAATTTCAGAATTTTGAGCGGCAATTTGAGGTACATGACCAATGGGCTTCTTTTATTCATGTCCCATAGAGTTGATTTTTTTTTTGATGCAGCATCTTCTGGTTTGGTTCCTAAAATGAAATAGAGAAATTTATAGCCCAGCAAGAAAATATTTCTCCATGCTGAATTTCTATTTGGCTATATGACTGCAGAAGATTTTCAATAAACACATATGCATTGATTTAGTAAAATTACAGCCCTTCAATTCGAGCTTTAGCTGTGCTTGGTTCATAAAGAAAGCATTGCATCCTCAAAAAGTTTACAATTAAGACTTTTAGTAGAATGAATATTGTATCCTTATTGAGACATCAATGAAAATGACAAACTGATTTTTTTTTAGCATTCTAGGTATAGTTTGACTTTGAACAGAGGTAACAAAAAAAGAGTTGTCTTTTGTAATGTAAGCAGTTTAATTCCTACCTGTGTACTAATGAGCATCAAGTTCTTTTCACCCTTCACTTCTATGTTCACTGACCTACATTGATTCTCAGTAAGCAATGTCTTAATTTAAACAAAAAACTCATCCTTGTTTTCAAATGCATCCTTTACTTTGCTGCTGCCTGACTCTGTAATCTCCTCTCACCCCACAACTCAGATATTTATGTTTTCCCTAATTCTGATCTCTTGAGCATCCCTAATTTCAATTACTCTACTTGTAGTTGTGGCTTGGCTCTAAATTCTGAGCCTCCATATAAGGAAGAAGAGGAGAGTTTCAAATGATCCTTTTTGGATGAAGGCGTAGAGAAATTGGGCGTTGATGTTGCAGAGGTAATGTGTTAAGAGCCTAGAAACTGTTTAAAAAGATGGAGGAGGAAAGGTCACGGAGGTCATAAAAGAATGAGTCTAATAGGAAAATCCTGTTTGTGGATCTTGGAGGGAGGAAGAAGTTAGGTGTTCAGGTTAGGAACTATGAGGCAGAGAGCCGTGGAAGGAAGATCTCCAGAAGAGAGAAGGTCGGTGGTAGTCTTGTAAATTATAATTTAATGTTCATTGGTGGGGGCATGGCCCATGGAGCAATGGGAGTGTCAGAGAACTGACATTTTGCCTCTGATAGGTAGAGGTCAGTGTGTCAAATAATAGCACCACTGATCTTGTCTGTAGTTTTGATGAGAAGGTTAGGATTGGACCTAAAAGATTGGAATGCTATAAGTTCACACGCAAACATGAGTGAGTGAGGGGTGCAAATTTTATTGAACGCTGATTCTCCAACTATCAATATGGTTGCACCTGTACCGACCTCTGTTAATACTGGATGTCCATTTAATCTTTCGGTTATCTTAATTGGGTCTGATTTGGACATTGCTACGCAATCTAATTGTTCCATGCCAGACATAGATGGACTTTCCAGGGTGTGCAGTCTCTTGGACATGTCATTTTCCTAAATCTAGGTCTTGAAGGCTTGCTTTGCTGTCTGACTCCTACATACTGGCAACAATTACAATGTTTTGCTGGGTTGGATTCTGAAGGGATTATTGACTGGTCAAAGTTTGGCTTTGCTTTAGGACTGTATTGTGAGCAGATCCGGATGCTTCCTCAGGAAGCCTATGTAATTGCCTATGCTCAAGTGGTGGTCCCAAACTCAGTCGAACTGGCATGGGTGTCCACTTCCATCAGGACAGTTTGCAACTCATATGTTCTTATGTTCCACTTGCAGCATTTTCCAACGATAAGGCTAGCTGTAGTGTCTGTTTGCAGTCCAGTTGGGCTTCAGCCAACAAGTGTTTTTGATAGCTACATTATTTATCCCTCAGACCAAACTGTCTCTAAGCATCTCATTAAACATCAACCCAAATTCACATGCTTCCACCAATCATCTCAACCTTGTTAGGAAACCTGTAATACATTTCCTGGTCTCCTGGAATGCCAAGTAAAACCAGTACATTTTCTGGATCAGAGGTGGCTTAGGATCATAATATTCCCTCACTTGAAGGAATCATTCTGCTGATTCCTTCAAGGTTTTGGTATCTGGTACCTCTGGGAAAGTTAAGCTGCGAGTAATGGCAAATACTAACAGTTTTTGAGCATAATGCTGTTAGCCTGAAAAACACATGTTTTCTACATCTTGGTCCTGATCAGGGTCAAAAGAATCTAGTTTCCCAAACAGAGGCATAATACCTAAAATGGCTTACCCCAAGCGAAGCTGCCTATTAGTGAACAAGTTCCTTAAAGTTGTTGTTTTTCCTCATCGCCATCAAAATAACTCCTTTGGAGGCTGGTGTTCCTTCACCAGATTTCCTTTATTTACAAACTTATCTCCAGTCCTAAGAGTGCTTCAAGTACAAAGTCCAAGAAGTGAGAAAATGGGTAAAATTTCCCCACATCGTTCCCCAGTTAAAAAGAAAATTATTGTGGAAGGTGGAGATCTGAAATAAAAACAGAATATGCTCAATCGTCAGCAGTATCTGTAGAGAGAAAAAACAGATCTAATGTTTTAGATTGTAATATTCAGAGTTTTTATTTCAGATAATTGTCGCAGCTTGGTTGCTGTATGACCATGTAAGGTTAGCTTCCAAGAAGTTGTAAGATTAATGAATTCTATGGATGAGGAAATACTTTTAATCACTTTTAAACAAGGGAGAGGGACCGGGAGAATCATGAACATTTTTATTGACACAAGACTGATTAGGGACGAACAGCATTGCTTTGTGAGTGGAAAATCATGTCTCACAAATTTGATTGAGTTTTTTGAAGGGGTAACCAAGAAGGTAGATAAGGACAGTGCAATTGATGTTGTCTACATGGATTTTAGCAAGGCCTTTGACAAGGTACTGCATGGTAGGTTGTTGCATAGGGTTAAATTTCATGGGATCCAGGGTGAGGTAGCCAAATAGACATAAAATTGGCTTGATGACAGATGCCAGAGGGTAGTTGTAGAGGGTTGTTTTTCAAACTGGAGGCCTGTGACCAGCAGTGTGCCTCAGGGTTCAGTGCTGGGTCGACTGTTATTTGTCATTTATATTAATGATTTGGATGAGAATATAGGTGGCATGGTTAATAGATTTGCAGATGGCACCAAGATTGGTGGCATAGTGGACAGTGAAGAAGGTTATCTCGGAACTTGATCAATTGGGCCAGTGGGCTGACGAAATGGCAATAGTGTTTAATTTAGACAAATGCAAGGTGATGCATTTTGATAGATTGAACCAGGACAGGACTTACTCAGTTAATGGTAGGGCACTGGGGAGAATTACAGAGCAAAGAGATCTAGGGGTACAGATTCATAGCTCCTTGAAAGTGGAGTCACAGGTGGACAAAGTGGTGAAAAACGCATTCAGCATGCTTGGTTTCATTGGTCAGAACATTAAATACAGGAGTTGGGACATCTTGTTGAAGTTGTACAAGACATTGGTAAAGCCACACTTGGAATACTTTGTACAGTTCTGGTCACCCTATTATAGAACGGAAATTGTTAAACTAGAAAGAGTGCAGAAAAGATTTACTGGGACGCTATCAGAGCTTGATGGCCTGAGTTATAAGGAGAGGCTAGATAGACTGGGACTTCTTTCTCTGGAGTGTAGAGGCTGAGGGATGACCTTACAGAGGTCCATAAAATAATGAGAGGCATAGATCAGCTAGATAGTCAATATCTTTTCCCAAAGGCAGGGAAGCCTAAAACTAGAGGGCACTGGTTTAAGGTGAGAGGGGAGAAATGCAAAAGAGTCCAAAGGAGCAATTTTTTCTCACACACTGTGGTGAGTTTCTGGAACAAGCTGCCAGAGGTATAGTGGAGGCAGGTACAATTTTGCTTTTTAAAAAGCATTTAGATAGTTGCATGGGTAAGATGGGTATAGAGGGTTATGGGCCAAATGCAGGCAATTGGGACTAGCTTAGGGTTTTAAAACAAAGGGCGGCATGGACAAGTTGGACCAATTGGTCGGGTTCCATGCTGTAAACCTCTCTTGCTATTTGTATCTGGTTGGTGCAGCTACATTTTCTCTCCTCTGCTTGTCTGCTGACTTATGTGTAGAGTTATGTCCTAACTTCATGCATGTAAAATTATGCATGTTATGAATAAAGATGCAAAGATCTCTCACCTAACGACCCCTACACTTTAAGAGTAAGAAAGGAAGGAACATGATCCTAGGCTGGCGACACTGTAACTTCCAAATTTCAGCGTAAATGAGCTCACCAGAATTTGCCATGCCATTGTGTTCCCAATAGTGGTGAACTTATCAGTGTTCACTACAATTAAGAAAGGAATTCTAGGCCCTTTTCCAGGTAGCCCTTTTGTTTCATGTGAGAATATTACAGTTTAAAAGGCTGCTGCACCATTAAAAATTTCCTGAGCTGCTGAATTTGTGAAATTGCACTATTGGGCTGCAAGTATATAAATGCAGTGGGGGGAGTTTTCTGGCCATTCATGCCCAGCTGCTGCTGCAAGCGAGTTCAGAGAATTTGACGCTCAGCATCTAAAGAGTCCAGCTGGCATGAATGACTGGAAGGTTCTGGCCAATATTTAAATTTAAAATATCAGGATGAAAGAGCCATTCAGTCTTAGTCATTTGCAATTGCAGTATTTACTCTGATTCACACGGGAAAATATATCTTTGAGCTATAACGCCAAAAGGTGTTTCGATAGCTACCTCAAAAATAAAACATTCACAGTTAATATTGCACATATATGTCTGCAGCAGTATTATATACCTCTTTATTTAATGGGCTCTGGATTTTCACCTGTTTATAATAATTGGTTCAAAATGGTGCTCAGAAAATTCTTCCTTGATCTGTTAAATATGACTAATGTAGAGCTTGAAATTGAATATATTATCTCTAACATTTATTGTTTTGTTCTTTTTAAACTCTGCAATGTTAACATGTTGATTAGCATCTTACCTAACCATGTCTCAGTTTCTCTTTGAGAAGTTTGATCTCTCCTACAGCTGAACCCTATTCTTCCCTAATGTGTGTTTCATTAATAGTCAACTTTTTGTGTTCATTGCTGAAGTCTAGACCTGCTTCGGCGAGGTATTCTTACAAATGCTATTTTACTTTACCTTAATTTTGTTATTATATTCTTGTTTTCTCCTTTTTTTTAAACTTTTTTTTCCCAAACATTGAAATGGACAGGCAAACTTGGCATGCACTCAATTATCTCCCTTCTGCCCCTCTACACTTAGGACATATTAGTGTATTGCAAGAACAGCAAATTTCAAATATGCTATAGTATATATTGTATTCTGGACTGCTTAAATCAGGATAAAAAGAAAGACATGTTAGGTATTGCTTTAGTTCAGTTGTTTAAATTGTTTTTTAATAAGTGTAAACATAAATTATGTTTGGGTTGCTAGTGTAGAAATGCTTAATACATTCATTTGCAATCTTTTTCTTTGCTTTTTATGCAAAAGAGACAACCCTTTTAAAGTAAAATGGAACAGGAAGTTATAATGATTACATTAAGTATTTATATTTTGATATTCCATGTTTATTAATTGGAAGAAAATCAGTGTAAAATTTGCATAATCTTGATGTACAGAGCAGTCAGTTGCTTGTAGAGGTTGACATTGTAACAATATATCCATGTCTCATCCAAAGTTAGGTAACAATTTTACTCAGCCTTTTACTAAGGTTAACCTTAGTAGACTATTCTGATTTATATTGTTTAGAGCTTGGAGTTATTATAACATGAACTTGGAAAAAATAAATTATGGGAAAATGACAGCATGATGAATGCTGAAAATCTGAAATAAGAACAGGAAATGTTAGAAACACAACCATTGTCTGGTTAGTAAGTCAGAGTTAGTTCAATTCTGGTTAATAGAAAAAATAAACAAACAACAAAGAAAATCAGCCTGGGAAACAAGCCCTTCGGCCCAACGAGCCCGCGCCGCCATCTCAACGCCACCAGTTCCCCTCTCCAGACCCCTGTCTAATGTTTTATGGCCATCCAGATTGGCAGGAATAAATTGTCCCTAAATCAGATTCCCTCAATCAGCCTAACAGCACATCTTTGGGGTGTGGGATGAAACCGGAGCACCCGGAGAAAACCCACGCAAGCACGGGGAGAATGCGCAAACTCCCACAGACACCGGCCCAAATCCATGTGTCTGCACAGCAATCAGCGATAGTCACTGAGCTGTCGTCTTGCCCAGTATCTGGTCCAGTTTAGGCACACACTAATGACATGAAGCACTAGGCCAATCTCGAAAAACCAAGAGCAGCCCCAGTACGACCCATCGCGTGTATGCCCCTCGTTAGACACGAGGCGGACCGACTTAAAACCTGAGTTAATATTTTTGGTGTAAACCCTTCATCAGAATCCTGTTAAGAATACAAGTGCATTTAATAGTTATGAATAGTACAGGCCAACAGAAACTAGCCACAAAAGCAGTTTTGAATTAGAAACATAAAAAATAAGAGCAACAGAAGGCCATTCGGCCCTTCCAACCTGCTCCATCATTCATTATCATCCAATTCAATAGCCTGACCCTGCCTTCCTCCCATATCTTTTGATCCCTTCACCTCAAGAGCTATATCTAACTTCTTGAAAACATAAAATTTTCTATCACAACGTTTAGTCATTTAGAGCATGAAAGGAAGTTACTCTATCATAGGATCCTCAGCGGCTGTCCGTGGACTAATGTAGTCACTCTCATTCACACACTATCTCTGTAGCCCTGTCAGTTTACTCTGTTCAAGTGCCCATCCAGTTTCCTTTTGAAAACATTGATTGCCTCTACTTACATGGGCAGTGAGTTCCAGATTATTACCACTGGCTACATAAACATTCTTCCTCTCATTCCTCTGTATATCTTGCCCAGAACATTAAATCTGTGACCCACAGTTCTTGAAACATCAGCTAATGGGTGTTTTAACAAGATTCAAGCTGATTAATGAAGTCAAAACTAAGACACAAATTGAGAGAGTTTATTGATCTTATCCAGTCTCAACATTCCCTGCCTACACTCATATCCCAGCTTTCCTGTATTTGTGTTCAAATACCTGTTTCTCTTAAGAACATCCTTGATCCTAACAATGTAGGACATTGATGATGGAACAGTTTTTTTTCCCCTACCTGATCCAAACTTGATTATAATCTTGTACACCTCCAGCAGAACTCTCCTCCAAGGAGAATAACACTAACTTCTCCAACCTCCAATCCTGGAATCTTTCTGGTTAGTCTCCTCTGCACTCTCTTAAGGGTCCTTGCAACCTTCCTAAAATGTGGTGACCAGAACTGGATGCAATACTCTGAAGCGGCCTTTATAAAAATCTTAATAAAAATTCAGCATTATTTTCCTGCTTTTATTTTCAGTGTCTTGATTTATGAAGCCAAGATTGCATATACTTTGCTAACCCCTCTCCCAATGCATCCTCCCATCTTCAAAAATCTACGCAACTGTGCACGCAGATCTCTGTGCTTGTCCACTCTTTAGGACTGTGCCATTAAGTCAGTTGGCCTCTACCTGTCACTTCTGTCAAAATGCACCACCTCATACTTCTCTATTAAATTCCATCTGCACCAGTCTGCACATACTGCTAGCTTAGCCATGTCCTACTGCACTTGATTTAGTTGTGATGATTTTTGAAGATCATCTGTCATGAGATTGAGATACGTTGCAATGAGAATGGGAGAGAAAATTGGTAGTTCAAAGGGAATAAGATAGTCCTTCTCTTTTTCATCCATTGTCCTAACAAGAAAATTAAGGCGCAAGTCAATGGTTAAATAATGCACTTTGAGGAAAATAAAGTGGTGTTCAGAGGCTATGAAATTTGGCTGAATTAAACAATAAAGATGTTTTTGGACTGGGAACAAAGCCACCCACTGGTCAGGTTCCACAATTACAGCATGACATGTTTACATTGACAATCACTATATACATTAAATTTGGAAATAGAAAGTTACAATGAGGAAGAAGTGTGGCAAATCTATGACAACAGGAAGTATGTATGCAAATAGGAAGTAAGTGCTAAATTCTTGATGTGGATTATCTCAAAATTTTCCCGAAGGTTATGACAGATTTTCAGATGTTATTACACACAAGGCCTTTTTACCTCAACCTGTGTTTGTACTAAATAGATCTTTACATGTAAAAGCAGTTTAATTATTGACAACACCTTGTGTAGTTGATGTCCACCTATGCAGTGAAAACTAAAATATGTTTTACATTATTTTATACGTGTATAATTTTCTTTAACACATTACTGTGAATAGAAATCTTAATTCAAGACACTGCCTTGCTGCTGTTTTAGTATTATTCAGTGTGAATTTTATTTTATACTTGTGTTCTTTTGAAGTTTCTGCATATTTATTTAGAACCAGCAGCAAGCCTGTATCTGAGCATATCTTTATATTTATCCAATGCAATTAATATAAAGTTCACAGTAATGTGTTCCTGCTTGGGCCTCGCAGGAGTGTATCTCGCAGTCAGCAGTGAAAACAAAATTTGAACAACACACTATCAGAGCTAAACAGATCATAGACACTGTGAAAAAAATAATGGACTCCATCAATGTGGTTGCAGCAGAAAAAAGGTAAGATAAATTCTCAGTGGCTTGATTCACATACACGGCAACAATTAGGGAAGTTGAACCTTTGAATAAACTTTTTCATTAACTGTGGCATTAAGTAGATATGTTGAGGTGATAGTTAAAGTGTGAGATGATTTTCTTAGCAAATTTTAACTGTACTTAAAATTTAACTGTACTGTCAGTAGACTGGAATCATGTAGAGGATACTGTTGTAATAATGAAATCCTCCTGTTTGTTCATCAGACAAAATGATGATAATTTTCTTATCCCTCCACCAGTCTCACAGAATCATTACAGCATCAAAGGAGATCACTTGGCCCATCATAACTGCTCCAGCACTTCAAATGAGCAATTCCCCACCTTCTCTCTATAACCTACTTATTCTTCCTTTACAGATAATCAAATTCCCTGTTGAATGCCTCAGTTGAACCTGCCTTCACCATGCTATCCGATAATTTATTCCAGATCTTAATCATTTGCTACACGAAAAGGTTCCTCCTCAAGTCTATGTTGTTTCTTTCACCAATTACCTATATTTGTGCCCTCTCATTTATTGATTCTTCTAGCAGTGGGAACAATCTATCCTGACCCCTCATGATTTTAAATACCTCTATCAAGCCTCCTCTCAATCTTCTCCAAGAAAAAGAACTTCTCCAATCTATCTACGTAACTTAATTTTACCATCACTGGAATAATTCTCGTGAACCTTTTCTGTACTCTTTCAAGTGCCTTCACGTTTTTCCTAAAGTGTGGTGCCCAGAACTGAACACAGTGTTCAAGTTGAGGCCAAATCAGTGTTTTATGTACATTCAACATAACATCCTTGCTCTTGTACTCTAGGCCCTTATTAATAAAGTCTAGGATATTGTATGCTTTATTAACCGTACTTTCAGCCTGTATAACCATCTTCAATGAGTTATGCACACATATACCCAGGCTGTTCAGGTGCTGCATCCACTGCAGAACTGTACTCTTTATATTGCCTTTGCATAAAGACCAAAAGAGTAACTAGGGAGAGAGGAGGGCCTGTTAAGGAAGAACAAGGTCATCTCTACGTGCAGATCCACAAGAGATGGGTGAGATTCTAAATTAATATTTCTCATCAGTATTTACTGTTGAGAAAGGCATGGATGTTAGGGAACTTGGGGAAATAAACAGTGATGTTTGAGGAGTGTACATAGAACACAAAAGAAGGTGCTGGAAGTCTTAAAGCGCACCAAGGTAAATCAATCCCCGGGACCTGATAAAGTATATCCCAGGAAGTTGTGGAGGCTAGGGAGGAAAATGCAGATACCCTAGCAGACACAGGTAAGGTGCCGGAAGATTAGAGGGTGGAAAATGTTGTGCCTTTGTTTAAAAAGGGCTGTAGGGAAAAGCCTGGGAACTACAGGCCAGTAAGCATCACGTTCTGTGGTGGGTAAATTGTTAGAAGGTATTCTGAGAGACAGGATCTACAGGCATTTAGAGAGACAAGGATGATTAGGGACAGCATAGCTTTGTGCGAAGAAAAATATGTCTCACAAATTTGATTGAGTTTTTTGAAGTGGTAACCAAGAAGGTAAATGAGGATAATGCAGTTGATATTGTGTCAAAGGCCTTTAGCAAGGCCTTTGACACAATACTGCATGGTAGGTTGTTGCATAAGTTTACATCTCACGGGATCCAGGGTGAGGTAGTCAAATGGATACAAAGTTAGTTTGACAAAAGGCAGAGGGTGGTTGTAGAAAGTTGTTTTTCAGACTGGAGGCCTGTGACCAGTGGTGTGCGTCAGGGATCAGTGTTGGGTCCACTGTTACTTGTTATTTATCATTTATCTTAATGATTTGGATGAGAATTTAGGAGGCATGGTTAGTAAGTTTGCAGATG
Source organism: Carcharhinus amblyrhynchos (assembly GCF_965287045.1). Taxonomy (NCBI): domain Eukaryota; kingdom Metazoa; phylum Chordata; class Chondrichthyes; order Carcharhiniformes; family Carcharhinidae; genus Carcharhinus; species Carcharhinus amblyrhynchos. The sequence goes on from NC_137326.1 coordinate 103,492,069, forward strand.
ACACCAAGATTGATGGCATAGTGAAGAAGGTTATCTCGGATTGCAACAGATCTTGATCAATTGGGCCAGTGGATTGACAAATGGCAGATGAAATTTTATTTAGATAAATGTGAGGTGATACATTTTGGTAGATCGAATCAGGGCAGTTAATGGAAGGGCATTTGGGCAAGTTATGGAACAAAGAGATCTAGGGGTACATGTTCATAGCTTATTGAAAGTGGAGTCGCAGGAGGACAGTGGTGAAGAAGGCATTCAGCATGCTTGGTTTCATTGGTCAGAACATTGAATACAGGAGTTGGGACATCTTGTTGAAGTTATACATCAGTATGGCCACACTTGGAATACTTTGTACAGTTCTGGTCACCCTATTATAGAAAGAATATTAGTAAATAGAAAGAATGTAGGAAAGATTTACTTGGATACCACCAGGACTTGATGGTTTGAGTTATAAGGAGAGGCTGGATAGACTGGGACCTTTTTCTCTGGAACGTAGAAGACTTATGGGTGATCTTATAGATATTTATAAAATAATAAGGGGCAAAGATCAGCTAGATAGTCAATATCTTTTCCCAAAGATAGGGGAGTCTAAATCTAGAGGGCACAGGTTTAAGGTGAGAGGGGAGAGATACAAAAGGGTCCAGAGGGGTAAGTTTTTAACACACAGGGTGGTGTGTGTCTGGAGCAAGCTGCCAGAGGTAATAGTAGAGGCGGGTATTATTTTGTCTTTTAAAAAGCATTTAACGGTTATGAGCAAGGTGGCTATCGAGGGATATGGGCCATGTGTGGGCAATTGGGACTAGCTTAGTCATTTTAAAAAAAAAAGGCAGCTTGGACAAGCTGGGCTGAAGGGCCTGTTTCCATGCTGTAAACCCCTATGACTCTATGTTCCTCCTACCAGAATTAATCACTTACACTTCTGTGCATTGAAATTAATCTGCCAATTTTCTGTCTGTTCTACCAATGTTTTTCTTTTGAAGTTCTAAACTATCTCCTCAATTCATTTATATTTCCATGTTTCGCATCACCTGCAGAATTTGAAATTGTGCCTAGTACACCAAGGTCTAGGTCATTAATATATATCAAGAAGAGCAAGAGTCTTAGCAGTGACCCCTGAGGAAGTCCACTACAGAACTTCTTCCAGCCCAAAGAACATCTATTAACTAATAGTCTCTGTTTCCTGTCACTTGTGGAGATGCCAGTGTTGGACTGGGGTAAACACAGTAAAAAGTCTCACAACACTCGGTTAAAGTCCAACCAGTTTATCTGATAGTAAACACACAAGCTTTCGAGGTTTTCCCCTTCGTCAGGTGAATGGAGAGTTCTGGTCTCAGACACAGCATATAACAGCCCACACAGTTTAAAGAATACTGATTAGAATGTGAGTCTTTACAGCTAACCTGCTATTCAAGTCTTAAAGATGCAGACAATGTGAGTGGAGAGAGCATTAGGCATGGGTTAAAGAGATGTGTATTGTCTCCAGACAGGACAGTAAGTGAGGTTTTGCAAACCCAAGCAAGTCATGGGGGTTACAGGGAATGCGACATGAACCCAAGATCACGGTTGAGGCCGTCCTCGTGTGCAGAAGTTGGCTATCAGTCTCTGCTCAGCGACTCTGCGTTGTCGTGTGTCGTGAAGGCTGTTTTGGAGAACGCTTACCCGAAGATCAGAGGCCGAATGTCCGTGACCGCCAAAGTGTTCACCAACAGGAAGGGAACAGTCATACCTGGTGATGTTCATTCATCTGTTGTCGTAGCGGCTGCATGGTCTCCCCAATTTACCATGCTTCGGGACATGCTTTCCTGCAGCATATTAGGTAGACAACGTTGGCCGAGTTGCAAGAGTATGTGCCGTGTACCTGGTAGATGATGTTCTCACGTGAGATGATGTCATCCATGTCGATGATCTGGCATGTCTTGCAGAGGTTGCTGTGGCAGGGTTGTGTGGTGTTGTGTCACTGTTCTCCTGAAGGCTGGGTAGTTTGCTGCAAACAACGCTCTGTTTGAGGTTGTGCGGTTGTTTGAAGGCAAGAAGCAGGGGTGTGGGGATGGCCTTGGTGAGATGTTCGTCTTCTTCAATGAAATGTTGAAGACTCTGGAGAAGATGTCGTAACTTTTCCGCTCCAGGGAAGTACTGGATGATGAAGGGTAATCTGTCTACCGTGTCCCATGTTTGTCTTCTGAGGAGTTTGGTGCAGTTTTTCGCTGTAGCGCGTCGGAACTGTCAATCGATGAGTCAAGTGCCATATCCTGTTCTTATGATGGCATCTTTCAGCGTCTGGAGGTGTCTGTCATGATCATCCTCATCTGAGCAGATCCTGTGCATACGGAGGGCTTGTCCATAGGGGATGGCTTCTTTAACGTGTTTGGGTCGAAGCTGGAGAAGTGGAGCATCGTGAGTTTACCTGTGTGCTTGCGTTACAGTGAGGTGCTGAGGTGACTGTCCTTGATGAAGATGCATGCGTCCAAGAATGCAACTGATTCTGGAGAATAGTCCATGGTGAGTCTGGTGGTGGGATGGAGCTTGTTGACGTCATCATATAGTTGTTTCAGCGATTGTTCACCATGAGTCCAAGGGAAGAAAATGTCATCGACATATCTAGTGTATAGCATCAGTTGAAGGCCCTGTGCGGTAAAGAAGTCTTGTTTGAGCCTGTGCATGAAGATGTTGGCATATTGAGGTACGAATTTGGTCCCCATGGCTGTTCCGTGTGTCTGGATGAACAACTGGTTGTTGAAGGTGAAAGCAGATGAGTTGTAAAATTGCATCTGGAAACTGGCAGTTGTCGGCATTGAGTACTGAGGCAGTTACAGCAATGCCATCATCATGGGGGGTTGGTGTAGAGTGCCGAGATATACATTGTGACAAGGAGCATCCCTGGTTCAACTGTTTCATGTGTGCTTGAGTTTCTGTAGTAAGTCCGTAGTGTCGCGACAAAAGCTGGGGATTCTTTGTACGATAGGTTTCAGGATGCCCTCGATTATAGCCGGAGAGGTTCTTGCACAGGGTCCCATTACCCGATACAATGGGACGGCTGGGTGTGTTTGCCGTGGGAGGCAGTAGAGATCCCCAACATGGGGAGTACGTGGAATGAGAGCATGGAGGGTGCTCTGAAGTTCCGGGTCAGAGGACTTGGTCAGAGTGTAGAGTTGATGGGTATGTTCTTTAGTCAGATCTGCGTGTAACTGTGTCTGTAATGTTCCTCATTGTTTAGTTGTCGGTACACTTCTTTGCCGTAATCCATTCTGTTCAGTATGACAATGGCCCCTCCATTGTCTGCTGGTTTGATGACAATGTTGCAGTTGGTCTTGAGATCGTGGATGGCATTGTGTTGTGCTTGGGTGATGTTCAGGGCTGTCTTGTGAGTGCGGCTGATGAATCTGGTGTTGACACACTTCACTTACTGTACTGTCTGGAGACAATACACACGTCTTTAACCTATGCCCAATGTGCTCTCCACTCACATTGTCTGCATCTTTAAGACTTGAATAGCAGGTTAGCTGTAAAGACTTGCATTCTAATCAGTATTCTGTAAACTGTGTGTGCTGTTATATGCTGTGTCTGAGACCAGAACTCTCCATTCGCCTGACAAAGGAGCAAACCTCAAGCTTGTGTGTTTACTATCAAATAAACTGGTTGGACTCTATCCTGTCACTTGGCCAATTGTGTATTTATGTTGTTTCTGTCCCTTGCATTCCATGAGCTAGAGCTTTGCTCACAAGTCTGTTGTGTGGCACTATATCTAATGCCATTTGGAAGTCCATGTAGTCCACATCAACAGCATTATCCTCATCAGCCCTCTTTGTTACCATCTTCCAAAAGCTCAAATTTTCCCTAGCAAATCCATGCTGATTTTCCTTAATAAACACTCATTTGCTCAAGTGACTATTAATCTTGTCCTTGCACTTGGTATTGGAGAGTAATCTGAAGATTACTATTTTTGATGTCCTACATGCTAATTTCCTACTTATATCCCTAAATTATGACCGCGCGACCACGTCTCTCTTTCTTTCTCCCTCTGTCATACTAATATAAACCACAACTAGTGTCTGTTCACACACATAAGAACATAAGAAATAGGAGCAGGAGTAGGTCATCTAGCTCTTCGAGCCTGCCCCTCCATTCAATAAGATCATGGCTGATCTGAAGTGGATCAGTTCCACTTTCCTGCTTTCTCCCCGTAACCCTTAATTCCCTTGTCTGTCAGAAATCTATCTACCCGTGGCTTAAATACATTCAACGAGGTAGCCTCCACCACTTCAATGGGCAGAGAATTCCAGAGATTCACCACCCTTTGAGTGAAGAAGTTCCTCCTCAACTCCATTCTAAAGTGCCCCCCCCCTTATTTTGAGGCTGTGCCCTCTAGTTCTGTTTTCCTTTCTAAGCGGAAAGAATCTCTCCACCTCTACCCTATCTAGCCCCTTCATTATCTTGTAAGTCTCTATAAGATCCCCCCTCAGCCCTCTAAACTCCAACAAGTACAGGCCCAGTCAATTTAATCTCTCCTCATAAGCTAACCCCCTCATCCCCGGTATCAGCCTGGTGAGCCTTCTCTGTACTCCCTCCAATGTCAATATGCCCTTATGCAAATAAGGGGACCAGAACAGCACACAGTACTCCAGTTGTGGCCTCACCAGTGCCTTGTACAGTTGCAGCAAGACCTCCCTGCTTTTATATTCTATCCCCCTCGCAATAAAGGCCAACATTCCTTTTGCTTTCTTGATCACCTGCTGCACCTGCAGACTGAGTTCTTGCGATTCGTGCACAAGGACCCTCAGGCCCATCTGCACAGTAGCATGCTGCAGCTTTTCACCCTTTAAATAATATTCCCTCCTACTATTATTTCTACCAAAGTGGATAACCTCACATTTGCAACCTCTACAGCCATTCAGTGACAGCCTTGACCCTGTCATCAGGGAGGCAACAGTCCCTCCTGGATTCACAACTGCAGCCACAGAGATGCAAATCTATTCCTCCAACTATTGAATCTCCTCCAACATTTTTGTTGTTCAAGTCTTCTGTGCATCTCCTTGTACAGCTGAACCACCCATGGTGCCATGAATTTGGCTGTTGCTGCACTCCCAGATGAACCATAACGTTCATGAGTATTCAGAACTGAACTCTGATGGGAGAGTGGGATGCACTCAAGGAGAACTCCTGCAATACCTGGTAGTTGTCTTGACTATCTGGTGGCATCCGTTGTCTCTCTCTCCCTGCACACTCTTAAGCTGCAAGGCGACCATATTGATAAAAGCGCTGTTTTTCTTGTAGATGCACTGCACTGACACTGGTTACAGCTCGAGCCCTGAAGTGTGGAACTCAACTGCTGCCATTGCCAGCACTGCACAAGTGTTATCCAGTTCCACATCGTGCAAGATGTGTAGTCTAGAGGTCATTGCTGGCCTGCCTGTCCTTTATCAAATGATTAATAAACTTTGCCATTGCCCATAAACCTTAATACTGCTAATAAACCTCACGAAAACCATACCAACACTAATAAATCTTACTATTAGTAATAGCCTTATTAAACAACAAAATAGATGACTCAACAGCTACTCACTTCCCTTATTTCTTTCTTCCCTCACCCAAGAAAGTTTTGAATAGTATGCAGTGAAATTGCACTCTGCCTAGTTGACCTTAAGGTGTTATGGGTAAGATCTAGCATGGATAGAGGATTGGCTGACTGGCAGAAGGCAGAGAGTGGGGATATAGGGGTCTTTCTCAGGATGGCAGCCAGTGACTAGTGTTGTGCCTTAGGGGTCCTTTAGAACAGAGATGAGGAATTTCTTCTGCCAGAGAGTGGTGCATCTGTGGAACCCTTTGCTGCAGAAGGCTGTGGAGGCCAGGTCATTGAGCCTCTTTAAGGTAGAGATAGGTTCTTGATTTATAGGGTGATCAGGGGTTAAGGGCAAAAGGCAGGAGAATGGGGATGAGAAAAATATCAGCCATGATTGAATGGCAGAGCAAACTCGATGGGCTGAGTGGCCTAATTCTGCTCCTGTCTTGTGGTCTTGACCTGAGCTCGGTTTCTCTAGGTTCCAGTTGTTATTATGCCCTAGCTATTTCTAAGGCATGCTCCTTAGAATAAAAAAAATACATGCCTGGAATTGGATGAGATAACTGCAATGCTGCTGCAGGACAGAGCCCTGCAACTGCAGTAATAGCTAATACCTTTAAACCCTTATGACTGCTGGCCAAAAATAAAGCTTACAGCTCAACTGATCATCTTAGGTGGTCTTGAAAGATAATTTTAAAAAAAGGGTTTGGAGGTGAAATTTTAGCTGCTGCCTCATTTTCTAATCAGCAAGGAATGAATCCATCTTCCAATGTCTACTTTCTCTGGGTTCTAGCATTTGCGTCTCGGGTAGGAAAATGATGAGGGATGCATTCTAACATCAGTCATGCTTGATCAGCTGTACTTGACTTATATTCTCTTGCCTGTTTCTCTTGCTCTGTGCCCATCTCGGGAATGACCCAGAAATGTACGTGAAATATAAATTATTTAAAGACCTGGCATAAAGATAGAATGGCCTGCTTCTTCATTCTTTGTTTTGTGTCTGGGAAATCAACATCCTACAGGTATGAAAAAGAGGAAAATTCACCTCTGTGGCAACAAAAGAGCATTCAGCAATATTGTATGAATGCTAGTTCCATTTTTTTTAATGTATTGGTATCTCAAGACTTGACTATTCCAATACTCTCCTGGTTAGCCCTCCCATCTAATACAATCTTGTGATCGTGCATTGTCTCCTGGTGCAGCAAAGCCTCAATTTCAAAAATTCACAACCTTGTTTTCAAATTCCCTTACTGACTCTGTAACCTGTTCCAGCTCTTCAGTTGTTGAAATTGTCTGCATACTGAAAGCTTCTTCTCAAGAGATTACTGGATTTTTTTTTTCCAGTTGATCATGGAGAATGCTAGATTAAGAATGGTTTTCCTCATTCTTTACATAAAAACTGTATAACCTTCTATCAGGGCCATAATCAAATAAGGGCATTGTCCCTTTTAATTTAACATCTTGATCCTTCCCTACTCAATTATGTATGTACATTTGAGTAGGGAAGGATCAAGAAGTAAAGTTAAAGGTGTGGGGCCTGACTTTTACCATTTTCATTCCAAGTGCTGAATCTGACCGTAATTCAGATCTGACTTGGAAATCTGCTTTCAGGCGCCCCCAAATGCACCCAGCTTGAAAAAGAAATCACGGGTCCCATTCGTGCTGTGGGCAGGGCTTAGCACACCCAAAACAGTCCGAGCTCTGAACTGCAACTGTGCAGTTAGAAAAAAAATTGAAAAAGCATGCCCGTGTCAGTGGCCTGGGAGCGATGGCCCTGATGTGGTTATGCCGGCGTTGGACTGGGGTAAACACAGTAAAAAGTCTGACAACACTAGGTTTCAGTCCAACCGATTTATTTGATAGTAAACTCACTAGCTTTTGGGTTAGCCCCTTCGTCAGGTGAATGGAGAGTTCTGGCCTCAGACAGAGCATATAAAGCACAGACAGTTTACAGATTACCGATTAGAATGCGAATCTTTACACCTAACCTGCTGTTCAAGTCTTAAACTGGCTAACAATGTGAGTGGAAGGAGCACTGATCACAGGTTAAAGAGATGTGTATTGTCTCCAGACAGTACAGTAAGTGAGGTTTTGCAAACCCAGGCATTCCAGACAGTACAGTAAGTGACATATCATTGATGAAGACGAACGTCTCGCCAGGGCCATCCCCACACCCCCACTTCTTGCTTTCAGACAACCACGCAACCTCAAACAGACCATTGTTCGCAGCAAACTACCCAGCCTTCAGGAGAACAGTGACCACAATACCACACAACCCTGCCACAGCAACCTCTGCAAGACATGCCGGATCATCGACATGGATACCATCATCACACGTGAGAATACCATCCACCAGGTACACGGTAAATATTCTTGCCACTCGACCAACATTGTCTACCTGATACGTTGCAAGAAAGGATGTCCCGAAGCATGGTACATTGGGGAGACCATGCAGATGCTACAACAACAGATGAATCAACATCGCTCGACAATCACCAGGCAAGACTGTTCCCTTCCTGTTGGCGAACACTTCAGTGGTCACGGGCATTCAGCCTCTGACCTTCGGGTAAGCATTCTCCAAGGCGGCCTTCACGACACACGACAGCGCAGAGTCGCTGAGCAGAGACTGATAGCCAAGTTCCGCACACATGAGGACGGTCTCAACAGGAATCTTGGGATCATGTCGCACTATCTGTAACCCCCGTGACTTGCCTGGGTTTGCAAAACCTCACTTACTGTACTGTCTGGAGACAATACACATCTCTTTAATCTGTGATCAGTGCTCCTTCCACTCACATTGTTAGCCAGTTTAAGACTTGAACAGCAGGTTAGGTGTAAAGATTCACGTTCTAATCAGTAATCTGTAAACTGTCTGTGCTTTATATGCTCTGTCTGAGGCCAGAACTCTCCATTTACCTGACGAAGGGGCTAACCCGAAAGCTAGTGAGTTTACTATCAAATAAATGGGTTGGACTTAAACCTGGTGTTGTCAGACCTTTTACAGCGATGGCCCCCACAGACATCACTGCTCCCTTATCAACCCACAGAGCCCTCTGTTCCCGTTCCCACCACCCCGCCCCCCCCTCCCCTCCCAACCAGTGAACGATCAGGCCTCCCCCTCCCCCAGCCAGAGATACATCTTATCCGCTCCCCCACCTTCAGCAGCTGGAGCACCCAATTCAGACTTCTATTCAGCATGTTCATTTCAGCACGATTCTGGGTTGGCAAAAGCAGTGGTAAAGGGGGAAATGCTGATAAAGTTGGGCGGGCAGTTCATTAATTCAATTAAAATACATTTAGTGGATCGCGGCCGTTTCCAGGTTTCAGTAAAGTTGGCAACTACATGGGCACAGATCGTGTTAATGGCCTCACACCCGACTTTACCATGTTAGGGCCCATAGTGTCCCTACTTGATAATGGCCATTGACGTTTATACAGTTTGCAAGTAAAGAATGAGGTAAACCATATGCAATCTAACATTCTCCAGTGTGGTTAGCTTTTAGCAATATGAAAGAAACCATATAAATTGTGTACGTTCGAAATATAAACATTGGATTTAAACCTACCATTTCTGCTGTCAAGAGTCTTTTCCTTGGAGGAACGAGAGGACCACCTAGATCGATTGGAGTTTGTGCGAAGTCAACTAACCTTGCTAACAGAGGATTGCAAGAAAAACATTAAACTTGTAACAGAAGAAGTAGAAGCCAAGGTGAGGATCATAGCCCATTCCAAATCGAAGTTGCTTGCCTTTAGCAGTAAGTTTTTAGTTTACTGTTAGCCATTATTGAGAATAAACAAAATATAGGATTTGTGTATATAAAATTTAGAGAGATCATGAACTTGAAATGTTAAATCTCTACAGACCTGCTGAGTATTTCCAGCATTTTCATTTTATTATAAAATTTGTGTAACCTGTTTCATTTGCCACACTGTAATAAGTTGAGCAATCAAATGGGGACTCTTAATATTCTTAAATAATTTTATCAGATGTGGAATACCTTTCTGTTATGAGATTTTACATGATCTATACTCAGGTGTTTTTTTTCTAATTGTCTATCAGTTACATTCATGCTGCCTTCAACTGATTAGTTAATGTTAGTGTAATGCCTGGTTCCTGTTTATGGGCCTTTATGACTATTTTCAATTTTCTGTCAATTCCTGATTTCAGAAAGAGAACAGGGCTTTTCATGGTAGTTGTATTAGTCATGTCCCTATAACCTGTGGGAGCCCAACAGAAACAGAAAGAAAATGAATTTTTCAGTGGGAAAGATCGCGACCTAAGCATTGCTTCTGCTAACCAGGCTTGCAATGAAGTACCACAATTTAAGGAGCATGAACCAGTGATCTATTTATCCACCAATGATCTCATAATCCAAATAACAGTTCTCACAATGTAGTCAGTTGATGTTGCTTTATGGTTCAAGGCTTTGCATTTACAACAAATATTTCACTGAAGGACGGAACTATTGGAATGAAATACATTGACAACTGAGAGGTTAATTCCTTACTACTCAAGTCGACTCCATGCAGACATGTTCTGCTGGATTTCTGAAGCATAGTAGAATGCCACAGTGGATAACTTCAGATTATATTTGAATGAACCCCTTTATTGAGGAACAACCTTGCTCATTTCTGGCAGATTAAAAGTCTTTGAACTTCTCAAAACAAATGGTTACCAACATGTTGCTGTTGGAATTGGTTGTCATAACATTGGTTATCCTCAGTTAGAAAGGTTCTTCAGGACTTCAAATTATTTTTGTCTGAATATTCATAACTTCATGGAAAAGGAACAGCTCTGATTCTGGTAACAAAACGGAGGCATAGATCAAAGGACGATGAAGTTATTCTCTAAGGAGAGATTTGGGTTGCCATGACAACTTTTTGCCCTTAGTTCTGTTACTAGAGTTTTTGTTTAAGTAAGAATGTTTAGATTCAAGGCAGTCTCCCTCTGGGGACCTGGTCACATAAATGAGGGTTGATACTCAGGGATGCTTGGTTGGATCTGTTGGCTTCAGATGAGCAGTGAACCTGTCGGTTATGGTAGTTAAAATTAAAAATTCAGTGACACCATGACCACCTTCCCAGCCAAAATTCTTCTCAATCAAGAGCATCAAAAATAGATTAATTAGTTGTCATATTATCGCTGTGGGATTTTACTGATTACAAAGTTTGCTCACATAATAGGTACTTCATTTTGCAATGAGTTCCTATGAGGTGCTTTAAGACATTGGTTAGGCACTACGTAAATGCAGGGCTTTTCCTTTTTAGCCATTTTGGTTTTTAGTATGGATTATCTATCATTTTATTTGACTTTTTTTGCTTTCTTTCACAGATTATTTCATAAGACACCTTGGCCCCCAAGACATCCATTAATGGAAGGGCTCTGAGGAGAGCGCTCATAATTAAAAAATATTCATTTGCCATCATTAGTTTATTTTCTTTAATATTTGACTTATCCACCCATTTCCACACTTTCACACGTTCCTGTGTTTCACTATTTCCCCTGTAGCCCAAGGTTCCTTCAATTAGGACAGTGACCTCAATCACTAAAACAAACTTATTGTTGTCAATGACCCAAAATTTCAATGTCCTCATTTGCCCTTCATGCATTGAGATAACTTAATATCTCTTTATTCATAGACATTGGATTACATTTTTAAAGCCTGCCTGCTTAAATTAGTTCTGCATTGTATATTTGGAATGATTTGGATGAATTATTTTATATAGCATTCCATAATTATAATTTTATCTGTGAAAGAAGCCATTTGTATTTTTTGCACTGTGAATAAGGATTCTAATTTTAATTATCACTAGGAATACTATCAGATATTATGACTCAGATTTTATTGCAGATCTTTAATTTTTTCATCTTAAATTGATATTTCAGGTTTCTGCTGCAATGACTGATGAAATCTGCCGCCTTTCTATACTGGTCGATGAATTTCATGGAGAATTCCATTCTTCTCCTGCAGTCTTAAAGTTTTATAAAAACGTGAGGAAAAGTTCCTTTTATTTAGCATTTTGATAGAAGAGAAAACCTGTACAACACCATACATAAACTTTTAATATATTTCATCTCAATATAGGATCTGCATAAGCACATTGAAGAAGGATTAGGGAGAAACTTGGCTGAACGTTGTTCCAGTGCAGTCCATGCCTCGTTGCAGGCAGCACAGCTTCAAATGATAGGTTAGTCAAGATTTGATTGAGTTAAACCTTTGAATTCTAAAGTAGGAAATGTGTTGATTGTTTTGAAACTGAGGCCTATCCAGCTGATTAGTAAATACCTCCCCCATTAAAGCATATGATCAACATTTTAGGGAAACAGGAGTCCCAATTCCATCAAAAGACTATCGTGGGGCATGGGATAATTGTTTGTAAGCAGCGCAGACTTGTATTTCAGGACCCAGATTGGAAATATATGCATGTCATCAGCCCAAGGTGGCAATTCTGTACATTATTGAATTAGGAAATCCAGATTTAATGAGTCTTAGAGCAGATGCATTAAAAACTCCTCTGACCTATTCCTTACATGCATAGTCATGGAGATCTGTTGTTGTAATGGTATTTTCCCATTAAAGATCACTACTTAAGTGATAGACAATGGCTCAAATTCTGCAGCATGTAGTGTGATGCTCACTTTTTTTATTACTCTTACACTTATCCATGGAATTTCTCTGAGCTTTTATACTGTGATTTGTGGCTAATAGTCAAAGCAGTGCTGTATCCTGGGAACCTGGGACCTGTGTGAACCGGGAAAGCAGTCAAGTTGAAAAATCCTTAGTGAGGCACACAGCCTAAACCAGAGCTTGTATGAGAATATTTAATTCAATGTTAAATCATGTGCAAAAAGCAAAATAGAGAGGGAACGAAATATGGGATTAAGAGAGAAAAAAGTTTTTTAAACTTACTACATACTCCAACAGTAATTGAAATCTAAAGAAATATAAGACTACACACTTGTAACAGTAAATATTGAATACTAGTGAGATTGTTTACGAGAAATTGAGACATCATGCCATTAAAAATCCACGTACACTTGAATAGACAAACCCTAACCTTTGGTGGCATGTTTAATGGTTATCTAGTAAATACTGTAACTTCATAACTTTTATGTATTTAAATGTGGAATCTCTTGGCAAGGTACCATTATATGGAAGCTTCTGATTTCCACATTTAACCACATGGATAGTGGAAAATGCTCTCCGATTTAGTCCTTAATAATGGTGACTGCTGATACCATCATTCTTAGTACAAATTCCAGGCCATTCCATTGCAAAACAAAATGGGCCTATGCACAATAAATCTGTTATTTGTAAAATGTTTTGATATTGTGGTACTGGACCAGATTACTAGTGGAGTTGTTTTTCCACTACGTCAGATTTAGATATTTGTGTTACGACGTTTTTATTGCACTGGTATTTTCAGTCGTTTAAACAAGGAGCAGTTTTAGGAAGGGTGTTCATGTGACTGGTAATTTGCTTTTGAAAAGCTTGGACATCAAGATTGTTCCATAGATTTTGTGAAGAAAATAAGTAATAAGAAGGTGAACATATTTTGGGACAAATGAAATACTTATTGATACACTTTGTTCCTACGGTCAGGGCATGGTGGCACAGTGGTTAGCACTGCTGCCTCAGTGCCAGCGACTCAGGTTTGATTCCAGCCTTTGGTCGCTCGTGTGGAGTTTGCACGTTTTTCCCTGTGCCTGTATGGGTTTCCTCTACGTGCTAGGGTCTCCTCCCACAGTCAGAAGTTGTGCAGATTAGATGGATTGGCCATGCTAAAATGCCCATTAGTGCCCAAAGATGGATAGGTTAGGTGGATTAGCCATGATAAATGGGTGGAGTTACAGGGATAGGACGGGGGTGGGGAAGTGGTCCTGGGCAAGATGCTCTTTCACAGAGTCAGTCAGATTTGATGAGTCGAATGGCTTCCCTCTGTACTGTAGGAATTCTATGGTTACAGCGATTCATGCTTACAATTATGTATGTTACTTAGGAACATCAGATTTAGACTTTGATATATAGTAATGTAATATGTACTAACGGAGAGAGACTTACCTTTGAACTCTCAAGCTGTTCCATCACCTGCAAAGTACCAGTCAAAAATGTGATGGACTACACTCCACTTGCTTGGATAAAATAGAAATCTTAGAAACCCTACAGTACAGAAAGAGGCCATTTGGCCCATCGAGTCTGCACTGACCACAATCCACCAGGCCCTACCTCATATTCTGACATAAAGGTGCTGTTTCATAACATAAGAACATAACATAAGAAATAGGAGCAGGAGTAGGCCATCTAGCCCTTCGAGCCTGCCCCGCCATTCAATAAGATCATGGCTGATCTGTCGCTGCTCAGTTCCACTTTCCCGCTTTCTCCCCATAACCCTTAATCCCCTCTATTATCAAAAACCCATCAACCCGCGTCTTAAAAATATTTAGCGAGGCAGCCTCCACCACTTCAACGGGCGGAGAATTCCAGAGATTCACCACCCTTTGAGTGAAGAAGTTCCTCCTCAACTCCGTTCTAAACCGCCCCCCTTTTATCTTGAGGCTGTGCCCCCTAGTCCTACTGTCTTTTTTGAGCGGGAAGAGTCTCTCCACCTCTATCCTATCCATCCCATTCATCATCTTATAAGTCTCAATGAGATCTCCCCTCATTCTTCTAAACTCTAACAAGTACAAGCCTAGTTTATTCAGCCTCTCCTCATAGCTCAACCCCCTCAACTCCAGTATCAGCCTAGTAAACCTCCTCTGCACTCCCTCCAAGGCCAAAATATCTTTGCGCAGGTGCGGTGCCCAAAACTGCACGCAGTACTCCAGCTGCGGCCTCACCAATGCCCTATGCAGCTGCAGCAAGACCTCCCTACTTTTATATTCAATCCCCCTCGCTATGAAGGCCAGCATCCCATTCGCCTTCCTGACCACCTGCTGCACCTGCAAGCTGGGTTTTTGCGACTCATGCACAAGGACCCCGAGGTCCCTCTGCACCGTCACCTGCTGCAGTTTTTCGCCCTGTAAGTAATAGTCCTTCCTACCATTATTCCTACCAAAGTTTCAGCAAAACTCAATGCCATTCAGGACAAATAAGCTGCTTGATTGGTCTTTCATTTATTAGCCTAAATATCCAGCAGCTTACCATGGCTATAGTAGGTACTATCTACATGATTCACTGCAGTAATATGGCAATACCTTTTTAACAGTATTATCTCAAATGAATTACCTCTATCATCCAGAAGGCCAAAGGGAGCAGGTGCATGAAAATAATATCACTTCTAAATTCCTCTCCAGGCCACACATCATCTTGAGCTGGACAAACATCAGCATTCCTTTATCATTGCTGGGTCCAATTTCTGGAAGTTCCACCAACTAATAGTATTTACCACATTGACTGCAGCAGTCACACCAGCGCCATCTGAAGGACAACAAGGGTTAGTCAATAAATGCTAACCTAATCAGAGATGGCTATATCCTGATTTTTAAAAAATGTGCTAATTAGATAAAGGTTAAATATGTCCTTTCAAGTCTGAAGTTATTCTGTGTGATTGCGCAAACAAAGCAAAAAACTATTTGAAGAAAGAACACACATTTATATATTGCACCTTACTACATCCTCAGGATGAATCAAAGTGCTGGGTTGTCAGTGATTTAATGTTGAAATATAATTAGTGTTTTTGAACAAATATGGCAACCAATTTATACACTGCAACTAAAATACAAAACACTGCCAACAGATTCCATTTGGTCCCCTCCTGACTGTTTATACCCCTCTGGTCATTACTTTTCTCTTTGACATTCACCTGCTCCCATTTCTGATTACACCCGCACTCCAAAAAAATGAGGACGCAGCAACAATATAAGTTATCTTCATTTTCATTTTTATCCCTGTGCGAATTTGACCATGAACCATTTTTGAACACAACTAAACGCTGTGCTAATCCACTGTAACTCTTATTTCTCTTTCCCAGTTAACGTATTTTATCATTTAACATGTTCTCTTGTTCCTTTGTCATTGTGCTAACTGTTTTACACTTACTCACACTCTGTATCTGCCATTAGTTGAATGCTTATGTAAAAAAATTAATGCCATTTGATTGGGTGGCATGGTGGCACAGTGGTTAGCACTGCTACCTCACAGCACCAGGAACCTGTCTGTGGAGCTAAAATGTTCATCCTGTGTCTGCGTGGGTTTCCTCGAGATGTTCTAGTTTCCTCCCACAGTCCAAAAATGTGCAGAGTTAGGTGGATTGGCCCTTTAGGGTTATGGAGATAGGGCAGGTCAATAAGATGCTCATTTGGAGAGTTGGTGCAGACACAGTGGGCTGAATGGCCTCCTTCTGCACTGTGTGGATTCTATGGATTTTGAGTTATATGCTCTGCTTCCTAATTTGGTATCATCTATATCTGCTTCATAGGAATGTATAGAACTAGAAAAAATCCTTGTGGATTATATTATGGTTCTCTGATGGTTATGAAATTGGCAGTTTTAAAATTCTATTTTAATGGCACCTTAAATTTTGGTTCTTCCCATGGAAGGAGGAAGGAAGGAAAGAGATTCATTTATGAAGGGAGTTAAATGGGATGCATAGCGTGAGGGATTTATTGGAAAAACTTGGTTGGAAGAACCAGAGAAAGCACTATCTAAATTTTGAGGGAAATATTCACACACACATCATTGCTTAAAAGCAGTATATGTTGAGTAAGCTCAAATCTTAAAAAGTGACTTGACAGGTTACAGGAATTTGAGAAAATGTAAATTTTTGAAACATGATTTTTTTTAAAAACGAAGCAAGTTAGATGCAATGTAACTTTCTTGATGATCTCGCCTGTTCAGAATTATCATAGAAAGTGTTTTTTACTTTTTGGGAAATATTCACATCAAAGCCATGTGGGAGGGTTTAAACTAGTTTGGCAGGGGGTGGGACCCAATGCAGTAGTGAGACAGAGGAGGTTGAGGACAGCACAGAAGTTAGAGAGCACATCAAATAGTAAAGGCAGTGTCAGTAATTCTAGTACCAGACAGATAAGGCAAAAGCAAGAGAGAGAGCAAGGAAAGTCCAGATTAAACTGCATTTATTTCAATGCAAGAGGCCTGACGGGCAAGGCAGATGAACTCAGGGCACAGATGAGTGCATGGGACTAGGATAGTATAGCAATTACTGAGACATGGCTAAGGGAGGGACAGGACTGGCAGCTTAATGTTGCAGGGTACAGATGCAATAGCAAAGTTAGAACAGGAGGCAAGAGAGGAAGTGGAGTTGCATTTTTGATTAGGGAAAATATCATGGCAGTACTGAGAGGGGATATATCCGAAGGTTCAGCCACTGAGTCTGTGTGTACAACTGAGAAATAAGAAGGGGGAAATCACTTTGATTGGATTGTACTATGGGCCCCCATAGCTCCAAGAAAAATAGGGTGGTACTAGTAGGGGATTTTAACTTTCCCAACATTGACTGCGACAGCCATAGTATTAGAGGGTTGGATGGAGAGAAATTTGTTGAGTGTATTCAGGAGGAATTTCTCATTCAGTATGTGGATGGCCCGACTAGAGTGGGGGCAAAACTTGACCTCTTGGGAAATAAGGAAGGGCAGGTGACAGAAGTGTTAGTGAAGGATCACTTTGGGACCAGTGACCATAATTCTGTTAGTTTTATGATAGCTATGGAGAATGATGGGTCTGGCCAAAAATTTTGATGGTATCAGGCAGCAACTTTCAAAAGTTAAGTGAGAGAGTCTGTGGGAAGGCAAAGGGACATCTGGTAAGTGGGAGGCTTTCAAAAGTGTGTTAACCAGGGTTCAGGTAGGCACATTCCTCTTAGAGTGAAGGGCAAAGCTGGTAGAAATAGGGAACCCAGAATGACTCGTGATATTGAGGCTCTGGTCAGGAAGAAGGAGGCGCGTGACATGTGTAGGCAGCTGGGATCAAGTGAATCTCTTGAAGAGTATAGGGGGTGTAGCAGTAGCATTAAGAGAGAAATCAGGAGAGCAAAAAGGGGACATTGGATTTTCCTTTGCTTTATGTGCCAAAACAATCTCATGGGTTAGGGTTAGGGTTAGATGGATTTTCCTTTGCTTTATGTGCCAAAACAATTTCAAGAGCTTCTACAAATACATAAAAGCTAAAAGAGTAACTAGGGAGAGAGTAGGGCCTCTTAGGGATCAACAAGGCCATCTATGTGTGGATCCACAAGAGATGGGTGAGATCCCGAATGAATATTTCTCATCAGTATTCACTGTTGAGAAAAGTATGGATGTTAGGGAATTTGCTGAAAGTCTTAAAGTGCATCAAGGTAGATAAATCCCTGGGACCTGATGAAGTGTATCCCAAGACATTGTGGGAGGCTTGGGAGGAAATTGCAGGTCCTCTAGCAGAGATATTTGTATCATTGATAGTCATGAGTGAGGTGCCTGAAGATTGGAGAGTAGCAAATTTGTGCCTTTGTTTAAAAAGGGCTGCAGGGAAAAGCCTAGGAACTACAGGTTGCTGAGCCTCACATCTATGATGGGTAAGTTGTTGGAAGGTATTTTGAGAGACAGGATCTACAGGCATTTAGAGATGCAAGAACTGATTAGGAACAGTTAGCATGGCTTTGTGAGTGGAAAATCATGTCTCACAAATTTGAGTTTTTTTTGAAGGAGTAACCAAAAAGTTAGATGACGGCAGAGCAGCTGATGTTGACTCCATGGGCTTTAGCAAGGTCTTTGACAAGCTACTGCATGGTAGGTTAGTGCATAACGTTAAGTCTCACGGGATCCAGAATGAGTTAGCTAAATGGGCATGAAATTGGCTTAATGATAGAAGACAGGTGGTTGTTGTAGAGGGTTGTTTTTCAAACTGGAGGCCTGTGACCAGCAGTGTGCCTCAGGGATCGGTGCTGGGTCCACTGTTATTTGTCATTTATATTAATGATTTGGATGAGAATGTAGAAGGCATGGCTAGTAAGTTTGCAGATGACACCAAGATTGGTGGCATAGTGGACAGTGAAGAAGGTTACCTCTGATTGCAATGGGATCTTGAGCAATTGGGCCAGTGGGCTGACGAATGGCAAATGGAGTTTAATTTAGATAAATGCGAGGTAAAGCATGTTGGTAGATTGAACCTGGGCAGGACTTACTCAGTTAATGGTAGGGCGTTGGGGAGAGTTACAGAACAAAGACACCTAGGGGTACAGGTTCATAGCTCCTTGAAAGTAGAGTCACTGGTGGACAGAGTGATGAAGAAGACATTCAGCATGCTTGGTTTCATTGGTCAGAACATTGAATACAGGTGTTGGGATATTTGTTGAAGTTGCTTAAGATGTTGATAAGCTACACTTGAAATACTTTGTCCAGTTCTGGTCATCCTATTATAGAAAGGATATTATTAATCTAGAAAGAGTGCAGAAAAGACTTACTGGATGCTACCAGGTGTTGATGATCTGAGTTATAAGGAGACACTAGATAGACTGGGACTTTTTTCTCTGGACCATACAAGTTTGAGGGGTGATCTTGTAGAGATCTATAAAATAATGAGGGGCATAATCTTTTCCCAAAGGTAGGAGAGTCTAAAACTCGAGGGCATAGGTTTAAAGTGAGAGGGGAAAGATACAAAAGGGTCCAGAGGGATAATTTTTTCACACAAAGGATGGTGAGTGTCTGGAACGAACTGCCAGAGGTAGTAGTAGAGGTGGGTACAATTTTGTCTTTTAAAAAGCATTTAGACAGTTACATAGGTAAAATGGGTATAGAACGATATGGGCCAAATGTAGGCAAGTGGGATTAGTTTAGAGGTTTGAAAAAAGGGTGACGTAGACAAGTTGGGCCGAAGGGCCTGTTTCCATGCTGTAAACCTCTGACTCTATAAATCTCAAAATTATAATTTTAATTTTTAATGGTACAGTAGAAATAAAGTGTATAGTTTGCAAATCCTTGACGAATAATATACTGACCACTCATCATACTGTGAAGCTAATGTTATTTTTTTTGTTTAAATTAGCGCTTAATTTAGGGACTGTACCTTGATCAGATTCTGTGTATTTTCCAGGGAATCTCAAGCCTTTGCTTCCATTAAATGTTCAGAATCAGGTCAATGCTCTGCTACCATATCATAAGTTTGACCTCAGCTATGATCTGAATTGTGACAAGATATGTGCAGATTTCCAAGAAAATGTTGAATTCCATTTTTCACTTGGTTGGACTTCACTGGTCAATCGTTTCCTGGGACCCAAAAATGTCAGAAGGGCTTTACTGGGACTTGGAGACCCAACTTTTCAGGTACACTAACCACATCTTAGATAGTGTAAATTTAATATATTTTTAAATAACCTACTGAATATCCCATTGAGAAGTTTCATTTTGCAGAATTAATTTAGGAGTGAATTTCAAAAAAGTGCCTACAAAGAACAGTACAGCACAGGAACAGGCCCTTCAGCCCACCAAGCATGCACCGATACAAGCTATCTTTCTAAACTAATGACCTTTTGCCTCTACGCAGTCCATATCCATCTATTCCCTGTCTATTCATGTATCTTTCAAGGTGCCTATTGTATCTGCTTCTACCACTTCCTCTGCAGCACAGTCCAGGCATTTACCCCACTAGGTATAAAAATCCTGCCTCTCACATCTCCTTTAAGCTTTCCCCATTTTACCTTAAATTATGTCCTCTAGTACTTGATGTTTCTATCCTGTGAAAAAGGCTATCAATCCTATTCATGCCTGTCATAATTTTGTAAACTCCTATCAGGTCGTGCCACACGCCTTTTTGACCACGTTATCCATTGTGTTGCCACTTTCAGAGCTGTGGACCTCTACACCTAGTTCCTTATCTATGTTAAAGCTTCTATGGGTTCTTCCATTTACTGTATTATCCGCTCCTGCATTAGACCTTCCATAGTCCGGATTAAATTCAGCCTGTCATTTTCCGGCCAAGTCTCCAGGCTACCTAAATCATGCTGCAATCTCCTTCGCTAACGGCAGTTCCCCCAATCTTTGTTTTGTCCACAAACTTACTAATCAGACCACCTACATTCTCCTTCAAGTCACTTGTTTATATATTTCAAATAATAGAGGTCCCACCACTGATCCCTGCAAAACGCCACTGGTCACAGATCCCCAGAAGAAAAAACATCCTTCCACTGCTTCTCTCTGTCTTCTATGACCAAGCCAGTTCTGTATCCATCTTACCAGCTCACCATGTATCCCATGTGACTTCACCTTCTGTATCAGCCTGCCATCAGGGACCTTGTCAAAGGCCTTGCCAAAATGCATGTAAACAACATCCACCACCCTGCCCCCATCAATCATCTTTGTCACTTCCTCAAAAAACTAAACCAAGTTTGTGAGATGTGAGCTCTCCTAATCAGTTCATGTTTTTCCAAATGAGTAAATCCTGTCCCTAAAAAATCTTCTCCATTTAAATAATATTGTTCTTTGGTTCTCCCTTCCAAAATAAACAACTTCACATTTTCTCCTGTTACAATCCATTTGCCAAAATCAGTAGCTCTTTATAAACTGTTTGTATCCCTCTCATAAATTTCCTTTCAGCCTATTTTAGTGTCGTCTGCAAATATGACTGTGGTACGTTCACTTCCTTCCTCCCATTGATTCCAGTTTTGCTTCTTGATGCCACACTTGGATGATTAGCAGCCTTGATGTCAAAAGCAGTCTCTCCTTACCTCATGTTTCAGTTCTTTTGTCCATGATTGAATCATGGCTACACCGAAGTCAGAAGCTGAACTTTGGGTGAGGACTTGCTATACCTAATGAAAGATGGAACTGGGTAAATTTTAAATGGTGAAATGCTAGCAACAGTAAATTTACAAAGATAATTGGGGTCTATTTGCATGGCATAAATAGGTAGAGAAAAAATCAAAAAGACTAATGGAATGATGCTGTTTATAACTTGAGGAGTAGATTACCAGGGAATATATAAAGTTTTGGTTAGACCAGACCTGGAGACTGTGAGCAGTTCTGGGAAAGGAGAGAGTTCGAGGACGGACATACAGTCCTTGGAGGGAGTGCAATATATTTACCAGAATGATAAATGGACTTCTCAGGTTAAGTTACATGGAGTTATACAAACTGACTTGATCAAAATTTCAAGATATTAAGGGGAACTGATAAAGCGGTAGATAAAGATAAACACGACTTGGAGAGGAATAATCTAAAAATTAAAGTCAGATCTTTCAAGAGTAAATTTTCAAAACACTTCTGCACAAAATTTTAGAAATTTGGAAGTCTATTCCACAAATACCATTTCATACAAGGCCAGTTGTTTATTTGAAATCTGGGATTGACAGATATGGTATTAAGGGATATGAGGTAAAAGTGGGAGTTAGGTCACATATCTGCCCTGTTCCAGGATAGGGGAAAAGCGCAGGGAGAGAAACTAACTGAATAGATTTTACAGACAGTCAGCATAGACATGACTAGCCAAATGACAACCTTCTGTGGTGTAAGCCTTCTATGATTCATTAAATAACAATGGAACAGGTGCAAGGAGCTAAATGGTCTATTCCCATTCCTATTTTTTTTCATTTAATGTACAATGCAAATTTACACACTTGCGTATTCTCGTTCCGTAGATTCCTCGACCTTTACCCACAACACCTATGACAAATGTACCTGCACTAGCTCACGAGAATGTGGCACAAGAAGAACTGATGATCTCCTTAGTTACTGGATTGGCTTCTCTGACATCACGGACTTCAATGGGTGTTGTCATTATTGGAGGAGTGGCAAGTATTTGAATAGTCCCTGAAATTACCTAGCATCATAAATTAGAACAAACCACCATGATGGGCATAGGCACAATGAACCGAATGCCTCCTATATCGTACCGTTCAACCACATCACTTGTACGTAATTGTTATTCTAGTTTATTTGCACAACTTATCTTGGTATATGTTAACTTTAAAACTGGTTTGCTTCTTTATAAAATCATAGGAGCTATGAGCAGGTATATTCCATTTGGCCCATCAAGCCTGTTCCACCATTCAGTAAGAATATGGCATAATGGATCTGATTGAGGTCTTAACTCCACTTTTTTCTGCCTGCCTGCTTCATTGTTGATGAAAAATCTGTCTGACTCAGCCTTGAATATATTCAATAACCCAGCCTCCATTTCTTTGAGAGAAGAAATTCCTCCTCGTCTACATCTTAAATGGGACACCCCTTATGTTTAAATTGTGTTTCCAGTTCTAGATTCCCTACAAGGGGAAACGGACTCTCCGCATTCACCTGTCAATCCTCTTCAGAGTGACATATGTTTCAAAAACATAATTTTTCATCTAAGAGCTCTAATGAATATAGGCCCAACTTGCTCAATCTTTCCTCGTAGGACAACGTCATTACATCCATATTGCCTTCAGAGAAGCTGGGCATTGGGTACTTGAGCATCTGTATATGCCAGCAAAGTCACAAGATGCTCAGAGATACACAAGACTCATTGGAATAGTTACCCTAGCTAAATCTTAGTTTGTAAGACTTACCCTCAGAAACTTCATAAAGGGGATCTTGCAAGACCAGGATTGAAATGAAAAATAGTTTGAGCTCCAAGATTAGCCTGATGACTTTTTTCTTCATTGATTGCTAATCGTGATGAACGTTTTCTCTATTACTGCTGTAATAATTAAGTTTAGGAATATTATGGTTACAGCGACCCTATAAATATATCTGATATTTGTCTCCATTTATAGTGTAACAGTCCAAGAAAGAGTTGCTTAATTCAAGGTAGTGATTAAAGAGATGAATAATTGAAAGAGCAGCAGAAATATTAAATGAAAAATTAAACTATAATGAAATAACATGGAATATACTCCCAATTTTTACCTTATGTAGGCAGACAAAATCCAAATCTCTCCCTGTCATTTCTGGGTGAAAGTGCACATTACAGATTTGCAGTAGTTTTTTTTATATAGTGTAATTTTAAATTAATGTTTTCTCATTCTTACCATAGATTTTCAGAGCTGTGGGCTGGAGACTAATAGCTGTTGCCCTTAGTCTCTACAGTATATTGTACATGTATGAACGTTTAACATGGACAACAAAGGCAAAGGAAAGATCTTTCAAGCGCCAGTTTGTGGACTATGCTACAGAGAAGTTGCAGATGGTTGTTAGTTTTACAAGTGCAAATTGTAGCCACCAAGTCCATCAGTAAGTACACTTCACATGGCCTTACATTGCTATTGGGACTGGAGAGGAATTTCCCAAAGTTCTTTTCCTCTTTCAGAAAGTTACTTTGCTGCTGGTGGGTTGGGAGCTTTGGAGTCAGAGGGCAAAATTTTCTCACCACAAGAATCACAGCAGGCAGGACGCAGACCATGCAATGGTCTGTTGACTACAAGCAGGATTTTCCAGCTTTGGGGTGAGTGAGGCTAGAAAATCCCGCCCATGATGTCTGAAAGCACCATGACTATTTAATAAACTCAATGTGCCAGCTGTCTTTTCTTGTTCAATGGTTTTGTTGGGTCATTTTCCAAAATCTAAATTTTAAGTAAAACACTGAGATTTGTGTTGTAGCTTCGGCGAAAATCATCATTCAGGGCTTTGAACACATGACCTTGAGGCAAGTTTAATTGATCAATTGTGACCTAAATTAATAGTGGGTAAATTTTTTTTGGAAAAAATGATCCCATTTAATCTAGATTTGGGTTAAAGAACAATCCTATTTGATAAACAACAGTTCTTGGTATTTCTCCTGATGGTGCTTTTCTATTACTTCTCAGATCTTTATTTTTAATTATTTAATATGGCTTTGTAACTTATCTTGGGCAGTCTTAATTTGTTGCTGTAAGGGCATGGAAGTAAACATTTTTATGGATTTGTGCTACACAAGTTGACAGGTTGTGCTTAACTACAAATATAAACCCTTTTTTTATTTAGATGACATCATGGCCCTGAGGTTGCTCTCTGCCCTGTCTGCTCTGTGGAGTGTGTACATGAAGTGTACTCTGCTGTCCAGCGGAGGTACACCGAATTTCAAAATCGTTGTGTTTTTGTGGCATACTCACACTCAGGCACCAACATTTATTCCTCAATTAACAGCAACAAACACATTAACTGGTCATTTTTCTCATTGCAGTTGCAGCACCTTGTTCAAATTAGTTGCTGTTTTTCCATATGTTACAATACTGATTGAATTTTAAAAAGCAATATGTTCATTGGCTGTGAAGCACTTTGACATTTCGTGAGGAGTTGCAAAACAATAAATGCAACTTTGTCATAACTTACTATATACCAGCCAAGTTTGAGGAGTTGCGAACAATAATATTTTAAAATGTGGACAAAATAAATAATACATTTACTGTACATATATCTACATGTTGCTGTTAACAAGTTTTGTTTTTTGAATAGGTGAATGAAATTGTGTTTGTTCTTTCTCTCAGGGAAATGACCAGTACCTTTGCACGACTATGCCAGCAGGTAGATGTTACTGAGAAAAACCTAGAAGAAGCAGTCTCCGCCCTTAACAAAAAGATTGAACTCTTAGAGTCCACGCAAAACCGATCAAAGCTATTGAGGTATTGATATTTTCCTTGTACTTTTTAATTTCTGAAATTATTATACAGCTAAGCAATTTTGAACACATAATGTCAATCTCTATCTCAATTCTTTAAAGTTTATTTATTAGCCACAAGTAGGTTTACATTAACACTGCAATGAAGTTACTGTGAAAATCCCCTCGTCGCCACACTCTGGCACCTATTCGGGTACACTGATGGAGAATTTAGTATGACCAATGCACCTAACCAACACATCTTTCGGACTATGGGAGGAAACCAGAGCATCCGGAGGAAACCCATTCAGTCAAAGGGAGAACGTGCAGACTCTGCACAGACAGTGACCCAAGCTGGGAATTGAACCTGGGTCCATGGCGCTGTGAAGCAGCACTGCTAACCACCATGCCACCCAATTTTTTAACACTAAATGATTACAATGCTCCTTTTGCTAAAAGCTGAACTAATCCAGAAGCTTTTGAAAATCTACAGTAATTCCTGGATAATGAACGGTTGATCCTAATTAAAATGGAATGACAGATCCAGTAATAAGCACACACGTTATTAGAATAAAGGCTAGCTTAATTTGCTTTCTGGTGAAAATCACTTTGATTTATGAAATAACTCCTCCAAGAGTGGCGTCCCTTCTCCAGACTCCCTTTATTTATAAACTCTCTTCCACTCAGTGCTTCAGGTAAAAAGTCAGTACCAGGAGTGTCAGTAGACCTGACACTCCCATATTTATCTACAGGTGAGGCTCTCTGGGCCTACTCCTGCTCTTGTATTCTATGTTTCTAGAATGTATATTGATTATCTGAGGAATCAGAAATACTGCCTGGAGCTTTGTCTTGGTTGAATATCATTTAAACCAAGCATAAATTAACTCAGTCTGGCCAAGGCAGTATTAATTGATCTGAGAGAAATCTCCCTTGCATGAGGATTTTAGAAGTTAGAAACCTGCTGTTCTCACTGAGAAGAGGTTGTTGGAGCTATTCTGATTAAACTAGAAGATGCAGTTACCAAGCTTTCTTTTATGGCACCTTCCAAACCAAGCCATCTAAAGGGACAAGGCAGCAGACAAATGGGAACAGCACCATCTGCAATTTCCCCACCAACCTGACTTGGAAATATATGGCACTCGTATACTGATATTGAGTCAAATTCCTGGAACTCCCTCCCTCACTGCACTTTTGTGTACCTATACCAAATGGACTGCAATGGTTCAAGACAGCAGGGCACTCACCATCAAAGGCATGTTGACGGCCCATGAATGAATGTTTTAATCCAAAAAGGTACTTCAAAAGGAGCTTGGGACAATAATTCCAGTCTCCGTCTAAGGTAGTAAATAACCTATCATTAACTGCGTAGACACAGTTCCCATTTACAATGTTAAAGCTTCCCTCTCAGGTATCCATGTAATGCCTCTTAAAGTCGCAAACTTGAAACCCTAATAAATCTGCCTTCGTGTTTCAAAGCATTTTGTCCAATTTACTGCTGGTAATCTTTGAGTTTTAAAATCTGTATCTCGTAAAGTAGACCAAACCTTACCCAATGAGTCCCATGATTCTGAACTGTCCTTCCCACTAATCTAAAGGCAATAAGGAATATATTCTAGGCAGAGAACAGAGCCAACATTGAGTCCAGATGATCCTTTGTCAGAGCCCTGCTGAAGGGTCATCTAGACTCAAAAGGTTGGCTCCATTCCCTCCCTGCAGATGCTGTCAGACCTGCTGAGATTTTCCAGCATTTTCTGTTTTTGTTTCAAATTCCAGCATCTGCCATATTTTGCTTTTATATATTCTAGGCAGGTTTTTATCAGACCAGCACACTGAATTCAAAGGCATTTTATGCTGGAGTTGCTCAAAATCTTAGCATACTTCTCTATTGTGGGCAGAAAACCCTTCCTCTCAATCTTTCACAAATTGCAAATCATTTTCACCTGGTACATTATGCGTCCCATCCACTGATTCTGTCTACACTTCCCACTGCCTTGGCAAAGCAGCCAGCATAATTAAGGACCCCATGAACCCTGGACATTCTCTCTTCCACCCTCTTCCTTTGGAGAAGAGATACAAGTCTGAGGTCACGTACCACCCAACTCGATAACAGCTTCTTTCGTGCTGCTGTCAGACTTTTGAATGGACTTACCTTGCATTAAGTTGATCGTTCTCTACACCCTAGCTATGACTGTAACACTACATTCTGTACGCTCTCGTTTCCTTGTGAGCAGTATGTTTTGTCTGTATAGTGTGCAAGAAACAATACTTTTCACTATGTTAATACATGTGACAGTAATAAATCAATTAAAATTGTAAGGTCCATGCACTGGAGACTTGTCCCAACAACATAAACTAGTTGTACAAATTTCAAAATAGACTGAATGCACAGAATCCAGAGCGATTTTCTGGGGTTTTTACACAGTATACAAAGTGTTACCTGCGTTCTTCAAATTATATGTATTTGGGGGAATTGGGTGCTAGAAGTCAATGATTAATCAATTTTCATTTAGTTTCACATAAATGTGATCTGACAGTAGGGCAGAGGTCCTGTATGAGACCATGTTGAGCACACCTTAATAATGTTAACACAGCATTTTCATGTATGTGAAAAGCATATAATTTTCTCAAAGCCAATGAAACTTAATTGGTCTTCAGAGTAAGGACTGTGTTGTCTAGGTAATTATCTATTCAAGGCACTGTAACTTCCTTCTCTTTCGACTGGACACAGCTACTTTCCTGGTTGGCACTGCTGCCTCAGTGCCAGGGACCCAGGTTTGAGTCCAATCTTAGGCGACTGTGTGGAGTTTGCACGTTCTTCCCATGGTTTCCTCCTACATTCCAAAGATGTGCAGGTTAGGTGGATTAGTCATGGTATATGTGTGGGATTAAGAAGATAGAGTGCAGGTGGCCCTGTGTTAGATGCTCTTTAGAAGAGTCAGTGCAGGTTTGATGGGTTGAATGGCCTCCTTCTGCTCGTAGGGATTCTATGATTCTAAGGTTATTTCCCCCCATCTTCCCAATTAGTACTGTTTCCTATCCATTACTATTATCCTTTTCCAAAGCCACCAAAGATTATACAAATCAAAATTCAACAAAGATCCAGTACACTAAGCATGAAATATTTTGTTTTTAAAATGAGCTAAGCAAATAATTGTCAAACTTTATTTATCCAATATCTGTGCATTTGCTTCACTTCTGGTTAAATAAATACTCCACCTTTGCTATAAATCATATGCTACAAATCTTAAGATTATGGCATTTACAGATGGTGTTACTGAGACTTTGGATTAATATGTATTTTAATATAATTTTATCATCTTATTTGGAACATTTTATCTGAAAATTCCCTTCACTATTTAGTTGTCATGCATCAAGATGAAACCATGCTGGAAGTTGGAAAACAATGTTTGCCAATCAACCAACTTTCAGAAAGGATCTGCCATAATTTTCCATCACTGAGAAAAACTGTGGGTAGTTTAAGTTTATCACCTGTCTTCAGCTATAGACCCTAAGCTCCGGAATGCTCTTCCTAAATCTCTTTTCTCTGTCCTTCAAGATGCACCTTTAAAGCCTACCTCTTTGGCTAAGATTTTGATCATCTGCCCCAAGATCTGTTTGTGGCTCAATGTCAGATTTTGCTTCCCACTTCTGTGAAGTGTCTTGGGACGTTTTATTATAAAACATTTAGTATAATTAAATTATATTATTGTTGTATAATTAAAAACTAAGTCAATTTGAAAGTAGTTTTTTGATTTAAGATGACTGTGAATTGTAAATGTAAACCTGATTGGAATGTAATGATATAATGGAATCGTTTTTAACTTATTTTCAATACATTTCTTGCAGAAACAAAGCAACGTGGCTGGAAAATGAACTGGACATATTTACAAAGCAGTATTTGCAGCCGAACCAGTGAAAATCTGCTACTTTTTTTAGAATCTACAATTGTCCCACGGCCTCACTGTGTGTCACCAATGCTACCATAGCGCTGTGTGAAAAATACAAACTTTGTCTCTTTTATATACAATAATGGTTTTCAGGGATCCCTTTTCTCAATCCTTCAGAAACCTAACCAGGTACACATATAAAGATGCATACCATTCATCAAGACCACTTCAGGCCATTGCTGAATGTATTTTGAGATAACGTCAATATTCAGCTTCATAATTAAGCAGAGCATTCAAATATCACTTTTACAAATACTGAAGAGTCGTTGATGAGCATTGTTTGAGATCAAATTGCAATTCAGACAATTATTTCAGTGGTTAGAAAATACATTCCTTATTAACTTGGGTCGTCTTTGGAAGAAATTCAGTTCTTTGCCCTGCACCTAGGAATATTGATAGCTTACTCAGTATCAGGTGATAAAATTGATGTTTTATTTTCATTACCTAATCACAAAATTAATGTGTTGGTGAGCTGTATGGATATCTACCATTGTGGATGTACTACCTGGTCAAAACACATTTAATGATCCCATAGGTTAATGAAATTCCCACATGCATATTTACATGCAATTATTTCATCATGATTTACTGATCAGATGTTTCACCTCTACTTAAAATAATATTAAGTTGATAGGAGTCACTTCCATTAAACTGTGTTCTTAGAAAATGTTAACGTACATAAATTGATACTGGTTGCCAAAGCTTTTGTTTTGCTTTCATCAGGACAAACGCAAGAATGCCAAATTTCAAATGATCACAACATTTTATAGAGGAGAAAAGGGTGCTGATTGATTAGCAAGTTGACTCCAATTGACTGAATCATTAACATGGAGAAAGCAAAGAATTAAAAGATTCCCAAGCTCCCAGTTAATTCAAAAAAGGCACAAGGCTTGAATATGTTTCACTTGTTTGCAGAGAACAGGTCCCTGCCTATGAATATATGTTACTTCTAGTAAATGAGCCATGTTACAAGCTGAATAATTATTTTTAATTGGTTGTTAATGTAGCTATTATATCGAACAGTTGTTTAGGTTGTGTAAGTGTTGGTTGGATGAGTTCATTTTGTACTCTGCCTAACCCAATGGAACAAGCTGGCCCAGTACAAACCATACTCGTCCAACCTGCTTTTAAACCCAAAACAAAATGTCTGCTGTTCTAAAGGATTCCGCAAGTGAGCAGCATTTGCTGAACAATCTTGAAGCACAAATAGTTACAATGGCAAACAATTTAACATGATCAGTCAAGCTCAATGTGTCTCATTTACGCTTGCTAGAAGTAACATGAATTCATACACACGGGTGTATTCTTTGCAAACAAAAATAAATTCAAGCCTTGCATGTTTTTTGAATTGCTTTCAAACTTGGGGAGCAGGTAGAGTTTCCCCTTGCTGCTCTATGGCAATGCTTCAGCCAGAGTTAGTTTGCCAACCTGTAGTATAAATTGATCATTTGAAGTTTGGCATTTTTGCATTAGTTCTGATGAGAAGCTTCAAGAACATGTCTCATTTCAGCAACAAATTGATGTACAAGCCTAAAGCAAGCAAAGGTTGTGTGAACTGGGCTTCAGCCAATTAACCATGTAACTAACGAATGGATATTATTGCAGGAGTCAAAGAGGAAGCAAAGTAATAAGGAGTTAAATTGGCTATTGTGAGAGGTTCCCAAGGATGATGCAAATACCTTATTCTTATTTTAAAATACACTAAATACAATTTGTATGTGAGAGCAAAAGAACACTTAATTATAACATTATAATGAAAGCAATTGTTGAATGTATTTGCAAGCAATATTCAGTAATACTACCTTAGACCTAAAGTATTATTTGCATCATGAAACCTCCATTGAAGCTTCAGGTGATGTTCAGCTAGCCTCAAACTGGATTTGACCACTTACCTGTAGCTAATATAAACTAAATTTATTATGGCTTTGTTGCACCTGATGGCAGAGAGATTCTGTTATTATTAGCAGATAACAGCAACATATTGATGTAACTTTTTAAATAATTTAGTGACATCCTTTAAATTCAGTTCTTAATGACCTCTTTAAAAGCATCATCATCAACATGAAAATATAGTGGCAGACTGGTTGCGTTAGATTGATGTGCACTTGGATTCAGACCAGTTTATCAGACATACCAAAGAATAAAATTAGAGATGATAACTGCACAGAATTATGGGTTCCAGATGTTTAGGTTTAGGGAATAGCAAAAATTGAGTTGTATGGATTCTTAAAATTGACAGTTTTATCTAGCACATAACTAAATTTATTTTCAAAAGACTTCTTTCCATCTGTAGAGAAAGTCACAATCTATTGAGAGATGTTATAATCAAATTCCCCTGATGATCTCGATTGATCTGTAATTTCTATAGGGACTACCTATTGTAACTTACCCCAGAAATCAGAGAAATTATATAAATGGCTTTTTATACAATTGGGTCACCACCAGCTACATTGTAAAAGTTCTACCTTTTTTTATTTGTAAACTGCAAACCTCAAATTATACATTATTTTCTGCTCTTGTAAAATGACTTATCATTTAGAATTTCAAATTGATTTACATTAAATGTAAGGCAGGTATGACAGTGCTTTACTAAAGAAACTTGAGTGTTTGTACATAGCTGGGTTTTGGTGTTAACTTTTTGTAACTTTGATGTTTCTCCAAATTTCCTGTATATGTTCCCTTTTATTAGATTCATCAGATGAAGGACAAACCGAGGTTACATTCTTTTGAGTATGTAAACTTGTAGCAGCTGTACAATTTGATAATAAATTATTTGAGCTACATTGCCTTAGTTTATCAAAGACTAAGGACAGCAGTGGAGTGCCACCCTTTTCACATGTATCATCTGAGGATGTGGCATGTTGTGATTTCCAAATTAAGGACAGAACCAGAAAGCACAATGATCACAAACAATTTCAGCTAGAGTGATGGAAGAGATGTCAGGAGAAAAATATGCTATTTGCACCATGAAAGGCTGCCACTACACATTTGTGCAACATAGATCGAACTGCTATGCATCAGTGTGAAAGACCATCAAATGTCATTATGCAACAAAGCAAGCATAGAGTAGATTTAATTAAGATTTTAATTGGGCTCTGGTAGTGAAAGCCATTCAGAACTGAAATTGAATTGTTAAATTGTAGGTCAAGTAAACAAGTTAATGTAAAAATATGGATTGCACTTATCCCCAAGATAAAATAACTACTTTTATCATGGGTATATTTCTAAAGTCTCCAGCGGAGCATAGAGGTTAGAGCACTTAAGTTTGAAAAATTGGTAGTGGCAAAGTATAATGGGGAAACTGCTCAGTGGGCACAAATTCAATTTCACAGCACAGTTACAATTTATGGTTAAAATACAAGGGACACAAAGAAAACAGTATAAAAATACAAACTTATCTAAATGACTTCCCATCAGTCTTCAGAATAGTTGAACTAGATTGAATAATGGCACATAGCTTTGAACATTTCAGCTAGAGCCCTTTAATTCAGCTGGAAGATTCCACTAAAGGTGAGAGACTTGCATCAAAACACTCTACATTTTGTAGGAAAAAAAATAGAGCAAAGTCAAAATGTAACTTCTTACAAAAAAATCAAGTTGGTCCTTCACCATTGGTAGACTACTACAGTGATACTGCCAATGGCAAGTAAAACAAACAGCACAGCCCAGAAATCATGTTATGGTTACAAATGGGGATTACTATGTATACCAAGGTTTACTGAGGTAGGAAAGCTAAGGCTTCTTTAAAGTCCCATTGCTTTCTCTGGAAATAGCGTGGCTTCAGATGTCCTGCACTTTTTAAAAAGTGCAGTTTCCACAAAATGCAAAAGAGTAGATAAATTATGGATTAAACTATCTCAACCCCAACCTTGAAGTTTACAAATAATCACTTAAGGTTATTTAATAGGATATCAAATAATTTAGTCCCAGGTTTACTGAAATATATCTGCAAAATGCACAAGACCCTCAACATCAGCACAAATGCCATTTAATAACCTTGGTTAAAAGCATTTTTATTGATTACAATCAATTTATCGCAACATTAGTTTCACTGAGCCACTGTACAAATACAAAGAAAGTGAATGTGAAAACAGACTATAAACAAAGATACAGCAAGTGAAGATCATTTCATATTTTATACAATAGCATTATAGGAGAAAACACATGGCACAAGTTGCTGGTTTTATTGGCTGCAGAATAAAACTTACTATTCTTTTGATACAAAATCCAAAGGCAGTCCAGTATTACAAAATTGGTGTTAATACTGTAACCAGAGAAAAAGTTGAAACACCAGCTACGTAAAGTTCTGTATTGTATAGGCTGAATAACTGGTTTTGCACTTCTCAGACCAATGATTTTAATACTGAATTTGACAGCAAATTACACAAAACTGCATGAATATTCTGCATATTATTTTACACTTAGACATCCACTCTGGAAGGCTCAAGGCTTTTTTAAAATTTTATTGTTGGTCTGCTTTTCATCTGAAATACACAATTCATCCTGAATCTTCAGACTATTCTATCCTTGAAGCAATGCATTTGAGGAAATAATTTAAGTTTATGCATCGTATTCAAGTCATAAGTGCACATTTACTTCAGAGGTGGATATCTAAAATGAGCAACACCCAAGTTTTTCAGCATTTATGATGTTAATCTGACCCAAATTTAACCACACTAAATCAAATCAAACTATTTTCACCATTCACTGTAGGGCATATGAAAGCCATGTGCTTGACCACAACATGCCCCAAACAGGTTAAACCAAGCAATCTTCAGCAGCATAATTTGCTATACTACACACTTCAAAAATCAAAAGGCCTGACTCTGGCTTCTTAAGCCATTAACGTTGGTTCTAAATGTGGACTATAGTGTACATATGTACTCACATTTTAAAGTATGGCTGATGATTTATTCGAGTTTTAAAGATTGAAAACATATTTGGAAAGCTCCAGGTCAAAAATATACACTTCAAGCTGCTGGAGTTCTATACTCAAAACTATTTATGGCACATTGATTTTAATTGAAGGCTGTGCAATGTTCTAAAAGTTTAAACCAGATGCTTAATCTTTTGTCCAAATGAATTACATAGCAATCCTTTCAAGCTCATTTTACTTCGTACATTACTTAAGAGGTAAATGTGTTTGTGTAAAATATTTTTGCCAGGTGGAAGCTATTTTCAGGGCCACTACTGTATTGCAAGGTATTAAAATAAATCTAAAAACAATCACAATTTTAAAAATATACGTGCAAAATACTGGCCTGACTTTAAAGAACTGCACAAATTACTGATGAATTTTTTTTCGCCAAAGCTGCTGTGCTGGGGAAAGGTAATTACTTCAGCATAAATTTGCTTGTAGTGTTTATTGGTCCCAAAGCTTTAAAACTGACTTCTAATCAATGCACTTTGTTATTAAAGATATTCATGTTATTGGCACATCAATGTAAACAAAGCTAAACACTGGATTTATGTGGTTTACAGGCACACATCACACCAACACTGGCCAACAATTTGGAGGGGTGAGTCATGACATTCTAAAGTCATACTAAAACAACAAGACCTATGTGCAACGTAATACTTCGCAAATGGTCTTAAAGCAAAATCAAAACAAATTTCATCATGTAAACTATGCACTTTATATTCAAATGTAACTACTCATGCTTCCAAATGATTCAGTATTTTAAAAAAACAACTATTTTCCACAAATTGTCACACTGGGCGTGTTAGAAAAAGGCTTATTACATTGTAATCAAATTTCAGGTTTAAAAAATGCACACACTCACTTCGACACTTGAGGAGAAAAAGGTTATTGTTTCCCCGCTTGTCCTGAATATTAATCACAAGCAAAACTCCATTAGGCCAGCAGCTAAATTCACTATATCAGGTCAAATGAATCAGGAAGGCACCAGCTTCAATTATGCATTGTTCTAGCTGATTTTTTTGGGGTGGAGCTTTGTAGGGAAGTAATGCTGAAAACATGTTCCTCTCCTCATCTTGAACTTGTGATTCCTGCAGGAAAGTGCATATGTAGATGCTGGTTGAGATAACTGGGCTGAATTATGATACCTCCAGTTACATGGTCCGTCACTACCCAGGTGTGTACATAAACACAAAAACTCGAGCAAGATGCTGCCAGCACTTATGACCCTTCATAAATGTTACCACCAAGAGCAGAGAATGGGGGTGTGGGATAAAGCTAGGGAGGGACTTGGGTATAGAGAAACATTGCCTGTTTTGGGTGCAAAGCATAAGAGTTACCATGAAGGGCTGATGTACATGCATTTTCTTATAAAATGTGCAACAACATTTTATTTCACATGATGGATCCTGTTTCTGTACACCTGTGCACGGTTAAACAGTGCATATGCATTCACAAAACACAGCATACAGATGGAATGTTTACTATAATTAAAAACTGCTGCAGAAAAAAAACAAATCACTCACGTGTGCACACATGACCAAAGTTAAATTTTTCACAATAAGTTAATTCACAAAAAAATCTCAACAGCAACCAATTTATCCATCACTAAGTTCAGAGTGTGACTTCTGATAAATACAGGCTAGAAACTTAGTTTTAAAAACTTTTTTTTACATAGACAAATGTTACATGATAGCTGCTGTAATGTGTACATTCCATATGTACAAAAACAACAGATTAGCAGATTTAAAATGAGCAAAAAACCCTCCAAACAATTCAGCCATTAGAACTAAACAATGGTTAGCTTGAAATATTTTCCTAGACACCATGGTTACAAGTGCTAGCCCCTTTTAAAGTTAACAGTTGTCAGGGTTTTTTCCTCATAGATTTGCCTACTTTACAGAAGCCTTGTTATACAATTGTATTCAATGATAGAAAAACGTCACCTGTAAATACTAGGTAAAAAGAAAGTTATTTCATGGCTGTTGACTGCTGCTTAGGCAGCCCAGCTTCAGAGGATAACATTCAGGTGACATTTCTTCAATTCCAGATTTTCAGGAAACTGTCCCATGATCCTGTTGCTACAGCCATTCCATCATCAGTAATGCCTAAACAGCTGACACGATTGTCATGTCCAGGAAGCACTCCTAGGAGGGAAGGAAAACAAATTAGATGACAATTTCCATTAAAACTTCAGTGTTAAAAGCATTACAGCTATTTAACCACATCTTTCCTTTTACTCATGCAAAACTTGATTTTGGCTCTGCTAGCAACTATTCTCAAACCTAATTTACTCAAGTTCGCTATCCATTGTGGAAATGGTCAGATGATGCACGCTGGGCAGATTTAATCATTAGCTCTTAGGCCGTGGAACATGTTGACAACCCTACAATTTTTTGACTCTAAAAAGTGCTAGCATATGTAACCAAGGTGACTCAACATGTTTGAAACAAATCACTGTATAAGTTTTATTGGCTCAATAAAGAAGTGGTGATGGACTTTCCTGAACCTCAGTCGGTGAGGTGATACATTCCTAGGTTTTGACACAGCGGCCTACACCAAAGTGGTGAGATTACTGACAATAGTTGTACTACTAATCTTTCTTTAATTAAGTTTTTCAGTTAAAATACATTCGGTGGTCTTATTTCCCTCAGCTTTTAATCATAGTCTTAAAAACCAACTTTTCAGTTGGTAACCAGTAATTAGTTTTAAGTGGAACACCACTGAGTTTCAATACCAGAGTCAGCCAACTGTAAGAGTACAGTTCTGCCACCACCCTTCCCTGTCTGTGAATCTAACCTGGTAGGACTGGGCACATCCGAGAGTCTGGAATTTTTGCTGAGACACATGAGTCAGGGTACAACAGTGTTGTTTGACTAATCCGTGGACTCTTTTCCAACCAGACAAGACGACTTTACTATGTCAACTGGGCTGTTTTGCAGCAGTTCTTAAAACCAAATGGCATTGAGTCAGCCACACAGTGCAGGATTGGAGTTAAATGTGGGTAGACTGGGTCTAGAGGGAAATTTCCTCCTGCCTCCTCCCAAAAGATAGCAGTGAGGTTGGTTTTTACAGTAATCATGGTCAGGTTTAATGGTGCCAGCTCAAATGACCAAACTGAATCAGTTTCACAGTTTGCCATAAAAGAATTTGAATTTCAACCTTGGGTTGCCGATTAAATACAATTACACTGCCTTACAAACAGAATTGTTCTTTTGGTCTAAAGGAAAAGATTGTACACTTTAACACAATTCTCTCCAACGTGGGAGCAGGGAAACATTTCTATGGCACTCTTCAGCGAGAGGCACACTACATTTGGAGGAATCTATCCAATTTTTTCCATCAGGACAGCATTTTAGCAAATTCTGCAGGCACAGCTAGCTTTACATTAAGTTTGAAAATGACTTTATACCTTGAAAGAGTCCACTGCTGACAGAAAACATCTAGGAATTGGCATTAGAAGCCCAGTACAACTAATCACAAGAACTTGCATTTACATAAAACGTTTAACATGCTTCAGGAAGAACCTAAGGCCTTAGTGGCTCAAAGGCATGGCCACAGGAGGTGGAACAAAGAAAATCAGGGATGGGCAAGAGGCTAGAATTGGAAAAGTGCAAAGGAAGTTACAGAAATACGAGGTGAGGCCAAAGATTTAAAAGAAAAGGTAATTTTAAAATCAAGGTATTGCTGTACTGGGAGCCAATATGGGTAAAAAGTACAGAGGTGATCGATGAATGGGGTTAGTTGCAACCAAGAACAAAGTGACAGTGTGTTGTGGAAGCCACATATTTAACAGGTGTGAGCCAATAGATAACTGCATGGGGATAGGGTGAGGCTGAATAAGTTGCTCTTTCAGAAAGTCGATGAAGATTCGATGGGCCAAATGGCCTCCTTCTGCATTGAAGGGATTCTATAGATTAACAAAACTTCTCCAAAAAAATTACCTGCAATGATATCCAACTGCTGCATTTGTAGAACACTATATAAGCATTTCCCACTGCACCTTTACAAGGTGCCCAATTAGAAACAAAGATATGCCAAAGTTATTATTTTTATTGATGCTTCCTTCAGGAGCAAATATCAGGAATACCAATTATCAGGGTTTTGTGCATCAGTTAATGGCCTCAAGCTCTAGTTTAAGCATGCCAATATAAGATAATAAAAAAAGTTAAATGGGCTGAAGGAAAGAACCCAAGAAAATGAGATAAATGGAAACAATAACAGAAGTAATGACTACAAAGGTGGTGTAATATACAAGGCCACTACCCCGTTTGGCATAGGAACACTTCAACTTCTCATCTACAAGCAGCATCAACATGAAACAAACCTTTCATTGCTCACATCAGATTAGCCTTTCCATTTAACTACAACTCTGACTATTTATTGTCTGGAATCAGCCTGTTGATTTATACTTTACCTATTCTTACTAATGAGATCATTAAAACACCCTTTGCAAGGCCAAAAAAAAATTAGGTGACAAATGTAAACTGTCAGTGTCCATCTCCCACAACAATTGCAATTCTGCTAGAGGGTACTTGATAACAACAACTTGAATTTATAGAGCACCCTTAACATAATAAAGCATCTCAGGTGGGTTAAAAAATATTCAAAACAGCCACTGACAACTCAACATCAAAAGGTTAAAATATTTAACCATATGAGAGTCAAAGTCATGCAAGAGCTTACAGATCAATTTTATTTTAGTATGTAAAATCACGCTTGTAATAAATTGTTTGAAAGAAAAACATGCATTGTTTTACCAACATGCATAGCTTTACTGACCTGCACGATCTCCCTTCAAAGAGTCCCACACGTTGCAATTAAAGTCATCATACCCTGCAAGCAGGAGGCGCCCACTTTTGGAAAATGCAACTGATGTAATCCCACAAATAATGTTATCATGAGAATACATCATCAGCTCCTGGTCTGCTCTGAGGTCAAACAATCTACAAGTGGCATCATCTGACCCAGTGGCAAATGCATTTCCATTAGGGAAGAACTGTTGAAACAGAATACAATATCTATAATTTACCCACTTTAAATAGAATAATTGCAAAAGTAGATAGAAAATGATACTAAAATGACAATGTATTAGCTTTTATAATGAAACTGTATAGAATCAGAAAGCACAGAATAGTTAATAGCCTGGGAGACAGCCGTTTGTTGTGTTGTGTCCATGCCAGCTCTCTGCAACAGCGACACAACTACTGTCAATCCCACCTTTTCTGTGACACAGCAATTCTTTTCTATTCGGATCCTATCCATTTTCCCTTTGAAAGCCATAATTGAATCTGCCTTCAGCACACTCTCAGGCAGTAGATTCTAGATACTAAACACTCAATGTCTAAAACAGCTTTTCATGCCACTGTTTATTCTTTTGCCATTCATCTTAAATTGATTTCTTCTGCTTCTCAATCCTTACACTAATGGGAGTAATTTTTCCCGAGCTACTCTGTCCAGACCTCTCAGGGTTTTGAGCATCTTTATCAAATCTTGTAATATTTTCTTTGTCAAGAGAACAGCCCCAACTACTCCATGTATCCTCATAACTGAAGTCTCTCATCCCAGGACTCACTCTTGTAAAGTTATTTTGGCACCCTGTCTAATGCCTTTGCTTCCTTGCTAAATTGTGGTGCTCAGAATTGGATACAATACTCCAACTGAGGTTAGGTATGCAACATAGTTTTAAACCAAATTGTGCATGCCCTATCACTAACATTTCAAGTGGAAGTTCCTGACTTCAGCAACTCAAAAATTGATACATCTACTCTATAAATTATTTGATAGACAAAAGTTATCATGTACCCATTACCATCTGGAATTCTACCCTTCCCTTTTATCTTATTGAGACGACCAACAGTATACTTACACAAACTGCATTAATATCAGACACATGTCCAGTGAATGACTGTCTGCACATTCCGTCTCTAATATCCCAGAGTTTGGCAGAAGCATCACAAGCACCAGAAACAAAAATTCTCATGTCAGGACTAAGCGTGAGACTCATGACGTCCCCAGTATGTCCTGTAAACATGGTAGTTTGATGGCCTGTTTCAATGTCCCATAAAGCACTGTAAATACAAAAAATGCACATTAATACTTTTACACTTACTACGAAATGAAGTTATTTTCAAGGGGCAAGCTTTCTATACAATAACAAAATCATTGGTTTAACAAATGGGTGGAAAGGAGGAAAATCAGGAGTATTATTCCAGGTTGCTCCCATGGATGTCTCAGATGATTTTGGAGTGGAATGCTGGCTGCCTAGCTCTAAAGTTGCATCTTTCGGTAGTTTATCTCAGATAGCTTAGCATGCGCTCTCCGAGTTCAAATTGTCAATGAGATTCAACTCCCATTACCAGTAGATTGCTAAGGATCCAACATCTCTTCCTGACTTCCGTATTGGCTAAGATCAAGTGTAGTATCTGTTCTTACCAGTTCCATATCTGATACGAACCTTATCTGGGGACCATATATTAAATTGATTTTTGGAGCAGGGAGATG
The DNA here is from genome assembly GCF_965287045.1 of Carcharhinus amblyrhynchos. NCBI lineage: Eukaryota > Metazoa > Chordata > Chondrichthyes > Carcharhiniformes > Carcharhinidae > Carcharhinus > Carcharhinus amblyrhynchos. The sequence continues at coordinate 103,532,470 of NC_137326.1, forward strand.
GAATAGGGACTTGCTCCATCCACTCCACATATTGGCCTGGTATTGCAGTAACTCCGAGAACGGTGCACCACCCCCTTTCTGGGGACATTCTCGAACTTCAAAAACAGCTCCCTATTAGCTGATATAGTAACCATCATTCTCTCCTCAAAATACCACCCTTGACTTCTCTACCTCAGCAAGCAACTGCCCCATATTTGATCTTCCTTGCCTTCTCTTTGGCCCCGTCACAAAGTCTGTTGCTATCAAGTCTATCCATCTCCCCTGCCACTGCCTCAGGTTGAACCAGACTGTTCACAACTCAACATCTGATTTGACTCAATGTCAGAAAGACCATTGATTTGACACTTATATAACAGTGATCATTTCTATCCCTCCATTGCTTTTGGTAACTTATATAAAATTTTGATAATTTTACTAATTTAGGATTTTGTTGTTGGCTTGTAACATCTACAGATTTTATTTTTTAACCACATTTTAAATTAAGTTTAAATTTGTGTTGAAACAGTGGGCAGTCAAGACAGTCTCATGTTTGCGTATCTGTTTGCTGTCTTATTTGCCAAAATAACATTAGAATTTTCAAAAATCAATTTGGTTAAAAGTAGTTTAAAATTATAATTTTAAACAAAAACTATAAATTGATTTAATAACTGTATTTGTAGGGTAGAGTATCTTTCTGTTCTTAATGGTTTTAGTGGGAATGAATTAAAAAGTGTTTATCCAAAATATACAAAATAGAAACAAAAATAGGTCTTTCGACCACTTAAACCTTTTCCATCATTCAATAAGATAATTTGTGTTGAGTTCCACATTTTCATCTATCCCTCATAATCTATGATTCCCTTGCTTAACAAGAACGTATCTACATTTGCCTTAAAATTATTCAGTGACTCTGCTTCCATTGCCTTTTGAGAGGTTCCAAAGTTGCACAACCCTCAGAAAAAATTTCTCCTCATCTCTGTCCTCAAAGGGCAACCCCTAATTTTAAAATAATGTCCCCTAGCTCTCGACTCAACTACAAGAGAAAATATCCTTTCCATGTCCAGTTTGTCAAGATCATTCAGGATCTTGTATACTTCAATTGTCACCCCTCACTTTTCTATACTCCAATGGAAACTAGCCAATCTGTCCAACTTTTCCTCATAAGACAACATGCTCATTCCAGGTATCAATCTAGTAAACAACGATTGGACAATCTGGATCATTTCTCATGTTTCAGGAGCCTTCTCCAAGTGAGAGTTGACATAATGAAACTCAACACTGTCTCCAGTACGTCAGTGCTGTCTTTGGCTATCAGAGAAAAAGTGTGTTTGATGACAAAGACCTCAAACCCAGCACAGCAAGCTCACGCTCTACAGGATTGCAGTGCTACCTGCCCTCCCGTTTTTTTTCAGAATTATGAACAACATACAGCAGACACCTTAAATCCCTGCAGAAGTATCACCACTTGAGGTCACCGCAAAATCCTGCAAACTCAACAGCAGAATTGGTGCTCCAATATAACTGTCCTCTCTCAGACCAACGTTCCAGTATCAAGGCACTCGTTATTGTTAATCAGCTATGTTGGGTGGGCCACATCATCCACATGCTTACAGAAAACTCCCAAAACAAGCTTACTCCAAGCTTCACCACTGCAAGTGGTTACAGAGGAAACATTTCAGGGATGTCCTCAAAGCCTCCCTGAAAAATGCAATATTCCCACTTTCAGGAATTTCAGGAAGCTCTTGCTCAAGACGGACCAAACTGAAGAAGCATCATCCACAAATGTTTAAAAAGTCTCCAATAGGCCTAGATGGATGCCAAGCATAAATAGCAGAAGGAGCATACCAAAAACTGAGCATCCCACCCAACTCATCAAACACTATCCGCGCAGTGTGCGCGGATCCAGCTTTGGACTTTTTAGTCACCTGAGGACCCACAATCCCAGAGTGGAAGAAAGTCATCCTCAGTTCTGAGGGTCTGTCTAAAAAGGACAACAAACCACTCCCTGAGGAACGAAGGTAAGTAATCAAGTGACATGGATTTAAGATAATTTACGACAGAACCAGATGGGAGATGACGGAAAACATTATCTGACATATCTTTAATGATACAGATGCATGTCCTGAAAGGGTAGTGGAAGCAGGTTCAATTATATAACTTTCAAAAGTGAAATGTAAAATACATGGGAGGGAAAATATTTACTGGGCTATAGAGAAAGAGCAGGGCAGTGGAACACAGCATTCAAACAGCTAGGGACAGACTTTCTAACTTACCAACTTGTATCTCCTGAGCTTGTAACAATCTGGTTGTCATCCAGAAAACGACAGCATGATAAGTAACCTATAAAGAAAAATAGGCAACACGCATTAATGGCTAAATAAAAGCAAAATACTGCAGATGTTGAAAATCTGAAATATAAAAACTGAAAATGCTGGAAAAACTTAAGAATCATAAGGACTCGAAACGTTAACGCTTTCTCTTGCTCCACAGCTCCTGCCAGACATGAGCTTTTCCAGCATTGATTTGTATTACAAACCACAGTGTACTCGCAACATTAGCATAATTGGTTTTAAAATGCCTGCAGTCAAGTCCAACATTCAATTTGATAAAGGTTTTCATGCAGACTTTTCCTGTCCATCAGGTCTGATCTTTAACAGCAAAAAATTTAAATAGGAAACTGAATTTGGAAGAAACTGAGGGCAGTAAATAATCACAAGTAGTTTCAAAAAAGATGAAGCTCAAATGCCTCGTGGTAGGGAATTTCACAGGTTCACTAGCCTCTGAGTGAAGAAGTTTCTACTCTTCTCAGTCCTAATTGAACTACCCCGTACCCTGAGATGGTGACCACTTGTTCTAAATGCTCCATCCAGGGGAAACAATATCCCTGCATCCAGTCTGCCCGCTCCTATATTTCAATTTGATCCACTCCTAAATTCCAGTGAATACCTATTCAGATGATCCAATTTCTCCTCATACAGCAATCCTTCCATCACAGGAATCAGTCTGGTGAACCTTTGCTGCACTCTATGGCAAGCATATTCTTGCCATAGAAGGAGACCAAAATTGCACACAATACCCCAGGTTTGGCCTCACCAAGGCCATATAAAGCTGCAGTAAAACATCACTGCTCCCATACTCAAGTCCTCTCACAATGAAGACCAAAATACCATTTGCCTTCCTACTTGCTGCAGCTGCACGCTTGCTTTCAGCAAATGGCATACCAGGACTCCCAGGTCACATTATACATCACCTTTTCCCAATCTATCACCTTTCAAATAATACTGTTATTCTGTTTCTCCGCCCAAAGTAGATAACCTCATATTTATCCACATTATTCCACATGTGCCATGCTTCTGCCCACTCACTCAACTTGTCTAAATCACCTTGAAGCTTCTTAACATCCTCCTTGCTATTCATCTTGCCACTAAGTTTCAGATCACGAGTAAACTTGGAAACATTATTTTTGGTTCCCTCATCCAAAACACTGTGAATAGCTGGGGCCCAAGCACTGATCCCTACAGGGCCATATTAGTCGCTGCCTGCCACTTCGAAAAGGGCACATTTATTCCTACTCCTGGGTTTCCTATCTACGCACCAATTCTCAATGAATGTCAACATATTCTTTCTGGATTTTCAGAAGGCGTTTGATAAGGTACCTCACAAGAGGTTACTGCAGAAGGTCAGAGGACATGGAGTTGGGGGTAGGGTGTTAGCGTGGATAGAGGATTGGTTGTCAAATAGGAGGCAGAGAGTGGGGGTCAATGGGTGCTATTCAGATTGGCGGTTGGTGACTAGTGGGGTGCCCCAGGGGTCGGTGCTGGGGCCTCAGCTATTTACCATTTATATAGATGATCTGGAGGAGGGAACCGAGTGTAGGGTGTCGAAATTTGCTGATGACACCAAGATTGGGGGAAAGGCAAATTGTGCGGAGGGTGTGGAGAGTCTGCAGAAGGATCTAGATAGGCTGGGCGAATGGGCCAGGAAATGGCAAATGGAATTTAATGTTGGCAAGTGTGAGGTGGTCCACTTTGGTAGGAAGAATGGTAGGAAGGACTATTACTTACGGGGCGAAAAACTGCAGCAGGCGACGGTGCAGAGGGACCTCGGGGTCCTTGTGCATGAGTCGCAAAAACCCAGCCTGCAGGTGCAGCAGGTGGTCAGGAAGGCGAATGGGATGCTGGCCTTCATAGCGAGGGGGATTGAATATAAAAGTAGGGAGGTCTTGCTGCAGCTGTATAGGGCATTGGTGAGGCCGCAGCTGGAGTACTGTGTGCAGTTTTGGGCGCCGCACCTGCGCAAGGATATTTTGGCCTTGGAGGGAGTGCAGAGGAGGTTTACTAGGCTGATACCGGAGTTGAGGGGGTTGAGCTATGAGGAGAGGCTGAATAAACTAGGCTTGTACTCGTTAGAGTTTAGAAGAATGAGGGGAGATCTCATTGAGACGTATAAGATGATGAATGGGATGGATAGGATAGAGGTGGAAAGACTCTTCCTGCTCAAAAAAGACAGTAGGACTAGGGGGCACAGCCTCAAGATAAAGGGGGGGCAGTTCAGAACGGAGTTGAGGAGGAACTTCTTCACTCAAAGGGTGGTGAATCTCTGGAATTCTCTGCCCGTTGAAGTGGTGGAGGCTGCCTCGCTAAATATTTTTAAGAAGCGGGTTGATGGGTTTTTGATAAGAGAGGGGATTAAGGGTTATGGGGAGAGGGCGGGAAAGTGGAACTGAGCCACGACAGATCAGCCATGATCTTATTGAATGGCGGGGCAGGCTCGAAGGGCCAGATGGCCTACTCCTGCTCCTATTTCTTATGTTCTTATGTTCTTATATTTACTGCAATTCCATGTGCTTTAATTTTGCACACTAACAACTGTGGTACTTTATCAAAACCTCTGAAAATCCAAATACCCTACACGCCATCCATGGTTGAAAGGTAATTAGAGATCGGTAACAAATGCTGGCCTCGGCCAGTACACATCCCATGAAAGATTTGATTTTTTTTAAAAACCAAAGCACGTGTCATCTAACTGTGTAGTACAAAGGTTAATCAAAACATCATGAACTGCTTTTAATGAGCTAATCCCATATTTCTCCTGTTCTGGCAAGAAGTGTCGTCCACTGGCTCACCCTCTATTCAGCTTGTTACATCTTCAAAAAACTCCAATAAGTTTGTCAAACATTATTTTCCTTTCACAAATCCATGTTGACTTTGTCTAATCTCACTGATATTTCCTAAGTGTCCCGTAATTGCCTCCCTTTATAATAGACTCTAGCATTTTCTCTACTACTTACATTAGGCTAACCGGTCTGGAATTCATGTGCTTTCTCTCCCTCCTTTTTTAAAATAGCAGGGTTATATTTGCCACTCTCCAATTTACTGGGACTGCTCCAAAATCTACAGCATTTTGGAAGATGACAACGAACGCATCCGCTATTTCAACGGCCACCTCATTTAGTATCCTGGGATGTAGATCATCAAGTCCTAGGGATTTATCAGTTTTCAGTTCCATTAATTTCTTCAACACTATTTTCCTGGTAATGCTAATTTTCTTCAATTCTTCCTTCTCACTAGACCCTTGATTCCTTAGCAGGGAAAACTGTGTGCATCTTCCTCCATGAGACAGAACTAAAAAGTAGTTTAATTGTTCTGCCATTTCCTTGTGCCAGACTATATAGGTGGCACAGTGACACACTGCTGTCCCTCAGCGCCAGGGACCTGGGTTCAATTCTGGCCTTGGGTGTGTCTAAGTTTACATATTCTCCCTGTGTCTGTGTGGGTTTCCCTCCAGATGCTCCGGTTTCCTCCCACAGTCCAAAGATGTGCAGGTTAGGTAGATTGGCCATCCGAAATTATTCCTTAGTGTTCCAGGATGTGTAGGTTAAATGGATTACCATGATAAATGTTTGGGTTACAAGGACTCGGCAGGAGAGAGCATGTCTGGGTAAAATACTGTGTCAGACAGTCAGTGCAGACTTGATGGGCCAAATGGCCTCTTCTGCAATATAGGGATTCTATGATACATTTGTCTTCACTAATCTTTTCTTTTATATACTTATTGAAGCTTTTACAGTCCACTTATGTTACTTGCATTGTTCATGTCTTGGAGCAAATGCTTCAAATCTTTGCTCCAGTGGAAGCAAATACATTTGCACAGAAGGGCATCATGAAGTCACCTTCATGATTCTTTCTTAAATCAATTAGTTAATAACTAAATAAAAGTGCATCATATTCCAGCAAGATTCTAAATATGAGGTTGCCAATTATGCGAGATTTGATTTGTTTATCCAACAAATCAAATGTATCCTGTTAACAGATGAGCCTCAATAGCTTTGTATTGCAGTGCTGCTGATAAGAAAAAGACAAGAATAGATATCACAATGAAGAAACTATCCAAATTAGTGACAAATTTCTGAAATTCCACAAGGTAAACAATATGTGCAAATTTCAGTTAGGTGTTTAACTTATCAGATATTTTTCCTCCTTGCTTTGCTGTTACTTTCACAAGTATCTTATCCGGAGACACGATTCAATTTTGTTGTCACTACTGAGTCAAATCCCATTCTCACTTAGTGTACACAATTTGCAAGAAGCATCACTGGATTTCGAGCAGGGGGATGAATCTTGACCAGCTTCCCTCTGCCAAGCAAAGGCAGTAATTAGGCCAATTATAATTCCTCTATTACTGCCTCAGCTATGCCAAAGCTAGGACCTTCATGGTTATAGTTCATCTATATACCACTTTAACAAGTTGAGCCATTGAGGTTAATATTTACTTACTCCGACATTATCATACCTGTGTGCCCCGGTAGTTCCCTGCTCACTCGAACATTGCCCTCCCTCGTTTTCAAGCTGTATATGGAACAGATGTTGTCCAACCCACCACAAGCAACATAGTTTCCAGATGGAGCGTATGCACAAGTCATAACCCATGATGATCGCAAAGGGATGGCATGCATCTATAAGAAAGTATCAAGTGGTTATTGAGATTACACTAATCTAATTTAAAAATTTGTAACATTTTAAAACAGCAAAATCAATTACATTCTTACTTTGTTTGTTGTATAACTGTCCCAGATGATTAACTTTCCATCTTGAGATGCACTGACCAAAAGCCTGGAAGAAAACGTTTTATGCATTGAAAAAAGTCAAAGCCATGGATAGCATAAAGAAGAAATTTCACTCAAATGAAACCAGTGCTTGAGAGATTTTAGTTATGAAAAATTGATACTCTCCAATCTGAATAATAAAACAGATTTCACAAGTGTTCAAAATTGAGAGGGCTCCATAAGATAAGTTGAGAAAACACTACTTTACGAGTTGGTGATTTGGTAACTAGAGAGCAGAAGTAAAGTTCATTTATTAGTGTCACAAGTAGGCTTACATTAACACTGTATTTAAGTTACTGTGAAAATCCCCTAGTCGCCACACTCCGGCATCTGTTTGGGCACAGAGGGAGAATTTAGCACAGCCAGTGCACCTAACCTGCACATCTTTCAGGCTACGGGAGGAAACCAGAGCATCCGGAAGAAACTCACACGGACACAGGGCGAACATGCACACCACACAGAGACCCAAACTGGGAATCGAACCCAGGTCCCTGGCACTGTAAGGCAGCAGTGCTAACCAATGTGCCACCCTTAATAAGAGGTTAAAGAGAGCAGTCCAAAAATACATACTGTTTAAATAAACAAATGATTTTTAGAATATGGAATAATGTAGCAGAAACAGTAAAGAATGGAATCAGAACCATAATTTTTGGAAAGAAATTAGACAAATCTGTAAAAAGTAAAAAGGGAAAAGGGCAGGAAATCTTGGATAACCTTAGAATTTCTGTACAGAATGGATTGAACTTCTACCCTATTAAAAAACCTAACTTGATAAATTTACACCATTAAATTCTTGTTCCTACCAAAATGTTTACCAACTTGAACACTAAACTGACCATAATGCCCAAACTCTTATTTTTAATCCATGTCAAGATAACATGATATTACAAATCCGAAAACCAGATTAACTGCAACAACGAAAAATGGTCCTGATTAAACATCATCATCATCATAATGTGCTGTTAACTATTAATTTATTCCCTCACTACATTTAGGGATTTAATGATGCCAAGATAATGCTTTTCTAAATATGTAAATTGTTAATAAGGACTGCACTCTTTTTATTCTTTGATGTGATGTAGCCATCCCTATTTGCCCTTGACCAGAGTGACTTGCTAGATTATTTCAGAGTGCAGTTAAGAGTCAACCACCTTGCTTTGGTCTGGCATAATACATAGGCCAGATCAGGTAAGGAGAGCAGATTTTCTTCCTTAAACAAGATTAGTGAATCTGATGGGTTTTTATGACAACAGTTTCATAGTTAATGTTACTGAGACTAGCTTCAAATTCCAGCATTTTTATTAATCCTAATTAATTTTAATTAACACAACTCCAGAGGATTAACTTGGGTCTCTGGATTATGAGTCCAGAGACATTAACACTACACATTGGGCAAGATTTTCCAACTGCATTCACCCCGAAACTGGAAAATCCCTCCCAAGGTCAATGGGCCTTTCCATGATCCACCCCTTGCGTGCTCTGATTCACGTGATGGGCAGAATGGGAAAAAAATCACCCCATTGTCCCTCTGTTATTGGTCACCATTGATCGATACAATGTCCATTTGGATCATCTGCTATGACCACAATCTAATTTTTACAATCATTGGTAAAATAATGTTGCAACAGTTCACCATTGTAATATTTTTATCATTGCTTTCTGTAAACCAACTTCAACACCAAGCCACATCATTGAGTACACCATTACAATCACTTCTTCAGACATGATTGCAAGACATTATAGATTAGCTCTGCATTTACAAATTTCAAAAGTACCAAAGCCAAGGAAGACCTCTGGATATTAGCTATGCCAATCAAAAGAAAGGAATACAATTAAAATTGAATGGCTTCTAGCTGAATGCAGACAAAAAAATTGCTGTTGACACAATGCAAAGATTGTAATGAATACAGTAAATTTGAGTTATATTTTAATGTGCTAACTGATTGTAAAATCAAATGTCAACACTCCAACACTGACCTGGAATCTGATCCCCAGTGCATGGCATAGATTTTAGCCAAATGTCCCCTCAATGTACGCCTTGTGCGCATTTGGATTCGACCAACTGAATCCAGGCCAGCCGTGATCTGGAAAAGGTTTTAGTTAGCTGTATTACAAAACTGGAAAAGAACATAAAAATATATACATGTGATTTATCCACTTTTCATTACATGGGTTTACCTGAGCTAGGGTAGAGTCACCACATGCTTTTCTTGCATCCTGCAATGACAAACAAAAATCAGCTTACTACATATTTAACACAAGCAATAAATCTGATGCCATTCAGCTTATTTTTAATAGTGATGACTGCTTTTCATCCACCTTCGTTCTGAGGGATGCTGAACTAGGAGCAATCTTTCTGCACCGATCTGTGTTCTCTTCTGACCTCGCTGCCTGTCCTATTGAGAGAGCAGTCCACATTTTGATATTATCCATCCATGCTATATTGGCATGTTTTCCAAGTATTCTATCATGCATTATTTTTTGCCAAACACTTTTCTTATGTTCGCATTACATGCCCAAAATACGTAAGCTACCTTGATAGCACTGTCTCAAGTTCCTCTGAACACCCTAATAGCGATAGCACTATGCTAATAACCTTCTTGGATTAGGTAATTCATACATACAACATACATCTCCCAAACCCACAACCTCTACCACCTTGAAGGACAAGAGCAATGGATGCATGGGAACACCTCCACCTGCTTGTTCCCCTCCAAACCACACACCATCCTGACTTGAAAATATATCACCATTCATTCCCTGTCTGTGGGTCAAAATTGTACAACTCTCTCCCTAACAGCACTGTGGGTCTACCACACCATGGACTGGATTCAAGGTGGTGGTGAGTTAGGGATGGGCAATAAATGCTAGCTTAGCCAACAATGTCTACATCCCATAAATGAATACATTTTTCAAAGAATTTGATAGTCAGGTCTTAATTGTCACACACTCTGTGCCTGTGGTCAAAAATCAGTGCATCTGCTGCTGTCTTTGATGTCACTCTGGGCCTCCTACTTCCGACTGTTGATCTCATTTTAAATGCCACAACACCATGTGACAGAATCCCTTACATGATCAGGAGCTTCCACTGAGCAAGAAGCAATATTCAAAAACCATGGCAGCAATAGGAGATAAGAATTGTGGAGCTGTTATTACACAGGAAACTATGGGGCTATTTGAGGTAAAGAGGAGGAAGTAAATTAGAAAACATTTCTAGACTTAGAGAAGATTTGATGGCAAGGAGGCAAAGAGAGAGAGAAAAAAAATCATCACACTGGGAGCAGAAAAGCAGAATCCAAAAGCTTGGTGCAGACAATCCTTTTGTTCCCATCCCAGCCCATACAGAATTTGAATGGTAGGACAAGAATGTGGATGAGGAGAACGCACCCAGAGAGAATAAATCAAATACCTTCACCCCTCTTAATACCTTTCAAGCTTTCATGTGTTCACTGTTTATCACACCTCCAATATGAAGGTATAAAAGGTGCATCAGTGGCTTAAGTTACAAGTAGTATTACAACATAAAAAGCAGTGCTTGGTCAAGCAGTTACATTGTAAGTTTGAAGAAATCTGCCTTAACCCAATTTAAATGTTTGTGCAGTCCAAATATTGATGCTTTCTATCACAATTAGCTTAATGCAATCGGTATCTGAAATTCTTGTCACTTCATTCATTTCTACACTAATCACTTTGCTGAAATTTGTCTTTACAAGTTTTGATTATCTAATTTTTGTTTTTGTCAATCATTTCCCGTGTGTTTAATTCTCATACTTTGTTAATACTTTCAGTCAATTCTACATTTTCAGAAAACCAGTGGATGAGACATGATCACAAGTAACCAGGACTATGCAAACTAGCTATAGATGGCACATGGCACAGTGGCTCGCACTGCTGCCTGACAGTACCAAGGACCCTTGGGTGATTGTGTGGAGTTTGCACATTTGCGCCATGTCTGAGTGGGTTTCCTCACAGAGCTCTGGTTTCCCCCCACAATCCACAGATGGACAGGTTAGGTTGATTGGCCATACTAAATTGCCCCTTAGTGTCTCAAGGTGCATAGGAAAAGGGAAGTATAGGGTAAATATGTGCGGTTATGGGGATAGGGCCTGGGTAAGAAGCTCTGTCGGAGAGTCGGTGCAGACTCAAATGGACCCCTCCTGCACTGTTGGGATGCTGTGATTCTATGGCTGCAAATTCAACGTGCTGGCAGTAACTACTGCCCAAAATGAACAAAGCACACTAAGGGAGGAGGCATACAGGAAAAAGAGGGAAGGAAGGAGGAACCATGGAGGGATGTAAAATGAGAATTTTGTACTTGAATTGCAGATGGACCAGGTGATAATATAGGTCAGTGAGCACATGGGTGATGAGTTAGGAAACTGAAAGAGTTCTATAATAACTCAAGTTATCAGTTCAGAAGATGGGAAGTCAGCAGGGAGCTATGAAAAGTTGAATCTCGAAGTAACAAAAGAATGGGCAGTGATTTTAGCATATGAGTTGGTGGAGGCATACAATATTTCAGAGGTGAAAAGGGCAGTATTCAAGATTGAGGATATATGGGGCAAGAATTCAGGGCAAATAAAATGCCAAGGTGACCAACAGTCCAGCTGAGTCAGATACAATCAGCATTTTATGGAGTTCATGGCAGGGATCATAAGAACATAAGAACATAAGAACATAAGAAATAGGAGCAGGAGTAGGCCATCTAGCCCTTCGAGCCTGCCCCGCCATTCAATAAGATCATGGCTGATCTGTCGTGGCTCAGTTCCACTTTCCCGCCCTCTCCCCATAACCCTTAATCCCCTCTCTTATCAAGAACCCATCAACCTGCTTCTTAAAAATATTTAGCGAGGCAGCCTCCACCACTTCAACGGGCAGAGAATTCCAGAGATTCACCACCCTGTGAGTGAAGAAGTTCCTCCTCAACTCCGTTCTAAACCGCCTCCCCTTTATCTTGATGCTGTGCCCTCTAGTCCTACTGTCTTTTTTGAGCGGGAAGAGTCTCTCCACCTCTATCCTATCCATCCCATTCATCATCTTATACGTCTCAATGAGATCTCCCCTCATTCTTCTAAACTCTAACGAGTACAAGCCTAGTTTATTCAGCCTCTCCTCATAGCTCAACCCCCTCAACTCCGGTATCAGCCTAGTAAACCTCCTCTGCACTCCCTCCAAGGCCAAAATATCCTTGCGCAGGTGCGGCGCCCAAAACTGCACACAGTACTCCAGCTGCGGCCTCACCAATGCCCTATACAGCCGCAGCAAGACCTCCCTACTTTTATATTCAATCCCCCTCGCTATGAAGGCCAGCATCCCATTCGCCTTCCTGACCACCTGCTGCACCTGCAAGCTGGGTTTTTGCGACTCATGCACAAGGACCCCGAGGTCCCTCTGCACCGTCGCCTGCTGCAGTTTCTCGCCATGTAAGTAATAGTCCTTCCTACCATTCTTCCTACCAAAGTGGACCACCTCACACTTGCCAACATTAAATTCCATTTGCCATTTCCTGGCCCATTCGCCCAGCCTATCTAGATCCTTCTGCAGACTCTCCACACCCTCCGCACAATTTGCCTTTCCCCCAATCTTGGTGTCATCAGCAAATTTCGACACCCTACACTCGGTTCCCTCCTCCAGATCATCTATATAAATGGTAAATAGCTGAGGCCCCAGCACCGACCCCTGGATCAGTTCATTTTTTCCAGCATTTAATTGGAGTTGCAAGTTTCTTCTGATGATGTCTCATTCACTGGTTATGTTCCACTAAAAGACAAGTAGGATTGACAATAACAGCAGTAGTGGAATGATCAGGAGACAGTTGGATATTGTTGTCAACATGTGGAACCTGGCACTTTTTACAAATAGTGTCGCTGATGGGCAGCACATAGATGAGAAACAGGCAGCGAGCAAGGGATGGGCTACAGACACAGCGGTGCCTCACACTAAAATTAGTTGTGTTGGTTTAAATCAGTTTAACTAATTAAATGTTTAATTATTAACTAGGCAACCATAATTTTTTTTTGAATATTTAAAATGTTGAAATTCATGAGAATTTTTTTTTAGTGACAATGATATTGTACACTCAACCACATAAGACAAATGAGCCAGTAACACTCTGTGAGGAGCGGGCTGAGTCAGTTTCCAGGCAATTCAGACATGGCCAGATAGCTATAAGCCCTATTTCACAACTGTTGACCCCAGACAGGCGACTTACTTTACTGATAATGAAGCAGCCAATACCAGCAGGAACGAGGCTGACAAACAACAGATAACAATCACACCACATAATTGTCGAGTGATGATCATCTCCAACAAGTCCAGATCTCTCCCCAGCTTCAAAAGCACAATCAAGACTCCCATTAGCAATGTTTTAAGAGACACCACCAACCAAAATCTTAACTAGACCTGCCACATCAACATGACTATAAAAGCATTTACACGTGTCTGCTCATCTCAATTAAAATAAATCAATTTCCATTTAACAAATTAAATTAGCCAATCTCAGCCAGAATGGCAGCAAGGTTCTCACTGTTTTTAGGGATGGGTGCCTCAGAACATAAGAACGTAAGAAATAGGAGCAGGAGTAGGCCATCTAGCCCTTCGAGCCTGCCCCACCATTCAATAAGATCATGGCTGATCTGAAGTGGATCGGTTCCACTTTCCTGCTTTCTCCCCATAACCCTTAATTCCCTTGTCTATCAGAAATCTATCTATCTGTGACTTAAACATATTCAACGAGGTAGCCTCCACCACTTCAACGGGCAGAGAATTCCAGAGCTTCACCACCCTTTGAGTGAAGAAGTTCCTCGTCAACTCCATTCCAAACCGCCCCCTCCCCCTTATTTTGAGGCTGTGCCCTCTAGTTCTGCTATCCTTTCTACCTCTACCCTATCCAGCCCCACCATTATCTTGTAAGTCTCTGTAAGATCCCCCCTCAGCCGACTAAACTCTAACGAGTACAGTCCAGTCAATTCATTCTCTCCTCATAAGCTAACCCCCTCATCTCTGGTATCAGCCTGGTGAACCTTCTCTGTACTGCCTCCAAGGCCAATATATCCTTTTGCAAATAAGGGGACCAAAACTGCACACAGTACTCCAGTTGCAGCCTCAACAGTGCCTTGTACAGTTGCAGCAAGACCTCCCTGCTTTTATATTCTATCCCCCTCGCTATAAAGGCCAACATTCCATTCACCTTCTTGATCACCTGCTGCACCTGCAGACTGGGTTTTTGCGATTCATGCACAAGGACCCCCAGGTCCCTCTGCACAGCAGCATGCTGCAGCTTTTCACCCTTTAAATAATAATCCCTCCTACTATTATTTCTGCCAAAGTGGATAACCTCACATTTGCTAATGTTATACTCCATCTGCCAGGTCCTCGCCCACTCACTCAGCCTATCCAGATCTCTCTGCAGACTTTCCACGCCCTCCACGCAATTCGCTTTTCCACTCATCTTCGTGTCATCAGCAAATTTTGTTACCCTACACTCAGCCCCCTCCTCCAGATCGTTTATGTAAATGGTTAACAGTTGAGGCCCCAGCACTGATCCCTGCGGCACTCCACTAGTCACCAACTGCCAACGAGAAAAGCACCCACTGAGTCCAACTCTCTGCTTCCTGTTAGATAACCAATCCTCAATCTACGCTAACACTTACCAACTCCATGTGCCGTAACCTTTTGCAGCAACCTTTTGAGAGGCACCTTATCGAACGCCTTCCGGAAAACTAAAAGCACCACATCCCCTCTGTCCACCGCACTAGTCACATCTTCATAGAAATCCAGTAAATTTGTTAAAACACGACTTCCCCTTCATGAATCCGTGCTGCGTCTGCTTGATCAAACCGTTCTTCTCTAGGTGTCCTGCTATTTCTTCTTTGATGATGGGTTCTAGCATTTTTTCAACTACAGACGTTAAGCCTATAATTCCCTGCCTTTTGTCTGCTCCCTTTTTTAAACAGCGGCGTAACATTAGCTGTTTTCCAATCCTCCGGCACTTCCCCAGAGTCCAGCGAATTTTGATAAATATTTACTAAGGCATCTGCTATTACTTCTGCCATTTCTTTCAGAACCCTGGGATGCATTCCATCTGGTCCCAGGGACTTGTCTACCTTCAGCCCTGTTAGTCTACCAAGCACTACCTCTGTAATAACAGTAGTTGTATCAAGGACCTCATCTCCTACCATCCCTTTATCTTTAATATTCGGTAAGCTATTTGTGTCCTCGTCCGTGAAGACCGACACAAAAAACTTAAAGTCTCAGCCATTTCCTCGTTACCCACCGTTAAATCTCCCCTCTCATCCTCCAAGGGGCCAACATTCATTCTAACCAGTCTCCTCCTCTTTATGTATCTGCACAATCTTTTACTATCATTTTTTATATCTAGAGCTAGTTTAGCTTCATACTCTATCTTTCCTTTCTTTATCATCTTCTTAGTCATTCTTTGTTTTTTTAAAAATCTTTCCCAATCTTCTAATTCCCCACTATTTTTAGCCACTCTGTACACGTTGGCTTTCAATTTAATACTCTCCTTTATTTCCTTCGATATCCACGGCTGGTTATCCTTTTTCTTACAGTCCTTCTTTACCATCAAAATATATTTCTGCTGAATACTGAAAAAGATCTCCTTAAAAATCCTCCACTGTTCCTCAGCTGTCCTCCCAACCAATCTGCGCCCCCAATCTACATTAGCCAATCCTGCCCTCATCTTATCATACTCCCCTCTGTTCAAACAAAGGACAAAGCTTGGGACCCTACTTTCTCACCCTCCATCTGCACCAGAAATTCAACCATACTATGATCACTCGTCCCAAGAGGAGCCCTCACAAGAAGATCCCTAATTCTACCTGCCTCGTTACACAGTACCAGATCTAAGATAACTTGCTCCCTTGTAGGTTCCATTACATACTGTTCAAGGAAACTATCCCAACAGCATTCCAAGAACTCTTCCTCAAGCCCTCCGCGGCCGACTTGAGTCAACCAATATGCAGATTAAAATCCCTTATAATTATCGCCGTTCCGTTTTTGCATGCATCAATTATTTGCTTGTTTATAGCCCACCCCACCTCAAAATTATTTGGGGGCCTATAGACCACACCCACCAGCGACTTTCTCCCCTTACTATTTCTCATCTGCACCCACAACAATTCCACGTTTTGCTCTTTGAACCCTATATATCTTTTCTTAGTACTGCCCTGATATTATCCTTTATGAGCAGAGCTACCCCACCTCCTTTTTCCTCCTGTCTATCCTTCCTAAATGTCTGATACCCCTGGATATTCAGTTCCAGATGCATAGAGTATGCATCTTATCAGCAACCTTTACAGGAAGTTGAAATAAATGGATACTGGGCAAGCCTGGACTTAGTTATGAGGATTTCCACAGCAGCAAGCATTGTCAGCTACCCCTTGGTAGCTGTATCATAATACAAATATCTAGTTTAAAAAAAGGTGCAGCAAGAATACTGGAGTGGAAGAAGTGAAAATCATGTTTTTTTTAAGTATAATATTTTTGAGGGCAAAGGATATTGGGTGTGATTTTAAAAGTTTAGTTTAATTTACATTAATTGCCAAATTACACTAATATAAACAGAGCACACAATTTCCTTCAGAAAGATCATGATAAAAGGGGAGGCGGTTTAGAACGGAGTTGAGGAGGAACTTCTTCACTCAAAGGGTGGTGAATCTCTGGAATTCTCTGCCCGTTGAAGTGGTGGAGGCTGCCTCGCTAAATATTTTTAAGACGCGGGTTGATGGGTTTTTGACAGGAGAGGGGATTAAGGGTTATGGGGAGAGGGCGGGAAAGTAGAACTGAGCAGCGACAGATCAGCCATGATCTTATTGAATGGCGGGGCAGGCTCGAAGGGCTGGTTGGCCTACTCCTGCTCCTATTTCTTATGTTCTTATGTTATGTTATGTAACTTCAAATTCAACATGCCACAATAATAAACAATGAGACTTTGATCTTCCTTCAGCAACAAGTAGCATTTTAACTTTGGTTCATTTCTTCTGCGAGTAACAAGGAGGGGGAAATAAAGGTTAACTGTTGGATGTAGTGTATTTGGATTTCCAAAAGACATTCATAAAGTGCCACATAAAAGGTTACCGCACAAAGCAAGAGCTTATGGTGTTGAGTATTAGGAACAAGGTAGTTTTAAGGGATTCGTACTTGTATTGGCAAATATTACAAATAAAGGTATAGTTTTAAATGTATTTAATGTTTCTGTGCCAGGAAGGGTAAAACTTGTAATTAGGTTCACACTGGATAAACATGTTTATATGTGTGGGTGTTGATTGTGATTCTACTGTGCTTAACAAGGGCTGAAGTGGAAAGAATAAATAGTAGTAGTTGTCTAGCAACTGGAGACCCTTTTAAGGGAATAAAAGCTTTTTAAAAGTTTTAGGTAAATATATTGCAGTTGGAAACAGGACACTGGGGACTGAGCATCTCTCAATCCTGCTGGAGAAGCTGGACAGGACAAGGGAGTTGCAAAGATGCAGGCTTCCTAAGGAACAAGTTTATGGTCCAGAATACGACTGGAGTTAAAAGAACAGATTCAAGTATTGTTCAGAAGAATTCAGGGAAGAGTAAACAAAGTATTCTGAATTTTAAAAAAAATTGCAATAACCAGGTTTAAAGTGGCCAGCAGATTTCAGACAAATTTTAATACAGCCTGGGAATTGAGAGTTAAAGCAATTGTGAACAGTTTGTCCACCAGTCAAGTCAAATAAATCCGATAAGGGTTGGTGTAAAACCTGAACTGTAGATTCACTGTTAAACATGAAGAGGAAGATTTTTTAAAAGAGTAATTTGGAAAAGATTGATTTTGGAATGCAAACTGCCAAGACAAACATCACTGCAAAAGAAGATTTTAAAGCATGTTCTTTGGGATTGGAGTTTGGAAATTCTCATTAACAATCATCTGATATTCTGAGGAGAAATCTATAGGTATTCACTTGAGGCTCAGTGGAGAATGTATTTGACCAGAGTCATCTTGTGTTTTTAAGGGAGACTGTTGTAGCTTAAGATATGCTTTGTCATCCACGTTAATCTTAAAATCAGTGTGTGTTTGTGAAGCTAAGCAGGGAAGTAAAGGAGTATTGTATCATAATCCAATTTTTCCATGTTTAATAAATGTTTTGTTCTTGTTGTTAAAGCCAATTAGTGGTCCTGTAACTCTGTTCCTCTATGTTTTATAAATTAAGTAAAAGTTATGGTCTTTTGAGCCAGGGTTCAAGTCTGGGACCTTCCTGTCCCATTAGAACACCGACTGGGTTCGTAACATGAGGGTGATATATTTGCATGGATAGGGGGCTGGCTAACTAACAGGAAACAGACTATTGGGATAAATAGGTCATTTTCAAATTTGCAAACCTTAACCAGTGGAGCATCAGAAAGATCAGTGTTGGCGCCTTGACTATTTACCATATGTCTATATTGATGACTTGCATGAAGGACTGAGTATATTGTAGTCAAATTTGCAGAAATACAAAGATAGGTAGGAAAGCAAGTCATATGGAGGATGCAAAGAATCTGCAAAATGATATAGGTAGGGTAAATGAGCCAACAAAAATTTGGCAGATGGAGTATGTGTGAAAATGTGAGCTTGTCCACTTTGACAGGAAGAATAGAGAAATAGAATACTATTTATGGTATTGGAAAGAGACTGCACAAAGCTGCAGTATAGATGGACCTAGTTGTCCTTTTATGCTCATTACAAAAAGTCAGCATGCAGGTCCAGCAAGCAATTAGAAAGGCAAATGGAATGTTGGTTTTTCCTGCAGAGGGCATGGAGTATAAAAGCAGTCAAGTCTTGCTATGGCAGTACAGAACATTGTTGAAACGACAGCTAGAGTGCTGTGTACAATTTTCAGCACCTTTCTGAAGGGTCATACCTGCATTGGAAGCAGTTCAGAAAAAAATCTAATTCCTGGGAGGAAGGTGTTTGTCTTATGAAGAAAGGTTGAGCTGAATGGCCCCATACTCATTAGAATTTAGAAGGATAAGGGATGCACTTATCAAAACACAAAAGATTCTGAGGGGGCTTGACAGGTTAGATGCTGAGAGAATGCGTGCCCTCATAGGAGTAGTCTAGAATTAGGGGAACACTAATCAAAATTAAAGGGTCTCCTCTTTTAAATCAGAAATGCAGAGGAATGTATTGTCTGAGGGAAATTTAGTGTTTGGACTCCTTCCCCAGCAAGCAATGGCAGTTGGGTCATTAAATATATTCATATATTCAAAGCTGAGTTGGATAGGTTTTTGACTGACAAAGGAGTTGAAGGTTAAAGGGGCACAGGCAAAAACGTGGAGTTAAGGCTACAATTAAAACAGCCACAATTTTATTGAATTGTGGAGCAGGCTCAAGAGGCTGATTGGCCTTTTCTGCTCCTATTTCTTATGTCCTTAATTTAAATAAGTGTGCACAATGTAGAATCTTACCCGAATTTGATTCCGCAATTGTTCTGCTTCTTGCCGCAGCTGTTCCAGTTCACTCATTGTCCCAATTTGATGTCAAGATATCCACTCACTGTCACAAAAGAGATCTGTAATACAAAACATCTCTAGTCAGTGTTATTTAAATTCAGCTATTACAAAAAGACTTTACGTTCCGCATACTATGGTCTATTAGAAAACAATAATGTTTGAGGATATTCTTAGAACAGGTTCTAAACAAATAGGTTCATTCCTCACCCTACAGTAGAAAGGCAGCTCATTAAAACATTTTGGAAAACTAGATTTTCAATATATGTGCTCAGGAATTAAACTTTTTGCACCACTGAGAGGCACCTAGTAAATTGGTTCATTGAAAATTACATCCATCCTTAAAGTACATTAACCCAAAGTCCTTAAAAAAGCATCTGATTGTCTGAAGCATATCATACAAATATATTGGATTACATAGCCCTTAAGGTGGTGGTGAGCAGCCTTCTTGAACTGCTCCAATCTAAGTTGGTGTAAGTACACCCATGGTGCTGTTAGGAAGTAAGTTCCAGGATTTTGATCCAGTGAATGAAGGAACAGCAATATATTCCCAAGTCAGGATTGTGGGTGGGATTGAGGGGAACTTCCTGTTGGTGGTGCTCCCATGTGCCTGCTTGCCTTTGGCTTTCTAAATGGTAGTGGTCATGGGTTTCAAATGTATGTGGTGAGCTCCTGCAGTGCATCTTTTAGATGGTATACACCATTGCCCACTGTTTGTTGATGAGGGAGAGAGTTAATGTTTGTGGGTGGGGTGCCAATCAAGTGGACTGCTGAGTCTTGGATGGTGCTGAGCTTGAGTGCTGTTCAAGCTGCACTGACCTAGACAAGTGGAGTGTGTTGCATCACACTCTTAACTTGTACCTTGTAGATAGTAAGCAAGCTTTGCGGAGTCAGGGCGTGAGTTATTCGCTGCAAGATTCTTAGCCTCTGACTTGCTCTTGTAGCCACGGTATTTATATGGCTAGTCCAGTTCCGTTTCTGATCAACTGTAAGCTCAAGGATTTTGATAGTGGGGGGATTCAGCGATGGTATTGCCATTGAATGTCAAGGGGTGTGAATTAATCCCCAAGCCCAATTCTCCCCCCCTCCATTTACTGTTCCATTACAAAATATAAACCTGCCTTCATCGTCCTTATGCTATAAGTGAATACAGCAATTTACTGATCTCTAGAATAAGATTACTACACCCCTCTTTCTCCCTGATGCATGAAGGGAAAAGAATACCTGAATTGCCCAAGATCTACCCAGCAAGATTTACCCTGTACCATGTCTGACAAATGTGTTTCTTGTAAAAATGCAATTTCACAACTTAGGCGTTCCAATTGACAGAGTATCTTTTCCCTCTTAATAGGGCTATGTAATCCCTTCACATTATAGTTAATTACCTTTAACACATTCATAATAATCTGTATCTAATAGGCATGGTGGTGTACCCAGCTTGACAAATAGCCTCATCTCGGACAAAAGAACATTGGGAAGTAGAGGGAGGAGGAAAAAAGAGAAAAGTGCTTTCTGTACAGTGGCTTTAACATTATTCCTGAGAATACAGAGAGTTAAAAACTATGTAGCCGAAAGATTTAAACCCAAACTTGACTCAACTCCAAGTTGACCTAAATTGAAAACAAAAATTTGAACCAACTAAAATAAAGCTTGGCATTTCATTATGTACCTTGTTAAAAGTGTCATTTGTAGAATAACAAGAAATATTCAGAACCATCCATTGCCTTCAGCAGCACTGGTGATGAGACAACTGAGTGAACTCTCCTGTCGAAATGAGCATGGGCTGTCTATTTTTGGCCATAGTCCACTATTGCTGCACTTCTCACCACCACTTGAATTTGACTGAGCTTTTTGAAGGGGTAACCAAAAAGATAGATGAGGGCAGTCAACATTGTCCACATGGACTTCAGCAAGATCTCTGACATGGTAGGAAGGTTAAATCTCACAGGATCCAGGATGAGGTAGCCAACTGGGTACAAAATTGGCTTGATAACAGAAGCCAGAGGGTGATTATAAAGGATTGTTTTTCAAACTGGAGACCCGTGACCAGTGGTATGCCTCAGGGATCGGTGCTGGTCCACTGTTATTTGTCACTAATATTAATGATTTGGATAAAAATTTAGGAGACATGGTTCGTAAGTTTG
The DNA here is from genome assembly GCF_965287045.1 of Carcharhinus amblyrhynchos. Lineage (NCBI taxonomy): Eukaryota > Metazoa > Chordata > Chondrichthyes > Carcharhiniformes > Carcharhinidae > Carcharhinus > Carcharhinus amblyrhynchos. The sequence continues at coordinate 103,554,175 of NC_137326.1, forward strand.
CAGATGACACCAAGATTGGTGACAGTGGACAGTGAAAAAAGATTAACTAGGATTGCAATGGGATCTTGATCAATTGGGCCAGTGGACTGATGAATGGTAGGTGGAGTTTCATTGAGATAAATGCAAGGTGATGAATTTTGGTAGATCGGACCAGGGAGGGGTTTACTCAGTTAATGCTAGGGCACTGGGGAGAGTTACAAAGAGATCTAGGGGTACAGGTTCATTGCTCCTTGAAGTGGAGTCATAGGCAGACAGGTTGGTGAAGGCGGTATTCAGCATGCTTGGTTTCATTGGTCAGAACAGTGAGTACAGGAGTTAGGTCACCTTGTCAAAGTTTTACAAGACATTAGTAAGGCCACACTTGGAATATTTTTAAACTAGAAAGAATGCAGAGAAGATTAACTAGGATGATACCGTGACTTGATGTTCAGTTATAAAGAGAGGTTGCGTAGACTGGGACTTTTTTCCCTGGAGCCCAGAGGCTTAGGGGTGATCTTAGAAGTCTATAAGATAATGAAGGGCATAGATGAGGTAGATAAATCAACATCTTTTCCCAAAGGTAGGGGAGTCTAAAACTAGAGGGCATAAGTTTAAGGTGAGAAGGGGCAAGATACAAAAGGATCCAGACGGGCAATGTTTTTTCACAGAGGGTGGTGAGTGTATGGAATGAGCTGCCAGAAACAGTCGTAAAGGTGGGTACAATTTTGAATTTTAAAAAATATTTAGGCAGTTACATGGGTAAGATTGGTATGGAGGGATATGGGCCAAATGCAGGCAATTGGAACTAGCTTAATGGTAAGAAATTGGGCAGCATCGACAAGTTGGACTGAAGGACCTGCTTCCATGCTGTAAACCTCTATGATCTTATATAAAGAACTGGCTGAGAATTTCAGACAATTCTGAATTAACCAAATTATTTCAACAAACTATAATTTTTTTACATTTCCTTTCCCCTTTCTTTTTCCAGCCATTTGCAAAATAGTATCCCCAAAGAACAAAATTGCAATAGCTAGCCAACATTATATTTGATTACTTGATCTATCAAACTGACTGTAATTACGTCTTTGTTTGCTAACCAAGTCTATGGGTAACATGCATGCTAAAGAGACAGTAACTTAACCTGTTTTATTTCATTCCCACTGATATTTGGAATCCATTTTACCATTATTTTAACACTGCTCTCTCTCATTTTGTCTCTGAAACAGTCCCTCCGCACCCAGAACCATTGGGTGACTCGAAGAACCATGCTTTCATTGGTTTCTACCAGCAATGTGCCATCCAACATGGTGCAAGTCTCTCTCCAGCTGTTTGTCCTTAGAGGCTTAGTGGTGCCCAAATGTTTCAGCCACTCTGTAGCCGCCGACACCGATGAATAGGTCTTGCTTCCGTCCTCAATTTCGACTCTCAGCATCACTGCGTAGGGTATTTGAAATCTTATGTTCTCTCCAAGTTGCTTTTTGATGTCCGCATATTTGCATCTTTTCCGCTGCAAAACTAGCAAGTAGTCCTGGTCTGGCGTGATCCTGCTTTCCTTTGAATTGGAGATTTTTCTCACCCCAAGCCCTGGTGAGAATGTAAAATTTTGTCTGGAAGCTGAGGAATTTGTCATGCATTATCTCAGGGATGCACTGGCACCTGATAGTTTTTATTGCAGCAATCTGTCAGCCTCCCCCAGTTACAGTGGGAGATCAGCTGGGAGTTTAAGAGGTCTTTAAGAAAAGCTTTCAACGCATTGGATATTGCCCCCTAGTTTTCTGGCACTCCAGAAATTTGCAGGTAGTTACAGATCATGGAATTCTCAAGGTGCTCGCATCTATCCTCTAACTCCCTGTCTCTCTGGAATAAATGAAAGTAGTCTGTTGCTACATCTACTGCTATCCTCAACTATGCTAATTCAGCTCTCAGATTCTACAACTTGTTTTTCCAAACCACTGATAGTTCATTCCTGTTCTGACACCAAGTTGTTCATTCTTCCCCAAAGGGATTGTTGACTTCTCTTCTGAATTTTCTCAGTTCAGTCAGATAATGCTCAGTTCAGTCTTTTCCTTGCTGAATGTGGTGCTTGGGCAGCTTTATTGCTGCTATGCGGAGAGGGGCTGTGACATCACAGACCCTCTCCGCATAGCAGCAATAAAGGATTTTCAATTCATTTCTCCTCCATTTCATGTTTTCACTCATTGTATCTACACTTGCTAAGTATTTTGGGGTGATTTAATTAATGGATAGAGGTGAATTTAAGATAGGGGCAGACGGAGTTGCACTCAGCAGGCAGCCACTAGGTTGGTGACATCATCCCCCTTCCCCAAATTTTCTCATCTGAAGTGACAGATTCTGAGTCGCAATTCAATGCACACCAATATCAACAGACATGGTTAAACACAATACATGACTGTCAATAGACTACAAGACCATCACACACAATCCCAATCCAATCTTCAAAACAGACATTGAAATGCAGTCAGTATACATGGACGAAGTGCAGGAATCATTCTCACTTGGTCACAGACCAATTCTGATGCCGCAACTGCTGCTGTAGCTGGATTACGAAAATGTACTTTAGCTTTCCACTGAGCCTCAATTTGGGAAGATTCACTATAGAATGCAGCAAAATAAAGACCATGGACAGAAAAAAAAGCGAGGTTTTGGTGGTTTTTGCAGATCAAAGTAAAAAGGTTCCGTGGCACTACAGAAAGTACTCTCCTAAAGTCCTGATTGGCATTCTGCCCTCAAGTAAAACCACTACAATAAATCAGGTTATTTACCCCATTTATTGATTGAGGGACCATGCTGTGCACAAATTTGCTGTATGCCAAAGCAAATGATCACTGTTCAAAAACAATGTTCTTATTTTCTTCAGTCTAATGTAGTCTATGACTACATATTAGATGCAGATTCCAAATTAAATACTTTAGGGGAGAAGGTTGAAAAATCACTAGAATACACATTTTTCAATTTTATCTTTTAAAACTGCTTTAAATAGGATAATTCTGTAAAATATCATCATATCCCAGAATTTTTGAACAGCCTCTGTATATAATGGAAGCAGATGCAAGGGAAAAATAAATTAAGCATTACTACAGTTCCAAAAGATACAACTATTGTACATTAGTCACCAACCCCAATGACTGCTCCCAAGACTAAACCTTCATGCACATGCTTTCAAAATCCACCCTTTCCTTGAAGAGCAAGGAAAGTATAAAAATTGTGGAAATCAGCCAGAACATTCTTCATCAGAATTCATAAATGATCAACTAGTTTCCCCTCAGACAAATAGGAAGATGGATTGACTGCAAAATCACTTGATTGTTGCAATGTCATTCTGGAAAAGTTTTGAAACTAGATGCCTTAACTACAGTTCTATTATAAAAACAGGAAACTGCAAACCACACCTCTTTGCAATTGGCAATATGTGGTGTCAGCAGGGAACAACAACTTTTCTATACTGCAGGACTTAGGGCCTTGAATCAGACTGGAAAAGGCTGCCAAAGTCTAAGCTTCATTATGTTGAGCAGCAGCTTCATGCAAACACACTTCACATAAAAGATTTGACCTACGTAACAAAATCCTTAAAATTTGCTGCAGTAGTTATTCTGACCTCAACTGTAACATGATCTTCATGACTTCACTGAACTATACGTACACAGTAAAAAAAATGTCAATCTGCTGATTTATACTACATTTTCCAAACAACCTACTGCAATGTCAGTTAGAAAACTAAAAACAAGTACTGTCATGTTTCAGTGAAATCATAACTATCACACTGTCTTACATTACTACACTTGACACTCACTAACAGCAATTATACTGTGATAACAGTATAAACAGAACATGCTTAGCACCACTGGGACACCCTAGGAAGAGCTTGGCAAACTTTGCAAGTTAAACCATAATGAAAATTTTGCCCGAACTGTAGAACTGAAAGTGGATTTAAAACCATTACAACAATAAATTTCAAAAAGAAAAGTCAGGCGTTCCCCAACAGCCCATCATACCCTGCGCAATGTTTTGAAACACTCAATACCAGAAGTTTCCTTGATACTGAGTTTCACACATGACACAGCAATAAGGTTCTATGTCACATTTGCAAACTTACATAGAATCATAGAGCACAGAAAAGATCCTTTGGCCCATTGAATCCCATTTTCCTGCACATGTCCCATATCCCTGAATGTTATATTTCAAGTGCTCATCCAAATATTTTTCAAAGGTTTAAGGTTTTCAGACTCCCACCCTCAAATCCTTTCTGAATCTCTTCCCCTTACCCTAAAAAGTATGCCCCCTCGTGATTGACCCTTCAACCAAGGGGAACAGCTGCTCCCCACTCACCCTCTCCATATCCCTCAATCTTATACATCTCAATCATGTCCCCCTCAACTTCCATTACTCTAAAGAAAACAATCCAAGCCTATTCAGCCTCTCATAGCTCCATCCCAGGAAACATCCTGGTGAACCTCCTCCGTAATCCTTCTTATCACATCCTTCTTATAGCGAGGAGACCAGAAATGCACACAGTACTCCAGCTATAGCCTAACCAAAGTTCTGTACAGCTCCAACCTTACTTCCTTGCTCTTATACTCTATGCCAACACTGATAAAAGCACGTGTCCCATATGCCTTAACTATCCCATTCACATGCTTTGCTGAGTTCACCCAAAGCTTTGTTCTTGTAGCAAAGCATCTTATGTGCTATTTTATTGGATTTCCCTCATCCCCTAAATCTTGGCAAATACTTCAAAACACTGATTTTTCAAATCAATCAGATAAGACTTCCATTTTTCAAGTCATTTTGGTGTCCCCAACATGCCCATTTTTTATTTTAGTCATATATTGTATCTCTAATGATTCCTTCAAGTATCTTACTCATTCTGACATTGGACTGGAACAATATTAAATAAGCTCCTTACAATCTGAGAAGAGACAACCAAGATCTTTTGGCACGTACAGCTTTCTTTTAACAGCACAAGAAAATAAACATTAAAGCAACTAGCTCAGAAACAAAGCTGCCAGCAAAAAGATCCTAAATCAAAGTTAGACTCATAAATCATAATGCCAATTTACATCCAATAAAATCTCAAAATGTACTAAGCAATCTTTACTTAGTACCATTCATCCAAATGCAGTTGTCCGCGTGGGTGAAGCTTTTCAACCACATAACCCTGTCAATCCAAAACCCACACCATCTTTGCCTTGCTTCCAAAACACACTAGTGAAGGCATTAAAAGGAAAGACCTTTTGTAAGAAAGGTCATCAACCTGAAATATGAACTCTGTTGCTCGTTCCATAATGCTGACTGGTTCCAGCATTTTCTGTTATTTCAGCTTTCCAGGTTTGCAGTATTTTGCTTTTATATTTTAAGCTGGTCATTTCTCTGAAATAGCCAGTTTGAAAATCTATGGATCAAAAAGCCTTTAAAAGTTCAGAATTATGAATATCAATGTTTTAATCTTTCCAGAGTTGTTGCTTTGCCTTAGAAGAGGAAAGAAGTTTTCCAACAGCAATGGCAATTACATTCAATATCAAATCATGCGGTTCCAAGCCAAATTTTAATAATAGTCCAGTGAAACACCTTCAGCAATTAAGGAACTATATAAATCTGTATGACTCAGTAGAATATCAAAATGCTCAATTACCAAGCTTAACAACTATAAATATTCACCAAAATGTTAAGGATTTCCCCACGGCTTTAAAGACGACGTGTTTATCTCTCTAAATAATATGTAAAGCCACTGAATAAAAACCACAAGACATACTTCCTTCTTTAATCAAGAACATAGTTGTTCTGCAGTTGCCTCATTACATTCTCCACATTTCAGGAAACAACTAACAGAGAAGGTCGATGAACGAAATTCAACAGAAATAGAAAAAGTACCATATAAAAGGTTGGCTATCAAAATTGAGGTTCACGCGAATAGGAGGAACAGTGTCAACTTGGATTAAAAAATTGGTTTAAGGGCAGAAAACAGCAAGTTGCGGTATATGGGTGTTTTTTTCAGATGATTGCAGGATGGGAGACAGCGGTGCTCCCCAAGGGACAGTGCCAGGAACCCATTTTTGATAAATGACTTGATACTGGATTTGAATAAAATTCCAAAATTTGTCAATGATACCAGACTTACAGGTGTGACAAATGATGATGGTACCAATCAACTGCAACAGGGCATAAAGGGAGCTAGCATAATGGGTAGACAAGTGAAAGATGAAGTTTAAAACAGAGGAGCATGAGGTGATGTATTTTGCCAGAGGGGATAGAAAAAGGCAAAATGGACTTAATGGCACAGTTCTCAAGTGTGTTCCAGAGCAGACGGATATTAGCGTTCACGTGCCTAGATATCAGAAGGTGGCAGTACATATTGAGAGCACAGTTAGCAAAGTAAATGGGATCTTAAGATTTAAAGATAGAGACATTGAGTACAAAAACAGGTAAGTTATGTTAAACACTTATAAAGCTCTAGTTGAACCACAACTAGAGTATTACAACCAGTTCTAATCACCATATTTTAGGAAGGATGTGAGAGACCTTCATAGCATGCAGTCAATACACTTTAGAAAGATGCAAGACCTTGAGTGGGTGCAGAAGAAATTTACCAGAATGGTCTCACCCAGGGACATTGCTTACAAGGTTAGGCTGAAGAAGCTGGGGTTCTCTCCATGGATCAGAGGAGATTAAGGGGAAGATTTGAAAGAAGTGTATGACAGGTTTGAATAAGATAGGCAAACAAATTGCATTAGCTGACGGTGCAAGAACTAGGAGACACAAAATTAAGGTTTTGGGAAACAGGTGTGGGGGGGGGGGGGTGTAGGAAAATGGTTTTTACTAAACACAGCCAATGGCAATGATATGGAAATCATGACTAGGAGGATATTGGAAGCAGAGACAATTACTTATTCAAAAAGGAAACTGGATGAGGACTTGAGAGAAATAAACTTGCAGGGCAAAGAAGTTTAAAGTTTATTTCTTGGTGTCAAAGTAGGCTTACATCAACACTGCAAAAATCCCCTAGTTGCCACATTCCAGCACCTGTTTCTGTACTCCGAGGGAGAATTTAGCTTGGCCAACACACCTAACCAGCACATCTTTTGGACTGTGGGAGGAAACCGGAGCACCCAGACAGACATGAGGCAAACATACAGACTCCACACAGTGACCCAAATTGAAAATCAAATCCAGGTCCCTGGCACTGAGAGGCTGCAGTGCTAACCACAGTGCCACCGTGTTGCCCAATAAGGAATAGGGAATGAGACTGATGGCATTGCTCTACACAGAGCCAACATGGTGAACTGAATGGCCTCCTCTTGTGCCATATTGACTCTATGACTCTTAATTGTGCCAGACTGCAGGTCTAGTTGGTTTGTCAGGCAGAAAATGAAAACAAATTCCCAAAATTGCAAGCAGCTTAGAAACAAGTTGTAACTCTACAATGAATTACTGGAAAATTCAACTGATAGATCACTTTCAGAAATTAGTCCTGAACAGTTTTAGAATTTTAGAGAAAATCAGAGGCAGAAATCAGCACAGAAGGAAAGTCTATCGTGACACTTTTAGGTCATCTCCCCCTTGGAGATTTTTCTGCCTTAAAATTATATTAATCACTGTTGCCAATACACTATTTAATATGCTGGGGCCAAACATGCGACCTAATAGATAGCATTAATGTGATTGCATGTAAATCAGACACACTGACAAGGACAGGATAAGGTCAAGTTGCCATCTCCTCTCCAGCTCTTTGCTATTAAAGGCTTAGTTTTTGGGGCAATCATAAATGGTCTATTGGTAATCCTCCAATCACTCCTTATTTATGAAGTGAGTTACAGTGGAAAAAGCAATATTCAAGAACACTGGTTTGTCCTGCATTCAGTTAAGTTTTGCTGTTACTGCAGCTGCACCTAACTAGACGAGTCATTTCAACCTTGTAAAAAGGTACAGTGGTCAAATACTGAGCTACTCTTAAAGTATCAGCCTTTGTCCTGATCTGGTAACCATCGTGTTAATGCACCTACCTGATCCTAATCAATCTAGAAATCAGTAGGCGCAAAGATTAGATAAAGATGGTTGAGCATCTTCTTGTTGAAAATTGTCATCAAGGGCTTGTGACACAAATGATGCCTACCATTTGTCAGCCAGACCCTTGATATCCCAACATCTTGCTGTAAGCTGGCATACAAGGTGCTGATAAATGAGCAAACGATAGGACTGTCAGCCAACAGGCCCACTACTAATTTGAAGATAGGGTACGATAGAAGAAGCAGCCAAAAATGATTGGGTCCAGAATACAACCCTGAGCATGTGATAACCAGCCTCTAGCAATCACAAACATCTTTATCAAGAATGTCCTCAGCCACAAGATACTTTTTCTACTGACTAGAGGTCCCATTTGCCAGAATCAGTCAATGTTGCCTTCACATCAAGGACAGCCATCCTTACCTTTCCTTTGGCATTCAGCTCTTTTACCAACTACTGGATCAAGGCTGCAAGTTTGTCATGAGCTGAATGACCTTGGTAGAATTAGAACCAAGAATGTGTGAGCAGAATACAATTTGATAATGCGTATCTCACATTGTTAATGAGAGGAAATGACATTTAGCCAAACCTAATCTGGTCAATTGCCAATCTGCTTTCTGTGGACATGGTGTTATTCATCTGGTCAGCTAGATTTCAATGTCATATCTGTGTTAAAATAGCCTAGCTAGTATGCAGTGTAGCCGGGATGTTATTAGGACTCAAGCTTTGTGCACATAGGAAAACCCACAGTGTTGTTAGGAAGGGAGCTCCTGGAACACGATCCAGTAACAGTGAATGGACAACAATATAGTTCCAAGTCACAGTGGTGGGTGACTTGTAGATGACGTTACCCCAGTCCTTCTAAGTGGTAGAGGCTCCGAGTTAAGAAGGTGCTGTCAAAGGAGCCTTGGTGGGTTGCTGCCAATGTGATCGGTGATAAACGGAATGAATGTTTGCTGTGATGCCAATCAAGTGGGTTACTATATCTTCAATGGTGTCAGCTTCTTGAGTGTTATTGGAGCTGCACGCATCCAAGCGAGTGGAGTCCATCACACTCCTGACTTGTGCTCTGTAGATGGTGGACAGGCTTTTGGGAGTCAGGTGTGAGTTATTTGTCACAGAATTCCTAGCCCTTGATGCTCTCATAGGCACAGCATTACTATGGCTGGTCCAGTTCAATCTGTGGTCAACGTTAAGCCCCAGGATGTTGACAGTGGGGGATTTAAACCCGAATACTATTTGGGCCTTGCTACGTATGGGCTACTGTAACAGAGGAGTCACGAATGGTACTGAACATTATGCAATCATAACTAAACATCCCCACTTTTGACCTAATGATAGGAAAGGTCATTGATGAAGCAGCTGAAGATTGTTGAATCTAGGACACAACACTAAAGCAGCAATGCCTTGGGGTTAAGATTATTGGTCTCCAACAACCACCTTCCTTTGTGCTAGGTATGACTCCAATCAGTAGAAAACGTCCCCCCACCTTTCAATTCGCATCATCTTTGATGTGCTGGGGCCTTTGATGTGCTCAGTCAAATGCTGCTTTGATATCAAAAGCAGTCAGTCTTTTTTGTTCAAGTTTGGGCCAAGGCTGTAATTAGGTCAAGAGCTGAGCGTGCCTGGCAGAACCTAAACTAAGTGTTAGTAAACAGCCTGTTGCTGAGTTAAGTGCTGCTTGACAGCACTGACAATGATATCTTTCATCACTTTGCTTATGAACAAGAGTTGAATAATAGGGCACTAATTGGCCAAGTTGGATTTGTCTTTGTGAACATGGAAGACTTGGGCAATTTTCAATATTGCCAGGTAAATGGCAGTGTTGTAACCATCCTGATACAGTTTGCCTAGGAGTGCAGGTACATGTCTTCAACACTACTGAATAAAATATGCTCATGGGCACACACTTATTTGTTGCAGCATTTCCAGCTAGTGAAAGGGGAAACTTAACTCAGAATCATAGATTGATTACAGAGCAAGAGGAGGCAACGCAGCCTGTCAAGCCTGTTATTCCTGCGCAAGAGTAATCCAGCTGGTTTCGCTACCATAGACCTTTTCCCCATAGACCTGCAAGTTATTTTCCCCCTTTAAGTATTTGATCGTAGCTTCAACTAAGTGACAATCAATATCAATTTGCCATGCTACGCCCACTTACTTGTGCCAAATTTCTTCCGTGCCTCTCATCCAATCTTTTCACCAAAGCTAGATGAGATCCAGGCAGCATTGCTGCCTCCAAAGCCCAGCATCACAATCTAGCAAGACTTGCCCCTTTTTATAACATTACCTGCTGTAAACCAGGTAAAGTTAAAGGTCCAATTGAAATTGACAGGCCAGGAAGCAGGTAAGCGTGTGAGAAGATAGTGCCTTGGCACTGCATTCCTAATCATAATCACTGGATGTAAAAAAAAGTTTTAATCTCACGCCACCTTTCATTCTTTTGTCAATTACCTTAAACACGCATCCTCTATTTGTCAGCGCATCTGCCAACGTTTTTCTCCATCCACTCTGGCTAACTACCAACACGATACATTAAGTACCATCTCCATGATTTAAAGAAAATTATACAAAATTAAAGTGAAACTCAACAGAATTCAATACTCTGGTAACAAGGACAAAATGATCTGGCAAAATGAAACTATGTTTGGATCACATGGGCATTTACAAAAATCAACTATACAAACCAGCTTTAATAACTCAAATATAGAGATGACTACTAGGAGGGGTAAGACGAGGAGACAAAGAAACAACTTGCATCACATGTACAATCTCCTGATTAGCACAGTGGAGAATTAACAGCTACTTGTATCCACTCACACAATTGGGAAACCTGGACCAAAAGCAAAACACTGTCAACGCTTGGAATCTAGTGCAGGGAAATGGTGACATAAAGCTAATATTATTAGTAACCCAGAGATCCAGGCCAATACCGGGACACTGGTTCAAATCTCATCATGGCAGCTGATGGAATTTGAATTCAAGTACCAGGATTTGATGGTTTGAGTTATAAGGAGAGGCTGGATATACTGGGACTTTTTTTTCTCTGGAACGTAGAAGGCTGAGGAGTGACCTTCGAGATCTATAAAATAATGGAGGGGCATAGATCAGCTAGATAGTCAATCTTTTCCCAAAGACAGGGGAGTCTAAAACTGAAGGCATAGGTTTAAGGTGACAGATATATCAGAGGGGCAATTTTTTCACAGAGTGGTGAATGTATGGAACAAGCTGCCACAGGTAGTAGTAGAGATGGGTACAATTTTGTCTTTTAAAAAGCATGATAGTTACATGGATAAGATGGGAATGGAGGGATATGGGGCAAATGCAGGCAATTGGGATTAGCTAAGGGGTTTTTTAAAAAAAGGGCAGCATGGACAAGTTGGGCTGCCTGTTTCCATGCTGTAAACCTCTATGACTTAAGTCTGGCCTATACAACGTGTCTAACTTTTAACTGTCCTCTGAAATGGAAAGGAAGCCACTCAGTTCAAAGATAATTAGGGATGGGCAATAAATGCTGGTCTCGCTAAGAAAAAAATTTGAAAATGCAAAAAAGACAGGAACTGTTCTGCTGAAAGGTCAACCCGAAGTAACCCTGCTTCTCTCTCCACAGATGTCCCTGACTTGCTGACTATTTCAAGTGTTTTCTATTTTTATTTGGCAAAGTTCAACATTGTGGGGGAGAGGAAATAAGAGGCAGGAATTATACACATACAGTAAATGCAAAGTTCCCGTTACAAAAATAGAAAGATGAAAGAGACTGGGCTCTTTTGATTGCTCCGTTAGTTAAGAGTGAGCGTTTGGCTTTAGGTTCCATGGTAGATATCAGCCAGGGTCACAGTAACACAAGAGCAAGGATAAATCCTCTTCAGAATATAATTTTTCAAAGTGAACCTCAGTTACCAGAGAAAGGCAAGGGGATTTCAGTCAAATTGGAGATACTCCATGCTAAGAGACATGTCTTGAATTCTGTAATCTACATTTTTCCAGTATTTGTTTATTCTCCGCTATGTTGCTTCCTTTGCTGCAAATGAACAGAAAATATTTTTGAAGTGACAGTGCTGTTTTCCCTGGGGAAGCCAATGTGTGTTTAACAAGATGAGAGAATGATTTCCAAAAATGAAACCAGTTTGTACTCCCACAAGAATATGTGTGGGTGTTTTTCATTATATAAGGAAATTAGGTATATAGTATTTAGCTTTTTGTTCTTTGCAGACCATTCAATACAAGCAGATAACATGTTTCTAGGTACTACCAGTGTTGTTCAGCATTATTGCCAAAAACTATCAAAATGGATAAAGTGATGTTTGAGTACATGGCATTCAATTCAATAGCCAGGCAAAATACCAAGTTTAAATTTAATGTTTATGCCACTGAACATATATTCAAGCAATTTCCTGGAATCTTCAGCACGAGTCAGCTCAGATACTAAGCCAAATAATATACAGGTGAAAACGCAACAAAATACAAGTGACCATTGCTAAGCTAATGCCAGAGGCTGGGTTTGTCTATTTAGTTTGCTGTTATATCCATAAATCAGCAATAAACTTAACACAAATATAATTTCACCTTTTGCTAAAACCATGTCTTATTAACCTACTACTTGATTTTATTTCAGTACTATGGAAAACAACACAGCTATTTTCACTAAGCCCGAATCAAAAGCATTCAAAACCTAATCTGAATCATACTTGTTTACGTGAATATAAAAATAGATTGTGCATGCAAGTCTTACTGCTGATAACAAACAGCACATTGTATAATTTACATTCAGCCTTCTGCACTTAGTGGGTAGGGTAGCACAGCAGTTATGTTACTGAACTAGTAATCCAGAGACCTGGACTAAAGATCCCAAAAACATCCCAAGATACATGTTCAAAACTCATCATGACAGTTGGAGATTTTAAATTGAAGTAAATAAATCAAATAAAAAATGGTACTCTCAGAAGTGATGACTAGGAAACTACCAGATTGTCATAAAAGCCAACCTGTTCACTAATGTCTTTTATTGACTAATATTTTCCATCCTTATCTAGTCCAGGCTGTATGCAACACCATGCCCATAGCAATGTGGTTGATTAACTACCCATTGAAATGGCCTGGCAAGCCATTAATTTCTAACTCAAGGGCAATAAATGCTGGAATTGCCAGCAATTTAAAGAATATTTTGTTTGACTGAAATGTCGATAACTAAAATTAGAACAAAGAAAATTACAGCACAGGAACAGGCCCTTTGGCCCTCCAAGCCTGCACCAACCACACTGCCCCACTGAACTAAAACCCATTACTCTTCCTGGGACCATATCTCTATTCCCATGCTACTCATGATTTTGTCAAGATCCCAATTAAAAGTCACTATTGTATCCTCTTCCACTATCTCCCCCAGCAGCAAATTCCAGGCACCCATCACCTTCTGGATTTAAAAAAACTTGCCATAATGTGGAGATGCCAGCATTGGACTGGGGTAAACATAGTAAGAAGTCTCACAACATCAGGTTAAAGTCCAACAGGTTTATTTGGTAGCACAAGCCACTAGCTTTTAGAGCAGTGCTCCTTCATCAAGTGAGTGGGATTTCAGTTCACAAACAGGGCATATAAAGACACAAACTCAATTTACAAAATAATGGTTGGAATGCAAGTCTTTACAGGTAATCAAGTCTAAAAGGTACCGACAGTGAGTGTGGAGAAAGGGTTAAGCACAGGTTGAAGGGATGTGTATTGTCTCCAGCCATAACAGTTAGTGAGATTTTGCAAGCCCAGGCAAGATGTGGGGGTTTTCAGATAGTGAGACATGAACCCAAGATCCCGGTTGAGGCCGTCCTCATGTGTGCAGAGCTTGGCTATCAGTCTCTGCTCAGTGACTCCGCGTTGTCGTGTGTCGTGAAGGCCGCCTTGGAGAATGCTTACCCAAAGATCAGAGGACAAATGCCCATGACCACTGAAGTGTTTTAGGTGGTTACGGACATTCAGCCTTCGATTTTCAGATAAGCGTTCTCCAAGGAGGCCTTCACAACACATGACAATGCAGAGTCGCTGAGCAGAGACTGATAGCCAAGTTCTGCACACGTGAGGACGGCCTCAACCGGGAACATGGGTTCATGTCACACTGTCTGTAATCCCCACGACTTGCCTGGCCTTGCAAAATCTCACTAACTGTCCTAGCTGGAGACAATACACATCTCCTTAAACTGCGCTTAACTCTCTCTCCAGTCACATTGTCTGTACCTTTAAGACTTGATTATCTGTAAAGACTCGCATTCCAACCATTATTTTGTAAATTGAGTTTGTCTTTATATGCCCTGAAATCCTACTCATCTGGAAGAAGGAGCAATGCTCCAAAAGCTAGTGGCTTGTGCTACCAAATAAACCAGTGGGACTTTAACCTGGTGTTGAGAGACTTCTTATTGTAAAAAAACTTGTCTCATACTTCTTTAAACCTTGCCCCTTGCTCCTTAAACTTATGCCCTTGAGCAATTGACTCTTCCACCCTGGAAAAGCTTCTGGCTATCCACTCTGGTGATGCCTCTCAATCTTGTAGACTTCTACCAGGACGCCCCTCAACCTCCGTCCTTCCAATGAGAACAACCAAATTTCTCCAACCTCTCCTCATTGCTAATGCCCTGCATACCAGGCAACATCCTGGTAAGTCTTTTCTGTACCCTCTTCAAAACCTCCACATCTTTCTCCTAGTGTGGCAACCAAAATTGAACACAATATTCAAAGTGCAGTCTAAGGTTCTATAAAGCTGCAGCATGACTTGCCAATTTTTAAACTTAGTGCCCCAGCCAATGAAGACAAGCATGTCGTCTGCCTTTTTGACTACCTTCTCCACCCGTGTTGGCACTTTGTGACCTGTCTACCTGTACACCCCAGATCCTCTATCTCTTAAGGATTCTGCCATTTACTATACATTTCCCACCTGCATTAGACCTTCCAAAATGCATTACCTTACACTTGTCTGAATTAAACATTTTCAGCCATCTTTTGATTTGATGTATTATTGTCACACGTATTTACAGTGAAAAGTATTGTTTCTTGCGTATTGTACGGACAAAACATACTGTTCAGAGAAGGAAATGAAAAAGAAACAGATCTCTCTGCCCAAGTGTCCAACCACAATATCCTCTGATGCTCCTCATCACTATCCGCAATTCCATCAAACTTCTGTGTCGTCTGCAAACTTACTGATCGAACCAGTTACATTTTACTCCAAATCATTTATATATATTACAAACAGCAATGGTTCCAGCACTGATCCCCGAGAATTGCCACTTGTCACAGTCCTCCATTCAGAAACGCACCCTTCCACTGCTATCCTCTGTCTTCTGAGACAGAGCCAGGTTTGTATGCATCTTGCCAGCTCACCTCCAATCCCATGCGACTTCATCTTCTGTACCAGTCTGCCATGAGGGACCTCGTCAAAGGTCTTACAGAAGTCCATGTAGACAACTTCCACCGCCCGACCCTCAATCATTTTCCTCACTTCCTCAAAAAACTCGATCAAATTAGTGAGACACGACCTCTCCTTCACAAAACCATATTGCCTTTCACTAATACATCCATTTATTTCCAAGCGGGTGTAAATCTTGTCTTGAAGAATTCTCTCCAATAATTTCCCTACCACTGATGTAAGGCTCACTGGCCTGTAATTTCCTGGACAATCGTTGCTACTCCTCTTAAACAAAGGAACAAAATTGTTAAACATTTTCAAAAAAATTTGAAACAATCTCAAAATTGTGACCAAAATGCCCAAGAACTTCATAATGGTACTTTATTCCCAATTTTCTTTTCTTGAGCTCTCTGTTCAAAGGCAGGTTCAACCCATAGCACCACAACTTCCATCACAGGTCAGGCAAGGAGGCAAGTCCCAAATATTGCCCCAGTCGGAACAGTGATCAAACCCCATGCTACTGACACCAACCTCATCCACACCAAGGAATCATTGACAAAACATACTTCTACATGCATTTTGCAGCCTGGAGCAACAGATAGAGAGATTTTAGGCTCCAATTTTTTTTCCATCACATGGCTGGCCAGGAATCTCTCTTGCTCTTACCATCTGCAGTTGGCATATTTTGGAATGATTTACAAGTTGATATTCAACCTGTTTGGCTACATTATTAACAGACCTGCTTTGACCATCAAGTCCTAGATGGGGACTTGAACCGGAGCTTCTGGCTCAGAGGCAGGTTTGCTGCCCGCTGTATCACAAGGCCACAGCCCAATTTATCTATTATCAAAAATATTACCCACATCCAAATAAATCATTCACTTTTACTAAACAATGGTAACATTTTTAAAACTCTTAGTCAACTGCAGCACCCAACTTCGATGGACTGTAATAAAATTCCTGAAATCTATTTTTTCAATCACAATCTCAGTTTCAATTACGAATGGTATATCCAGTGAGCTGAATCAGTTCTGGCCAAGAATATTAACCTTTCACAACCCAAGCTATATTATTGCTAAGGTTGTTAGTTAATCACAGCTAACTTTTACAATGAAGCGTTTGTTCATTTTGGTGATTAATGTTTTTAAACATGTTAATTTCAGAGGTTACAGAAATTAAAACAATGTTTCAACAAAAAGAAAGCTCAGATGTTCAATACTTTTAGTTTCAAACACAATATAAACACCATCTTTGAGCCAGAAGTTCCAGGTTCAAGTCTTATTCCAGGAATTGGTCAGGGAAGGTCCGTTAATAATGTAGCCAAATATTTTATTTTCAAAATAAAATATACAATTATGTCATTTTAATTGACAATGAACTTCATACTCTATGCCCTTATTGCTACCGTCTGCCATCCAACCTCCAATGGTGAGAGATGTAGAAATAAACAATTTTAAAAAGTTTCTGTGATGAGAGGTTTGGGCAGAAAAGTAATACACGATTCAAGGGCACACAGAAACAGGTTTGTGTTATGTGGAGCAGAGGGCCTGGATGGGGCAGGCGAGGGCCAAGAGCCATCTCTTTTAAAAAAAACAAAAGCTGAAAAACAGACCATCATGTTTGATATGTATTTAATGTAGATCAGTATTCCAGAGACAGCATTATGGACTCAAGTGTCTGGGAGAGATTTTAGGTCTTTTTTAAACAAAAAGGGGGCCTGCTGTTTAGTTGGATCAGTTGGTGGTTGCTTGGAGTCACTGTCAAATTGAGTTCCAGGATGACATGGGTATGAATTTTTCCATATAATTCCATGTAATATCAAAAATAAAACCAACCTAAAGGAGATATAATATTAAATATGATTAAAACCTAGATTAACACCAATTTTAATTGTTTAATAGCCCTAATTATAAGATAGTATAATGCATCAAAATACACAAGTATGAATGATAATTTTAAGTTCAACAAATACAACATTGAAATATTTGAGCTTTATATTCATTACATTAAAGAAAATATTGAAATACAGCCAAATTTATGTTGAAACAATGCCAAAACAAGTCTATTAAATCTCAGAATATCAACTGTGCTGTACATTGATACTAATAAAATTAACACTAATATTTATTGTACATATTCAGTTTTTCAAAATTCATATTAGGTTTCCATGATCAGCAAACAGTCTGCTTGATGCATTTTTAAAAAGGTTAAACTAAAATTTGGTCTGACTACATTAAAACATGAAAAAAGGCATGGCCAGGTGTACCAAGTACTAACGTCACACAAGTAGGATGAGGAAATACCACGAAAAATGTTCGACTGACTTACAGACCATTTGATATTCCTTCAACTCTTAGCCTTGTATAATTGTAATGCATTTTTTGGTACTAGTTCACATTGTGCATTGGCTTAGCTGCTTATCAGAAGAAGCAATTTACTATCACTTCCATATTAGAGGGATTACCATTGTTCTAAAAAGCAACAATATCCTTCCAACTTGTATTAAAGTGAGCACTCACTGACATTACATTGAGAAAAGATCAACTAGTATATTAGCATCAATTAAAACACACTCCCTTTTCAAGATCTGAAACCCCAATTGAACTTCCTATGTTCCAATACATCCATTTATCATAATGAAAATATTGAGGCTTTATTAAATTATTCATTGACTACAAAGCATCAGACCTGGGTTTAAATAAGCTTGACATCTCATTATCTACACAGTGATAAGTTCTTGAGGCTTTCCAGTGAGCCCTCAAATTTAGTTGACTGTCAATTTCAAAAATTGCTTAATTATGCACTAAAATAACACTTACAATGATGTACAACATGATCTAGTTATTTGCAATAAATAAGATGATGAGAAAACACATACTTCATGTCTGTGAATCAGAAGTTAGAATTTAGAAAAATGGTGCATGCATTAAATTTGCATTAACAATACAATTATAAGATTTGAGAAGTTTGGGCTGGATTTTAGTTGCAAAATATAGTTGCATAGTAACTTCTGTAAAGAAAATAAGAAAACTCAACTTAAATGTACAGCATTTATTTACAGTTTCACACTTCAGACTTAAATTCTAAATCAAATACTTTTAATGCAATAGCTGTGTAACTAAATTTTGATAACTATCACATCCAAAATATATTACAAATGAGTAGGCATTAGTACAGCAACTGAGATGCACTCAAATAATTGACCAACACTCCGTGGCAAGTATCGCAGTACAGTTAACGAAAGAAACAAATCCATCCTGCTCTGCAGAAGCTCTTCGGAATGGTACTGCTGTTAGAAACGTACACACAAGTCATTCAGGAAATAATTTTCACACATGATAAAATCCAAATGTTGTTTAATAGGAAAGCACCAGTAAATGCACTCATTCTATTCTTTACCAAGCATTTAGATAGATAACCACAGTGCACATCCATTTGCGATATACACTGTCAGAATTCCTGGAACCTTCCATGTAATGTGATTTCACTTCATTTCCACTTTTCAACCCACTCTGCACATTGTGTTCTTGATCTGTGAAATCAAATACCAAATCATATGAAACCAAATATTAAGTCTTAATGACTTTTGCCTACAGTAATGGTTACTATTTTCTTTCATATTGTCATCCCAAAAATCCTTTTACTCTTTTGGCATAAAACATTCTTGACCTGACATCAAGTAAAAACTAGGAGAAAGCTATAAGATGCAAAGAATATAATTCAGACAAGACAGAAGAGAAGGAATGAATGCACTTAAATGATATGATGAAATGACAAATTGGTACCTTAATTTTACTAAAGGGAGTAACTGAAACAGTATTCATACCATCCACATATCGCGTCAGCACAAGGACAGAATTTCAGATACTGATCCAAACTACATCTATAGAGTCAGAACAATTACAGCTCAAGTCCATTTGTACTGTCAAGTCCATTGCGGATCTCTGCAGCATCAACTCTGCTAATCACACTACCCTCTCTTTTCCCCATATCCCTGTAGTTTTATTCCCTTCAGTTGATAATCCAACTCCCTCTTGAAAGTCGCAATTGAATCTGCCTCCACCAGCCCTCACTCTAGGCCCTAACCGCTCTGTGCAAAAAAGATTTCATGTCACTTTTGGTTCTAATACTAATAACTTTAAATCTGTGTCCCCCGGTTCTTAATCCTTTTATATATGAAAACAGCTTCTGTCTATTTTGATTTTGAGTACCTCTGTCAAATCTCCATTCAACTTTCTCGTCTTCAAGGAATCCCAGCTTCTCCAATCTATCCACATAGCTGAAGTATAGCTGAATGTAACAGCACGGTAGCCTCACAGCTCCAGAGACCTGGGTTCAAATCCTGACTTGGGCCATTGTCTGTGTGGAGTTTGCACATTCACCCTGTGACTACATGGGTTTCCTCTCGCAGCTCTGGCTTCCTCCCACAATCCAAAGATGTGCAGGTTAAGTGCATTGGCTATGCTAAATTGCCCCTTCACGTCCCTGAATGCACAGGTTAAAGGTATTAGCAGGGTAAATGTGTGGGGTTATGGGGATAGGGCAGAGGTGGGATTGTTGTCAGTGCAGACTCAATGGGCCAAAGAACTTTCTTCTGCACTGTATGATTCTATAAAGTCTCTCATCCTTGGAACCATCCTCAATTTTTGTTATGCACTTTCTCCAATACCCTCACAGCCTTCCTAAAGTGTGGTGCCCAGACTAGACAAGAAACTCCAGCTGAGATCAAACCATTTTTAAGGCACATCATAACTTCTTTGTTTTAATATTCCATTTCGCCAGTATATTTTACTACCTTTCTTTGTCTTTTCCAGCACTTCCTTTAGAATGTTCCAGGGTCATGGGATCAAATCTCACCACGACATCCATTCGAATTGAAATTCAATAAAAAAATCTGCAATATAAAGCTAGTTTCAGTAATGGTGATTGGTTTTTTACAACAATTGATGATAGATGGCACAATCTGGTTCACTAATATCCCTTTCAGGAAGGAAGTATGCCACCCTTACGTGGTCTTGCTGTGACACCAGATCCACAGCAGTGCGTTCTCTGATTTAGCATAGCAAGCCACTCAGTTTGAGGATATTTAGTGATGAGCAACAAATGCCGGCCTTGCCAGAGACATCCACATCCCATGAAAATAATAAAGAAAGAAAATGTACTGTCTAGTTTATATTGCCATTTTCCAGTCTTCCTGACACTTCACAAGTGTCTGCATTAGATTTCATCTTCCACCTATTCACGCATTCCACCAGCCTGTGCACGTCCTCTTGAAATTTATCAGCATTATCTTTATAACTTTAAATAGTTCCACATTTTGCATCAGCTGTGAATATTGGAATTCTGCCCTGTATATCCAAATCATTATTGTAGATCAAGAAAATCAGGTGGGTCTCGCACAGACTCCAGGGGAACCCCATCTATCCTTCAGTGAAAGCAAAACAATCGATTACTACTCTGTTTCCTGTCACAAGAACTTCCTATCCATGTTGACAATGGTATTTTTATTCCATGGGCTTCAACTTTGCTGGCAAGCATTTTATATGCCACTTCATGAAATGCATTCAGAAAGTCATATACACCAAATCAACCAGATTACCCTCGCTGTTGCCTCAAACAAAATTCAATCAAGCTGGTACCCAACGATTTGCCTTTGACAAATCCATGTCAATGTTCCTTAATAAACTTACATTTGTCCAAATGGCAATTAATTTTATCCCAGATTTTCACCTCCAATAAGTCGTACCTTACCGCTTAGGTTAAAATTATAAGGCCTGCTTCACTGGGTTTACCCTTTCATCCTTTTTGAACAAGATTGTGACATTGGCAATTCTCCAATTTCCTGATATCACCCCTGCACCCAAGGAAAACTATGGCCATCTTTACGACCTTGTCTCCCTCAGCATTCTTGGGTGCATCCATTGGTTAGAGTCATACCTAGCACAAAAGGAGATGGTTGTGGCTCTTGTAGGCCAATAATCTCAGCCCTAGGACACTGCTGCCTCAGGGTTGTGTCCTTGGCTCAACCATCTTCAGCTGCTTCGTCATTGACCTTTCCCATCACAAGGTCAGAAGTTGGGATGTTCACTGATAATTGCATCAGCACCATTCATGGCCCATTTCAATATCTGAAGAGTCACGTCCAAGTGCAACAAGACCTGGACAGCATTCAGATTTGAACTTATAAGCAGCAAGTAACATTCATGCCACACAAGTACCAAACAATGACAAACCTCAACAGGAGAGAATCTAACCATTTCCCCAAGACATTCAATGAATGCATTACCATCAGTCAATGTGCCATCAACAACATCTTGAAAGTTACCACCAACCAGAAACTGAACTGGACAAAGCAAATACATACTGTGGCTGCAAGAGTGGTTCAGAGATTGGACATTCTGCATAAAGTTTCTTATCTCAACTCCCCAAACACCTTTTTACATTCTACAAGGTGCAAGTCAGGAGTGTGATTGAATAACTCTCCACTTGCCTGGAGCTACACCCAAAACATTCAGCACCATGCAGAACAGTATGTGCAGCTATACCCAAAACGTTCAGCACCATGCAGAACAATGCGATCTGTTTGATGGAACTCCCACTCTTTCATCAGAGGGAGCTCCAACTTAGATTTCCCCGATTAACCTCTCATGACAATGACAACAATAGCCAAACCATTACCTCTTTAAAGACAGTCCATTGTGGTATTACAGCTATGCCTGCTAATCTTTCATTTCAATTTGCCTGCTCAATTTGCAGATCAGCTGTGATGTCATTTATTTTTGCTGCACTTTTTTGTATATAAAACTTCAATGGTACATCATGGAGAAAAATAAAACAGCACTGTTATATGAATTTCAAACTATAGCTTGAGACTCCCCCATCAAATGATAGTATTCTTCACTGTAAGAATACTAAAATAAACACAAATATACTTCCACAGCAAATTGACTGATCAAATTTCCATTTAAATTTTGATCATGGTCAAAATGCAAGAATCATTAGACAATTTCTTTGGTGTGAAGATGTCACCATTTTATCCCAAAATTGAAAAATGGCTTATTCTTCTGTCAAAGGGTTTTTGTTTCAATTGAACATATTTGCAAACATTGCTAGTTCAGTGTGGTTCCAGCAATTTTGGTATCATTTCATGTTCCCTTTCAGATTTTCTTAAATTGATATCCATTCTGGGATGAGCAGACTTTTTTTTCAATTAAATACATGGAAGAACAAAGCAAGTGTCTTCAGTTCTGGCCATAAACTCTATCCCCCCACCCCCCAGCCTATTTTTTGAGTCAGATCTATCCTATTTGACACTAAGCTGAGCTTCCAATTTCATATTCTCTGTCAAAATCACCCACTTCCATATCATCACCTATCTCTCTCCCAGCCTACTGGTTGCTGCCTCCAACATTAACTATTCCAACTCTCTCCTGGCTAGCCTCCTACCATCCATAAACTTGAGCTGAAGTTCACCCTCAACTTGGCTTCCCCTAGCCTAACTTGCACCAGGTCTCATTACCCAAGACGCTGATTTTCTTGGTTCCAGATCTGACAATGCCTCAAATTTATAATTGTGGTATTCAACTCCTTACATGGCCTTACTCCTTCCACATTCTAGAGCATTCCCCAGTTTGTCACCCTCCAAGATCGCAGGGCTACTCCAATTTGGGCTTCCCGTGTGATTTTCTTTGTTCAGCGACAATGTTGGCACCCAAGTCCTGACATTTCGTTCCTAAAATTATCTAACTCTCCTTGTTCAAAATCCTTCTCTTCATCAAGCTGTTGGTCATCTGTTCCATTGACTATAAGACTCTATGTTATATTTTGCTCAATAACATACTCTAGAGGCACCTTGGGGGGTGATTTACGACAGTGAAGGTGCAAGTTGCTGCTTAAAGATTAGACTTCCTGTGGTTCTTAACATTCAGTGCTTCACTGTATAATTATTTTTCTTTTAAAACAATTGAGCACATAAGCAAAATTAATTTACTGCACATAATGCATTGGGATTTACAAAACAAAATATGCAGTAATTAATTTTTGATTGTAAAGCTTGTGCCTGATCTTTGTGGAAATGCTCCTTCACTGCAAACATTTTTTTTGAAACTTTTGAAAACAAGCCATCATTAAGCTTATTGCAATCTAACTTGCATAAATGAACATGTTTGTGCAGAACTAATGTGGATGATTCCAATTTTTTGAGGAGTTATGTTCTTTGATGCAACATAATAACAGTTTGAACTTGCAAAATGGTGATTGAAACCTTATGTTTACTCAGGATTGGCTTATCAAAGACACATTTTGGTTTAATGATGCAGTATATTTGAATAGAAAATATTCTGTAAGAAATCTGTTAATTAAGAGACTATATTGCTATTTATCTAATAACTGTACGTATCACATTTCCATTTGCCTTAAGCTGTTACTACGCTCCCATTCTTCTTCTAGGTTGCACGTTTCCTATGCAAGGCTAGCAGAGCAGGTTGCGTTCTCCAAGGCTACCACATATGTTGTTTCTCATGAAGCAGTTACATGACTTAGTTTAAAAATAAAACTCAGAGGCGATAGAGGACAGAGTAAGTGCTGAACTTCATCTATGCTATAACACCCCTGCCAATTGTAACATTACCACACCATGCTCACTGAGTTCTGCACTCTGCATTGACATTTCTGATCCAAAAGGAGGAAAGGGGAAGACAAAACTCTGACATTTTTAAAAAATGGCTAATTGTTAACCAATGGGTGATAAAGTTAGCAACATCAACTTCACTATGATGTGCTAAAGCATGCTGTTATTAGTGTGCGACTAACCCTGTTACTTCTAGCAAAGCAACTGAAGCTACAGACTGGGATCTTCCTTCTTGCATTCATATGACATTCTTGTTCCAATAAATTTAGCTTTACGTAGCACCTTATATTTTCTCAGCATTCCCCAACGCACACAGCTACTCGGTGTGACCACTTGTGTTTTGTAGGCAAATGTGGTACCCAAAGTAAATACGGTAGCAAAATCCCACAAATAACAAGGCATGTTGAATTTATTTTTGGGATCTTGTCTAGCACTGGGGAGGCAATGGCCTAATGGTATAACTGTAGGACTGTTAATCCAGAGACTCAGCTAGTGTTCTGGTGACGCAGGTTTGAATCCTGCCATGGCAGGTGGTGGAATTTGAATTCAAAATAAAATCTGGAATTAAGAACCAACTGATGACCATGAAACCATTCTTGGTTGTCAGAAAAACATATCTGATTCACTTCTGCCCTTTAGGGAAGGAAATCTGCATTCCTCACCTGGTCTGACCTACACGTGACTCCAAAGCCACAGCAACATAGTTAACTCTCAGCTTCCCCCTGAAATGGCCAAGCAAGCCACTTTATTGTCGTCACCACCTTCCCAAGGGCAACTACGAATAAGCAATAAATATTGTTTAATAAATGCATTCACTTAACCAAACCAACAATTCAATTTTGATAAGGTCATTTCATACAAGTAGATGAACTGATCCAACTCTAAGAGTGGCTCATTTCCCCATAATGCATGCAAGCACAAATGCTAAGCCAAAAAGTGCAAAGGCAGAGGTCTTAATTACAACTAAGGAAATGACTGGCTAATTCTATCCCTTATTTTGAAGTTTGCAACTGCATACCTGTGTAGCAGAAACTAAATTGTTCTATAAAAGGAAGCTGGCACAAGACTATAATGTACAAGATGCCTCAGTTATCGAAAGGATTCCTATTTCAGTATTAAACTGGAAACACAATTAACATGTCACAAAAGTGGATTCCTGTGCAGTGTCAAGATTTACATAGCATATTTTTGATCCAAGAATGCAAAAATTGATTTATTTTATGATTCAGCTGAATTTAATGAATATAATCTTATGGTAAACATATGATGTAAATATGAAAGTCTAAGCATCTAATTAGTCTGTAAAAGGGAGGGGAAAAAGGCATTTGTTTCTTCTTGTTGAAAAACAAGATGCTGCAGCACACAGGCAATCCGCAACTTTATGACATTCATGTCTTAACGATTGGCACTTGCGTTACAAGCTACCATCCCATTTTGACTATACAATGTTGGTTTCAACTTTACAACATCATGCTAGCACAATCAAATCTGCGTACTGACATTCTGCACTGCAGCAACTCACCAGGCTTCCTTAGACAACATCTTCCAAACCTATGACCACTACCACCCAGAAAGTCAACGGCAGCAAACACACGGGAACACCACTAACATAGAACACTACAGCACAAACAGGCCCTTCGGCCCACAAGTTGCGCCGATCACATCTATACCTAACAAGCCATAGAACTATCTGTAACTGCCAATCCCATATACTCATCCAGAAGTCTTTTAAAAGACCCCAGCGAGTTCACCTCTACCACCACCGACGGTAGCCCATTCCAATCACTCACCACCCTCTGAGTGAGAAACTTACCCTTACTTGCAATTTCCCCTGCACGCCACTTGCCATCTTGACTAGGAAATACAGAAATCTCACAACACCAGGTTAGAGTCCAACCAGTTTATTTGATAGTAATCCCACAAGCTTTCAGAAATGGTTTTCCTTCGTCAAGAGTGGGGAAGTTTCCATACAAGGTTAACAGATCCTTCAACACACCTGACAAAGGAACACCGTTTCCAAAAGCTTGTGGGATTACTATCAAATAAACCGGTTGGACTCTAACCTGGTACTGAGACTTCTTACTGTGTTTACCCCAGTGCAATGCCGGCATCTCTACATCTTGGAAATAGAGGATCGTAGAGCTATACAGCTCAGAAAAAGGCCTTAACTATTCCGAACTAATTTTTCAGCATTTGACCCATAGCCTTAACATCACAAGTGCACACTTTTTAAGTGTTAAGAGGGTCTCTGCCTTCACCACCCTTTCAGGCAATAGGTTCCAGACTCCCATCACCCTTTGGATGAAAAGGTTTTTCCTCATATCCCCCCTAAACCAGCTGTCCCTTACTTTAAATCTACACCCCCTAGTTATTGATTTTCCTTTGGTGGAGGAACAAAGTTTCTTCCTGTCTACTCTATCCATGCCTCTAATTTTACACATTTCAATCACATCCTCTTCTGCTCCAAAGGAAACAACCCCAGTCTACCCAATCTCTCTTCATAACTAAAAGTCCTTTGTCCAGGCAACATCCTCATAAATCTCCTCTGCACCCTTTCCACTGCTATCACATCCCTTCCATTATATGCTTTGTAGAACTGCACACAATACTCTAGCTTTGCCCTAACCAACATTACATAGTTCCAACATAACCTCCTTGCTCTTAAACTCTATGCCTCGGCTTACAAAGGCAAGTATACAATATAACTTCTTAACCACTTGTCCATTAATCGCAAAGGACTGTTGTAAATACACACCAAGGGCACTGTAATCCTCAGTAGTTCCCAGTATTCTGCCATTCATAATGTATTCCCTTGCTTTGTTTATCCTGCCCAAATGCGTTCTCTCTCACTTATCTGGATTGAATTCCATTTGCTGCTGCTCAGTCCATCTGACCAGTCCATCTATAATCTCCTGCACCTTAAGGCTATCCTCCTAGCTATTTACCACCCCAATTTTTGTATCATCCACAAACTTACGGATCAACCTTCCTACATTCAGGCTAAATCATTTATAAAAATTACAAACAGCAAGGGCCCCAACACTAATCCCAGTGGGACCCTACTGAACACAGTCTTCCAGTTGAAAAAATACCCCTCAATCATCACCCTCTGCTTCCTGTCACTCAGCCAATTCTAGATCCAATCTGACAAGTTTCCCTGGATCCCATGGGCTCTTACTTTCACTATTTTCTCCTGATTTATCACAAGTATCGCCATTTCTTCACTGTCAATGGATTAAAATCCTGGCACCCTCTCCCCAAAAGAACTGTAAGTGCACCTGCACAACATGGAAGGAGCAATTCAAGGAGGAAATTCACCACTAGCTTTTCAAAGGCAATTGGGGATGGACAATAAATACTAACCTACATAGCAATACTCATATCCTATGACTTAATAAAAATATGTAAATAAAATCTAAAAAGCCTGAATGTTACTAAAATGTGGTTAGCACTGCTGCCTCAGCACCAGGGACCCAGATTCAGTTCCAGCATTGGGTAACTGTGTTGAGTTTGCACATTCACCCTATGTCTGCGTGGGTTTCGTCCAGTAATCCAGTTTCCTCCCACAGTACAAGGATGAGAAAATTAGGTGAACTGGCCATGCTAAATTGCCCCTTAATTTCCCAAGATATATAGGTTAGAAGAGAGAGCCATGGGACACGTGTAGGGTTACAGGATAGGGCCTGTGTAAAATGCTCTGTCAGAGAGAGTCAGAGCAGATTCAATGGACCGAATGGCCTCTTCTGCTGTGCAGGGATTCTATGATATAGTACCTTTCCAGTGTTTGTTCTATTGTCTAATAGATTAAAACAGTTAACAAGCAAACATGATAAAAGGTAGACCAATTAAAAGTATAGAAATGCAGAGGGACCTGGGAGTTCAAGTGCACAAGTCTCTGAAGGTGGCAACGCTGGTGGAGAAGGTTGCGAAGAAAGCTTATGGAATGCTAGCCTTTATAGGAAGGGGCATAGAGTATAAGAGCTGGCGTCTAATGCTTCAGTTGTACAGAATGTTGGTTAGACCGAATTTGGAGTACTGCGTCCAGTTCTGGTCACCTTACTACCGGAAGGACGTGGAGACCCTGGAGGGAGTGCAGAGGAGCTTTACCACGATGCTGCCTGGTATGGAAAGACTGGGTTATGAGGAAAGATTGGGTAAACTGGGGCTCTTCTCTTTAGAAAGACGGAGATTAAGGGGGGGATCTGATAGAGGTGTATAAAATAATGAAGGGTATAGATAGAGTCAACAGTGGCAGGCTTTTTCCTAGATTGGAGACAAATATCACGAGGGGTCATGAGCTAAGGGTGAGGGGGGAGAAGTATAATTTGGATACTAGAGGGAGGTTTTTCACACAGAGGGTCGTGGGGGTATGGAATGCACTACCAAGTAAGGTGCTGGAGGCAGGCACGCTGGACTCGTTTAAGGTTTACTTAGATAGGCACATGAGTGAAACAGGGATGGAGGGTTATAGGAGACGGTTTTAAAAAGGGTCAGAGCCTCGGGACGATACTGGAAATGTAATACTACATGTTAATGTTTTGTCTCTTTTAATCCACAGCTGTGTCGGTCACCTTGTTGTCTAACAAGGGGCATGCACACGGTGGGTCGTGCGTGGGCGGCTCTTGGATGTTTCGAGAGTGGCCTAGTACTTCGTGTCGTTGTGCGTGCTTAAACCTGGACCAGCAGATGGGCACCACAACAGCTCAGTGACTATCACTCCTCGCTGTGCAGATACATGGATTTGGGCCGGTATCTGTGGGAGTTTGTGCATTCTCCCTGTGGTTGTGTGGGTTTCCTCCGGGTGCTCCGGTTTCCTCCCACACCCCAAAGATGTGCTCTTAGGCTGATTGGTGTACCAAATTGTCCCTACACTATTCTCCCCTGAATCTGGTTACAATAGGGGTACCATTCGCATACACGCGGGGCAAGGTAGGTGTAGGAAAATGCTTTGTTAAGATGGCGGCGCGGGCTCATTGGGCTGAAGGGCCAGTTTCCCGTGCTGGGTTGGTCTCTGTTCTTTAAATCCACTTGGACCAATGATTAACAAGACTGTCAACTTTATGGTCGTAACAACTATATGGAACTGACAACATAATCTTGCTGAAATATAATGTTAATATTGCAGCTAAGAGTTTACATTTTGCAGTTAAATCATAGACATTGACATTCCAGGACAAGAATCTATTGTATTTCCATGCTTCTAGCTTTAGAAATAAATTTAAAATAACAATTGTAATTACTACAATGACATATAACCTATACAATACTCATCAAGATTTATTCTCCCTTTCCTATCCCAGTTTATACTATTCATAGGTGGCAGCAGCTCTGCCAAGACCTGATCCAAGAGGCCAAACCTTGAGTCTAGACATTGTTGTCAGGTAGTTTGACATTAGAAGACAGCAGCTCAATAGAGTCCAATGGAATCCTTAACTAGTGCGTGCAGACAAGCAGAAGTGACAGGACAGCAAGAGCAGATTCTGACCAGGTTTTGTTTCCTAGCCCAGGTTATAAATCCACTTGTGGATGCTCAGCTGTTGCCTGAACTGTGATCGGTTAACACACACACCACACATAGGGATTGAATAGAATGCCCAAATCACAAAAGCACTACTATATACATTAGCAGCTGAAGCTTTTGGGAAAGCCCTTTTTTCAGATTTTTATCCAATACAAAGAAGATTAAAGTAAAATTGTTTTATGCTGTCTTTAAATATATTTCTTTAGAAAGTGATTACTACAAAATATTCAAAATGCATTAAACCCAATTCCAAAAAAACTGACTGAGCACACAAATGTGGTTGTTCCCATACAAGCCCTGTTATATTGCATGGCCAAAAGATACCTTGGATCTTGGCCCCTATAAATCTTTCGTAGATAAAGTATTTTCAAATTATCCAAATAATTATCTTAATTTTTTTCAACAATATTGTTCTCATTACGAATGCTGACAACCAGGTCCACTTATTTAAAAAAAATCTTTAAACGAAATTAATAAGATATAATACACTAGTGTTATATTACATGACAGCACCACAAGAGAATCAGATGATCAGACAATTATCAATCTTGCCCAAGATACACTAGATCCAGAAATGTGCTTACGACTGCTGTTCTTTGTAATAAATGTATCCTGAATTGAGGAGCCAAACTGCTTTTTCTGGAGACAGTGCTGGGCATTACACAAGATCCCTGCAATTGACTAAAAGTGTGTCTTCTGGTTCAGCAATAAAATAAGTCCCACTTATAATCAAACAGAGGTGATTAGCAGAAGCCGTCCCGCATCTGAAACTTCAGCAGTAACGCTCAATTCCAAAATTAATAAACTACTGCTTTTCAATGAAGAGTCTAAACATTTTGGTATGTTTGAAGCAGTAATACATCAAGAGAACACAATCAGCATTAGATAATAAGCCTACTATGCAGGTGAACAAATATCAATCCTAAAATACATTACAACTTTGATACATTTTTAACTATGTGGCATAGATATACAGTGCCTGCTGTTTCTCTTGTACACAATTAAAAATCATTAAAATGGCACAAGTAGTATTTCAGGTCAAATCATACTGTCCAGCTATTCCTGTATTATGTATTATAATAAAAACACTAAGTACTTCAAGGACATGCATTTTTAGCTGCAGATGGCAAAACCTAATTGTTTCACTCCAGTAGTTAATAAACATCTGAACTCACCCCCCTCCCCACCCCACCACAAACAATGTGCTACACCCAACTTCCTTCTACAGTACAGTTTATTTTTACTGCAGATAAGTATTTCTGATAGATAATAGCATGATTGATTATTGTCTTATTTAATGTAGCTTCAAATGAAGCTATATGAAACTTCAATTAAATTTTTAAGTAAATAAATATGAAAAGTAACTTGGATTTTTGTTGGTAAGAAAATTACAAAATTGAGCTACTTCAGAGTAGAGAATCGTGCTGTTTAACCTCTATTGCACACATCTTGCTTTAACCCATACTGGTTAAATCTACATAGTCAATACTTTAGATTCAACATCTCTGAAAAGTCATACAGACTCAAAGGTAATTATGTTTCTGGCTTCACAGATGCTACCAGATCTGAAGTTTTCCAGCATTTTCTGTTTATATTTCTGATTTTCAGCATTCGCACAGCACAATACTTCTCTTTTACTAAAATCTAATTGTCTAGCCACTTCATTTACTCGACATTTCCTGCCAAAATGATACTAATTTCACAACTTCTGCTACAATTATAATTGGAACCGCCCATGAAATCATAGAACCTTACAATGCAGATTTGGCTCATTGGGTCTGCAACTGAGAATTTTATCCAGGCCCATTCCCCTAACCCCACGCATTTATGCTGAGCCTAGGACACAGGGAAGGGGGCAGGATGGGGGTAGGGAGAATGGGGGGGTGGGGAGGGAATAGGAGGGGGGGTCGGCTGGGGAGTGAACGGGAGGGGGGTTTGGCTGGGAATGAGGGGGGTTGGGTAGGGGGCGGGGGGGGTGCAGTATCTGACCTGACAGGTGGCGGCCGCGGCCCCTCCACACTCTCCTTGTCGTCCGGGGGTGGGGGGATGTTTTTCCTGCGGCTCCTCTCCCCTCGGTTTCCTCCTTAATCTCCGAGCATGGCGTCGGCCCTTGGGCGAGATGGATGTGTCTGGCGGCGGTCTCGGTGCCAGTAGCCAGGCGGATGTGTGTGTGTGTCTCTCTCTGGGTGTCGGATCCTCAGTTTCTCATCCACTGTCACTGAGCCCCGTCGCTACCTTTCTCAGTCAGTGAAGCTCCGCCGCCGCTGCCCCTCTCTCTCTCTCTCTCTCTCGGGCCACACCCAGAGCCGGGCCAGCACCCTGGCAACACCGACCTACCAAACACACAGGCGGGGGGGGGGGGGGGAACGCGGAGAAGAGGGGAAACTGCCAACCCACCCAATCACGAACCACACCTCCCACCGTAAACCCACACTGTCTCTTATATTAAATCTTCAATTCGACCAACCTTGGCTCCTGTTCACAAAATATCCCAAATCTTCTCCACCGCCCGCTCTCCCTCCCCCCCCTCCGTTAGAAAATGTTCCGGCCCGACAGCCTCTCAATAACAGAGACGGGCAGATTCATATCAAACACACAGCCGTTAAAATTCAAATGGGGAACGGGAATGTGAGTGCTTAAAATTTATTACAATTGATTAATGTACTTGTCACGGGTTCCTGATCGTTATGAGTGCAATCCTCGGGTAAAGGTGGAGGGTTTGACGGTGAGGAGGAAATGGAGGGAGCTGAGATTTAGGACAGAAAACGAATGCCTGGGTGTTTTAAGCCGGGCTGGTCAGTGCTGGGTATTTTACTTCAGATCTGAACTTTTTATTTTCTGGAAACTGCTTTTGAGATTAAACAGATGGATTCCCCTTGGACAGTGAAGCTGCTAGCTGATTGGCGGTCTCCATGGGGACAGAGGCATTGACGTAAGAGCGCTGGGCGGGGCCTGCAGAGCCCACTGTTTTAACCCCGGAGACAGCCCAGACAGCACTGTGATATATCGCCCAGCCCTGCATACAGTGTGATACACAGCCCCCGCCCTGAGCACAGTGTGATAATGTGTGTCTTTATATGCCCTGTTTGTGAACAGAACTCCCACTTACTTGACGAAGGAGCAGCGCTCCGAAAGCTAGTGGCTTTTGCTACCAAATAAACTTGTTGGACTTTAACCTGATGTCGTGAGACTTCTCGTAATGTGATACACAGTGTAAGACACAGTGTGACACACAGCCCAGCACAATCTCAGCCCAGTACACGGTGTGATACACAGTCCAGCACAATCACAGCCCAGTACACAGTATGATACACAGCCCAGCACAATCACAGCTCAGCACAGTGTTATACCCAGCCCAACCCAGCACAGTGTGATACGCAGCCCAGCACAATCAGAGCCCCTTTCCTGCACAGCCAACGCTAGACTGGTACACTCCTCACACATTTCTTCAATCACTGGAGGGAGCCAGGCTGCAAATCTTCACTTGGAGCTGCCTCAAAGCTCCATCGAGTCAGCTGAAGAGTTCAAGCCCACGGACCGCAACAGCTACGTGTGTGTGTGTGTGTGTGTGTGCACCCGTGGTACATCAATGCACGCTGATATTACAAAAGGTTTTCCTTAATTCTCTCTTGACATCTTCACATGCGTCGGTCTGTAATTGCATATATATTGCCCATTATGAAAGAAGTGCGATGGTTGGAAGTCTTAAATAAAAACAATGCTGGGAATACACAGCAAGTCAGAGAGGGTCTGAGAAAGGTTAACATTTCAGGCAGATCTCAAATAGGCTGACAGACGTGCTGTACATTTCCAGCGTATTGGTATAACATTTCTCTATTATAACAGTCACGCACGTCGAAATATTAAGATGAAATAAAATGCTTTGGCAGCGGATACATGACTTGTGTGTTGCTTCCAATAGTGTGTTCTTTGTATCAGCAAAATATCAGCTGGGATTCCGTGCAGCTGTGACTGTTGTCAAGTTTATCAAATTCCATCAACTTGCGGTAAGCTATTTCGTTTTCGCTGCATGTATAATTCCTGGTGGTACAAAAACAAACATCGTTGTACTGCAGACAGCATTGTATCTGGAATTTTGGTAAATGGTCCCTCCTAAAACATAACCAGTCTTTGTCTCATGTTAACTAACCTGATTTGTATTTACTACCATTTTCTGGTTGTTTCAGATTTCAATGAATCTCATTTTTCTCAGTGTGTCTTACACCGGGGATGCATCCTGTACTTTATTACCTTGACCTAAATTCACAAAACAATTTGACAATTATTATCATTGCTACCTGGAGTTTACATGTAATCCCCGGTTTTTTCAATCTGTTTTGAAAAGATGTTCCTGAAATTATTCAAACATCGATGATCTGTGAATTGTCTCTTGCTTTACGTCATTTTATCAGAGTGTACCTTTCAATTTTGTTTCAGTTTAAAATCAAACTGGGAAAAGCATTTTACAGCAATTTAGAAAGCGGGAATACGGCATTCAGTTGAGCAGTTTGATTGCTATTGTACAACCACTCAGTAATTTTCTGTAGTCGATTACTTTTCGATGCAAGTTCACCACGTTTCGCAGCCAAGGCAGCGTATGTACACAGTTCCGTTCCTATGTGGGCCGGAACGTATGTGCTTCACGGAGCACATTTGCCCATTTATTTATGTGGGCTTTCCATTCCAGAACATAGTTTCTATCCTGTACATATTCATTTATTAATCCAACACGCCGGGGTAATGCAATACAAATCTGATTCCACAAGACAGGTTCAGATTGTACCAGGACACCAAACCTACTTTCTTCCCATCAGTGTCTGGGTGTCTGACCGAAACACCCTTCCTGACCACACCTGCCAGGTGTTGGTCACCTTCAACGTAAAGAAATATTTGTTGAAATGTATCTTAAAACACCGTCAATAACTTCCAACCAATCAGTTCTGACAGTCTGATGTGACAAGCTACTTTACCTTATGTTCATAGAATCCCTACAGTGCAGAAGGAGGCCATTCGACCCACCGAGTCTGCACGGACAACAATCCCGTCCGGGGTATTTATCCCACTCGTCCCTCTGACAGTAAGGGGCAATTTAGAACGGCCAATCAACCTAATACGGACATCTTTGGAGCGTGGGAGGAAATTGGAGTACCCTGAGGAAACCCATGCAGACTTTATTGTCACAGTATTAGCACACAGTGAAAAGCATTGTTTGTTGCACGCTATACAGACGAAACATACCGTTTAGAGAGAAGGAAACGAGAGGGTGCAGAGTGTAGTGTTACAGTCACAGCTAAGGTGTAGAGAAAGATTAACTTAATGCAAGGTATGTCCATTTAAAAATCTAATGGCAGTATGGAAGAAGTTGTTCTAGAGTCGGTTGATAGGTAACCTCACATTTTTGTATCTTTTCCTAGAAGACATTTTTGTATCTTTTCCTAGAAGAAGGTGGGAGAGAGAATGTTTGGGGTGTTTGAAGTCCTTAATTATGTTGGCTGCTTTGCTGAGGCAGCAAGAATTATAGTAAGCATCAGTGGGTGGGAGGCTGATTTGTGTGATGGGTTGGGCTACATTCACAACCTTTTATAATTTCTTGTGGTCTTGTGCAGAGCAGGAGCCATACTAAGCTGTGATACAACCAGAAAGAATGCTTTCTATGGTGAGAGTTGTAGTTGACATGCCAAATTTCCTTAGTCTTCTGAGAAAATAGAGGCATTGGTGGTCTTTATTAACTATAATGTCGGCATGGGGGGACCAGGACAGGTTATTGGTGATCTGGACACCTAAAAACCTGAAGTTTTTGACCCATTCTACTTCGTCCTTATTGATGTAGATAGGGGCATGTTATCTTCTATGCTTCCTGAAGTCAGTGACAATCTCCTTCATTTTGTTGACATTGAGGGAGAGATTATTGTTGTTGCACCAGTTCACCAGATTCTCTATCTCATTCCTGTACTTCATCTCATCATTGTTTGAGATCCAACCCATTACAGTGGTGTCATCAGCAAGCTTGAAAATTGAGTTGGAGGGGAATTTGGCCACACAGTCATGGGTGTATGAGGGGTACAGTAGAGGGCTGAGAACACAGCCTTGTGGTGCATCGGAGTTAAGGATGATTGCGGAGGAGGTATTGTTGCCTATCCTTATTGATTGCAATCTATGAGTTAGGAAGTTCAGGATCCAGTCATAGAGGGAGGGCTGAGGCCCAGGCCACAGAGTTTGGAGATGAGTTTCGTAGGAATAATGATGTTGAAGACTGACCTGTAGTCAATAAATAGGATTCTGACATATGTGTCTTTGTTATCTAGGTGAGTGCAAGGCCAGGGAGATGGCATCTGCTGTAACCTAGATAGGCAAACTGTAGTGGATCTAGGCAGTCTGGGAGGCGAAAATTGATCCAAGCCATGACTAGTCTTTCAAAGTACTTCATAACATGCAAACTCCCTACAAACAGTAACCGGAGACCAGAATTGAACCCGGGGCCCCGGTGAGGGTGAAGTACTAACCACTGTGCCACCATGTTGTTAAAGTTTCCAATATAACTTCCTATATGAGATATGTATTTGGGGCACTTGAGAATTATTGTGCCAGCCCTTACAGCTCTTCCCCGATACCAAAAGTTGTTTCTCTCATCTGTAATTCCTTTAGAGTTGAGTAGTCCATTAATGTTGCAGTATTTGCATGAAATATTAAATATGCAGTCTAACCAGGAAACTCAAGTTTCCAAAAAGCCTTTGAAGGCATGACCTTAACAAATATGACAATATAATGCAATGTTCTATTAGTCTGGTGTCATTCTACCTCATAAAACATCAGTGACAATTTGTATTTATGTGTTAGCAGTTCTGCTTAAAAGCAATTTTGAAACAAATAGTAATTCCTGAAAAAATGGAACAGAGAAATTAAAATGGCTCAGGAACAGGTATAATGCACAGTGGCACAGTGGTTAGCACTGCTGCCTCACAGCACCAGGGACCCAAGTTTGATTCCTGGCTTAGGTCACTGTCTGTGCGCAGTCTGCACGTACTCCCCATGTTTGCATGGGTTTCTTCCGGGTACTCCAGTTTCCTCCCACAGTTTGAAAGATATGCAGGCCAGGTGCATTGGCCATGCTAAATTCTCCCTCAGTGTACCCACGCAGGTACTGGAGTGTGGTGACTAGGGGGTTTTCATAGTAACTTCATTGCACTATTAATGTAAGCCTATTTGTGATTAATTAATAAACTTTAACTTTTCAGACAACATGTTAATTTTTTTGGCAACTTGCATGTACACTTTTCTAAAATAAACCTTTGAAAAAGACAGAAAAACCTCAGCAGGTCTGACATCAACTATGAAGTGAAAATAGAGCTAACATTTCAAGGCTGGATGACCCTTCAACAGAGCTCTGACAAGGATAATCCGGACTTGAAATGTTAGTTTATTCTTTCTCCACAGATGCTGTCAGGCTTGCTGAGATTTTCCAGCATTTTCTATCTTTGTTATAGATTCCAGCATCCACAGTAATTTGCTTTTATTATTTGAGAAAGACAGGAACTGGAAAGTTTATTAGCTTCTGCAACGTAAATTAAATATTGGACAGGAAGAAGTAAATCCAGGATCATGAGTCAACATGTTACAATGAATAATGAGGGATTGAATTTACTAGTGAAATAAAAAACAAAATACTTACATTTATATAGCACTTATGTTTTTGTGGTGAGTATTGGCTAGGACCCTGGGAATAATTTTCCTGCTGTTATTCAAAGTCGTACCATGAGTTATTTTACATCCACCTAAGCAGGCAGATAAAAGCTTGATTAAACATCTCATCTGAAAGGTGGCACCTCCAACAATGCAGTGATCCCTGAGTACTGCATTGGAGTGTCAGACTTGATTCTTGTACTTAAGGTTTGGAGACTTGAACCCAGAAAATTGTGATTCAGAGGGGAATTTCTACCAGCTGAGCCATGGAAGACAGAAAAAGAAAGAAGAAAAAGGTCAAGCATGTACATCAATGGAATTATGGGAAATCTTGGAATACTATGAAGCAGAGAGGAATGAAAAATGGTAGCCAAAATGCAACAAAGAAAATATCAACATCAAAATGGAAACTAAGTCATTAGTACTTATTTGGTGGTGCTGTGTTACAGTTCACTTAGGGATTCCCAAGCTGCTGTGGCAACATGCAATTTTACATGCATGTTTGGAGCAATGGATAGTGATGGTGGAGTCTCCAACTTTCTTCCCCCACATGGCTGACCAGGAATCTCTCCCACTCTTACCATCTGTTGTTGCACATGTTGGAAGGTTTTGTAGGTTATTAATGGACCTGTCTGCCTTCATTTTGAATAAACTTTCTTCCTTTGGCCATCAAGTTCTTAGGTGGGACTTGAACTCAGAACTTCTGGCTCAGAGGCATGCATGCTGCCCATGAAGCCACATGACATCCCAAGTACAGATACAGCTTGGATAAATCAGAGAAAAGTGAGAAAATATTAAAGTAACTAAAGATTCAAGAAAATTAAAAATATGAACCTAGAACGATTCTGTTGAAAATTTCAAGTTCAGCAGATCATGAAGTAAGGAATATTGGATTCTAAACCTGTTACTTATTCCAGCTGACTTTCCTATTCATTGGCGAGGCAAGTCATTCTGTCCTTTGCTGTTTACTTGCTGAAATGTTTACATGGAGAAGGATGCTGCCTACTCCTTTTGGCTGCTGCAGAAGAATGCAATTTGCTATACATTAAGTAGCCTAGCCTCCAGTCACAGGCATTTTTGATGCTGGGAACTTGCTGACATTTTCAAAATGTAGAAATATATGCAGGATCAGCATAGCAAAGGCCAGTTAAATGGTCTTCTTATACTTTGTGACTCACAGAGTAATGCAGCTTGGTGAACAAGTTTTCATTATTTTGGATGATATTTATTAGGCCTCAGTCCTTAATGTCAAAGCCACCCCCTCCCACCCACCATGAACATGGACTATTTGATGGTTCAGAAACAGAAACTGCAGGAGAGAGAACTTCAAGAAGGGCATTTGTTCAATGGTCCTCCCATTGAATTGGGAGGACTCTGTGGATCATATTATTCAGGTCTCACTACAGAACAGGAGCATGATGATGACAATTGCTCTGCACACCAGGGGCAAAATTTTCCCATCCGACCCACCATGGGAATCATAGTGGACAGGACACGGACCACACAAAGGTCCGTTGACCTTGGGTGGAATTTTCTGGTCTTGGGTCGAGCACGCTGGAAAATCCCACCGTCGAACTTTTGTTCTGGTTTTGCTTTGTGTTTTGAAGATATAATTCATTTGATAGATAAAGGGAAGTCTAACTGAAGTATGAAGTGCATTATGTATCAGCTACAATATAGTTGCAGCTTTTGTGAAACTGATTTTTTGTTAGGCTAAATCTGAATAGTTTCAGAACAAGTCACCAGGAATGAATAAAGTTTGCAGGACAACCTTTTATTCAATGATAGAAAATAACTGGTTATCTTGCCTGAAACATTTTCCCCCTCAATTTTCTCTGCTGAAGGTGTAGTTCAGTATGCTGCCTTCCAAATATTGCCAATGTATAGGCAGGATTTTCACCCGATTACACTAAATGCAGGAGCAAGTCTGAAAAACAACATTCTATCCATCGGCTGTAATGGTGGATTTACACACTACCTCATCTGCTCCCTGCCATATTAATTATGCATGCACAGGAAACACACTGGACCATTTGCAGGTGGCTTCTGATTTGCCTGTCCTGTTTGTCAACTCATGACTTCCTCACTCTTGGCGCTATACTTAAAGTTCAGCTATGTACAGCCTTCTCAATTTTGGCTGTCCAGGACTGCTCCATTGAAGGCATGGCCCCAAAACCCATGAAGATGGCAGCCTCCAAATTCAGTGACCCCTCAGTGGAGCTCCTTCTGGATGCAGTCAAAGCTCACCACCATGTCCCCTTCACCCACTGACTACAGCAGGTCCAGCAAGGTAACCAATCCAGCTTGGAAGGCAGTGGCAGCGATGATCAGTACCAACATGGTATAGAAGAGATCAGCCACCCAGTGTATGAAGAAATTAAATAATCTCATCTGTGTGGCCAGGGTATCAACCATCTCAGCACTCTTAACTCACACACTCACAAGCCCATCACATGTTCACTGACATCTCACTTACCGCCAGCTCAAGGGACACCACCACTCACTCTCTCACACACACCTTCTCATCTCCATCTGGTGTCATCTCCTTTGGAGCTTGTATCCTCATCCCAACCATGCCTCCATTCACCACCAATACTGTCTTGTCATATGCCCTGGCATGCATCTTGCTCACACTCCATCTCTGTTTGTGCAGGTCAAACTCACACACAAACCCAGGGCAAGATCCCAGATTGGGGGTAGAGTGCTGGAAATCAAGACCACCTTTCAGTCCAAAAATTAAAGCATAAAGCTGGCCAAAGAAGGCCGACTGTGCCTGCGCCAATGCTGAGGAGAGTGGCACACACCCAAGTGAGGTTTGTGCACCAGCACATCTCTCAGACAATCATACTGTGAGTACTTTGCCCTGTTTTAGAGTCACCTGCCATGCACTAATTAATTCTCCTTTCCTTCATAACCACCCCCCACCCTGGCAAAACTTCCCCCAGGGCAACTAGCAGCAAAAGCCTCAGCTCCAGCCTCAACAACACCTCAAACGAGGAGCCAAAAGACACCATTGCAGAAGAGCTGTCACACTCAGCGTACATCCATACCCTGCAGCATCGCAGAGACACACATCTCAGTTGGACTTGGTTGTAGAGCAAGATTTGGGGTCACACACTAGTGAGCACAGTGCACAATCTGGTCCACAGCAGGCGGAGGTAGGGACATCCGAGGTTGCTGGCACTTGGAGGACTGCTGGAGGCCACAATTCTGTTGCGTCTGAGTCAGATGACGAGTTTCCTAACTCAGTCTTCCATCAGTTAGTGATGCTGCAGTGACAATCACAGGAACTTCAGGAAGGGATACCAGCTGCATTCCTCAGTTTTCCTGTGCCTGTCTCCTAATTTGGAAATGCACATACAGCTGATCTCCAATCCACCTGCATAGTCCTCACCAACAGAGTATCATCTCATTTTAATTTTGTCCTGCACCATCACTGCAGGCTGGAAGATGGTGGTGCAGAACTCTCTGCCAGTGCAGCTTGGATCGTCCCTGTGTAAGACTGGAAACTTCTTTTTCCTGGAGAAGCTTAATGTTCAGGTTTTACTCCCTCATAGACCTCTCATTCTGCCCCTTGTACTCCTAGATCCTATTTTGTTTAATGTGCATATCTATTTGTTAGCCCCTGAACATTTTGATATGGATGGGCCTATGTCCCATTTGGAATTCCCGTTTTCCCATTTTGAGGCCACTTACATAGTTAAACATATACCAAGATCACCCCCCCCAGCCCCAGCATATTCCCTTAAATATCCCCACAATGCCTTTTCCCAATCTGAAAACTGCAGGTCCCTCCCATAACTGAGTATGCCAACTGCATCCATTATAATTCCAGAGATCCCATAGAACGAAGTATAATATATTATATCCACGTCCTGTGCATAATATGCCGGGCATAACGTAGACTGCACTGATGTTCTCTCTGGTTTGAAACAAGGAGAGTCTTTGCAAGTTCAAAAAGTAAACTGAAGAGCTTTTTTACTCTTTGCTGCTCCCATTCTGGCCCCAAGTGGCTTATTTCAATCTGTAACATTCTCTCTCCCCATCCTGGTGCTGAGGATGCTAACTCTCCCCATCTCGCCAGTCATGTGTCTGAGTGCAACCATCCTCTCTTGTACCTGCTGGCAGAGCTTTAGCCCTGCAGCTCCTTTTCCTGCTTTTCAGTTATCCCCGCTTACCCAGCACAACCCTAACCCTGCAGCACATTAGGCCACCCTCGTCTTACCCCTGGTCTTGTAGTGGTAAGTGCCTGTGACAATCCCCTGAAAGTGTTGTGGTGCTGCCTTGCAAAGCCTGGTGCTGATTCATGAGCACTATGTGATGCAAGACAGGTGGACTAATCTTTAAGAGATCAGTGAAGTGCAGGTCACCAGGTACATGTTATTTGTGCACCATTGTGAAACATTTTATTCCAATTGCACGCCAATGTGCTGGATGATCCAGCTTGGGGGAATGATTCGACAAGAAGTCCTTATAATAAGGTGCAGATGTATTGAAATGTTGTTCCTGTCATATTGTGGCTGGAAATGCTGGAATGCACAATCACGACCTGGTTTCACAGCAATGTAGAGATATTTTCCACTCCCAGCCTCATGATGCCTACTGCAAATGGGAGCAGAAAATCCCAATTTATGTTTTATTCATGTCTGGGCCTAAATGGCAAGTGTTGACAAATTGTTTGAATATAAAGCCTACTCCTGATAATTCAATGTCAACTTTAGTGATTTTTATTGCAATTTGAATTATTCAGTTATTCAATTTAGCAACTTTAAATTTGAATTGGTTACAGAGCTTGGAGAATAGGATGCCAGTCAGGAGAGCACAGGGATTATAACAACAACTTGCACTTATATAGCCCTTTAATGGAATAAAAGATCCCAAGGCGCTTCATGGGAACATTGTAAAACAAAATATGTCAAGCCTGGAGGTGAAAAAGCCATGGAGGAGGGGTTTAGCAACTATGAATTTTGGTAGGGTTAGAGACAGGAAATGTTACAAAAGTGGACATAACTGGCCTCTTGTTAGAAAGGACATGGGAGCTCAAGTCAGGGTCAAATTGGACACCAAGATGATAAACAGTTTCATTCAACCTAAGAAATTTGAGTTCATATGGAAGGTAACGTTTAGTGAAAAGAATTAAATCAGACAGATAACCAGATTTCCTGTTTGCATGCATCTGCCAACATGTAACCAACTGTTTCCTTGGACATAACACACCTTTGACCACATGGCGATTAAGCAGTGGTCGGTGCGTAATGCCCTTGGGACCCTGAGAGAAAAAGAGATGGCGGATCCAGTCGGATGGTTCCCTGAGCAGACTGTCAGTGTCATCTGACAGAACGCCTCATCACCAGAACACACAAATAAGCACCAAGATCTGGCTTGGCTGGTGGTGAGAAGGGCGCTCCCCATCAGATCCTTTATGCATGCTCGAGGTCTCAACATCACCGCATGCTGCCCTCGAAGCGGCTGCGGGGCTGATGAGACAGTCGCACACCTCCTTGTGGAATGTGCCTTCGCAAAGAAGGTCTGGAGTGAGATGCAGTGGCATTTGTCGAGGTTTGCCCTGAGCAGCTCAGTGATGCAGGACTCTGTGCTCTACGGGCTGTTTCCAGGGACACACACCGAGACAAATATCAACTGCTGCTGGAGGGTCATCTACTCGGTGAAGGGCGCACTTTGGTCCGCCTGAAACTTGCTGATCTTCCAGTTGAAAGAACTGTCCTCGATCGAGTGTTGCAGACTGGCACATTCCAAGGTCCAGGACTACGTGCTGAGGGACGTGCTGAAGGTTGGGGCAGCCGCCGCAAAGGCACAATGGGAAAAGGCCACACTGTAAGGCCTTTTAACGGAGGCAGACCGAGGGCCCGGGAACTGCAGAATACCTTCGGCCTGCGTAACTGTATGCCAATCTGAGAAATAACGGCACACAGTAAAATTTGAGGCATGTATATAGTTTTAAGTTTTGAAATGTAATGACTGTAATTTGTATACAACTGTAAAAAGGTTTTTATTCTGCACTGTTTGCAATTTTTAGACATGTAGATTTACAATAGTTTAATTGAGATTTTTATGAATAAAGTATATTTTTGAAAAAAAAACCCTACCTGGGAGTGAGTATAACCTGCCTTTTCTGGGTCTGTACCAGCATAGAAGCAAATGCCAGGCTATGCTATCTGTAGAATGGACACTGCAGCTATCCAAAACAAGAGTGCAGTCAAGTCCCATTCCGGACCTTGAGCACAAAAATCAAGTGCAACTGCAGGAGTGCTGCATTTTTG
Source organism: Carcharhinus amblyrhynchos (assembly GCF_965287045.1). Taxonomy (NCBI): domain Eukaryota; kingdom Metazoa; phylum Chordata; class Chondrichthyes; order Carcharhiniformes; family Carcharhinidae; genus Carcharhinus; species Carcharhinus amblyrhynchos. The sequence continues at coordinate 103,597,668 of NC_137326.1, forward strand.
GAACTGCCAGTTTTTGGATGAAGCTTTTTTGGGTGGATGTAAAAGATCCCATGCCACAATTTTGAAGAAGAGGAGATGAGTTTTCTCTGGTGCCCTTGTCAATATTTATTCTACAATCCATCCCTACAAGAACAGACTATCAGTCATTATCACACTACTGTTTGTCGAGCTATCTGTGTGCAAATTAGCTGCCACATTTCCTACATTACAACAGTGACTACACTTCAAAAATACTTCATTGACAGTGAAGCACTTCAGGATATCATTTGGTCATGAAATGTGCTGTACAAATCTGTCTTTCTTTTTATAACATTCAGCAGTGGCAAGGAAGAGTAGAGGATGATACGAGGGAGCGAGATGACATTGGAACTCAAGAGGCTGAGAAGTGGGGGAGCAGGGGCAGTCAGTAAATAGGGACATTGTGAGAAAGGCTCAACCTTTACAGTCCTTAAGCATTTAATGCTACAATGACACTTAGCTTTGTGATGGAAATTGGAAGAATATAAAAAATCATTAAAAATATTTATATCTTTTCTGAAAGCTTTAAACACGTTTTGCTCAGGATCAAGTTTCTTTGCAGCTATCTAATTTGCTTAGAATCAGATATTAAATTGAACTGTCATTCATTCAAAACTTGTAACAGGACCTCAAAAGGTCATATAATCTCCCTGGGGAATTATTTTACACTCTATTGTGCTAAACTAATAGTTAAAATTTGAAAGAGCTTTATTTGTGACTGAAACTAAGATTATCAATGATATTTTGCTGTTACCTCTAAAGGCATTCCTACAGGACTGGGTCAGGCACTGACTGTGGGATGCAAAAAGGACAGCTGATTCATTTGGTTCTGAAGACAAGTTTGAATCATGCCTAAAATGAGTATTAATATGAGCCCCGAGAAGATAATTAACTAGCTGGAAAACGAATGTGTTCTCAGAAAGGCTTTATTATCTGTGAACTTATGTACTCTTCATAAATTGCATTGTCACAAAGTTGTTGCATTTTGAAGTTAAACACATTGGAGGAATCTTGAACCTGCCAGGGTGGGAGCATGTCAATGTGTGTGGGATGCTAAAATATCAAAAAATGCCGGCATGTCAGAATGCTGATAGGAACCTTCCTGATCTCATGGGAAACTCTTGTAGGTCAGGCAGGTCTGTGACTAACATAAACTAACTGCCACTTAACTGCATCACTAACTATGAATTCTGGCTTTCTAATGAGCAACAGGAGGAGCAGCAGCAGCCACAGCTTCCTTCTCCTCAGCCAACTATTTCTCCACTGGGCTCCATACAGTTCAAGATCATGGTGGGTGATAACCCTAGCATAGGGTAGCCAGGCAGAGGATTCACTTAATTAATATGGTTAAGCATCAGTGTCTTTGGAGGCTCAGACTTTTACGTCAGGTTGGTACTGACATTTGCAACCTTCTGGAAAGTTTAAGTTTATAGATGGAAGATGATCTCCTTCCTACTGGACCAGGTAGACACACAATGCCATTGTTGATAAAGGTCATCCCAGCATTAATTTCTTCTCGCTTCTTGGGGATCTTCATCTATAGAATCTTAAAATCTGTGAACAAGATTCCATGCTCTCAGGGGCAACCACTTATATCCGCTTTGATGCTGATGAAACTAGAAAGAATGGGGACAGTGGAAGGGAATGGTTGGATTTGGTTTAGATTTGGATTCTCACAGCTGCAGGGACTGATGGTCTTCACACATGTGGCAATCAAGGCACCCTTGGATAAACTAGCAGTGTTCATCAATCAAAAGGGGTTCCACTCCATTAATGTGCAGTTGGTATGCGACCATCAAAAAATTGTTGTGCATATGATTGCAAGATATCCAGAAACAAGTCATGATACCTTCATTCTGTATCGTTCAAGTCTCCCACAAATATTTGCATCTTGCAGCAGTTGGTTCCTTGGCAAAGAGAGCTACCATCTAAGGATGTAGCTAATGTTGCTTATGAGGACTCCTACCACTGATACCCAGGAAAGGTATAACAGAATCCATAGAAACACAAGGGTTGTCACTGAGCAAGCCCTCAGGATACTGAAGATGTAACTCTGATGCCTGAATAGATCTGGGGGAAGCCCTTCAGTATGCACCAGAAAGGGTGTTCAGAATTAATTGTGGTCTTCTGCTTCTTGCACAACATAACCCAGGTGTCAGGACTGCAGAAGGAGGATGGAGATGACTGCTCTGCATTTTCAGAGAAGGGGGAGGAAGAGAAGAAGCAAAAAGAGGAAGAGGAGAAGGAGCTTGATGTGGTCAGCATACCTGCAGTCACTCACTTAGCTGCCAGCGATGCTCAGGACAAACCCATTCAGGTGCACTTCAGCTAATCTGAATGCAGCCACTAGACACACCAATACAGAACCCACTGTGCCTCCCCAACCCCACAAGCTCCCAGCAGAAAGTGACAACTCCATCCCTATCATGATTATCTTCTTCTCTTGTTGTACCACTTCCACCAAGACTGAAGGCCACTTGGCGGGAATAGGATTTTATGATTCCTTTACAGATTGATAACTTTAAAACTGGATTTTACTTCCAGTGACCAACTTAAAGGTTTATGAAGGCATGAAAAAATTTCAGACTTTTACCATAACAGGCAAGTTAAATTCAGGATAGACTAAACATTACTAAGTAGGTAACTAATACTCTAAAATACAGAAAAGGTAACCCTTATTAAAATCTTAACATGAACCAATAACCCAACAGTGAATATATATGTTACAGGATGATTGCCACAGAATTTCACGGTAATCATGTTTCCCCTGGCTGAAGGGATCTAGAACGAGGGAACATCATTTCAGAATAACAGGTAGGCCATTTAGAACAAAGGCGAAGAAGAATTTCTTTGCACAAAGGAGGGAAAATCTTTGAAATTCTCTTCCCCAGAAGGTGTGGAGACTAATTCATTGAGCATCATTCTCAGCTTTCAATAGGGTAATATACCTCCACTTTGCTGAGTCAAAACATTCAGCGACCACTGAATTTCCTTTCCTTTGACTTTTGCAAATTCTTGAACTGACTTTCAGTAATAAAGCCCAATGTGGAAATTCCTTCTCCCGGCTTTGACAGGGTGAATTTTCCTGTGTCCTTAGGTCACTACAGACAAGAACAAAGATAAGTATAGCACAGGAACAGACCCTTCAGCCCTCCAAGCCTATGTCCATGGGAGAACATGCAGACTCTGCATAGCCAGTGACCCAAGCCAGGAACTGAATCTGGGTCCCTGGTGCTATGAGACAGCAGTGCTAGCCACTGTGCCACTGTGCTGCCCAGAAATAAATTCTAATGGGAGTGAATTTGCTGTACACGTCTTATATATAATCTACTATACTCATTAGATAAAGCAAGGGCGTATCCATTCTGTTTTAAGTACATTGTTTAAACTCTTACCTAACAATCTCTCCAGCACTGAAAATTAATGTTTACAGGTATAGAATCTCATTCCTGAAGATTTTAGTTATTCTAGATATAAAAAACAAAGATAAAAATTGTTAAACAAAGATTTCATTTTTACTTTTTTGTTCGTCTCATTTATCTCTCTCTCTTAATCGATCTTTCTGTCACCCTCTTGTTTCACTTTCTATATCTGATTTTGTGTTGCTCGCTAGTGATTCTTCAGCCTGATTGGTTAGGAGATGCATAGTCACTTGTCCTGTCTAAACAGGTCACAGGAATCCTATGATCAAATGCCCAAAGGAAATAAGTCATAAATGTGTCATAAACAAATATTGCTATTTGTTTACCATTGAGAGCAAAATCTGGTCCATTGTGATACATTTATGTCTATGGTGATCTCAAGTCTGTCAATTAAAAATATATGACCAAGTACCACTATTCTCAATGTGCAGTGCTATCTATCTCTGATATTCTTAAATAAAGGAGTATTTGTTAATGCATCTTTAAGACTGACTTCATCCATGATGATTTAGGCTAGTGTAACTAAATTGCACTTCACTTAGTTTTGGTTTGCATCCATGTTGTAATACTGGTTTCCTTTCACAAAGATTAACAAAATCCTATGTGAGACAGTTCAAAGTCCAAAAGTGAGTTATTAGTCTTACATGTCCCAGCAATGAATGGTAGATTCCAGACAAATTTCTTGCTGTGCATAGATGAGGAAAGGGCAGGACAAGATTAAAGATTGAATGATACCCCTTGCCTTATATTAATTAGGCTTTCAGGTGCAATATTTATGGCATGTTTATGGGATTTACCATTTCACAAATCTTTTAAAATAATTCTCATTCTGATTTGTAAAAGTTGTTCGCAATCATTTTCAAAAAAATCAGTTTTGGGCATATTGTATGATGAAAACTGTATGCATATATCAAAAGGTGAAAAGATCAAATGCAAATATTGAATTTTTTGTACAATTTATGTACACTTTACAAGTTTGAGTTGCTCAGGGATTTTCTGCTACTTTTATATGGATCGTATCAAATAAAATGTTAGTCCTTAGCACAAACAATTAAGGTTTTATGTTCAAAATGTTTTTCTACAAAAAAAAATTTGCAGGGGAAGCAAATCTGAATGTTAGTTGTACACTGGGCATTCACCCAACCAATTCAAAGGAAGCCTTCAGTTGTATTTGATGCTGCAAAATATACATTAAAAATGGATAAAATATCCAAGTTCAGATTGTAAAAAAAAGGGAAAAAATCTGAAATGCAATTTCTAGTATTTATTTTTTGGGGAAGAATATACTAATTTACAAAATGTAAAACCATGGTTTCTGTATGCTCATTTACAGATATTTACAAATAATTTTTCAAAATGATGTAATTAGCACCAGTTTCTCCATCCACTGTGTAACATTATCAGTAATTATCTTGTGTAGTAAAAAGAAGTAGCTCCGTTTAATCTTGAACATACAAAATATTTCCTACAATACATTTGCTTGTATTCCTTTCATGCCTTGTTCTATTTTTAGCCACTACTTAACACCAAGGGAGTGTAACATCACAGAATGATGTCCTTATGTAGCTCCATATGATGAATTCATCTCTTGTGGATAGATTAGAATACTCAGAATCAGAATACTCAGAATCACAAAATGTCTTTGATAAAGAATTTAACATTCTATATATAGTTATGTTACTTTAAATCATTCCAAATGAGTATACAGCAATTATGATTTTACATTTTGTAAATCAAGACATTATTATTCCCCAAAAATTAAATAGTTGACATTGCACTTCAGACTATTTCAAATTTTTACAATCTAAAAATATTATTTTAATTGCTATACCTAAATATGCTATATTCATTAGGTATAAATTATGGAAAAATAAGAAAAAATAATTGAGAAATTCCAGTGATGCTAAAGGGGTAAGAGAACCTCGCAAGAAGCTTCTCACAATCCCTTAAATGCAATAAGCTTCCTGGCTGAAGCCTGCTTTTTTAGTAATATACATGATTAGTCGGCTTTTGAACATTTTGTCCTATTTTTGAACCATATTTTTATTGGTGATGTCTGATAATGATGTTTGACAGCACACATTATGTCTTTGATGTGTGAAGCTGTTCACAAAAAGGGAGTTAATGTTTTAACATATTGACAAATGAATAGAATAGCGCTTTACTTATTGCTAGCTACGAATTACCTCAGTTGTTTCAATAACCAATTAATGGTTGAATGCAGCAAAGAAAATAACTTGCAAAATAAACTATATTTATTTTTATGCAAGTCAATTGAATGAAGAATATTAAAGCTTTGTGTGCACTGCAGATTAGATTCGTAGTTGCAATGTGAAAGATCGTGCATGTGGCAGTGCTCAAAGGTGGTATGTGTTATTTGGGTTTTCTGGCTGCAGATCTTCTGTGATGTTAGAGGAAGGTCTGTACAACCCACCTATGTGAAAAACACCTTGCTGGCCTGAACTGGTGGGCTGAAATCTTCACCGAGCCTCAATGCTAACATAATGGTGGTCAATGAGATCTAGCTTTCCTATCCACACCCAGTTACCTTAGTTATCAGCAAAAATCTGTCTCCAATTGTGCCTTTGCAAATCTGTTTTGTAAGATTGCCTCCCAAGAAATTGGTGCTGTCTGGATGTAAAGGACTGCCTTTGAAGGCATCATTGTCTCCAGAGACACTGTAATATAAACAATACATTGTTCATTTGGGACCCAAGGCATCACTGTGTTGCTCATTACTTTAATATTTAGAGAATGATTAAACACATTTTAATGTAGTGTAAGGCACCACAGTTGTGCATTAGATTATTGCAATCCATTTACTATCTTGCAAGCTGATTAGCTATGTAGATAACATGAATCGAAATCTATATCACCATGTTTACGAGTTCTCAAATCAGCAACATAGCATTTCTGTTCACTCAGTGAGGAGTGCATGTTATCTGCACAAGTGCAAACAGCACTAACCTAAAAGTACCTACCTTTGGGGTTATTAGGTGCAGATTAACAGGGCCAGGTTCAAGGACCTCCAAACACACACTGTGGTACTGCTGGAATTTGATGACTGTGGTTAAGACTGCATTGCTTAACAATGCAAAACACTAGTAATCTTCCTGCTGTTCATCCAGCAAGAATCACTTAATCATTGGCCTGTAGGTTTATCTGGGTGTGGAAATGCCAGCATTGGACAGAGGTAAGCACAATAAGAAGTTTCACAACAACAGGTTAAACTCAATGGGCTTATGTGGCAGCACAAGCTTTCGGAGCACAGAAGCCACAACATCTTCTCCGGAACCTTCAACATGTCATTGATGAAGAAGGACATCTCGCCAAAGTCATCCCCACACCCCCACTTCTTACCTTCAAACAACCGCACAGCCTCAAACAGATCATTGTCTGCAGCAAACAACCCAGCTTCAGGAGAACAGTGACCACGACACCACACAACTCTGCCACAGCAACCTCTGCAAGACATGCTGGATCATCGACACAGATGCCATCATCTCACATGAGAAAACCATCCACCAGGTACACAGTACATACTCTTGTGACTCAGCCAACATTGTCTATCTGGTACGCTACAAGAAAAGATGTCCCGAGGCGTGGTACACTGGGGAGACCATTCAGACACTACGACAATGGATGAATGAACACTGCTCAACAATCACCAGGCAGGAGTGTTCCCTACCAGTCAGAGAACACTTCAGCAGTCACGGGCATTCAGCCTCTGATCTTCGGATAAGCATTTTCCAAGGCGGCCTTCATGACACACGACAGTGCAAAGTCGCAGAGCAGAGATTGATAGCCAAGTTCCGCACACATGAGGACGGCCTCAAACGGGATCTTGGGTTCATGTCAGACTGTCTGTAACCTCCCACAACTTGCCTAAATCTCACTAACTGTCCTGGCTGGAGACAATACACACCTCTTTAACTTGTGCTTGGTCCTCTCTCCACTCACATTGTCTGTACTTTAAGACTTGATTACCTGTAAAGATTCGCATTCCAACCATTACCTTGTAAATTGAGTTTGTGACTATATATGCCTTGTTTGTGAACACAACACCCACTCACCTGATGAAGGGACAGTGCTCCGAAAGCTTGTGCTGCCAAATAAACCTGTTGGACTTTAACCTTGGGTTGTGAGACTTCTTACTGGCTTTGTCTGGAGCCAGGCAGAAGAAATCAAGGTCAGTGGATACATCTAACCCAGCATACGGTTTAGGTTTATTTAATAATGTCACAAGTAGGCTTACATTAACACTGAAATGAAGCTACTATGAAAATCCCCTAGTCGCCACCCCTAGTTGCTGCACTCCAGAACCTGCTCGGGTACACCAAGGGAAAATTCAGCATGGCCATTGCACCTAGCCGCATGTCTTTCGGATTGTGGGAGGAAACCAGAGCACCCAGAGGAAACCCACACAGACACAGGGAGAATGTACAGACTCCGCACAGACAGTGACCCAAGCTGGGAATCAAACCCGGGTCTCTAGCACTGTGAGGCAGCAGTGCTAACTACTGTGCCACCTTGACCTGTTTCAAGTTCCAGCTGACCAAGTCTGCCACAATGGATTAACTAGATATTTTGCTTATCTGTTACCTTGCAACAAACACTACTCAGCGACTCCCAAGGTGGATAATCACTAGTTATTTCTTCGACATTGGACAAGCTGAGGTTTGAGCATGATACAGTGAGGAAGCTATTTCAACTTAGGAAGAGAAAAGAAATTAGAAGGCAATTCACTGTAATCTGTTGTCACACACTTTCTTTGGGTGATTCAAGATGGCATTAATAGAGTGCAAGGTGTAGCAAGACTTAAAACGATGAGGGATAAAGTTAATTTATACAATGTCACAAAATTGAGCTGGAGGAGAACATTTTAATTAACATCTGCCAATTGTGTCAGCTCTTTCAATGCTGCATCTCATTTATGTGAAAATTTGTTCACTTTTCAAAAAATGCTGATGACAGATTAATGGCCTTATACGTATGTATCAAATACTTTCAGGTCATAAGTATACAATTAATTTGTTTCAAAGATGTAGACACAACATTAAAATTTCCACATCACTTGAGTGCCTTGGAATTGCAACTGTCCAAATCCAATTTCCGCATAAAACACTCATTTCCAATGCCAGGTTTGAAAATCCTCAGAGATTCACACATGCTTGTCTGCCCAATCCCCTTTCACTCCTTGTTGCTATTTTTAGAAGGCTTTTTGTTACCAGTCAGGAGATGAATGATGATACTGTGCACTTCCCAAAAGCGAACACTGTGACGTCAATCAATATTTCTGCATCCAAGATTAGAAGAAATCCGTGCAATATTTCTGAAATTTAGACGGGGCTATCTTATAAGAACATAGATGACAAGAAAGCTGTTCCCATAAAGCGGCAGATCACAGAATAGGGAGTTTCACAGTCACAATGAACATTTTACCTAGTCATGCTCTTTTATTTATCCATTCTGCTTGATTAAATGTTGGTTTGCAGATGATGTAACAGATCACGAACTCTTTAAAATAATTTGCTTCTCTTACTAAAATTACACTGTTGTGTTTGACTTTGCAGATACAGGCAGAGAAAGAAAAGATAATGATTTACTCTAAATATGTAGATTAACAGTATTCATGCAGGAAGTACATAATTCCCCAGAAGCTTAAGTTAAGATCCTTTTTGAAAGGACACTTTTTTTTATCAACAATGTCAAAGGTTAGCTACAAAAAAAGGTTGAATTATTAAAATCCAAGGGAACATCTTAATGGCACAGAACGATTTATTTCCATGATTTGCATAAAAGCTGATGCTAACTCCGTTACCAGATAAAGTGGAAACTAGCATATTTGGGAAAATGCATGTTTTAAGTGATTTTTGACAAGGTACCTCACAAGAGGTTATTGCAAAAGGTAAGGGAGCATGGAGTTGGGGGTAGGGTGTTAGCGTGGATAGAGGATTGGTTGTCAAATAGGAGGCAGAGAGTGGGGGTTAATGGGTGCTAATTGGATTGGCGGTTGGTGACTAGTGGAGTGCCCCAGGGGTCGGTGCTGGGGCCTCAGCTATTTACCATTTATATAGATGATCTGGAGGAGGGAACCGAGTGTATGGTGTCGAAATTTGCTGATGACACCAAGATTGGTGGAACGGCAAATTGCGCGGAGGGTGTGGAGAGTCTGCAGAAGGATCTAGGTAGGCTGGGTGAATGGGCCAGGAACTGGCAAATGGAATTTAATGTTGGCAAGTGCGAGGTGGTCCACTTTGGTAGGAATAATGGTAGGAAGGACTATTACTTACGTGGCGAAAAACTGCAGCAGGCGACGGTGCAGAGGGACCTCGGGGTCCTTGTGCATGAGTTGCAAAAACCCAGCCTGCAGGTGCAGCAGGTGGTCAGGAAGGCGAATGGGATGCTGGCCTTCATAGCGAGGGGGATTGAATATAAAAGTAGGGAGGTCTTGCTGCGGCTGTATAGGGCATTGGTGAGGCTGCAGCTGGAGTACTGTGTGCAGTTTTGGTCGCCGCACTTACTCAAGGATATTTTGGCCTTGGAGGGAGTGCAGAGGAGGTTTACTAGGCTGATACTGGAGTTGAGGGGGTTGAGCTATGAGGAGAGGCTGAATAAACTAGGCTTGTACTCGTTAGAGTTTAGAAGAATGAGGGGAGATCTCATTGAGACATAAAAGATGATGAATGGGATGGATAGGATAGAGGTGGAGAGACTCTTCCCGCTCAGAAAGGACAGTAGGAGTAGGGGGCACAGCCTCAAGATTAAGGGGGGGGGCGGTTTAGACGGAGTTGAGGAGGAACTTCTTCACTCAAAGGGTGGTGAATCTCTGGAATTCTCTGCCCGTTGAAGTGGTGGAGGCTGCCTCGCTAAATATTTTTAAGACGCGGGTTGATGGGTTTTTGATAAGCGAGGGGATTGAGGGTTATGGGGAGAGGGCGGGAATGTGGAACTGAGCCACGACAGATCAGCCATGATCTTATTGAATGGCAGGGCAGGCTCGAAGGGCTAGATGGCCTACTCCTGCTCCTATTTCTTATGTTCTTATGTTCTGTACATTTTGATGCCTCCTACTTCTTCCTTCTGACTTGTCATGCATCCTATGTCCCTGTTTCATGTTAGTTTTGATCATGTAATGCATCAATGTAGCCATGCATAATTATTTTGTTTAATTTTTCATTTATAGTGTTGTATTTTTAGACAGGAAAGCTTTCTGAGACTTCAAAGCTTTGTGGGGATTCAAACGAAGGCTTTGCAGAATTAATGTAACTTGAATTGCTTATGTGGTGGGGAAGGCAGTGTGAGAAAAGTTATTGGGGGCAATCTTCCCAAATGTCAAAAAAGTCTGAAAGCGGGAATATTGCACAACGGTCTTTTTTGGGAGAGTTCGCATTGCAATCTTCCCATACTCCGTCCGTTTTCCTGACGGCAGGGAGATTTGCGCCAGTTGGTGGGAGGGGGGAGCCTAAGTAAAGCCAATGAAGCCAGCTGCAGAGCGCTCAGGCTGCAGGGCACTCAGTTGTTATTGCGCAGGGCACCCCAATCTCCCAGTGAACCAGGAGACCTTTTGCAACCCCCCCTCCCCCAAATGTACATCGAGGGCATTGTCAACTCCTCCATACCAGCATGCATACTGCCCCACCCGGGCCAACCAATCCACCTACACACACCCCTCAGTGCCCGCCCCCTGCCATGCGGACCACCCTTGGCATCCCCCCACCCCCTGCCCTTGCATAGCCCGCACCTTGCAGAGCTCCCCCTCTTGCATAAGCCCACTCCGTCTTTGTCCTTATGCCCTCCCACCATAGCCCCATCTCCACAGGCCCCACCCCCTTAGCACTGCCCAGAGACACCCTATGGTGCTGAAGTGGACACTGCTAGGGTGTCAGGTGGCCACTACCAGGGTGCCACTGCCAAATGGGCACTGCTCAGCTATGCCCCCAACCACCCAGGGGCTTCAATGGCCTGTGATCCCCACAGCATGCCCATGGCATCTAATCTCTGCTGGTGGAGACCAGTACTGATTCTCTTCAGTGTGATGATTTCGAGAGGCCAGAAGATGCTGTGCAGGAGCAGGTATGTTGGCTTTCATTTATCTGGGCGTGAAGTCAATCTTGCCAGCAAAACAGCCCAGGAGGATAGCAAATGGCGCAAGTCGCTTTCTTATCCTCGCCCCTGATCTTCTCAGCTCACCACACTGATCAACTGATGCGGCAAGCTGGTAAGATCACCCCTATTATTTCTAATATCTTACCTTGTTAACTTTAAATTTTTCTTCTGTTTGCATGCCTTTCTCCAGGTAAGCTGATGTTTGTCAACTTTTTTCCAGAATCTGTTGCACAAGCGGTCTACACAAGGGATGCCTGAAGAAAGGACTATTTATGTCCAACAACATTGCTGCTAGTACAAAGAGAAAATCAGGAAAAGAAATGGCTTTCCCTCATGCCATCAAATGCTGAGCTGAAGCAGCGAAATAAATGAATGTTACCAGCAGTGCTACTCAATAGATCTTTTCTTGTGGCTGACCAGATTTTGTATCAAGGTCAACAAAGCACTTTTATGCTTTCTGGTTTGTAGAGAAATTCTCAGCCATTAGGAAAGGTCTGTAGCCAGAAATAAAGGTTGTCCCTGTGCAGTCATATTGTGCCACTATAGGAGCTATTGGGTCTGTTACACAGTATGAACTGGGTGAAGTTCACACAACGAAATGTTGCTGTCAGTCCCTTGATTTTAGGATAACAGCCGGAATTCTCCAGACCCGCACACCCCACCAGCAATGAGAACAGAGAATTTGGTGCTCAGCCAAATCTCCATTCACAGCAGCTGGACCGGATAATCCCAGTCGCAGGCGAGGTCAGAGAATTCCAGCCAACATCAACGTAAGGTTAAGAATTTCTGGCAAGGATCTTTATGTGACTGAACAAGCTGATACTTGATCTGCAGATCTTTAAACAGATGGAACCTGATGTCCTACAAGATAGTGGGATCCAGAGTGCAGAATTTGGTTCCTTTTCTTTCCATTACTGCCACTGCTCTGCCTCATCATTAAAACATAGAGACTCAAAGTGTGATGGAGCTTAATAAACGAGTTGCTGCTGTTCTGAATGATTGGTAGTAAGTTCCTCCCAATCATTAATGCTGTCATGCTTCAAAGAGAGTTTCAGAGTGTTGTTGAAGTGTTTTATTTGTTCTCCTCTGAAGTGTGGATCATTTGAGAATTCAGAAAACAGGGCCTGGCAGGGGAGATGGAAGATGTAGCAGCCATCCAGACACAGTGTCTACGCTATTGAAGCTGATTTTGCAGAGTTTGGTTGAATACTTGTGGAGCTGGCATCAAGAAGGACATTAGGGTTTGCTCGCTGGTGCTCTTACTGAATACAGAGAATGTAGACAAGTCATTACTGATGGAATTTCTCTAGTGCTTTTATGTGTCTTTGATACACAATCCAGGTTTCACTGCAGTACAGGAATGTGGTGACATCTGTTCTGTACACTCACACTTTTTTGCTTTGCAGAAGTCTTTGTTGTCAAACTCTCCATTCTTAAAGTTACAAAGCCAATGCTCAGAATGGACTGGGCAAACCCAAATCCATTCCTTCCTTGCTCCAAAAATCAAATTCAAAATCCAACTGATTCCAAATCAAGATCCCCACAAGAGAGACAAACAAGATCCAAGCTTACAGGCTGAGTCATTGTACCCAATCTTGGGCTTGACCTCACGCTTGATCTTAGCCAAAGGGACAGGTCGCTGCCACTGTTTGTAAAAGGCTGAATTGGCACAGCAAAGCTGTTTCAAACAGTTTTCTCATACAATCCTGCCATATATTTTAGAGAGTATCAATTTGATGTAATGGACCTGCAGGCCACTTCAAAATGCAACATAAGAAACTGATACAAACCTTTTGTTATAGATTCGACCAAGTTATGTCCTTTTCATTATATTGGATCTAAAGAGCTACCAGAAATTTTACTGTGTTTTTAGATGTAATCATTTGTACTTTTATGTCATATTAAAGCTAATTACTAATATGTTCGTTGTCTGGCAATTAATTAATGTTGCACTACAGTTTCAGATCAGGAATGTTTGGAATAATACAAAGCCGGCAGATTTCATACTAACCAGCTTCAAATCATTCTCTGGTCAGGCAAAACAGAGTTCCATGTAAGCAGGCCTGTTCAACTGGATAAGTTGGGGCAATTTTGAGCCCATGTTATCCATCAATATAAATGGTGACATGGGCCTGAAATCTTGCATGAGTTGGGAAGCAAGATTCTCACCGGCAATATCTTGTTTTATGATTTTCTGTGCCTCTTGCCTGTGATGTAATGAAGTTCACATCCATAAAGGATGGGGACCTTATTCGCGTAAATTTTACTAACATTAAATGTCAAGTTATAGGGCTTCTCTGCAATATGTTGTCCGTTCACTGAATATTTGTTAGCAAGGTTTATAACACGTTTTTCAAAACTTGAAGCAGTTGAGGGGAACTGGTTGGGGTGCCAGCATAAGTATTAGCCCAGGACACAGCCTCCTGGAACCCTACCATTGTCAAGTTGGCACAGCCTTCACTCCACTTGGGTTGAGCCATCTGTTCCCCATTAGTGGGGGGTTAATGTAAACCCCACTGGAGTGAACCATTCCTAGCAGGAAGGGAGAGGCTACTGAGCCCGGAGACTTCAGTCTTTGGCCCACAAATGGGATTTAAAATACACATTTCAATATTTAAATCAGCTCCATGCTAATTTCCAGTGCGGAGCTGGCGCCACCGGAAATCCAGGGCCTGGAGATGCATGGAGGCCATGGCGCCCAACGGGGAGCCTGATAAACGGCCTCTGCTTACGTCTCCCAGCCCCATCGCCCCCATGGAATTTGTCCCAGTTGTCATGATGATTGTAAATTGTGACTGAGTGATAGCTAACTATAACTTCATCAGCTAACCAAACACATTTGGACTGTTTAAAAGAGACTCTTATTCTTTCAAAGATGAGCAAATACACCCAACCTTTGGAATTGTAGGTTGACATTTTGTGGAAAGTTTCTATACGGACAGCACTGTATATGTGCCCTGACATGTTGCTCATGAAATTTCATACCTAGAAGTGTCAAGGTCCACTTCGAAAAAGAAGATAATAAAAATGGAGAGCACTGGACTTTACTCAACTGTAATCCCATCAAAACAATGAGGAAGTGCTTGCCAGCCAGGATATAAAACCAACAGACACTAAAAGTCTCCTATATAAATAAAGGAATCCCATCTCCTGTTGGTTTTGACTATCTTGTCAGAGGTTTTTGCAATGAAACGTCAACATGTGATTACTTATTCTATAACAATGACTATAGCAGACATGGTAATCAAATTCCTTTGGAGCGTAGAGCAAGCAGGACTTTAAGAACTGAGTTTGCTAAGCAGAGACAGAGGAATATGGAGAAGCTGCGATTGGAGCAGGGAAGAATCTTTCTCTCCTCCTGGGAATGTGTAGCCCCCAATTCAAGAAATCAGTGTATCCAAGATCTACCCCAATGAACCAAGATCATTATTTAATGACAACCTCTCTATATCTACCTCTCCAAAGAACTAGATAATTTAAATTGGTTGCAACATTTATCAATTTATGCCTCAAAGATAAACAAATAATTTTAATTTTAATTGGATTCTTAACTCTCCTTAACATTTGATACCTTTGTGTGTACAACATCATGTCTTTTATTATTTTATTCTCAGGGTTAGCAGCAAATAAACTTGCTCTTTCTTTTAACTGAAGAAAACCTCATTTGATTGTTTCCTTGGGCAGCACAGTGGTTAAAACTGCTGCCTCACAGCGCCAGGAACCCAGCTTCAATTCCCAGCTTGGATTACTGTCTATGCGGAGTTTGTACATTCTCCAGGCATCTGCGTGGGTTTCCTCCGGGTGTTCCGGTTTCCTCCCACAGTCAAAAGATGTGCTGGTTAGGTCTTTAGATCATGCTAAATTCTCCCACAGTATACCCGAACAGGTGCTGGCAACTAGGGGATTTTCACAGTAACTTCATTGCTGTATTAATGCAAGCCTACATGTGACACTTAAATAAACTCAAAACTTTAAAACTTCATTGTACACTACATAAATAGTAAAAGATATACTTGCATTCATTTAAAATAAATTTTAAAATATTTGTAGTGACCAACTGAGGAGGCCGAATAAAGGGGCCCATTCACTCTTCGTCACCTGGTTGTAAGGGGTTTTTTAGTATGTACATAATATTGCTGATGTGTGATACATTCATCTGACGTGTTATGTGATCCACATTGAGACAGGCAACCTTTGAAAAGAAATATCAATTTTCCAATGCAAAGAAATCACATAAGATATCATATTGTAAAACCTTTACTGTAACAATGTAGCCAAAATCAACATCAGTTAAACATTACTTAATCAGCAATGAATACATTAAATTACAGAAAAGGTACTCCCAATAACTTATTAACACAAACATTGCGTTGCGCCCGAAAACATGGTAAAGTTGGGTGTGAGGCCATTAATACGATTCGTGCCCACGTCCGCGCAGATTGCTACTTTACTGAAACCCGAGAATGGCAGTGATTCGATTTGCATCCTAAAAGGGAGCAATGGGGGTTGGGGTTGGGGGAGGTGGGTCAGATCATTCTCTGGTTGAGGGGTGTGGTGGAGGAGGAGGCAGGTCAGATGTATCTCTGGCAGGGGGAGAGGGGGAGAGGGCTGATCGTTGTCTGGTGGGGAGGGAGGAGGAGGCGGGCCAGATGTTCCTCGGCGGGGGGAGGGTGAGTGAGGCCAGATCATTGTCGGGGGGCGGGGAGGAAGAGGGAGGCCCAATCGGTCACTGGTGGGGGGGGGGGGCAGGGTGCAGATGGATATCCATAAGGGGGGGTGTTAGGGGGATCCGCTGCCACTCTGTGGGTGATCAGTGGGGGGTAGGGGGGGCAGGGGTGACAAACGGCCTGAGTAGTGGGATAGGATTGTTAATGGGGACAGTGATGTGTGTGGGTAGTGGGGGGGTGGTGGATAAGGGGGGCAGTGATATCTGTGGGGGCCATCGCTTCCGCTTTTTGCTTGCGGGTCACTTTCTCTGCTTTTCACGGCCCGGGAGAGATCTGACACAGGCGCGCTTTTTCAAATTTTTTTCCAACTGTGCATGCGCAACTCAGAGCTCCAATTGTTTCGGCCGCGCTAAGCCCCACCCACAGCGCGAATGGGACTGAAGGGATGGCTGAGTGCATATGGGGCTGCCTGAAAGTAGATTTCTAAGTCAGATCTGCATTATGCCCAGATTTAGTACTTAGAATGAAAATGGTAAAATTGGGCCTCATGTTTCTACATCAAAATGCACTCTCAGCAGAAATGCAGTCTTGTGTATGAAGCCCCAAGTACCTCCTGGGTTTAATTGGATCTCAGTTCTATCAGAATGAATCTTCAAGTGTCCTATTAAAGAGAGTTCTTTTTCTCAATCTTCTGAATCTACTGAATGGACTTCCAATGACAAACTACCCTTTGGCAACTCATTGTTCTTTAAATCTCAATAATTCCCATTTCTTCAAATCCAGCACTCTTTGCTAGTCAACCCAGAAGTAGTTATTTTCTTTTCCAAGGCATATTTGCAATTGTTCCGCATCTTCTTCCCCAATCTTTCTGTCTGACTCTCTCTGAGAGCCTGAGTCTGTACGCTTTGGGACTCCTCTACTTGGCCTTGCAGTTGCAGGAATGTCACTGACAACTCCTTCTGGTATTCTCCACTCTGCCTTCAAGCAGCCAAGGGACGAATTAGTCCAGAGGGACAGCTATGTCCTTGGATCCTGCACACCCCTAACTGTTCAATCCCTGAGAATGTTCCTGCCTCCTGCCTCCATCTGATGTGCGTAAAAAGCAGTGCGATGCTCACCAGATAGTGACCTAGAAGCCTGTCTGTTAAGTTCGTCCATCGAGGTGTTTGTCTCTATGATGGTGGATGATATGGGTGAGAGCTGTGGTGCTTCATCCATGTCGTCCTCCTAGACCTTCTGCAAGTTCATTTGGGAGTGGGCAGTGGGGCACTGCTTGTAGATGGACCAGGCTCTTTGACTGATGTTCCTGCAAGGCAAGGGGTATGGTTTCAGTACATGGCCTGGTCAAGGGTTTGGAAAACAAAGTTCTCACTTCTGACTGATCATCTCATTTGTGTAGTGGCTCCTCACTTTTCTCCCACACTCGTAGTGCAGGCTCACACCTGCTCCTTCCCATTGAGCTCCATGGCCCTCTCCTCAAATGGAATTAGGATCCTCAGCTTGAAATATTCCAGAACTCACTTTCTCTCTCTCTTCAGTTGTGGGCTATCTTCTCCTGCTGGGACACAAAACAGGATAATGTGAGCTGGATGCCTGGTGGATCACAGGTGGATAACAACTGGCATTTGTGGGCACTGCCCCTGAGCAGGAAGTGCTTTTGATGAGGAGTGCCAGATGGGGTGTGGGGTTTAAGAATGATTCTGGGGGGCCAGGTGCATGGAACCTGTGAATTGGCGGTTTGTGGGTTCCAGTTTACATTCATGGGATGTTGGCAGGGTGGAATGCGAAGAGGACACAGGGAGCACTTACTCTTGCTGATCGTAGTAGGTCATTCATCTTCTTCCTACATTGCACTCCTGTCCTCTTGGTCATGCTGTTGGCACTGACCAGTGCTGCCATCGTCTCCCAGAAGAAAATTGCCACTTTGCTGGAGGGCGTCTTACCAACGCAAGGATATATTGTTGCCTGCCTGTCCTACTCAGTATCTAGTGTACAGGATAGGGTCCCCTCCATGAACCCAAGAGCTGGTTTTATTATTACCATCCTCCTGGCTTGAATGAGAGTAAATGCTGTGCAGCCATTTAAACAAAGTGCTCAGGTAATCCCTGGGGTGGGTGATTCAGACACTTTGCACCTCAGGTGTGGTGTTTTCACAGGGGAAAAAATTTTCAAAGTGCCTAAAGATCCTAATTATACCGGTGAGTCAGTGGGAATCGCACTGATTCTCTCACCAGAAATGACACTTTGGACAGGATTTTACTTCACTTGAACATCCCACCCGAGGTGAACGGACATTTCCGTTGTCCACCTCTTACCCGCTCTGATTCCAAGGCAGACAGGACGGTACGATTCCAGCATTTGTTTTTTTTTGGGAAAATTCCACCCTGTGGGGGCGATTCTCCCATTCTGATCCGCTAATTTTTTTAGTGGGTCATCATGGGAGATTCACATATGTGCCAATTTGTGGGATTCGCGCATATGTTCCCAACTCGTGCCCATTTCCCGGAGACAGATATCCGGCATGGTCAGGAGGCCGGCGGGAACAGCAGGTAAGTAATTTTAGTTTTATTTTAATGTAATTTGAATGTGATTATCGGCCGGGGACTGAATTCTCCAGGCCCGATAGCATCTCCCATCCTGCCAGTACAATTTCACTCCAGCAGGGTTCAGAGTAACTCCCCACTTTCAGGGAACTAGCAGGAGACCCCACTGGGTGAAGGGGGGGGCCATCGGGGCCCCCCATGTTGTCGGGCAGTGGGGGGTAGGGGGCAGTGTCCCTTGGGCATGGGCACTCTGGCAGTTCCAGTCTGTGCCCCTGGCACTGCCCAAGGGGCAAAGTGTCCGTGCCCGGGGACATCTTGGCACTGTCCACCAGGCATCAGGCAGTGCCAAGGGGGCAGGGCCTATTGGGGGCATAGCAGCTGGGGGCAGGGCCTAGGGAGCAATCGGTGGAGGTGGGGGGATCCTGCTGCCACTCTGCCACTTGGATTGCTTGGAACTGGAGGGAGACCAGCGATCGGGGCAAGCGAGGGGGTGTGGTCTGCCAGGAGGGTCTGCATCCTGTGGGAAGAGGATCTGCCGAGGGCGGGATCTGCCTCCTGTGGATGGGAGGGTACGCTGTGGTGGAAAGGGGTTGTCTGCTAGGTTGGGGGTTGTGGGGGGATTGTCACTGCTGGGGGATCGGAGATGCTTCTGGACAGGGGGGAGCAGGGCTGGCCATGATCAGTCTGTGAGGATCGCCCGATTTTCCCAAAAAAATTCGAAGTGCTGAATTGACAAGAAAAACAGTGTAATTCACAATTGTTTTTTCAGTGCGAGTTCAAACTCGAATCTCCCACACTCCATGCAATGCAGAGGTCACAATTATGAATATCGTTAGAAGCTCAGGGGGCAGGGCTTATTCACACTGGAGTCTGACATTTCCAGGCCTCTGCACAGTGGCCCCGAACTGTCAGCCTGCAGTTTGCTGGCCAGCTCGATCGCTGGTTAGCCTGGAACCCCCGCTATGCTGCCCCTCATGACATCCCCACAGCCTGATCGTGGACCGATCACAGCCCCAACAAACAGTCCTGGGCCAGCCCCAACAATCCCACCCCACTATTTCTGGAGCACCACAATCTCCAGCTCTCTCCCTTCTGCAGTGACGATCCACCACACCCTCTCTTGACCCCTAGGCCCCGCCCACAATAGGCCCTGCCCCGTGGCCCCATTCCTAGGCCCCACCCCTGGACCCTGCCCCCTAGGCCCTGCCCCTTGGCACTGCCCAATGCTTGATGGGCAGTGCCAAGGCAGTGACCGGGGGCGCCAACTCCCTGGGGGGGCCCCAGTTGCTCCCCTCTTCAACTTGACCGGTCTCCCTCTAGTTCCCCGCAAGTGGGGAGCTACCCTAAACCCTGCCGGAATGAAATACTCTGGCAAGGTGGGAGATGCTATCGGGCCTGGCAAATTCAGCCCAGGCCTGATAAGGACATTTAAATAAGATTAAAAACAGTTTTAAACCACTTACTTGTCTTCCCACTGGTTTCCGGTGCGGGCCCGACTGTGCCCGCTCTCTGGCTATGGGAGATGCGTATGCTTTGGGAGCACGTGCACGAATCCTGCAAAATGGCCGATGTGCATCTCCCAACCCAACACTCCAGGAAATGTGCACATTGTGATGGGACAATTGGGCCTTATGGCGTGAATAGGCTCTGCCCCCCGAACTTTCAATGATAATAACAATTGTGACCTCTGCAGTGCACAGTGTGTGAGAGATTCGAGTCTGAACTCCCACTGAAAAAAACAATCGTGATTTACACAAGTTTTCCCACAAATTCAGCACTTAGAGCTTTTTTGGGAGAATCGCTCCTTGTGAGTTTCAATGAGATCACCTCTCACTTTTCTAAACTCCTATAGTTATAGGCTTAACATGTTCAACATTGCTGCATGAGATAATGAGTTAAGCGAATCTTCTCTGAATTGCTTCTAATGCAATTATATATTTTTCAAATTAGAAAGATAAACTGTGCATAGTCAACCAAGTGTGATCTCATTAAGGTCCAGTACAGCTCCAGTAACTTCCAGTAACATATAACTTCCCCACTTTTTCCCTACTTTTTCTCATATTATACTCCATCGGACAAATTTTTGCCTACTCACTTAACCTGCCTCTGACCCTTTGCAGACTCTATGGGCGGAGTTTTTTTGGCACATCCACCCAAGATTCATCCAATCCTGCCTGAGGTCAATGGAGAATGCCATTCTCTGAACCTGCCCCGCCCCCTGGCGGGTGTGATGATAAAATTCTGGTCTATACCTCTTCTTGACAATTTACTTTCCTACCTATCTTGGTATCATCAACAAATTTAGCAACCAAAGGCTCCTTCATCCAAGCCATTGATAAAGGCTAAAAAGTTGAGGCCCAGCACTGATTCTTGTGGCACCTGAGTTACAGCTTGTTGTTCCTAATTTAAATATTTAAGATACAAATATCTTTAAAATGATGGCAAAATTTATTCAATTGTATCATTATTAATAAGCTGTTCTGAATAACTTATCGGTTTAAAAACCTAAGCTTTCTGTTTGCCTGAAAGTTGATATCATGCACCTTCCACAGAACTACAACCCAATATGCATGTCAGCTGACATCAGTAGAACAGTTCCCTTGTATGCAAGAAGACTGACTCTACTTAATAAAGAAAATAATTAATGAAATTATGCATATCTTTGACCCGGTAGATTTTTGCACATGTATTCCTCTAACGAAGTAGGAAATATATTCAATTTGGAATATATATTAGCAATTTAACATTTCTGAAAATATTCATGCAAAATTTCTATTTTATCAATCTGCTTTTAATAAAAAAGATAAACTATTTACATAATTGCATACAGACAGACAGACAGACAGACAATTAGACAGACAGACAGATAGACAGATAGATAGACGGACAGACAGTTAGACAGACAGACAGTTTGACAGGCAGATAGACAGTTAGATAGATACATAGATAATTCAAAACGTTCAGTTTGGTATTTGTCAACAAATTGAACCACTTTGTGCTGGTAATCCCAGCTGTCCATTCAAGGACAGTTGTTACCATTGTACTCACAAATGAAAGAACATTAAGTACAGTTCAATTTGCTGCACCGGAATTTACTGGCTTAACATGTGCTTTCCAAGCTTGAAAAAATAATTCATGGTTAAATGTCATTATTCCAATTTTCACTGTTGTTGTGTGTCACTCACGGGTACTAATAAATTAGAATCATACTATCCTACAGAGCAGAAGAAGGCCATTCGGCCCATCAAGCCTGCACCAAACACAATCCCACACCGGCCCTATCTCCATGTATTTACCCTAGCTAGTCCCCCTGACACTAAGGGGCAATTTAGCATGGCCGAACCACCTAACCCGCGTATCTTTGGACTGTGGGAAGAAACCGGAGCACCTGGAGGAAACCCACACAAATACGGGGAGAATGTGCAAATTCCACACAGACAGTGATCCAAACCAGGAATTGAACCTGGGTCTCTAGCACTGTGAGGCAGAATGCTAACCACTATGCCACCATACCACTTTGGTTTAATGAGTATTGAGTGAAATTGTGAAGGACTGTGACTTGTAGTGGAAGTCGAACAGAGTGAACAAGATGAAGCAACACATCTTAACAATACTTCCAGTATTAACAAATAAATAAGACAAGTAATGGGATGACACAACCGCTCCCCTCCTTCATGACTGGCCAAATGCTTGTGCTGCTTAGTATATAAATTGGGTGAGAGGAGAGTTGTTTTGCTTGATATTCCACAGCACCCATTGGAACCCCAGGGAAATTCTACTCTTCACTGTGTAACCTGATTAATGCACAAAATTCTCCAATATCACAGGGATGGCCAAGAATAATTAATTGAATAGTTGCTGCACAACACTAAAGATGAAGAAGTCAGAACCACCGCCAGGGAGCTGCCAAAACATGATAAGTGGAGGAAGGCTCTTTGAAAATTGATTATTGCAGCATCATCTTTAAAACCTGCACAGCATTAAAAGCTGTACTCATTTGAACTATAAAACAACCATGAATAACACTTCAACATTACCAGACCAATTTGGACTGGCCCAAGGGCCAGGTCAAACAAGCACAAAATTGGCAAATTTGGTGGAGAAGATTCTTATAACATATGATAGCTTCAGGAACAAATGAATATACCACTATATTCGTTAGGTCCAATAGCCAATGATATTATTGTGAAGCAAAGAATAAGTAATCCTTTGATAAATCTGATGAAGTTCTAAATTCATTCAGTACATCTAATTCAGTAATCTAAGAAGCAACAAAATTTTCAAAAGCATGAAATTCAACAAATGTATCCAACAGTCTGGTGAACTGGTTAATTCTGACCAAATTATACAGATTGGTTGAAGGCTATGACCACAATGACCTTGCTTCAGAATTCATAAGGACAGAATTGTTGTTGGAGTGCTGACAATGCCCTTTCAGGCATACTACTGACCGAGGACGATCTGACTCTTGAATAGACCATCCAAATAGACAGAATCATGATAAAAACCAAACAGCCAAAATGAGCCCACTGATATGGAACATCCAAACAACAGGGGGAGACACCTTCAACTTCCACAAAGAACATCATGGACCACATGGAAAAGGAAAAATTGGCTTTGTACCACAAGTGACCAGAGTGACACTGGAAAGAATGGGACAAATCGGTGGTCCACAGGCAGAGCAGATAAGAATTCAAGTGGAAAAAGCAAATCAGAAGAAGACAACAAAGTGCCAGAAAAACAGACTACAGCTCCAACCTTGATCAGTAAAGATTGTCAAATCAATAGAGCCTACACTCTTCCAAATGTGGCTAGAACAAGATCTGAAAGAATTGTCAAACCTCCAGACCATCAGAATTTATAACATCAGAGATCTATAGGGAGGGAGAAGTGATAGTAAAATTATAATACATTGGGTAATGACTTGGGGGAGGTATGGCATATAGATATCTTGCATAGAAGAGGTTAATTTGGGACTGGGAGATGGTACCACACAAAGTGTGATGTAAAGAAACACATGGCCTGAAAATAGAATCAGTTGTGAAAAGGATAGAGAACTGTGTAGAAGCAAGCTTGGAGTTAGATCATGGCTTGAGTTATACCCTATGTATTTGTATATAGTTATGTGTTACCAATAAACATTTAATGTTCAACCATACAAGGCTCAGCATCTCCTTGTGAGATCTACTGAATATACAACATTTGACATGGCCTACCTGTGAATCCAAACTCACAGCAATGTGGTTGACTCTTACATGCTCTCTGAAATGGCCTAGCAAGCCACTCAGTTCAAGGGCAGATTGGGATAGGAAACAAATGCTGGCCTTGTCAGTGACACCTATGTCCTATGAACAAATAAAGAGAAGGAGGATCTTCTTCACACAAAAATGATTTACATATAGAAAGGACTCCTGAGTAGAGTATTGTTGGCCAGACTCTGGAATCATTTTTTAAACAGCTGTATGCCGTAGTGGAGGGAGTGTAGGATCATTCTGGATGGATGAAATAAGATTCTACCTCAGATCTTGGCATTAGCATCTACATAAATCACAATGTTAAATATAATTCAATCCACCATGGTGACAATGATGATGGAGTAGGTTGACGCACCGGGTTCTGCCGTCAAACTGATATTTTTGTTAATCTCATCTAGGAGTGGATTATGACAGCACTGACAAGGCACTAGCCTCATGTGACAAAAGCATTTCAAAGGGTATTTCTTTCCTGGGTGCAGAGCACAAAAACACAAATCTACCGTGTAACAAAATGAAGTCTATTTAAAGCGACTTCAAATCCATCAGGAGTTGAGGTTAGTTCACTTCTAGGCATTTCTTTGATGGATGGTCTCAGCAGAGATACAACCGTGGATGGTGCACTTTGGTAAAATGCTAAAAATTATGATTCACAGTGACATGAGTCCTGCTCTACATCTTTATAGCATGACATCCCTCAAAAATATTTGCGACTGCTAATATGAAAGTGATGAACAATAGGTCACACAGTTTGTGTGCCACTTTGTAATTATACCATTGTGCTAATACCATTGTACTAATACAATTTAACAATAGTTAAACAATAGTGAAATCCAACCCACCATGGGGAACACAATTTGACGAAGTTAATAATTACTCTTTCCCCGATGATAAAAAACAACTTATTCTTCATGCATTTGTTGAGATTATGTGGCTTAATAATTAAACAAAGAATGCCATGCATTAAGCTGCATCTAGGCAAAAAAATGCAGAGAGCTAGATAAATACATTTTAGAATAAAATATTTCTGGACTTTTATTTAGCGGGATTAATGTGTATTAATTATTAGTCATTAGCATTACCAAAACACAAAAAAATTGATACATGCAAAATAATTCTTGCATTTTAAAATTATAATTCAAGTTTTTTTTTACAGCGTGCAATGCAAAATGATTTTAATAGGGTTAAAATGGATAAGTGATAAGAGGCCATCACGTCAGGGGAAGTTCCTTAATTATCTTTATCTTAGATACTTAAATATTTGTTGGATAAACACCAAGATCTATATGAATAAGAAATTATTGCTTTTCAAAATAAATTTTCTCCTGACTAATTTTGGGGACATGAAGCTCATTATTTCCAATTTTCAACACTCAAGTCAATCACTGAGTTTCACGGTTCAGCTTTTTATTATTTTTCCTTTAAGCAACTTGCTTTGTGTAAAAAATAGAACACTGTGGCTTCTGATTCCACATAAAGCAGCAGCTGATTCTAAAAATAGCTTCAGATCGCAGAACAGGTACCCTGCCTGCATTCAAACTGTCTGCTTTTCCACCAGATAACCTTTGTTCATCTCTGATAAATGTACTGAGTGCACAGCAACACATTTTCCACCGCAGGAATCATTAATCATAGAGTTGGCATAAAAGGGTCGAGAACCTTGATTGCATTCTCTTTCATGCTCTCTGCAGGTCTTGAAAACTGAGTATTGTGCTATGATACTTAAAAGGACAATTTTCTGCCGCAGGGTTAAGCATTAGTTTGTGTACACTTCCCCTTTGCAGTCAGTTCCCAATTTCAACTGTGCCAACAGAAGGATGCCACATGCGATCTGATACCTTCCCTATCTGATGGGTAGGGAAAATCATGTGCAAGTCATCTCAATCACTCACTCTCATCACCATCTACAGTGACTTGTAGAGCAGCTTGGGGTTGGGTTGGGACAGGGGGAAATCAAGAGGCAAGTCATTTTCAATGGAATGGAGCAGAGCCTAGATGGAGTTGAAGTAACAGTGAAAGAACATGTTAAAAAAATTAAAGGGGAGTAACTAGGAAAAAAATACAGAGGTGTTTAAAAGATTGTGCCAGATATAACATGATATGGTTGGCTCTATTTTACAATTAGTTTCATGAAAAACACTTTATTTTAGTTTAATTTTCTGGTAGGGTTTTTCATGCCGTGCTCTAATTTTGGAGATATGTTTTAAAATGTGAACAAGACAACTTGTTCTCAGCAATGTAATAGTCTCATAAAAATATAATGAATTTTAAAGACATTAAGCCAAATAAGGCAAAAATCTGTGCTATTCTTTCCACCAGGCATATCTCCAGGGTGATTGGTTATCTCCATGGTAACCCTTGCAAAGCACAATGACGTCAAGAAGGTAAGAAAAATACCACTGAGAGTGTGGAATCGTATGCCTGTTAAAATGTAAAATACATCATGGATATTTCCCAGAAATTGTGGTCAGCTTCTAAAATAATAATCTGAAATACCTATATTTTATGTTGAGGTGTTGAAAAAAGTTTAAAATCATGATGTAACTCCTGACTTTATCAGTTTTATAGCTTTATTCTGCTTATTTTCTGCGATGTTCTGAAAAAGAAACAACATACATCAGGAATGCAGTCTCTTTACCACCCCATCATTATCTAACTGTGACTTTAGACAACTTAAAATGCTGTATAATAATTAAATCTCATCTCTCTTTTGGTAGGATTTCTGTATGCATTTAAAAGGTGATCTAATATAAGTCTTCAAATTTATGAGATTTATTGCATAAGAATTTAAGAAATTATATTTACTATGACTGATTTTTCACTCTGCATTTACAAGCACGTAATCAATGACAAAATGGAACACTGCCAAATGTGCACATGATATTAATTTGACATAGAATGCACTAATTTACATATCCTGCGCTTACTTTAATTTTAGCTATAACTTGGAGTTATAGATAAAGATGGGGCACCTGGAATAGATTGCTGTTTGGTGTTTTGTAAAATTGCTATCTGAAGAACAACGTAAATTTGATACTAAAGAAATAACTATAGTGCCTTAGAATGTCCCCAGTGCTTTATAACCAGTGTCGTCACTGGTAGAATGCAGAAAATGCGACAGACAATTTACAGGACTCCACAAACAGAAATGTGATAATGACTAGATAATCTACAGTGGTATTGTTTGAGAGATAATTATTGACACGGGGGAGATATCCCTTGGTATACTTTGAAATAATGCCGTGGGATCTCTTATGTACACCTGAGAAGGCAATTTACTCACCCAAAAGGCGGCACCTCTGACAATGCAGCAGACTTAGCACTGCACGATAGTAACTGCCCTGAACTCGTGCTCAAGTCTCCAGAGTGGACTTGAAACCCAAAACACAAAATGTTACCACAGAGCCACAGCTGACATTAGGGTCTAAAGGGGAGAAGGGTGGCAAGAATATTCAAAACTAAATTCACATCTGTGTCAGTGTTCACAGACGGTTATATAGGAAGAGGGGCATGACATTGGCAGAACTACGATAAGCAATGTAAAAAGGAATAAGCACACCAGCCTGCTATAGTGGAAGGATTTTTTTAATTGGTCCAGGGCAGATAAAAAATATAAAATTAAAATTATTACACCTTTTGGGCCCAGAATGGACTAAGAATGGCATCCAGAGCAGGTAGGAGAAATGGGGGAAAAAATAGAACAGTTAAAGGCCAAAGATAGCCTTGATAAGCCAGGTAAATAAAAATGCAGAGAAAGTTGGATCAGATATATATCTGAAAAAGCTTTAAAAATCTTACAGTTGAAGATTACATTTACAACTGCTTTCAACTAATATCAGTTTGGAAAAGATCATGTAAGTGTTAGTAGTACTGGAAGTAGAGTAGATCCAAGACATTAAAAATGTTTAAATTAATTTATTTTTCAAAAATCACACACTGGCCAGAATTTTAAACATGGCATGCAATTTTAAGGCCCCCTATCTAAGGAAAGGATCTGCAGGAGTTTCACAAGAATGATCCTAGGAATGAAAAGCGTGACTATGAGGAGCATTTGAGGTCTCTGGGTCTGTATTTGATGGAGCTTAGAAGGCATGAGGGTGCCTCTCATTGAAACTTACTGTGTATTGAAAGTCCTGGATAGAATGGACATGGGGGAGATGTTTCCATTAGTAAGAGAGACCAGAGTCTGAGGGCACAGCCTCAGAGTAAAGGGACAACTCTTTAGAACTGAGATGAGGAGGAATTTCTTTGGCCAGAGGGTGGTGAATCTATGGAATTCATTGCCACAGAAGACTGTGGAGACCAGGTCATTGAGTGTATTTAAGACAGAGATAGATATGTTCTTAATTGGTAGGAAAATCAAAGATTATGGAGAAAAGGCGGGAGGAGGGGATTCAGAAACTTATCAGCCATGTTTGAATGGTGAAGCAGATATGATGGGCTGAATGGCCTAAT
Organism: Carcharhinus amblyrhynchos; assembly: GCF_965287045.1. Classification (NCBI taxonomy): domain Eukaryota; kingdom Metazoa; phylum Chordata; class Chondrichthyes; order Carcharhiniformes; family Carcharhinidae; genus Carcharhinus; species Carcharhinus amblyrhynchos. The sequence continues at coordinate 103,626,134 of NC_137326.1, forward strand.
TTAGCTGGTTCTCAGCATTTGATTTGTAATCAAATAAAATTTAAAGTGCCAGGACGTACATGGAAGGCATATGCAATCGCATGGTGGGGGATGCTTTCCAGTGGTGAAACTTGCCATCAACTAACAATACAGCAGATATGGGCAGGCTATAAAAGAGCTGCTGGACAAGCAGGGGTGTTCTTCATTGTTGTCACAATTAAATTTCCTGTGATCCATTGCCATTAAACTGAGACGTACAAAGGTGGCATGGGTGTTTTATTGTATATATTTCACATTGTACTAGTTTCATTTTATTCATATGTGCATCATCATTATTTGTTGAGACCAGCTTAGTCAGAGGTAAAAATGTACTGGTAAGTCTCATGATTGGCATGCATTGATGGTTATGGGAGTTTGGGACATTTCTTTGTTGGGACCAAAATCTATGGATTTTGGAATTTATTGCCACAGAAGGCTGTGGGGGCCAGGTCATTGAGTGGAACTTATACACCAATATAGTCCGGTTAGGATGAATAGCCTGTTTCAGTGCTGTTGATTCTGTATAATTCTATATTGGGCTAACACAGCAGAGCAATGCAAGTTCTGCATTATTCCAGTAGGAAAAGAAGAAAGTAACATGACAAAGTAGCTCTGTCTGTCCTGGTCTGACACTCAGCAGCAACAGAGCTCTGATAAATGTTCATCTAAACTCAAAATGTTTGCTCTATTCTTTCCCCACAGATGCTGTCAGACCTGCTGAGATTTTTCAGCATTTTCTGTTTTTGACTAAATGCTATTTAGTAGTCAACAAATACAGAAAAGTTAATTGCTCTTTAGCTTAACATGCTAACCTCATGCCATAATTACCCTTCACTGCCTGCTCTCTGTAGAAATGCAGTTTTTGCAGGAAGCAGTCCAACATCATTTCCAGCTTCCAATGGGTTGACTTCTCCCTGTATCACCAAATGGTAAAGTCAAGTCACCATCAATTGGCACTTCTCAGTTCTGGGGAAGTCCTGAACTAAATACCAGCAGTAAAGCCTATTCTGTCAATCATTGCCACGCATTCTCCCTAATCTGGTCCCCTGCCACACCAAGTCAAATCTTCTGGATTCCTTAGGTGCCACGGGATGTGTCTCTCTGACTAGAGACAATCTTTCCTCCCACATTTCTGCTTGGTAGCTCACTGAAAACCCATAGCCTTATTCTCTCTTCTAAGAACACCAATGGCCTCAATCGCTCTCTGATGAGACATCCTCCTCTCTCTCTTTTCTGCCCACAACTTCAGAGAAAGGAAATCTATCCACAATCAGCACAGCTACTCTTTCCTTTGCTTTCAGATGTGAGCATTTTACACTTTATCTCACTATGTTTTACCCTGGGTCTCCCTATCCCCATTATTTACCTCACACACTACTAGGAAAAATAAGTTAACTTTCCATATCACTGTTGCATCTATAGGAAATATATTTATTTATGGACAGCATGGTAGCACAGTGTTTAGCACTGCTGCCTCAAAACACCAGGGACTGAGGTTCAATTCCAGTCTTGGGTGATTATCAGAGTGGAGTTTGCATGTTCTCCGATTATCAGTGTGGAGTTTGCATGTTCTCCCCATACCTGCATGGATTTCCTCCAGGTACTCCAGTTTCCTCCCACAGTCTAAAAATGTGCAGATTAGGTAGATGGGCCATGCTAAATTGCCCGTTAGTGTCGCCAGATGTGTAGGTTTGGTGGATTTGCCATGGCAAATGCACTAGGTTATGCACTATAGGGCAGGCATGGGCCTGTGAAAGGTGCTCTTCCAGAGAGTCGATGCAGACTCAATTGGCCAAATAGTCTCTTTCTGCACTGTAGGGATGCTGTGATTCTTTACTGTACATGGGAGTCTGTGTTTCATTGCAAATATCCCTGTATTATTGCTGTTATGAGAAAACCCATGTCAGTACCTGTAATATGTTATGCCTGTTGTAGCATCCTAAAATAACTTTTCCTATTGGAGAAGTGCCTAACTTGCATTGCTCTGCTTTGCTAGCCTAATACAGAATTATACAGAATCAACAGCACTGAAACAGGCTTTTCATCCCATACAGACTATATTGGTGTTCAAATTCCACATGAGCCACTTTTGCCCATCTTCACTTAATAGTTCTATTCCTTTCTCTCTCATGTGGTTAGTCTAGCTTCATTTAACTTAAATTAATCTATGTTACTCGCCTCAATAACTCCATGTGGGAGCGTGTTCCACATTCTAATCACATTTCAGTAAATAGGTTTCTCCTGAATTCCTTATTGGATTTATTTGTAACTATGTTATATTTATGGCTCCTAATTTTGGACTCCTCACAAGAGGAATCATTTTCTACAGATCTACTTTTGTCAAACCCCTTCAAATTTTAAAAGCCTCTATCAGGTCATGCCTCAAGAGTTCCACGATAAAGAGCCCAGCCTGTTCAGCCTTTCCTGATAAATACATTCCCCCAGTTCTAGTAGCTTGCAAATCTTTTTGTATCTCTCTATATCCCTTTATTAATATGCAGATCAGAACTGTGCACAGTACTCCAAGTGTGGCCTAACTGTTCAGTACAAGTTTAACATTACTTCCCTGATTTTCAGTTCTAACCCTTGAGAAACGAACCTCGATGCTTTACTTTCTTCATGATCTTATTAACCTGTGTTGCTACCTTTAATGGCGTAGATATCTACAATGCTGGATTCCTTTCAACCTATACAATGAAAATTGTACTTTTAACAATTCATTGAGTAAAGATTGGAAGAGTCATCCTGAAATGGGCTGGAACAATATTGAAAAGTTGGTGGCAGGTAAGTGCATTAAGATACTCCTGCAATTACAGCAAGGAAAGAATTTGCAGAGCCATATAGTAAAAAATGAAATGTGCATCAGCGGAATAGAAATAGGCAGCAGCAATCCCTGTGCTCTTATATGCTTAGGAGACTTGGACAACCAACTGCAGGCATCTCAAGGCATTGAAGAAGTACCACCAGCAATGCCTTTGCAAAATTTTCCAAAAATGGTGGCAAGGAAGGTGATCAAGCAGCAGTATCCTCTCCAAAGCCAACATGCTCAGAATCCATGTGCTAATCAGTCAAAACCAGCTCTGCTAGGTGGGACGCGTACTTTGTATGTCAGACACCAGGCTCCAGAAGCAACTACTTTATTCAGAACATGGTCACGGCAGGGGGTTCCCAGAAGGACAGGGGAAACTCTTTAGAGACATCATCAAAGCATCCCTGTCGACTCATGGGAGTCCTGACTTGTGACTGACCAAAATGGAGAAAGTTTGTAATATATTGCAAAATCTGAGCATGTTGTCCTCACTGCTGCTCTGCTATGTTGAAGAGGTGTAAATAAAGCATGTATTAGTCTTTCTTAGTGCAACGTATAACAGAAAAATATTGTACTGATAGTTAATTATATCTTTTGGTCCTCCTTGTTCAAAGACCACTTTGTGCTCTTTTAACACTTGCTCAGTGATAGAAGCACCCTTGCTGATCTCTACTGTAAATAACTTGACACAGTTTAACCATATCTTCTTAAGCCAATTCCTTCCCATCAGCGAGACTTTGGTTCCTTCCTTCCACAAGCAATAGGATGTATCATCATATTCCACTCCAACACTAACTTCACCTGATTATATAAAATACTATTTAGATTCCACAAATACTTGTACAATAGGAAATGTATTTTGTTAGCCAACCACCAAGCCCTGACAGTGCTAGTTGGTTCAAAGAAGGGTGATCCAAGAGGCAGCATGGCTTTAGAGATAAACATTGACTTTGATGTCTCATCAGTATGATATTGAATACCATTAAGTCAGCAGATCATACAAATGTGGATGTTCTTTCAAAATTTCCCATGAACACTGATTAATTTTTTACCTATTGAGTTACCTGTGACTTGCTGTACATACACCAGCGCCCACCAGAGAAATTAATGAAGAATCCACAAGGACGTGGTGCTTAGTGAAATGTTCAATTATGTCTTGTCCTGAAGATTTTGAAAGGTAAGCAATGATATTGAAGAATAGGTGAAAAGTTATGAAGTGTGTCTCAGAATGATAAATTATCTAATCAAGACTCCATTCACTCCATGTTCAAACACAAAAGGAATGAGTACATGTCAATTTATTAAAAAAGGCAGGGAACGTATGCCTTAATCTAGTGGTCAGCTATTGAATGTTGACTCCACGTCCAATACCACAAGAGTCAAAACTATTGAGGTTTTGAGAAGTTGATTTACAATTTATTGGTTGCCAGAGGTATTGTCAGATAATGGTCCACTGTTTATGTCAGAAGAGTATTACATATTTTTTAATAAGACCAGAGTTAATTACACTCTAATACCACCATAATTTCCAGCATTGAATGGGGGTGCTGCAGAAAGAAGTTCTGATGCGGTCTTTGCAGAAGTATTGGTTACTTCTATGTGACAAGCTAAGCAGTACTTTCCATGTTTCTCTTCTAAACAGATTAGACAATTTTTTGTTCTCTTACAGGATAACCCCACAGTCTACAACAGGTTGTTCACCTTACGAGTTAGTATTTAAACACATTCCAAGAGCAAGGTTTAGTTTGCTGAAGCCTGACATCAACAGCAAAGTTAAGAGAAAAGCAAGACAAAGATGAGTCATGACACGCCATGCACGAAATCTTGATAGCTCCGTGCTGGTCAGAAAGACATGATGAAAAACCACCAATGAGATAAGGATAAGTATGCAATTGGAACTGTTACAAAGAAACTAGATGCATTCACATATCAAGTGAAGATTGGAGAGCAGCTCCATCATGTATACTATTTACTTGAAAGAAAAAAATCTGATGAAAGGAGGGAATAAACCTCTTATTGTTCAACTTCCCCCTGCACAAGTCAGAAAAAAAGTAAAAGTCACAAAGAAACAGAAAGTTTCCAATATCACAGAATCCACCAGTGGAGCAAAATGAATCAGGAGGTGGAATTTTCCACTCCTTCCTGCTTCATGGTGGGCAGAAAATATTACAAAAACACAAAAATTTGTCTTCCATTATCATAAAACCAGTTTGTGACAGTGCTGTCAAGCCTCGAATGGTGGGTTGTGTTTCCCACCGCAAAAATCAGGAACATATTTAGCTTAAACTTAAATCTCATGCATAATCATTCAAAATAGTGCTCACTGGAATCCTCCCTCCACACTGTATCAATAGGCCATTAACACCAAAGTCTTTCACAATGCTATGTGAGTGTCGTGAACCTGGCGAGCCACACTTCCCTCAGGACTCAAGGTTTGTTTGCCTATCCTGTGCACACTGCTCCTAGCATCAAGGATTCTTCGTCAGGCTCAGTTACCAACAACACTTCACTCTCAGGGTAGTGGTGGGGCATTGAAGCAGTGGTAAGGCAAGGTGGCTTTATGTCGGCTGCAGGACAAGACCCAAACTTGAGGACTGGACATTCGGGATTTGGACTGCAGCAGCGCAAGGGGCTGCAAGGTGAGGCTCCTACTCAGAGAATGGGCATTCGGGTTCTTGCATGACAATGGCATATGAGCAAGACCAACACTTGTGGGGAGGGGGGCAGGACAGAGGATGGGGTACTTACACGTGACTGAGTGCTGCAAAAGATCTGTGCAGCAGAGAGGGTTTCAACATCACACTATGCCTGAGGTCTCAAGATGGGGAGATCCACTCAGGTCATAAGCACATTTGTGCTTGTAACGGGGTTGAGGTTATGAGTGTAAGGATTAAGAGTTCATGGTGTGAGGGAAACCTCAATATCCTGCTCCAATAGAATACTGGGGGATTTTCATGCTCACACAGGGAGAGGCCAAGCAGGTCTGGCACTGAGACCTCAGCACCACCAAGTTGCAAACCATGAAATGATTGACAATGAGGCCATAAGAAATAGGAACATGAGTAGGCCATTCAGCCCTTCGAACCTGCTCTGCCATTTAATCTAACACTCACTAAGTCCACTTTGTTGCCCTATCTCCATCACCTGTGCTGATTAATCTAAAAATCTCAGGCTTTAAAGGTTCAAGGACTTTGAGTGAGGAGGAGGGCAGGGTGGGGAATGGAGAGTAAAGGACCAGCCAACAGCTATCGGCATTTTCAGATGAGGAGAGTTGCACAGCAGAGACAGTTAATAAGCCCTTTATTCACAATGCAGGAAATCAAGAAAGCTATCAATGAAGGGCACTCATGTGAGATTAATAGTACCAAAAAGTGGCAATAATCAGTCACTTGTGTTAATTCTTTGGTCACAGCCTTGAAATTCCCCAGAGCAAGAAGGGAGCCAAGAGCTATTGTATGACTTGATCTGCTTCACGTGCTTATTACAATTGTTCCACTCACAGGTACACACGTTAGAAGTGACAGCACCTGCTCACCGCACGCCAAAATAATCTCATATCTTGATAAAGCATCTAATGCCGAAGAATCTAGCGTCCTCACCTAAAGGGTAGGGGGATGAGTAAACATTGAAGCACACCTTAGCCTAGACCTGAGATTATCTGCCTGCACTATTACCAAGCCTTTTATCCACCAATGACTCATTATTCATCATGGGAAGAAATAGGACCTTTGGAGCCTCATGCTGACATGTCTTTCTCTCATGTATGCTGTGGAGAGAAGGCCATCAGCAAATAGATGCTGCATTGATTGTTTCTGCTGTTATTGCACGCAGTCAGAAGAGAAGGAGAAGAAGACGATGGATGATGCAGTACCAGGTATGCATAAGACAGGAGATTCACCTTCAGGAGAAGGGGCAGCAGGGCTCCATCCACACATCATTCATAGAAGATTGCAAGTCCTGGGTCTTACCTGTCTTCCCTTCACATGTGCAAGAGACAGTATTACTGACACCTCTGCATGTCCAGGAACCTAGCAAATCACATATGCTACATTCTTCACAATTTGGTGCCATGAGGATTGGGAGATCATCTGTTGCCAGCAGTTATAAAAGATCCCACTTTCTATCTTGTTTCCCCCTCTTGCCTCCTCCCCCAACACATCCCCTCCCTGCCCCCTTCCACACTACGGTCATTTGTTACATGTCTCAGGTTGCCCTTTAGCACTCTGCTTACCTTTGTTCTAGCACCAGGTTACAGTCCAACCAGTTTATTTGATAGTAAACCCACAAGCTTTCGGAAACGCTGTTCCTTCGTCAGGTGTGTGGAAGGTTCTGATCAGAAACCACACACCTGATGAAGGAACAGCATTTCTGAAAGCTTGTGAGTTTACTATCAAATAAAGTGGTTGGACTTTAACCTGGTGTTGTGAGTCTTCTTACTATGTTTACCCCAGTCCAATGCCGGCATCTCCACATCATACCTTTGTTCTGCCATTTACACATTCTGATCTCTTAATGTGCCACTATCTGCACCCTTCTGAGCCACGATCATCACCATTTACATTCCCTTTGTCATTTTGTCTATGACATCTTTATCAATTACCCACCCCTCTGGAAAACCATGTACATGTGCCATTTTACATTTCAATGCGTAAGTATTTTTTTAACTGGGGAGGGATAGTTGTATATTGAAAAGTCTGAGCGCTTTGTTATATAGCTTTCTCTGCTGCCCTAAAGGGAGATATAAAAAAAAGTTAATGCAGCAATGCCTGCAGCTGAGCATGTTAATCTTTCTCTATGCAAAACACAACAGGGTTTCATTTCGGAAGGCACCAAAGACGTCATAAGTCTTCACTGATAACATGAAGAAGGCAAAGTCAGGTGTCTGAGAGAACATGAAAATCTCCAAACAACTCATCTATCCAACCCTTCATGCACCACCTGTCCTGTATGTGATAAAACATGTAGGTCTTGCTCATTAGCCTTCTCAGAAACCATCAAACCAGTTTGGAAGCATGTCATCCTTGATCCCGATGGGATGCCTAAAAAAATACTTCTGGCATGAAACTAAATTTGCATTCTTAATTTTTAATGAAATTTAATCTTGGCTAAATATTACCTTTTTCTGGGGATCATTTTCACTGATTTCATTACTTAAAGGTGAACAGCTTTGCATTTTACCATTTAATTTTGGAATTCTCCCTTTGGGAAACTGGAATAACATCAGGTTTAACTATAAAATCAGAAGAGTTTGTGAACATTATATAAAGGGCTTTTGCCTCTACTAAGGCAAAACCATTTGTGAAGTATGGAATGTTTATTGTTAGAATGAACTCACTAGCCTTTTACATTTCCTCTTAAATCATTGGCCTTTGCACAGCAAACAATAGCAGCTTTGATGTTTGTTCCTAGCAGCAGCTGGATTAACATACAATTTGCATCTAGTGCAGCAGAAGCCGTGCACCACAGGAAGCCAACATTTTCAAAAACAAATTCTTCCCCGAGCACAGTAGAAAAATATATGAAATCAAAGCACTGTTACAAAAACATTATATCACCGCGTCTGAATTCAAAAGACACAGGGGTCTGTCTCTCAGTATTCAGTTTCTGTCATAGACATGCCCCCTCCTGGCAAAAGTTAAGCAATTCATCTGAAACAAATACCCCAATTCACATCTTCACAATTTCCACTTGGCAATGTTTAAACTTATGTGACTATATATGATTATCATTACAACTTCAAATTTATTCCTGCCATTTCATAGATGAGTTATTCATAAATTACTTCCATAATCATCACAAAAAAATTGCTAAAACATTACTTAAATCTCACACAAAAAGATAAAATGATACTGCGTATAAAGAGAACTGATTGCCAATGTGAAAGCTGAACATTTTCTTTATCAACCGTGCTTTCACCCCAGCTTAAGAAGCATACAAGCTTCTTTCTTTACATGAAAGTGAACCTCTGGTAATTTGTCCAGGTAGGCAAAGTATATGTAAACACATCAGGTGTGTTGGAAAGCTATTTGACCAAGGTAGAGTCACAATCAAACCCCATTCTGACATTGTATAATTTCCATTTCAAGTGCAGATCACCAGAAATTGGAAACCTGGTGGATTATTTTCTTCCTAGCTTGGCTATTGCTGATGCTGCAAACATGTGTTTAACATTTATTTATAGTCTAAGAAGCAAATTGAACACCTATCGCTGTTTTGAAATATTGACTCAGCACTGAAAATTAGGCAAGGATTTTTTAAGCCAAATAAAATCTGAATCTTTATGTAAAAATAATTCAACAGCACATGTGTCCAGCATGCTAGGTTGCACACGGTCAAGGGAAAATAATTAAAAATGTTAAAATGTTTGCTTTTTCGCCATTGTTACTTTTCCAAAATGACACATGATCATGAATATCTTGTAAAGAAGGAAATGCAACTTTCCGCTGTTATGATCTGGCAGTTGGTAAAGGTCATGCAAACCAAATCCTAAAGGGACATTTGGCACGCTATCACAACTAGTCTACTTGTCTACTTGTACTGTACTATGAGACGATATATGTACTGCTGTCAGGAGGCACAACATCTGGATGGACACACACACACCCACACACACACATGGCGAAGGCAAGATCACCTTGGGCACTTAGTGGTTAGCACTGCTGCCTCACAGCGCCAGGGACTCGGGTTCGATTCTGGCTTGGGTCACTGTCTGTAGAGTCTGCACATTCTCTCTATGTCTGCGTGGGTTTCCTCCCATAGTCCAAAGATGTGCGGGTCAGATTGATTGGCTATGCTAAATTGCCACTTAGTGTCAGAGGATTAGATGGTTAAATATATGGGGCTATGCGGATAGAGGCTGGGTGGGAGTGTGGTTGGTGCAGTCTCGATGGGCCAAATGATCTCTTTCTGCACAGTAGGATTCTATGATTCTGGCACCGCAACTCAGTATAGCTGAGCCCTCCATTACCATAAAATCCCTACAGTACAGATAAAGCCATCCGACCATTGAGTCTGCATCCATTCTCTGAAAAAGCATCCAATCCAGGCCCTCCCCTCTGCCCTGTCCCTGTAACCCCATGCATTTGCCATTAGTTGACCACATCCTGACATTCACCATAAATGATGTGTTATGTTTCAAGTAAACTGTCTGTGCTGTTATATGCTCTGTCTGAGGCCAGAACTCTCCATTCGCCTGACGAAGGGGCAAACCCCAAAAGCTTGCGAGTTTACTATCAAATAAATCGGTTGGACTTAAACCTGGTGTTGTCAGATTTCTTACTGTGTTTACCCCAGTCCAATGCTGGCATCTTCACAAGATGAAATTTAACCCAAACAAATGTGAGGTGATGCAATTTGGAAGGTCTACTGCAGAAGGAAAGTATACTATAAAAGGTAGACCCCTTAAAAGTATTAGCATACAGAGGGATCTAGGCGTACAGATCCATAGTTCCCTGAGGTGGCAACTCAGCTGGACAAGTTGGTCAATAAGGCATATGGAGTGCTGGCCTTCATTGGTCAAAGCATTGAGTATTGTCATTGGAAAATCATGTTGCAGTTGTATAAGAATTTGAGTAGGCTGCATTTGGAGCATTGTGTGCAATTCAGGTCACCACACTACTGGAAGGATGTGACGCATTGGAAAGGGTGCAGAAGAGACTTACCAGGATGTTATCTGGTTTGGATGATATGTACAATGAAGAAAGGTTGAACAAACTTGGATTGTTTTCACTGGAGCATTGGAGGATGAGGGGGAGCCTGATAGAGGTTTACAATATTATGACAGGTTTGGATAAAGTAGATAGTTAGAATCTTTTTCCCAGGATTGAAGGGTCAGTTACTCAGGGGCATAGGTTGAAAGTGAGTGGAGGAAAGTTTAAAAGAGATGTAAAGGGCAAATTTTTGACACAGAGGGTGGTGAATGTCTGGAGTGCGCTGCCGGAGGAGATGGTGGAAGCAGATTCTATAACAAAGTTCGAGACATTTGGATAGATACATGAATAGGCAGCGAATAGAGGGATATGGACCACATGGAAGCAACAAAATATTAGATTAGAGAGGCATGTGTGTCGGCAAAGACTTGGTGGGTTGAAGGGCCTGTGCTGTACTGTTCTTTGTTCTCTTTGTTCTTTCAGATGTCTTGGCTCTGGCATGTGAGCACCTCAAAGTCACCATGGGAAGGGAAGTTGTTGCCTTAGAGACACTGGTCCAAGAGATTGGCATACTGTCAGTCTAGGCATAGAACATAGAACATAGAACATTACAGCGCAGAACAGGCCCTTCGGCCCACGATGTTGCGCTGACCAGCTTTTAAAAAAACAACACTAACCCACTAATCTAAACCAATCCCATTTCGTCCATAAACCTATCCACAGATCTCTTAAACGCCCCCAAACTAGGCGCATTTACAACTGCAGCTGGCAGGGCATTCCAGTCCCTCACCACCCTCTGGGTAAAGAACCTACCCCTGACATCAGTCCTATAACTACCCCCCCTTAATTTAAAGCCATGCCCCCTCGTGCTAGATTTCTCCATCCTAGGAAAAAGGCTATCACTATCCACCCTGTCTAAACCTCTAATCATCTTATATGTTTCAATAAGGTCCCCTCTTAGCCGCCTTCTTTCCAGCGAAAACAACCCCAAATCTCTCAGTCTCTCCTCATAGGATCTCCCCTCCATACCAGGCAACATCCTGGTAAACCTCCTCTGCACCCTCTCCAAAGCCTCTACATCCTTCCTGTAATGTGGGGACCAGAACTGCACACAATAGTCCAAGTGCGGCCGCACCAGAGTTGTGTACAGTTGCATCATGACGCTGCGACTCCTAAATTCAATCCCCCTACCAATAAACGCCAAGACACCGTATGCCTTCTTAACAACCTTATCTACTTGATTCCCAACTTTCAGGGATCTATGTACACATACACCTAGATCCCTCTGCTCCTCCACACTATTCAAAGTCCTCCCGTTAGCCCTATACTCAACACATCTGTTATTCCTACCGAAATGAATTACCTCACACTTCTCCACATTAAACTCCATCCGCCACCTCGCGGCCCAGCTCTGCAACCTGTCTAAGTCACCCTGCAAACTATGACACCCTTCCTCACAATCTACCACACCTCCGACTTTGGTGTCATCAGCAAACTTACTAATCCACCCAACTATACCCTCATCCAGATCATTAATAAAAATTACAAACAGCAGTGGCCCCAAAACAGATCTCTGAGGCACACCACTCGTAACCGAACTCCATGACGAATATTTACCATCAACCACCACCCTCTGTCTCCTATCTGCTAGCCAATTCCTGATCCAATTACCTAGATCACCCCCAATCCCATACATCTGCATTTTCTGCAGAAGCCTACCATGGTGAACCTTATCAAACGCCTTACTAAAATCCATATACACCACGTCAACTGCCTTACCCCTATCCACCTCTTTGGTCACTTTCTCAAAGAACTCGATAAGGTTAGTAAGGCACGACCTACCCGCTACAAAACCATGCTGACTGTCTCTAATCAATTCATTACTCTCCAAATAACTATAAATCCTGTCTCTAATAATCCTTTCCAAAACCTTACCCACCACAGAAGTAAGACTCACCGGTCTATAATTCCCAGGGAAGTCTCTGCTCCCCTTCTTAAACAATGGGACAACATTTGCTGTCCTCCAATCTTCCGGTACTATACCAGAGACCAACGACGACCTGAAGATCAGAGCCAGAGGCTCCGCAATCACCTCTCTTGCCTCCCAGAGAATCCTATGGTAAATCCCATCCGGACCAGGGGACTTATCTATTTTCAAACCCTCTAAAATATCCAGCACATCCCCCGTATCAACTGCAATACTATCTATTTTACACTCCTGCACCCCAGTGTCCTCCTCAGCTACATTCATGTCCCCTTGCGTGAACACCGAAGAGAAATATTGGTTCAACGCCTCTCCAATCTCCTCCGGTTCCACACACAACTTCCCTCTACTGTCTGTAACTGGCCCTAATCTTGTCCTAACCAACCTTCTGTTCTTGACATACCTGTAAAACGCCTTAGGGTTTTCCTTAATCCTATCAGCCAAAGTCATCTCATGTCCTCTTTTAGCCCTTCTTAACTCCCTCTTCAACTCCCTCCTAGCCAATCTAAAACTTTTTAATGCATAGTTGGGATCTAGCAGTGTTCAGGCGAGAGGGAATCTTTGGCCTCCCTCCAGGTGCTCTTCTTCCAAGGAATCAGGCAGGGACCCTCAGGCACCCAACGGGAGGAGGACGATCAGCCGGGCACCCTGGGCTACCTACCCAGGAAATTCCAAGAGCGCCCAGCCTTTTCCAATCACCCCTGTCTGTGATCCCCATCAGTTCCAGCTGCATAGGCTGAGCAGTGTACGTCTGCCTTAGAGCAGGAGACACAAAGCAGGCCAGGGCCTCCAAGTCTCTGCCTCCACAGGATGTCTGCCTGTCATCTCAAGAAACAAGTCAGCAGGCCACCTCCACCTCTGCTGTGGAGGTCGGGGCTACACCATGACATAATGATTGAGTTGGAAAAGTTAAGAACTATTGGCAGCATAATTGTTGCATGAGTGTTCACTCACTGTACATACCTTGCACCTTTGTAAATACAGTTTGATTTCATGAATGGTCTTAACATGTGAATGCCTCTGCACATGAATCTATGTGCTCTCTTACCGTGAAGGTGGCCCAAGTTCCCACTCCATAATTGCATTGCTTTCTGCCACTATGATGTTTAGCGGACTCATGTTAGTCACTTGCTCCTTGTGGCACATAAGGGAGATGTGTCAGGCCATATCCTAAAAGTGAATGTAGATTGGGAGTTGACCCTTTAAATTTGCAATACACTTTAGGATTAAGTGTGCTCGTGTGTCTTGGAGAGTTAAATCTAATGCTGTGTCATCAACACTGATCTGTGATCATTGTGAATGTGAAAGCACCTAATCTGGAGCCATTATTGTCTCTTCAAACATATGTAAATTTCTGCGGCTCTCGAAGTATCTCCTTCAGGTGGCAACAACTGCGCAACTTGCAGGGTCTGCGCTTTGCTGCCTTCACCTTGCGTTTGACTAGATGTAGAGATATATGTGCTGACTTTTCTAATAATGAGGCCTTCATCATCCCTGAGAGTTTGACTTGATTTGATTTATTATTCTCACATGTATTAGTATACAGTGAAAAGTATTGTTTCTTGCGTGCTATATAGACAAAGCATACCATACATAGGGAAGGACAGGAGAGGATGCAGAATGTAATGTTACAGTCATAGCTAGGGTGTAGAGGAAGATCAACTTAATGCGAGGTAGGTCCATTCAAAAGTCTGATGGCAGCAGGGAAGAAGCTGTTTTTGAGTCGCTTGGTACATGATTTCAGACATTTGTATCTTTTTACCAACAATAGAAGGTGGAAGAGAGTAGGTCTGGTGTGCGTGGGTCCTTGATTATGTTGATTATGCTGGCTGCTTTTCCAAGGCAGCTGGAAGTGTCAATGGATGGGGAGCTGGTTTGAGTGATGGACTGGGCTACATTCATGACCCTTTGTGGCTTCTTGCAGTCTTGAATAGAGCAGGAGCCACAGCAAGCTGTGATACAAGCAAAAAGAATGATGCATCTGTAGAAGTTGGTGAGAATTGTAGTGGACATGCCAAAATTCCTTTGTCTCCTGAGAAAGTCGAGACATTGGTGGGCTTTTTTAACTATGTTGGCATGGGAGAGACCAAGCGAGTTTGTAGAGTTTGATGGAGTTTCTTGCATATACCTGTGCTCATATACCTCAACTGATAATCTCTATTCCATCTGCACCCAAGTATTGACCCACCAAGTCACTGACCTTACACTGCACACCATGCTGTGCATGACCTCCATTCAGCAGACAGACCTTGTCCCTCCCTCTTACTGGGACCAGGATATCCATGCCAAGCATAGCCTGGTAGCAAGCCCTGCGAAGCCCTCAGGATTACCTTTAATACTCCCCATGATGATGTGGTCCGTGGACCCTCAGGACTGCTTTTAATCTGTCACCATGACGATTTGGTTCAGTCCCAGGACTGTAAATGACTGATACTCATTCCCCCCAACCACTTCCTTCAGAATCCCTCCACATCCAGTCATACCTCTCTGTCCATGCCTTCCTTCTTGGGCAACACTAAACCCAACTGACCCCTCCTGAATCTTCTTTCCCTGACCTCCTTCTTGTGCTATACTAAACTCCACCATCCCCTCCTGAATCTGAGTGCAACCTTGATGTCAGACTCCAGCTACTCCAATCCGAAACATCCCCCTGCCTGCCATCCCCACCCACCCCCAGTCATCCCCCGGCATTCTCCACCTTGTTCCCTTCACCTCATGACTCTTCTTATTCACTATGCCACCACCCCACCCCCGACTCCACCATCCCAATACAATCCCCAGGCTGTAAGCATCTCCAAGTCATGAGTGAAGTGAAGGTAGAACAGTGCACAACACTAACATCCAGTTGTAAATCAGACCAGTCTAATTTCCCACTGGCATGATACTTATTGGGGGAGAGTGCGATTCATGAACATTCATGATACGTTAGTGAATGCAAATGGGGTTCCCAAAATGGATCAGTGGGAAAGTCATCCAGCCATTAAGCTGCAATGAAAGTGCTGAGGAGAAAATGATCAGACTTCTAGCCTCACTCTGAATTCTGATCTCAATTCCAGAATTCCTGATCCTTTCAGGGCTGTCTAATTTTTAGGAGTGCCTTTAAATGGTGTGGGCTGGTTCCTATAGAAAGCATGCAGGCAGCACTCCCAGCCTAGCTGGCTAAATTGCAGGGATAGGCATGTACTTCACCTCCGCAATGTTCAAGGGATCAGGCCAAGTTTTTAAAGAAGCATGGTTCACAGCGCCTTAGAGTCATGAACCATAGTCTGTATGAGGGAACCTTTTAAAGGCTATGTTCAAAAGACCCATCTCAAACGCTTAATGCCTCTGCCTTGGTACCCATCATCTTAGGCTTCCCCCATGTCCCATATTGCTAAACTGTTACATTTTCATGCTCATTAACTCTCTATACACTGTATAGAGCAAATTAGCTATATAGTGACAGTAGAATGTGCAAAAAGAAGCTTTAAAGAAAGAAATTAATTCTTAACTTTCTACTATGTTGAGAAAAGTCATTTCATTCAAAAGGCCATAAAAATGTCAATCATTCAGAATCAATAACAAAGTGCATAAACCCTTAAAACGACTTTGTAATGACACTGTGAAAGTGACAGCAGAGATCAGAGATTCTGAGTGTCAATTCAGCAATGTTTTCTCTGGGGTGCTCCTGTGTCAAGAACTGTAATGGCTTTCTGGGCTCTCAGACTTTTTAAAGCTTCTTTATTTTACACATCCTAGTCACTGTAACTAACATACATTAGTTCTACACAATGTATGTAGGCCAATGGGCATGGAAGTGACGTTGCTGCAGAGGGAGGCATGACAGACTATCGGGGGAGGGGGTGGGGGTATAAGACGACAAGGATGGGAAATGGGGAGTGTTGGAAAACGAGAGAGTGTGAAGAGAGAGGACTCTTGCGTTTTTATTTAACTGAGACAAGGCCCCAGAGCACCAAGGCAGCAGGCCTTTTCAGCTTCTGTGGCTGTCTCCAAACCTTTTCTTGGGTCGCCTGCCTAACTCCAGGTCGCAGTTGCCTTCAGGAAATGAAGATCTTGACTTTGCAGGCACTTTCTCCTGAGGTGGGCAGATTAAGCAGGGAATCTTCCTCATGTTCAATACCTGCCTTGAGGATGAAAAAACTGGCACATAACACTTGACTTTCCTACACTTCAAGAATTTGTCTATCTCAGACCTGAATATATTTAATTCAGCCTCCACAGTCTCTGGGAAAGAAAATTCTATTTGGAGAAGAAATACTTTGTCACCACCATCTTAAATACCACCATCACCTTATTTTGTTCTAGATTCCTCACAGGGGAAACTCTCTCTCAAACTCCCTCAGAATCTTATATATTTCAATAAGATCACCAATAATCTTCAATAAGAGTTCTAGTAAACTCCAATGGGCATAGACATAACTTGTTCAACCTTTCATAAGAACATAAGAACATAAGAACATAAGAAATAGGAGCAGGAGTAGGCCATCCAGCCCTTCGAGCCTGCCCCGCCATTCAATAAGATCATGGCTGATCTGTCGCTGCTCAGTTCCACTTTCCCGCCTTCTCCCCATAACCCTTAATCCCCTCTCCTATCAAAAAGCCATCAACCCGCGTCTTAAAAATATTTAGCGAGGCAGCCTCCACCACTTCAACGGGCAGAGAATTCCAGAGATTCACCACCCTTTGAGTGAAGAAGTTCCTCCTCAACTCCGTTCTAAACCGCCCCCCTTTTATCTTGAGGCTGTGCCCCCTAGTCCTATTGTCTTTTTTGAGCGGGAAGAGTCTTTCCACCTCTATCCTATCCATCCCATTCATCATCTTATACGTCTTAATGAGATCTCCTCTCATTCTTCTAAACTCTAATGAGTACAAGCCTAGTTTATTCAGCCTCTCCTCATAGCTCAACCCCCTCAACTCCGGTATCAGCCTAGTAAACCTCCTCTGCACTCCCTCCAAGGCCAAAATATCTTTGCGCAGGTGCGGCGCCCAAAAATGCACACAGTACTCCAGTTGCGGCCTCACCAATGCCCTATACAGCTGCAGCAAGACCTCCCTACTTTTATATTCAATCCCCTTCGCTATGAAGGCCAGCATCCCATTCGCCTTCCTGACCACCTGCTGCACCTGCAAGCTGGGTTTTTGCGACTCATGCACAAGGACCCCGAGGTCCCTCTGCACCGTCGCCTGCTGCAGTTTTTCGCCACTTAAGTAATAGTCCTTCCTACCATTTTTCCTACCAAAGTGGACCACCTCACACTTGCCAACATTAAATTCCATTTGCCATTTCCTGGCCCATTCGCCCAGCCTATCTAGATCCTTCTGCAGACTCTCCACACCCTCCGCACAATTTGCCGTTCCCCCAATCTTGGTGTCATCAGCAAATTTCGACACTCTACACTCGGTTCCCTCCTCCAGATCATCTATATAAATGGTAAAAAGCTGAGGTCCCAGCACCGACCCCATGAGGCAACCCCTTCATCCCAGGAATCAGCCTGTGGAGCCTTCTCTGAACTGCTTTCCCCCTTAAGTAAGGGGACTAAGACCAGGCTTCCCTACTCTTGTACTTCATTCTCCTCACCATAAAGGCCAGCATTTAATTTACCTTCCTAAGTACTTGTATCTGCTTGCTAACTTTTTGTGTCTCCTATATGAGGACACCCACAACTGCCTGTACTCCAGAATTTTGTATTCTCTCACCACTTAAATAATATTTTGCTTTTCTTTTCTCCTTAAGAAATTGGATAACCTCAATATTTTTCAAATTACATTCTATGTGCCAAATTTTTGCTCATTTGTTTAACCTAGCAATATCCCTTTGCAGTTCTCCTAACCTATTGATGTAACTTGGGCAGCTGATTGGCTAAAAAACTTGAAGAAATGCTGCAAATGATTGTTCTTAAGTTTTTTGTACTGTGTCTCTGGAAGTCCTGCTGATGTTACGCTGGCCAATCAGATGGAGAAAAGAAATCTCATCTAGTTTCTTCACCAAGTTAACGAAGAAACAACGCGTAGCATCTCATCTGGTGACTACTATTTCTTCTAAAGCAGTTTATTGTGGAATCAAAATGTAAACCTCTTTTCAGTGTGAAAATAAATTAATAAAATAATTTTAAGTTACACTATTAGAAACATGGCATACCATTCAAAAATTGTGTCGTTTAAGTATATCTAACTGCAGGAAGGATATTCACAAAAAAAATCACAAAAGCTGCCAATCTCAAAGCAACTGAAAAATAGCAACCAGCAATTGAGAAATGGCCCTAAATATAGACAAGTGATTAAGCTGAGTGGCACCCGTGTTTGTTGTAACCTAATTTGCAGGTGTGCTAGTATATCCTTCACTTACATGGCAGGGAACAACTCAAGTGCATAAAATGCATTTTTCAAAGGGATAGATCTAGGAATTAATAAATGGAGATGACAACATTAAGATTTATTTCTCAGTGGGACATTGAGACTACCCACTCAAGACAATCAGATCTTAGCTGTGCGTTCATTGAAGAAATGTTCGGGGCACCACAAAGTACTTCAGGTTGTAAACCACACTGGTTTAGTCAGCAAACGTTGACATGGATGGGAAAAGTTTGACTGCCATCATAAAACATCAAAGGCTGGCATGTATGTTATATTTTCAAAATTAATTCAATGGATGTGGGCAACACTTGAAAAGTCAGTAAGTTTATTGCCCATCTCCATTAGAAGCTGGCAGGAACCATCTTCTGGAGCTGCTGCAATTCTTATGGGTGAAGGTGCTCCCAAAGTGCAGTTGCATAGG
Organism: Carcharhinus amblyrhynchos; assembly: GCF_965287045.1. Taxonomy (NCBI): domain Eukaryota; kingdom Metazoa; phylum Chordata; class Chondrichthyes; order Carcharhiniformes; family Carcharhinidae; genus Carcharhinus; species Carcharhinus amblyrhynchos. The sequence continues at coordinate 103,645,369 of NC_137326.1, forward strand.
GAGTTCCAGAATTCTGACCCAACAATGATAAAGGATGGTGTGCAACTTGAAAGGGAACTGGGAAGTTTAGATTTTCCAGCCTCAAGTTCCAAGTATGAAGGCCCCATAGCACCTGCTTTCATTGTCTTTCTAGGTGGCAGAAATCCTGGGTTTGAATATTAAAAAAGTATTGGTGAGTTGATGCAGTGGATCTTGTAGATAGTACACATTGCTGCCACTGCGTGATGGCAATAGGAGTGAATATTTATGCTGGCTTCGGGAATGATACAGAACTAAGCAATAAAGACTACTGCTTGGAACAAAAATGAAGAAAGGTTAACGAACTTGTTCACTTGGGAAAGGCTGAGAAGTGGAAGTAATTTAAATAAACTTCAAGATTAAATAAAGGAAATTGACAAAAATTGATTTTTGTCAATTTTTCACAATAGTCAAAGATTTAAAAATAATGTGAGGTACTCCAAGAAATCACCCCATCGCTCTTGTTTATTTTTCTTCATGTATCACTTTGTTTATTCAACAGTGTTTAATGTCTAAATTGTTACAAACATATCTTCTGTTAGCTTTCTTTCTTAAAAGTTGATTCACCACAAAATACCACCATAGAGACAATGGATCAACCTCCAGCCAAACATCTTATGGAAACAATGGACTCGGTTGTTTTGGAGCTGGAGAAACCATGTTTCACTTCAAGTGGCACACATTGTCATGATAACAGGAAGTGTGCCTGAGAGAGAGCTACTGACAACTATGCCGGCTAACCACAGACATACTAAACATTTTGAAGAAGACCTTTTCGAAAAAAAGCAAGAGAAGACACTGATCAAAAATGGCTACCATGGATCACCTATTCAGATATTCTAAGATTGACTACTTCTCTAGCAAGTCTACATGAATTGCACATGTTACATGGAATTTCACTCTTGCAGAGTATCAAGGTCCACTCCAAAGGACACTTTTGAAAGGAGAACATTAAAGATGCAGTGCCGTAATTTGATCAGATATTCATCAGATATTCAAAAGCCTTGTGGAGAACAAAATAACTCTTATTACCTGTGGATTTAAATCTTGAAATGTGGCAAATGTTTTGGAGGTGAAAGGATTGGAAATGGGAATATTTGGTCTACAACAATGGATAAAAGGCATGCTAATTGAATTCTGGGAATATATAGAGAAGTTTTAAAAGCTGGTTCTGCTAACCACATAAACAAAGAACAAACAAAAGGAGAAAGAAACTTGATGGTCATCTAAAACATTGCTGGAAAAGAGAAGGAAAGATCTCTCTTGTTCTCTCTGGAAGTAAAGAAGTGCAACAAAGTGCAGACCTGAAGAAAGTCAGCTCCTCTACAGGAAATCACCTGACTTCAAATGACTACACCATTCAACAATCTATGCATCAAAGACAAGCAAAAGTATTGATTATATATTCTTTTAACTTTTATTGGGTTCTAACTTTCTTACTTCTGATAAATGTATACGTATGCTTCATCATTTCTTTATTTTTTTCTAGGATTTAGTAACCAATAACCTTTTGCTTTCTTTGATGCAAGAAAACCTGGTTGATTGTCTCCTTATTAAAAATAAACACATTTAGATTGGAAAAAGCATTTACAGCAAAAATAAATTTTAAAATCTTTGTTGCAACCAACTGTGTGGGCTAAATACAAGGGGAACCTTTTCATTCCTCCTCACTGAGCTGTAACAATGTGCCTCCCTTTCTTTGTCTTAGGCACATCATCCCACCCCTAAGCAGAGGCAACCAAAGCAAGGAACACAAGTGAACAAACAGTTATGAATTTAGGAGCAAGAACTTAGAAACTTTGCTCAATGTAGATGCTGGAAAAGAAGGAAAATCCTCAACTGCTAGTGCTTCTTCCTGCTTTTTGAGGTGGAGATTAATATCATGAGATATTATCATATTCCAGTGGTTATAATACTGTTGTATGATGCAGATTGTGTTGACTTTTTAATTATTGTGGCTATTCCTGATTTAACCAAACTGTAATTAATTTTGAAAGTTCTTTGTTCCAGCAAAGTAGGATCATAGGAGTGTCCAGATCTTGGTGGGGGGGAGGGTATTCAGATCCCAATTCAGAATGAGAGACGGTCTTTGGATGGTGAGGGCTGACACCAAGGATTATTGAATGATAGAGGTGGTTGTCTGATGGCAAGGAAGAAGGCAGCTTTTGAGAAAGCTGCTCCCCCCGATCCACCAGCAGCATTGTTAAAGGCACGTACCATTACCCAAAGCTGTTCTTGCTTTCCCTTTCCAGAGGCCTGTGAAACCCCAATGTCAAAATTAAACCTGCAAGACAGGATAAATGTGAGTTTACTAGGCTCACAAAATTTAAATGGGCAACCCAACACCTGGAAGGGGGTTGACAACTTGCCTCCTCATTTTTATTTCAGACTTTCAGCATCTGCAGCTTTTGCTTTCATTTGTGTCTCTTTTCCCGCATCTGTTAACCCCACAATGTCAGAATGGACGCATATTAGCACTAGGCTTGAGATTTTTAAAAATGCTTACATTTCACCCAATCCCAAACCACCAGGTGTTGGAGGGTGAAATTATGTCCATTCAGACTAACAGAGCTAGCATGCCATCTGGTGTATTGAAAAATCCATTACAACTTTCTTTTCCCAACAGAAATCATATTTCATAACATAACTGGAAGGATGTTTAACTGCTGGTACTGGAAAAAAGTAAGACAGGCACTAAAAGTTGCACTGCTGGCCAGTGTGTCAGTTCCCCAATTCCATTCCACCACACAACATGCAAACTCCACACAGACAGTGACCCAAGGCCAGAATTGAACTTGGGTCCCTAGTGCTGAGAGGCAGCAGTGCTAACCACTGTTCATCTGCTTTTCTGGACCTGTAGCCAACTGAAGTAATGAAAGACTTGCTGGAAGAGGTGGGGGGGTGGGGGGGGTGGGGGGTGCAGTTCAGCTGTCTGCAGGTAGCTTCCCAGTGACAGTTTGGAGTGGGAGGGCTCATGTGCCCTTCTTGACTGTAGATGCGGCAGCGCGGGCTCGTTGGGCCGAAGGGCCTGTTTCCCGTGCTGGGATGTTCTTTGTTCTTTGTATGACTTCAGTAGCAGCCACCACCACCCTTTCCCCAACACAACTGCTGCAAAGACTTTTTTTTTAATTTAATAAAGTTGGAGAGGACACTTCCATCTTAAGGGCACCTACTCCATCACTTACTGCCATGTCACCCTACTGCTGTTTCCAAGCATCCCAGCTTTGAGAGTCAGACAAGGATTATGATAATCCCGATTGAGTGACTCCTTTCCACACTCTACAGACTTCTGAACCACATTTGAGCCTGATGATAGGATGCAGAGGCTTGCAGGAAAATACTACCTAACAAATTTATTAGTTGCTTTACCATCAGCGTGCCTGTCGCAATTGTATATTTTTTTGCAAATGTAATACAACAAAATTACAGCTAAGAAATCAGTGTGCTTATCTTACTACATCCTAGCAAAGTGATCCTGAAATTCTTGTGTCTGCTCTAATCAGTGCAAGATGAAAAGCTTTAAAAAGATTCGGCAACATATCTTCTCTTTAGCAATATTCAAGTTCTGTACCAGGACCGACTGTCATAATTTTTTTGTGTTAAATAAGAACATAAGAACATAAGAAATAGGAGCAGGAGTAGGCCATCTAGCCCTTCGAGCCTGCCCCGCCATTCAATAAGATCATGGCTGATCTGTCGTGGCTCAGTTCCACTTTCCCGCCCTCTCTCCATAACCCTTAATCCCCTCTCTTATCAAATAAGAACATAAGAAATAGGAGCAGGAGTAGGCCATCTAGCCCTTCGAGCCTGCCCCGCCATTCAATAAGATCATGGCTGATCTGTCGTGGCTCAGTTCCACTTTCCTGCCCTCTCTCCATAACCCTTAATCCCCTCTCTTATCAAATAAGGACATAAGCAAAACATCCCATCTTTCTTTAATATCTTCACATTGGGGCCAGGCATTTAGAAGGGGAATTAGGAAGCTTTTTTTTACACAAACGGATGGCAGATATTTGGATTTCGCTCACTAAGAGAGTGTGGAGATTGGGAGTTTACAATCAGAGGTTACAAGACTTTAAATTGTTAGATAAAAGCAAAATACTCCAGATGCTGGTTTTGTTATGCTGCGTGGTGCTAGAGTGAGCAGATAGAGTTGAAATACAGATCAGCTATTATCTAATTTTATGCTGGAGCAGGCTCAGTGGGGTGAATGGCCTACCCTTATTCTCATGACAAATATAGTTAAGTTGACAACACTCGAGTGTTTTAGAATCATAGAATCCCTACAGTGCAGAAGGAGGTCATTTGGCCTATTGAGCCTACAATGACAACAATCCCATCCAGGTCCTATCCCCATATATTTATCTTGCTAAACCCTCTGCCACTAAGGGACAATTTAGCACGGCCAATGTATCTATCTTTGGACTGTGGGAGGAAAGCGGGGCACTCAGAAGAAACACACGCAGATATGGGGAGGATGTGCAAACTCTACACAGACAATGACCCAAGGCCGGAATGGAACCTAGGTCGCTGGCGCTGTGAGGCAGCAGTGCTAACCACTGTGCCACTGTTTCCTGGATGTGCAATGACTGTCTTGCGACAATCAATTTCCTTCTCCTCAGTTATGACTCATTTTGCTCAAATTCTGGGTCCAATGGAGACTTGATGCCCAGAGCAGCCACTTAATTTTTCTTTTCTATCCACCCTCCCTTCCGACCAACCTTGAAGTGTTTTTTCTGAGAACTACTAAATTTTCCTCCCCTATCCGCCCGCCCGCCCCTCTTAAACCGCCTCCACGTGATTGGTGGCCGAGGTTTGAGTGATGCGGAAGGTGGGCGGTCGCTCGGTTTCTATTGGTCAGAGGGACTGTCAGTCAGGCCTTCCCCCGCCCGCCACCACTCGCGATTGGCCGGGGTCGGCCATTAGCTGCTCTTTGTGGGCGAGGAGCGGTTTTTGGGTCTGGAGCCGGCGTTTTGTTGGAGTGAGAGACCAGCGGCCTTCACCGATCATCCGGGAGTGACTTTCCCCGAGCGGAGTGGGGATGAGCGGCGGTGTGTACGGAGGAGGTGAGAGAGAGAGAGAGAGAGAGCGCGAGAGATCGAGAGGCCGCTGGGCATTGCGCGGCAGGAGGCTGGGCCAGTTCTGGCGGCCGTAGGCCCAGCCTGGGGCATGTCAGAGAGGGAGGGACAAGACAGGCAGGCAGCGTGAGCTCAGCTCAGAGACAAGCAACTCCATCTCCTACAGAGTCACTGAGACTTTGATTTATTATTGTCACATGTATTGGAATACAGTGAAAAGTATTGTTTCTTGCACCTTACAGACAAAACATACCCTTCATAGAGTACATATGAGTGAAGGAAAGGAGAGAGTGCAGAATGTAGTGTTACTGTCACAGATAGTGTGTAGAGAAAGATCAGGTTAACGAGATAGGTCCAGTCAAATGTTTGATGGCAGCAACTGGTCTTGAGTTGATTGGTATGTGACCTCAGACTTTTGTATCTTTATCCCAACGGAAAAAGCTGGAAGAGAGTATGTTCGGGGTGCGAGGGGTCCTCAATTGTGCTAGCTGCTTTTCTGAGGCAGCGGAAAGTGCAGACAGAGGCTGGTTTGTATGATGGACTAGCCTATGTTCATGGAGTTTGTGGTTTCTTGCAGTCTTGGTCAGAGCAGGAGTCATAGCAAGCTATGGTATGTCCGGAAGGGATGTTTTCATTCATCTCCGCTCGTGTTGCTTTGTTAAACAAACTTCTCAATGAAATAAAGAAACTGATCTCTTTACATGGTGTAAACAGACCCAGAGCATACAACTGACTCACATCTTTTGAAAGGTCACAAACCTGAAACTGTTTCTCTTTTCACTGATGTTGATTGACATGCTGATTATTTTCCTCACTTTTTATCTCTAATAAAACAATAATAGAAGGTTTATGTTCCAGTGTTGGAGACTTCTCAGACATGGAAGGAATGAAAGATTTTAAAATTGCCTCAACAGATATAAGATCTAATAAGATTGGTTTCCAAGTGCATATTTTAGAAAAAAATTGCGTTTTCCCCTCTCTATATCTCCTGATCTAACGGGTTGCAGTTCATGGGATCCTGGATAGTGAACCTTATAGATTAGGGACACATCGGAGCGGTGCCTGACTTGTCCTTTTTCAATATTTATGGAAGCAAATGCTTATTTTACAATTGGTGTCACTTGATATTAATTAGAATAGGTACTCGGTTGATTTTTGTGTTCTTATGCCTAACAGGTACTGGTTGAGGTTATAGCAGCATCTGTTCACATTGGCTGAGAAAAGATGATTTAGAATGGACCTGGTGTTGAACCTGGAACATCTGACAAATCACAACTGCAGATTCTCTGTTCTCATCTTGGTGAATGTATAAGTAAATTAATGTTTAGGGTGCTGAGTGAATTTTCTTTGAAGAATCTTGCAGATTTAAATTGTGATAAGGAAATTGTATGCATGGTTTAGGACGTGTAAACATATTAACAATTGCAGAACTATTGATACTAAGCACATTGCTGTGGAAGTTAGTTTTTTATTTGTTTGAGTCACAACTAGGCTTGTATTAACACTACAGTTAAGTTACTGTGAAAATCTCCTTGTCGCCACACTCCAGCACCTCTTTGGGTACACTGAGGGAAAATTTAGCATGGCCAATGCACCTAACTACCTTGTCTTTCAGACTGGGAGGAAACAGGAACGGCCAGAGGAAACCCGCAAAGACACAGGGAGAATGTGCAGACTCCACGTAGACAGTGACCCAAGCCAGAATTGAACCCAGGTTCCTGGTGCTGTGAGGCAGCCATGCTAACCATTGCCGCCACGATGTCGTTATGCTGGTTAGGACGGATCTGATTTAGATTTTGTTTCTTTAGGTTTATTAAAATGACTGCTCTTTTTTAGTTTTGTCAATTATGAGTTTCATCCTTTCCATTTGATATGACTTATTATTGTCATATGTGTTAGTATAGAGTGAAAAGTATCGTTTCATGTGTGTTATACAGACAAAGCATTCTGTACATAGAGAAGGAGAGAGTGCAAAATGTAGTGTTTATGCTGACACAGTGGTTAGCACTGCTGCCTCAACAGTGCCAGGGACCTGGGTTTGATTCCTGGCTTGGGTCACTGTCTGTGTGAGTTTGCACATTCTCCCCATGTCTGCATGGGTTTTCTCTGGGTGCTCCAATTTCCTCCCACAGTCCGAAAGACATGCTGGTTAGGTGCATTGACCTGAACAGGCGCTGGAGTATGGCGACTAGGGGAATTTCACAGTAACTTCATTGCAGTGTTAATGTAAGCTTTACTTGTGATTAATAAAGAAACTTTAAAACTTCAGTTAGGCTGTAGAAAAAGATCAACTTAATACGAGGTGGGTCCAGTCAAAAGTTTGATGGTAGCAGGGAAGAAGCCGTTCTTGTGTCCTTGGACTTTTGTATCTTTTCCCAATGGAAGAAGGTGGAAGAGAGAATGTCTTGGGTACATGGAGTCCTTGATTATGCTGGCTGCTTTTCGTGACAGTGGGAAGTGTAGACAGAGTAAATGGGTGGGAGGTTGGTTTGCATGATGGATCTACCCTTCATGTTTTTTTACAGTCTTGGACAGATAAGGAGCCATACCAAGATGTGATACAACCAGAAATAATGCTTTCTATCATTCATCTATAAAAGTTGGTGAAAGTTGTAGCGGACATACCAAATTTCCTTCATCTTCTGAGAAAGTAGAGGCTTTGGTGGGCTTTCTTAACTATAATGTCAGCATGGAGGGACCAGGACAGGTTGTTGTTGATCTGAATACCTAGAAACTTGAAGTTTTTGGCCATTTCCACTTTGTCTCTGTTGATGTAGACAGGGGCATGTCCCCCATACACTTCCTGAAGTCAGTGACTATCTTCTTCATTTCGTTGACATTGAAGGAGAGATTATTGTCGCCAAACCAGTTCACCAGATTATCTTTTTTCTGTACTCCGCCTCATTGTTTGCGATCCAACCCACTACGGTGGTGTCACCTGCACACTTGAAAATAAGAGTTGGAGGGGAATTTGGCCACACAATCATAGGTGTATAAGAAGTATAGTAAGTGGCTGAGGACACAGTCTGTCGGGCACTGGTGTTGAGGATGATCGTGAAGGAGGTGTTGTTGCCTATCCTTATTGATTATGATCTATGGGTTAGAAAGTTTAGGATCCAGTTGCAGAGGGAGGAGCCGAGCCCCAGGCCACAGTGTTTGGAGATGAGTTTTGTAGGAATAATGATGTTGAAGGCTGACCTGTGGTCAATAAATCGTCTGACATAGGTGCTTTTGTTGTCTTGGTGTTCTAGAGTTGATTGTAGGGAGGTGGCATCTGCTGTGGACCTGTTGTTGTGATGGATCCAGATAATCTGGGAGACCAGAATTGATTAATGCCATGACTAATGTTTATTCTGAACAGTTATTAATAAAAATATTTTTATTAATTTTCTCAGTCATTATTCATTACCACAAGAATGAGCAAGTGGACTTCCATTCGCTCCTTTTCAGTCACATGGAAGCGTGCAAGAATGTCCCAGGAATCGTTATTTCCTCTTATTTCTATATCTGAAAAACTTCAATGCCTTGTTGGTGCTCACCCTTCAGAGAACCACAGATGATAATCAATGTTCTTCAATTCTGTGCCATAATATTGTAAATTAGCACACACAATGATAAGATGCCCCCGCCCCCACCAGATGGTTGAGAAACAAAAAGCATTACAAACATGTTCAAATTAAGAGAATTGTATTTATTATCCAGGTTTTAGCAAATCTTAATTTTAAAAAAATTGAGTAAATTTTCTAGTTGAACTCAACATCTTTGCTTCCAGGTGATTTGGCATTTTGCTTTCAGAAATCTGACAGCACCCATTTGACCAGTTGCTGGAAGGAGTAAGTTGTTGTCTAAACCCTTTTTGTGAAATCTTTTGATTTACCCTATTACGGTTACCTTCATCCCACATGAGCATGATTCCAAGCAAGAACTGAGCAGAACTGGCAATTGAATTTGCAACTCCTATTCCATACCACTGAGCATTATTATTCCAGCTTTTGGCTTGTTGTAACAACCATATTCTATCTTTTAATGCAAGTCATTTGTTGTAAATGTGAAGGTTTTGTTAGGTTGTTATGCTTTGGCATTGTCTTTAGGGTAAACCATTGTAGGATCGGCTTTTAGGGTGTTCTCTTAAAACATTTCTGAGCCTCTCAGACGGTATTAGAATCAGAGAGAAATGACTGAAAGTTTAACAATGGGGAAACTTGCACTTGGATTGAAAAAACTAAGTTCTTGAGGATATACACAAGATTGGACGATATGTCTTACTTTGGCCAGAGGGAGGAATCTCCAGGGGGGGAAAAAAATTGAGGATCAGGAGTTATCCAACCTGAAAAAGGTAGGTAAGGGAAGCCCCCAGGACTAAAAATCATTTTGGACTTTTTTTGGGGAGCTTATAATCTCTACATAAAGGACAGAGTGAAATGTAACCAAGATGGAAGATTTTTAATCACAAAGAAGCATTAACAAGAGAATCTTTCTGTAGTTTAGAGTGTAAATTTCCTATTGAAGCAGTGTTTAATCAATTGTGCATTGTGGTAAAAGTCTTAAAACCTTTAAATTGTGTTTAAGTTGGTCACTGGGCATTCAAATTTTTGAAAGTTCTCAGTCTTTGAGTATTATAATTGTTATTACTTGAGTTATACATTTTGTTAGTATTTCATAGTGACTGAATATGAAGTTTGAATTGCAGGTAGGTGAAACCTCTTTATGTAAAATGTAATACTATGTCAATAAATCACGATTTCTACATTAATACATAGAAAGTACTATTTTACTGCAACAAAATGTGTTTCTTCCCTTTGAACATTGTTGGTTTCATTGTTTCCAAGGCAATGTTTTGTCTCATATATTGCTTCAATTTTTCACAGACGAGGTCGGTGCCCTTGTGTTTGACATTGGGTCATACACAGTGAGAGCTGGCTATGCTGGAGAAGATTGTCCAAAGGTAGCTTGAAATTGTACCACCCCCATGTGAGATATCATAGAAGTTAAATAAGTTGAAGGAAGAATAGCTGACATACGATAGGGAGCATGATCAAAATCTATTTTAATTGAAAGGCATTGGGAAAACTTGTGGTTAACGATTTATTTGATTATGCCCTCAAAATATTGTATTTTTACACTGTGTCTTGTAGAATAGTCTGTGTTTTTAGGCTTATGTTTACAAACTTACACCATATTTGGTAAATCACCTGAGCTCTTCTACCTCAGTTGATTCTCATGTGCTCAAATACTTGCTTAATAATGGACAGCAGCCTCCTTCTCTCTGATAAATCACCTTTGTTTAACAGCACCTAGTAATGGCTCATTTTTATATATTTCCCCTTTAACTTAATCCTCTTAGATTCCACCCCATTTCAGTTCTGACTTCATTATGCCTCATGCCTCTTCCATCCTTGCTCTTCATCTATAACCTGGAGCATCTCTATAGTCTCTGACTCATCAGTGACTAAGAATTTGAATGCAATCTCTGGCCATGGCCTAGGTTCCTTGCCACTCACATGTCCGTCATTTCCCCCCAACTCCACTATTCTCATCACCTGTTGTGAATATTGCTTTCTTGATTCTCCTACCTTTGACCCTCAAGCAATTATAACACAACTGCTATTGTGGGACAACGTAAATGCTCCCTCTTTCTACTTGAGCAACATTATCCCCAGCAAATTAATCAATAGGAAATTACATGGAAACGGGAATGATGGCTAATTTTTTTCCATTAATAAACAGGTGTCAAGGCAAAATCTAAATGCTGGGGATAAATCAATTAATTTCTTGGTCCGTGGATAAATTTGCTGCACTATCATGAAAACTAGCTTCTGATTTGCAAAAACTACTTTACATGTTTCCTTAATTTTCTTCATTGCAAATAGTGGTACAGAGTGCATGTACCTTTATTAAGGTGACGCCAATAGTTCTGTGGTGGTTTTGCATTTATTATGATTCTAATATTAAATGATAATGCACTATTCTAATAAGTTCTCATTTTGTTAAGATTTTTTTTTAAATGATCATTTAGCCTGAATGTGTTCTTCTATAGTGAACAAATGTATATTTCCTTTATATATTTTCCAAATATTAAGTAAAATCCTTTGTAGTTGGAAATGTATTGTGAGCTAAACTATAATCTCTTTTAAAGGCAGACTTTCCAACAGCGATTGGGATGCTGTTGGAGAGAGATGATGGGAGCACGCCTATGGAAATAGAAGGAGACAAAGGAAAGACGAGTGGCACAACTTATTTCATTGATACAAATTCTTTGCGAGTTCCCAGAGAAAATATGGAAGTTATCTCTCCTTTGAAAAATGGAATGAGTATGTCAGCAGTTCGTTTTCTCTTTTGTCAGTTTTCTTATCTATCCTGAAGGCCTCTTGTAGATCACGTTCTCACGGATGCTAGTTTTTATGTGATCGTTCTGACCAAATTCACCTGAGTCAGTGCAGCTTGGGATTGGAGCTTCTGATCACTATTTCTATAGTGGTGTTGCAAGGGTTCCATTCCAATTTCTCTCTATCCATTACTTCTTATCAAAAAATTTTAATAATATACCAAATAAAGAATTGAGTTAAAACTCTTCAGGTTGAAGGTTTCTTGGATTCACTTTTAAATTCTAAATTAGTTCAATTCTGGCACACGCTGTATCCTAATACAATTGGCTTTAATTACATTTACCAGTGCAGTGAATGAAGACAGAGGCGTGTGATATGTATTCCATTAAATCCAATAAAACTCAATTGATTGTTTTGCAGATAATGAAATATATTAATGCTTTACATTTGGAGAGATGATGGTATAGTGGTAATGTCCCTGTACTAATAATCCAGAGGTAATGCTCTAGGAGCACAGGTTCAAATACTAAACAACTGTTGGGATTTAAATTTAATAATAAATCTGGAATATAAAGCTACTCTCAAACAGTGGTTAGCACTGCTACCTCACGGCATCAGGGACCCGAGTTTGATTGCCAGCTTGGGAGTTTGCACGTTCTCCCTGTGTCTGCAAGGTTTCCTCCCACAGTCTGAACGCCGTGCTGTTTAGGTGCATCGGCTATGCTAAATTCTCCCTCAGTGCACCCGAACTGGTGCTGGGGATTTTCACAGTAACTTCATTGCAGTGTAAGCCTACTTGTGACTAATAAATAAAGTGACCATGAAACTGTCATTGATTTTTGCAAAAATCCATCTGGTTGGAAATCTGTCCTTACCTGATTTGACCTCTTCATGACTCCAGATCCAAAGCAGTGTGGTTGACTGCTGCCTTCTGGAATGGCCTAGCAAGCTACTCTGTGTAAGGGCAATAAGGGAAGGGTGACAAATGTGGCCTTGCCAACAGTGTCCACATCCCACGAAAGAATAAAAGAAAATTGTGTAGTATATCAAATAAAGTGCTGTGGAAAGTGACATTCTGCAGAGCTTTGGTCAACTTCAAGACTTTGTTGTGGCGTTTGTCTGATCAACCAAGTTTAATGTTTTCCAGTGAGCAAATGTTTCAGAGAAAAGCTTTCATATAAAGTATGTTCCTAGAGCAAGATATTTCAGCCTGTTCTGCATGTTATGCTGATGATTTCCACTAATTTTATGTTCGCCCTTGCTTTGTCCAGTAATCTCCAAATTCCCGGGCATCTTCTGGGTTGATGCTTCTTAACAATCCTGTTGCTAAGCCCTGTCACCAACAGTAAGTCTGCTGTGACTAATACGTGCTAACTGTAACTTCCAAATCATGTTGGTGTTTAGTTGTAACCTCAGCTATGCTGCTTTTGGCTTGACCACAGTGCATGAATCCTTTCATATAATATCCATTTTATCAAGCTGACAGTGATTTAAAATAAAAACATTTTGTTGCCAAATGAACATCAGCTCAGTGGAGTCCAACAATTTTATGTTGCAACCTCTGCCCCTGTATTTTTTTGATTTCCTTTCTCTTTGCTGGCTTTTCTTCTGCTTTTGGATGGCAGCTTTTCATTATTCTCCCATTCATACAACTTCTAACATAAGTTCTGTTTCTTTACTTGTCCCAATACCATTCCCTTTGTCTTTTGTCATTTAAACTAGCCTGCTTTCTACCCTATCACAGACTTTCCATTTTTTGTTTCTTCTCTCCACCTTTCACTTGTTTAAAACCGATTTACTTCCCTAACGTTTCCTGATTCGGTTGAAAGGTCACCAACCTGAAACGTTAACTTTGCTTCTGTAACCACAGATGTTGACCAGCTAAGTACATTTGCTATTTTTTAAGTAACACATTCTTTTCTAGATTGTTTTAAGGATAACAATTAACCAGCTGGCCTACTTTCCCCCGTCCTTCCCCTCCTTTATTTTGCTCCACACAATGTGATTTAGTTGGTAAAATGTTTGTTTCTGAGTCACAAGGTTGTGGTTTCAAATCCCATTCTAGAAGTTTGGGCACAAAATCTAGGCTGACACTTCTGTGTAGTACTGAGGGAATGCAGCTGTTTCAAATGAGGCATTAAACTGAGGCCATGTCTGGCCCCTCAGGTGGACATATAAAGTCTTATGGTAATATTTTGAAGAGCAGGGTGGTCATGCATGGTGTCCTGACCAATGTTTATCTCCCAATCAATATTATAAAAATAGCATAACTGGACATTGCTGTTTGTGAAACCTTATTCAACTGGTTGTAAAACACTTTGAAATGTTCTAAGTTTGTGAAAGGCAAATGCAAACTTATTTTTCCTTTGAATACAACTTTTAAAATTGCCCTAAAACCTTATGCACATTGAACCTCAATGTAGATATTGAAACTAAATCTTGAGGTACTGGTATGTAATTTTATAGGAATTTTATTACTGCATATCCTATATCGATATGTAATATGTGAAACATTAATAGATTATTAAAACAGATTATGTACTTCAGTTTTGGGTCACAACTATAAAATTATTTGCAAATAAATTGTTAGAAAAGTGATCATTCAGTGGAAAAGTATGGTCTTCTGATTAAAATTTCTGAATGTTCCTTTTTATTTGCAGTTGAAGACTGGGACAGTTTTCAAGCAATTCTAGATCACACATATAAGAATCACATAAAATCTGAAGCCGGTCTGCATCCTGTTTTGATGTCGGAGGCTCCAGTGAGTATTTAATTACAGTATGAAATATTGTTGGATTTCTGTGTTTTGAGTTGCAAAGTGTAATGTTGAACAGTTGAAATAAATTACAGTTTGGGTAAAAAAAAATCACTTTGAAGCAGTGTAATCTTGTAATTTGGTTTGGTAATATGCTCTAGTGGGATGAAAGTTCATGGAGGCAATTCTCCCATTCTGCAGGCTGGGAGACTTGAGCGGAGGTCGTTTCGCAGGCTCCCCGCTGGGCGCAGTGCCTGCTGCGATTCTCTGGGTGCTGGATTTCCACTTGAGAAATCAGCACGGATCTCCCAGCGGGGTTTATTATAGCTCCCTAGTTGTGGGGAGTTGGCAGTCCAACCCAGCTGGAGTGAAGTGGGGGGTGGGGTGGTATTCGAGGCCCCCCAGAGGGTTGGGTGATGGGAGAGGAGCAATGCTCCTGGGCGTCCTGGCACTGCCCAAGGGGTAAAGTTCCAAGGAGGCGAAGCTTTGGGGGTGATCGTTGGGGGTGGGGGGGGGGGGGGGGGGGGTCCCGCTGTCACTGTCCATTCGGGCTGAGTGATAGAGGAAGAGATGGCAGCGGATCAGGGAGGGATCGGAGTTGCAGTAGTCTCTGCTATGATTGATTGGCGTGTGTGCAGTGGCCAGCTCAGTGCTATGCTGTTGGCCTCTCCAGCAGGAAAGCCTGCCCCCAGCTTTTTGGACTGATTTCGCTAATGCGCTCTGCAGTGCACAGTGTGTGGGAGATTCATTGTGAAACTCCCACTGAAAAAAACAGCGTAATTTACTCTAGTCATGTGAATTCGACACCAGTTTTTTTTTTGGGAGAATGCCCCCCCTCCATGTGTTCGATGTGACTAACATGCAAGTGTACAAGACCAAGGCAGAGTTTACACTTGGAGAGAGTGAAAGTGATGGATTACTCATTTTGTTTACACCTGAGCAAATTGACTTGGGTATCATAGAAATCTTACAATGCAGAAAGAGGTAGCATTCCCAGTTGCAAATGATCCTGAGAGATTGGGAAGAGTTGTTAACTGACAAACAGACCACTGTCGCTGTTCTTTAAGAACATCAGCTACCTTCAGGTTTTTGAGCCTGATGTTTCTTAGTATTGAATTCATTTATTGACTTTATCCACTTGGATGCCAGTGGGGGAACTAATGATCTTTATTTCAAAAATTCACACAGTTTCAGATTTTGTTGTACTGTATTTACACTGACAATCTGTGAAATTGCATTATTTTAAGTAAATGATTTATTTTGTAAAATCTTGTATTTCTTTGTTACCTGTGCAGTAATTATATTTTGAGGTTTATTTGAGCCAACCTGAATTTAATACATTTTTTTCTTGTATTTGCAGTGGAATACACGAGCAAAGAGGGAAAGGCTTACTGAGCTGATGTTTGAACATTATAATATCCCAGCCTTTTTCCTATGTAAAACAGCTGTGCTCACAGCGTATCCTTTGAATCAGTTTTTCAATTATATATGTGGTATAGAAATTAATGGTTCATTAAGTTGCAGAATTCCAAGCAGGAGGCGGTGGGGAAACGATGTTTAAACATAAACTGATTTTAAAAACAAATAAAGTGCATTTGTAATGGTGTTTTAAATAACAAAGCCCTGTCTGACGTCACACTTAACAGTACATCCCAATTTTGTTTTTCCTCTAATGGATCATTGAAAGAAAGCCAGTCTTTACGACACAACTCCTGGAGTTGATTGTTGAGAGTTGTGATGGCCACATTGGCATTTTCTTCTTCAGTATGTCTTTTCTATCTGCGTACCAGGATGAAATTAGATTTTCTTTCATTGGGACTATTATTTTCCTTGTAAGGACTCTACCTTGTGATGTTTTGCTCCATACAGTTTAATGCTGAATTAGTTAGTCCCTTTCTTTTCTAGGCCAGTTAATGGAGCAACCAAATTAATGTTATTAAATATGTGTGAAGCAAAAACTATAGAGTCCTACAGTCTTGGAGAAAGCAAATCGCCCAAACTTAAAACCTGCAAAGAATCCTGTTTGACCACAGGTGAGGTTCCAGAAGACTGGAGAATAGCTTTTGAAGAAGATACTGAGGGACAGGATGTATGCGCATTTAGAAGAAAATGGACTAGTTAGTGACAGATTGCAGGGTTTTGTATGGGGACGTTCATGTCTCACCAACTTGATTTGAGTTTTTTGAGAAGTTGATAAAGGTAATTGATGAGATAAGGGCTGTAGATATAGTTAATATGGACTTCGTAAGGCATTTGACAAGGTCCCACATAGCAGACTGGTACAGTCAAAATCACGTGGGACTCGGGGTGGACTGACTAGATGGATTCAGAACTGAATTGGTTATAGAAGATGCAGAGTAGCAGTGGAAGGGTATTTTCAGAATGGAGATCTGTAGCTAGTGGTGTTCCACAGGTATCTGCTGGGATATAAATATAAATAAATGATCTGGAGGAAAATGTGGGTGATCTGATTAAGTTTGTTTATATCACAAAGATTGGTGGAGTTGCTGACAGTGCTGGGGATTGTCAGAGGATACAAGGATAGATTGGAGACTTGGGCACAGAAATGGCAGATGGAGTTTAATCCAAATAAGTGCGAGATCATGCATTTTGTAGGATCAAACTTAGATGTGAATTATACTGTAAATGGCAGAACCCTTAAGGACATTAACATACAGAGGAATCTGGGTGTGCAGTTCCACAGATCCCTAAAAGTAGCAATACAGGTGGTCAATGTGAAAAAGAAGATATACGGCTTGCTTGCTTTCATCAGCTGGGGCATTGAGTACAAGAGTTGGGAAATCCTATTGCAGCTATATAAAACCTTGGTTAGGGCAAATTCGGAATATTGTATGCAATCCTGGTCACCACACTACCAGAAGGATGTGGAAACTTTGGGCAGAGTGCAAAGATGGTTCACCAGGACGTTGCCTGGTCTTGGGTGTTAGCTACGGGGAGAGGCTGAATAAACTAGAATTGTTTTTCACTGGAAAGACAGAGGCTGAAAGGAGACCTGAGAGGTATAGACAGGGTGGATAGTCAGAGGCTTTTTCCAAGGGTGGATGTGTCAATTAGAAGAGGGCACAGGTTCAAGGTGAAGGGGAAAGTTTAAGTGCGGGGGATGTTTTTCACACAGAGTGGTGGGTGCTTGGAATGTGGTGGTGGAAGCAGGCACATTAGCAACATTTAAGAGGAATCTGGATGGATACATGAATAGGGGGATATGGACCGAGGAAGGGCAGAATTTTTTGTTTAGCTTAGTTAGGACACCATGATTGGCACAGACTTGGAGGGCCGAAGAGCCTGTTCCTGTGCTGCACTTTTCTTTGTCCTTTCTTGGGAGGAATGTATTTTTATATATAGTAGGTTATATGACGGAGGTGGCTGCTTATTTTATTTCCTGTTAATATCCTTTCAAATTGTTAAAATAAATATATTATCCTGGAATTAAACATTGTGAAAAGTAAACATCACTCAGTACCCCTCTTCTCCCACACATCTTGTTCTGCTGACGTACCATTTCTCAAGTGACATGTGTGATGTCTCATGCAAATGCCTATATTTCATTGAGTGCAGAAAAAAACTTCAAGCAATTTGATGATTGAAGAGTGGTGGCAAATTACAGTTGAACCTGGTCAGTGGTGGATGTTTCCTGCCTCTTCCTCTCAGGAAACCCAAACCAGTTGTACAACTTCACTGTTTTTTAATTGTGATAGGATTATTTATATTCCATCTGTGATTGAACATGAGGTTTCTTGGGGTTGAACAATTCAGTATCATGCCCTTGTGTAGTTAATCAATGAGGAAAGCAGCATGCCTACTTAGTATTCATGTGGACATGTAGCACAGATTATGAAAGAAAATGCAAGCTGGTATAAATTTGCATTGTGGAATGGGTCCACTTTACACTTAGTTTGCTTTTCCTTCACTTTTTGTGTCAGATTTGCAAACGGTCGCTCTACAGGCTTAGTGTTAGATAGCGGAGCTACACACACCACAGCTATTCCAGTGCATGACGGATATGTTCTTCAGCAAAGTAAGAATAAATGTAAACTTTGACATGTGCAATTGAACTATTGTTAATTCACTTTACAACAGCTCAAGTTTATAAATAATTTTTTTAAAAAATTCTTCACCCATCCCAGTCATTTGCTCTT
Organism: Carcharhinus amblyrhynchos; assembly: GCF_965287045.1. Taxonomy (NCBI): domain Eukaryota; kingdom Metazoa; phylum Chordata; class Chondrichthyes; order Carcharhiniformes; family Carcharhinidae; genus Carcharhinus; species Carcharhinus amblyrhynchos. The sequence continues at coordinate 103,663,703 of NC_137326.1, forward strand.
TCCCCTCCCAAGTTCTCTCTTGCTCCCATGTGTTCTCTTGTATTCTCTTGAGTTGTAATATCAGATTTCTGTTTTATCAGAAACCTTAATGCAATTACCTCTTTAAATGTAGTTCATTTTTCTGTGTGAGCACAATCTTTCAGCAACCAAATGCTAACTTTCATCTGTGTAATATAATTAAAATATTTCCTTTCTCTGACATTTCAGGCATTGTTAAATCTCCGCTTGCAGGAGACTTTATTTCCATGCAATGCAGGGAGCTGTTTCAAGAACTGAATGTGGAAATAATCCCACCATACATGATTGCTTCAAAGGTGAGGGAAAACCAAAGCTTATAATTCCATAAATGGTAAAGGGCAATTATTTGTACTATAACCAATAGAGCTTGTAGTTGGAACACACATGTTTGGAAAGATTATGCATTGTATATTTGAAGCACCAGATAAATAATTATCTTTGGACTCGCACGTGCTTCACTTTCCTGTTTATGAAAATCCATTTAAAATTACATTTAGCATAAACATCCTGATGGAGAGTTGCACCGTTTATGCCCTTGACCTGCCTTCCACAGCTAATACATGCACCTGAGTTTAATACCTCTCCCTAATGCCACAACTTTATGCAAAATTAACTGATGTGATTTTTGAACCCATAGCAACTTTATTTTAGCACCAGGTGAATGTGAGTAACAGACACCAACTTGGATATACTTTCATGGATGTTGAAGTATTGCATGAAACTTTCTGAAACAAGTGAGATTTATGGATTTTTGTGTTGAGAGTGTATAATCAATATGGAATGTTTTTTAATATTTGCTGATCTCCTGTGGGATTGCTCATGCTTATTTATGGATCTGAAGCAGGTTTATAATTTGTTGTTGCTAATATGGTGTATATTTTAATTGTAAGTACTTATAAATGAATAATGACCACTAGAGGGCACTTATTTTTTTTCCCCACAATAAAGATTATTGGCCTGATTAGGAAATGGGCTGAGCAGAAGGAAATATCTTCCATTAGCCAGAAGTATTAAGGGATATGAGGTAAAGGCAGGTATATGGAGTTGTGTCACAAGTTAGCAATAGGTTACGAGGGATATGGACAGGGTGAATAGGAAGCAGCTGCTCCCCTTGGTTGAGGGGTCAGTCATGAGGGGGAATAGATTTAGGATAAGTGCAGGAGGTTCAGAGTGCGTTTGAGAAAAAGAAAATTCACTCGGTGGTGGGAATCTGGAATGTGGTGCCTAGAAAGATTGTGGAGGCCGGAAACTTTACAACTTTTAAAAGTATTTGGATGAGCAGTCTGAGAGCACAATACCAACCTATGTACTAGAACATAGAACAGTACAGGCTCTTCGGCCCTCGAGCATACCTCTGAAAGGTATGCTTTGTCTACATAGTGTGCGAGAAACATTACTTTTCACTGTATACCAATATATGTGACAATGATAAATCAAAATCAAAAACTTGAAGCATCTTAACGTTCAAGGATATGGGACAAGTGCTGGAAAATGGGATTAGTGCGACTTTAGTGGTAGTTATTGTTGGTGCAGACTTGATGGATTGAAGGGGCATTTCTATGACTCTATGGTTTCATTGAACGGTGAAACAGTTTTGAGGGGCTAAATGCTCTACTCCAGTTCCTAATTGAATGTGTAATATCTGGTATGTGCCAAGCATGTCAGTGCAAGACAGACCAGTGCCAGATGTGAGGCAAGAAACACCAATCATCAAGTTTAGTGGTAGTCACTGCTTCATCTTCTATAATCTTCAGGTCAAAGCTACTAAACAACTGCTTCAAAGTCCATTGAGATGCACACATTATCTGAACAGATTTTAATGCTAATGAGGACTATAAATGCAAACCCTACTGTTCGGTAGGCATTCATGGAGTAAAAAGATAAACCTATCAGTCAGTAAGGAGGCATTATTGTCTCACTTGAGGTATTTTGTGCTCTTAGCAGAATTAGTGCCTTCAAAAGTTGCATAACTGGGTCTGCTGCTGGCACTTAGTTTTGGCTGCTTTGGGATCATTTTGATCTACAAGACCGTGGGCCTGTCTTTTCAGCTCAGTTTCTTAATAACGGGGGAAGAATCCAAATAAATCCTTTCCCATGGACGACATTCAGTATTGGTAGTTTTAGGTGCTCAGAGTTACTTATTTGGCTTGTAAGACCGTAAGATGCAAGAGCCTAATTCAGCCCATTGAGTATGCTGTGCCATTCAATGAGATCATGATCGATTTGATATGATAAGTCCATTTTCTTACCTCGTCCCCATGACCCTTGATTCCTTATTGATTAAAACTCTGTCCATCTCAGCTGTGAATGTACTTAATAACCCAGCCTCTACAGCCCTCTTGAGGTAAAGAACTCCACAGATACATTATCCTCAGAGAAGAAATTTCTCCTCATCTTAGTCTTAATGGGTGAATTAGTTAGCTCCACCAATGAGCTGCCCGATTTGTTTTATTATTTACTACCATGAGGAGTTGCTTCTGCAAATTGAATAGGAGACCTCTTTTGAACATCAGATCAAGCACTCTTCCTTTGCCTTCCAAAAATGGCTAAAGCTTAAATTTCCTTAAATTCTTCTGATTTGATTTCTTCTTTGGGAAGTAGCTCAGTACTGTTTAGCTAACTACAATAATACCTCCCCTCATTACCTCGTCCAACTTGCTTCTGTTACTTTTATTAAATGTTTTTCATTCAGTTGCTTGCGGTTAGATCCCAGCAGCTTTGCAATTGAGAATTTTTTAGGCAATCTGAACTAATTGAGGACTTTTTTATTAGTTTATTGATCTATAGTGACCTACCAAGACACTAATTTCTTTACTCACAATGATTGTCCATAAAATAACACTTGTGACCATAAGGTACCCCTGACTTGAATAGATGAAAGAGTTTGTACAGCTTTTAAAGCTTTATCAAGAACTTTTCTTGTGGCTTCTTATCCACATATTCAGCTGATCCTACAAACTACAAGTGCTGTGTGATGTAACAGGCAACATCAAAGCTGTTGTTTACATCCAAGGCCTTGAAGTTTGGTATGTTACAGATGTGACCTTAGACTTCATAACATATCTCCAGCCTTGTGTGGTAATTATCAGCAAGTCTCCTGACTTGGTGATATTTAATGCACTGAATTTTGCATTTCACATGCCTGAAGGGACTTCCTTGAGACTTTTACTTATTTTTCTGCAAAGTAACCCTTTAAAAGCTTCCATCTATTCTAATCAGTGATATCTTGAGGTCACAGTGTCTGTCCATGAGTAATCATTGCACTTGGGTGCAATCTCTCTTGGATAGTCTCCCTTGCTTCCTTGATTGTTCTTTACTCCATATGATATTTCTTTATTTCTTTAAGCTAGCAGTTCAGAAATCTGATGGCAGGTTTTACATAAAGGGCCTAGCCTTAGGTAACAGGATTTTAAAAGTGTCTTGGATCTACTAGCTGTGTCCCCTTTTGAAAACAAAACTGATATTCCAGTACAGTACACAGACTTTTGCAGTCCATAAGAGCAATGTGGAATACTACACATACCAATGCTAGGTATTGCTCACTTGGTCATCTTCTCAAAATAGACATGTCATTGGTGATTTGCTTTACTTAGCACATGTAAAATGAGGTCTCCTCCTGCCTTCAAGAATTATCACTAGTTCTCAGAAACTATGGAAATGTACAATGGGCTATTTGTGTATCCAACTGAATTCATGAGGTAAATTATCATCTTTGCGCTGTAATTATTCAACTTAAATATGGTTCATGTTTAAGTACTTTAAAGATAGCAGTCCCACAATGAGCAAATTAGAGCATATGGACAAAATCCACACCTTCATGAAATAAAAAATAAATTTGTATCATGGAAATTACATTTTGCTGTACACTAGATTCCTATAAGATAGTAGAAAATAGAATACCGAAAGGGTAAATATTGGGAATTTATAACCAATAGGATTTTTTGTGCATTAAAACACAAAGTCCCAAAGACTGGACTATCTCCACTCCAATGCTTATTCCTAGCTGAAGAAGCTCCATATCCGAAGCATGAATTTATAAAATCTAATCCATTTTTTGAAACACCAGAACCTTCATTCTCTGCTTCACATAACAGACAGCGTACTCATAGAATCCTACAGCCCATCGAGTCTGCACTGATCACAATCCCACCCAAGCCATGGGCACTAAACCCCATGCATTTACTCTAGTAAGTCCCCCTGACTCTAAGGGACAATTTTAGCATGACCAATCCACCTAACCTACACATCTTTGGACTGTGGGAGGAAACCTGAGCATCTGGAAGAAACCCACGCAGACACCAAGAGAATGTGCAAACTCCACACAGACAGTCACCTAAGCCGGGAATCAAAACTGGATCCCTAGCGCTGTGAGGCAGCAGATCTAACCACTGTGCCACCATGCCACCCTGGTACTATTTGGATAACACAAATTCCTACTTTATAATGGTATGCTGCCTGTTGATAAATTGACTGAGGTCAATGAGCTATCATTACCTGAAATAGCAAGGCTGATGAAAAAGGATAATAGTATTTTACAATTGAAATTAGATAACTCAGTACAGGTTGGAAATCAAATTCTTGGTTTTCTCATTCAAACATCCTATTATTAAACCAGCACGTGCTTTTCCTAAATCTTTTAGGAGATCTACTGCTTGGTGTTTTTAATTATGCAATGAGTGATGCTTGTATTTGGGAGAATGTAGACAGTGTGATTTTATGGAAGTAATGTCATTGAAGTAATCTCCTCATGGATTAAAATTTGCTTATGTTTTTAATCCCGCCTCTAGAAATGAAGCTGTAATGTAAAACAAAAATAAGTAATGTTTCATTCCTACTTCTGTTCTCGCAGGAATCAGTGCGTGAGGGACTGCCACCTAATTGGAAGAAGAAAGAGAAACTACCTCAGGTCACACGGTCCTGGCACAATTACATGTGTAATGTAAGTAATTTTGTTTGTTGATGAGGTGTAGCAAATAAGAAATATTTTTAGTGATTGGTTTACTATAGATTGTCTACAGTGGCAGAATAAGACCATTTGGCCCAGATTAGGAAAACCCTTTCAATGCTTCCTCCCAGAGTTGCATTATGAGGCTTTTGGGAATGGGTTTGGAGTATTGCTGTGGTGCTTGTTGCTTCTGCAGGCTGCATTGGATTAACACACAATATAGCAGGTAATGGCAGCTGTGATAATGGAAGAAGCAGTCTGCAGTGGTCCAGATGCCCAATTTTTAGCTGCTTCGAGGCTGGAGCCGAGGCTGTGTTATTCTCCAGTCTTAGAAATAAGTTGGGGGACCTGAGGTCAGTGACCAATTGTATCATCTACAGTTAAGTAGTGGAATCAGATAAGACTAATGAAGTTTTGTCATGACAGTGAATGTGTGATTGTAAAGTGTTACAGGAATTAAGTGTCGGTAATTGCATATTGATTTATGGGACTTACACATTTACAGGAAGTGATTCAGGATTTCCAAGCGTCAGTACTTCAGGTGTCTGATTCTTCATATGATGAGCAGTAAGTGACAGAAATCTTAACATTTAGTAAAGGTGGGGCTCTTTTTATTTGTGTGAATTGAAAATATGACTCTCTCCCCTCCCTATATCTCTGCAGAGTGGCAGCGCAGATGCCCAGCGTTCATTATGAATTTCCTAATGGCTATAACTGTGATTTTGGAGCTGAACGACTGAGAATTCCAGAAGGCTTGTTTGATCCATCCAATGTCAAGGTAATGGACTGAGAGTGGAAGGGGTGGCAACATTTATAAAGAACTTCACAGTGGATTCAATGTAATCACACAAAACCAAAAGAATTAATAGAAATGAACAATTAACAGAAAAGCCACATATTGGCACATTGGATTGGATTCGTTCTAGTATTAGACTTTTTAAAAATCAGCCAGGAGCTGGCTTTAGCCAATAATTATTAATGGAAAAAAAAACTCCAGTATAAAAACTGTCCTATCAATTTTAAATGTGCTGTTAGTAGGGAACTGAATCATACACCATGTTAAATCTCTGATCCGAACTGCATTATATTACAATTGTCATACAAATCAATAACTTTGAGATATGAATTTCCCAGTGACTGATGAAGGAATCAAATGATAGGATTTTACGTTTTAAGAATTTTACTGTAACAAACTAAAATCCACACTAAATATTACTTGATAGGCATGTATAACTACTGAAAAGATATTTCCTACTAACTTCTTGGCATAACCTAAAAACTGCTTGCCACATTTAAGCATTACACTGAACTCTCAGTAGAAACATAGTCTTGTGCTCAAGGTCCTCAACCCCTGGCTTTGACGGGATTTCTTCTCTGCTCCAATTGAGTGAAACATCTCATGTACTTTTAAACAAAATTCCCATTCATTCAATCTTGTGAACATAATTGAATGGACTTTCAGCAGCAACTGATTAGTCTTGTACTCTCCACAAGCTTTGTTTCTTCAAATAGGGGATCTGTCTTCACCAGCCCTCTGTCTGGTGGTTGACCTAAAAACAGTCCTTTATTTCCTGCTTGGAATAATAGCAGCTGTTGTGGGGCTGTCTCTCTCAAAATTCTGTCTGAGAGTCTGAGTTTACAAGCAACAAGGCCAGCTGCCTCCTCCCTTTTATTTGTTTGATTTGACTTTCTTTCTCCATAGCAAAGCAAGTTACATGGGTTTGTCTCCACCAGATTTAGTATGACCCAGATTTAGTAATTTACATACCTCCTTCCACCTCAACAAACTACTCTGTTTTACCTTGAATTAAATGAGGCAGTTTATAACATTAAAGTCCAGCATTCATAACAGTTGCTACATTATCCCCACACTTGGGGCTAGATAAAGAATGATCAAGGTTTATTGGTCCCAATTGCTGTTGATGATCTTGCATGATTATTGGACAACATTTGTTTCACCTTTATTCTGGTTGATAATTCTGTTGGAATAATTTTAACCTAACCTGCTTAGTTGGAAAATGATCAGATCTGGTTGTCCATGTAACCCTCTGTTTTTTTGGACCAGTTAGGTTAAACTTACTCCCAGAATGTCTAGGTGCTGGTAATGTATCAAAATACATTTTGAGCTGTTGATGGAGTTCATTGCTAGTTCTTTTCTGTGCAGTCTCTTTCCTAATTTCTCTCCTATGGAATTGTTGAACTATAAAATATAATTTCCACGTTTTCACTAAACACCTTTTTGGATCATATAAAATGCATTGTTTGTAACTGTCCAGCTGAATTATGAGCAGCTGTTTTTCTTCACTTCAATACTCAGATTTTATTTCTGTACATTCAGGGTTTATCTGGAAACACAATGCTGGGTGTCAGCCATGTTGTGACCACGAGTGTTGGAATGTGTGACATTGATATTAGACCGGTGAGTGTTGTATCTGCAGTGACAATTCAGTAAAACCTATTTAAATGCAATTGCTTTATAAGGGAATTTTTTGCTCTGAATGCTTGAAATGTGTAACAAATGCCAATCTGGTAAAATACAAGAAATCTACTGCCATTTGAAAAGAAAAAGGAAGACGTTTAAGTTTTCATTTGTGGGGAGCACGGTAGCACAGTGGTTAGCACTGCTGCTTCACAGCTCCAGGGACCTGGGTTCGAATCCCAGCCTGGGTCACTGTCTCTGTGGAGTTTGCACGTTCTACCTGTGTCTGTGTGGGTTTCCTCTGGGTGCTCCGGTTTCTTCCCACAGTCCAAAGATGTGCAGGCTAGGTTGATTGGCCATTTTAAATTACCTGTTAATGTCCTGGGATGCATAGGTTAGAAGGGTTAGTGGGTAAATATGTAAGGATATGTAGATACGGCCTGGGTGAGATTGCGGTTGATGCAGACTCGATTGGCCTAATGGCCTCTTTCTGCACAGTATGATTTTAAATTCAAACATAAACTTGTCTCTCTGCTCACTTATGTTTATCATTAATTATAGTTATCAGACTAGTACAATGATTGTAGGTCAATTGAGTTTGAATAATCATAAAAATCCTTACAGTGCAGAAGGAGGCCATTTAGCCCAAAAAAGTCTGTACCAACCACAGTCCCACCCATGCCCTATTCCCATAACCTCATATCTACCCTGTTAGACGGCCTGATACTAAGGGGCAACTTAACATGGCCAATCTACCTAACCTGCATATCTTTGGATTTAAACCCAAGGCTTTTAACAAAAGATCTTTAGTAAACATTTATATTCCTCAATGTACTTTAGGGAAGGAAATCTGCCAATCTTACTGTTCTGGTTTTTATATGTGACTGCAAATCCACAGTGATGTGATTGACTCTTAACTGCTCTCTGAAATGGCCTAGCAAACCACTCAGTTCAAGGACAATTAGAGATGAGCAACGAATGCTGATCTTGCCAGTGATGCCCATATCCCATGAAGGAATAAAGGAAAAAAATCACTGTTAAAGCAAAGACAATAATGAATATCTCTTTCAATTAAAAGGTGAAAGCTAGAAACAGCAGAAGTTTTAAAGAGACTTCAGTACGGAGATCATTAAATTGTTGTGAATAGGTACAGAAAATAATCCAGAAAGACAAATAGAATGTTTACTTTTATATTTAGAGAACTAATAAAATTCAACAAATGAAAGTCATGCATAGTCTTGGTAAGGAAGCCAAACATGTATTGGCCTTGGAGAGTGCGCAGTGTAGATTTACCCATGTGATACCTGGATTCCAAAGGTTATATTAGGAGATTGCTTAAACTCCAGGGATGGTATTCCCTGCAATTTAGAAGGTTAAGGAGAAATTTTATTGAAGTTTTCAAGAAACAGATGGTGTGGACAGAGAGAGGAACCTATTTCCACCGGTTAAGAGGACTAGGAGATTACGGATCAAAAAAGACCCAGACTTTTCAAGGTTAAAATTGAGGAACGATTCTAAAGGAAAGGGTGGTAGAAATCTCTTCAGCAACGAACAATTTATGATGAATTTATGCCTAACAAATAACTGTTATTAACTGCTGGTTTGGGTATTTTTCTCAGGGTTTATATGGCAGTGTGATTGCAGCAGGTGGAAACACATTGATACAGAGCTTTACAGACCGTTTGAACAGAGAGCTTTCCCAGAAAACTCCACCTGTGAGTATCAGTTACAAATAATCCTCTGAAGTGAACCCATTAGTTTATCACCTAATGAATGAATGAATAATTTTTATTTTGATCTAGCATGTGTTTTGCTTGTGAAGAAACTCCTAAGGAGAGAGACTCTGCACTATGGGTTACAAACTAGTTGTATTCCACTTTGCAGACTTGACCAGAATTTGGTGGTCAGCAATAAGCAAAGATGCTGACCATTCATTACATTTGCACTTTCCCACAGACCTTCTGTGGGCTTTTTGTACTGGAACTTGCTGTGATTAAAAAACTATTTCAAAGCAGCACCTTCAACACCTGATCTTGTGCGAACAAGGCAAGCATATTTTTATCTTTGTAGCTTGAACTGGGAAGTGTCGGGAAAGTAAATTCAATGTCAAATCATCCGCAGAAAGCGAAATAGGCAATGAAAGATGGGATTAAAAAAAAAGTTTTAAAATTTTTTTTAAAAATTCCAACAATGGTTACATCTGAGAGAATGAACTCCACACTTAGACAATTTTCAGTGACAGAGAAATTATTTGGTAGTAGCTAAGATTTAAACAACACGAGCAAAAAAATTTAATACTGGAATGGACAAGCTGTAACTTGTTCTGACATATAGGCATTCATCACAAAAGCATTACAACTTTATACCCTTCCATATGTTTTAATATGTTCCAAGTGTATTGGTAAAATATTAGAATACTGTAGCTTCCAAATGTCCATGTTTAACTGCTCACGTGCAGTGTTTTTCTGATTTAGTTTAATGATGAGTATGAGAATAAACTTCATGGATGGCCTGGTGGCACAGTGGTCAGTACTGCTGCCTCACAGCTCCAGGGACCTGGGTTCAATTCCGGCCTCAGGTGACTCTCTGTATGGGGTTTGCCTGTTCTCCATGTCTGAGTGGGTTTCTTCCCACACACCAAAAATGTGTGGGTTAGGTGCATTGGCCATGCCAAATTGCCTGTTGGCGTCAGGGAGATTAGCAAAGTAAATATGTGGAGTTATGGGGATAGGGCCTGCATGGGATTGTTGTTGGTGCAGGCTTGATGGGCCGGATGGCCTTCTGCTGCACTGTAGGATTCAATGTATAAAATGGTCATTTTTATTCTAAATTTGGGCCATTAATTTTTCTTTTCTGATTGCCTTGAGGTTTGGACCTAATTGTTAAGACCAGCATATCTACTGATCTTGGTATTGTACATGCTCAGATTATGCTATAGAGTAATTTGTAGAAACAATTGTTGTTGAGCAGCCACTGGTTGACAAATTAATATTGTGGGGCAAGACCTGAATAAAATAAATGCACTAGAGTTTTTAAGAAGCATAACACGAGTTTTTTTTTTAATTGTGTATTAACCTCATGAGCAGTGAATAATTGAGTTTGAAGCAGGTTGAAAGGTTTTGAAGAGAACCATTTCAGTCAACTGAGGTGTACTTATCGTGCATTGGATGGGATTCTGTGACATGTGACAAAAAATGCTGATATACTCACCAAATTCAAGGGGCAGGAACATGAGGATTAGGAACCGAATGACCTCTCAAGCCAGCTCAGCCATTAAGTGAGATTGTGGCTGATTGTCCAATTCTTGTCTGCTTTCCCTCCCTATCCTGATAATCTCATGCTCAGATATACTCATCACCTTCATTTTGGTTCATCAAGAATTACAGCCACTTGGGAGCTGGGTGTTTAGGGATTGATGGTTTGGGGGTGGGGGGAAGTTGGAATGATTAATTCTATTCCAATAGTTCAAGTTTCAACTGACCCTCAGGCTCTCATGGGATATTTTCCTTATTAAATGCACAACCTCTTGCAGTTGTATGATAACTAATTCTAGTACTAGGGTCTGATTTTGTAATTTTGTACCCTTGTACATTTTGAAAATTTGACAGATTTAGTCACCCCCCAACCCCCCCCCCCCCACAGACCAAAAAAGCTATGTGGTTTATAAACTTCAGTAGTAAGGCATGTACAAAACATGCACTAAAAAAGTTGGTGATGTTGTTTTCAGAGCATGCGGTTGAAGCTAATGGCCAATAACACCACAGTGGAACGAAGATTTAGCTCCTGGATTGGTGGCTCTATTCTAGCTTCTTTGGTGAGTAGTAATTTTTAGCTTTCTCTTTTTAAAGTATTTTATGTAAGTCATTTTTAGAACATAGAAAAGTTACAGCACTAACAGGTCGTTCAGCCCACAAGTTGCACCGAAGGTATCCGTACCTACTAGGCTTACCTATAACCCTCAATTCTATTAAGTTCCATGTACTTATCCAGAAATCTCTTGAAAGACCCTATCGAATTTGCCTCCAACACCACCACCGACGGCAGCCGATTCCACTCACCCACCACCCTCTGAGTGAAAAACTTACCCTGATATCTCCCCTGTACCAACTCCCCAGCACCTTAAACCGATGTCCTCTCGTAGTAACCATTCCAGCCCTTGGAAAAGACCTCTGAGAATCCACCCGACCTATACCTCTCAGCATCTTATACACTTCTATCAGGTCACCTCTCATCCTTCGTCTCTCTAAGGAGAAAAGACTGAGCTCCCTCAACCTATCCTCATAAGGCATACCACCCAATTCAGGCAACATCCTTGTAAATCTCCTCTGCACCCTTTCAATAGCTTCCACATCCATGAGGCGACCAGAACTGAGCACAGTGTTCCAAGAGAGGTCTGACTCGGGTCTTATAAAGCTGCAACATTATGTCCCGACTCCTAAACTCAGTCCCTCAATTGATGAAGGCCAGTACACCATATGCCTTCTTAACCACATCATCTACCTGCGAGGCTGATTTAAGAGTCCTCCTGATCCTCTACACTGCCAAGAGTCTTACCCTTGATATTATGCTCCTTCATCCCATTTGACCTGCCAGAATGGACCACTACACATTTTAGTGTCTATTCCTTTTTTTGTTTGCAATATTATTAAAATCTATTTAAGTAATGGGCCATAACTTGCAAGCTCCATGACATAGTATTAGATGGGTACCCCACATATGCGCTGGGGAATCTCCTTTGGAAATTCCCAGATTTGAAAAATGCAATTTTAAATCACAAATTTTAGATAGTTCCAACTGGGTTACTTACACGAATAGTTGTCCAGAAAGTTAGAACAATTAAAACCTCTTCTAATCTCTGCATAACTATTGCCCAGATCCACACCAATCTTCCCCCTTTCCAAAGGACTGTCCCTACACCCACAAAGCCCCAGGGGACACTTCTACAGGGCCTCTTTCCTGCATCTACCTACCGGGCCTGATATTCGCCTCTCCTCACAACCCAATTTTTATTTTCCTCCCCAACTTATTAACCTTACATGCTTATCTTCTCCCTGACCTGTCAGGGACTTTTAAATTTCACTGGATCCTTAAACTTACCTGCTTTACACCAATTAGTGCCATAAAAATGGGTGTGGCTTCCTTCCTTTCAATGGAGTTGCACTCAATGCTGAGCCCCCTGTGATGTGCTGCACCACCTGGATTTTGCCCAAAATAATTCAAAAGATTGGGGTGAGACTGAATTTCAGGTAATTAGAATTGGATTTGCACTCTGATGAAGTTCAGGCCCATTATAAGTCTCCTTTTTGAACACACTATAACTTGTCCATGATTGCATTTGTAATTACATAGAAGTAGAAAGTGGGATCCCAGTTTCAAGAAGTACAGCACATGATGCTTGATTGATCCCATTCAGGTGGTCCGAAGGGCATCATCCTTCCACGGGTTGACTTTCAGGTGCAGTTCAAGCTGTGGCAGCTACCCGGGATGGGCTGTTTTCCTTTAAAAGGACAATAGTTCTCATGATAATTCAGATACCTGATCATAAGAACATAAGAAACATAAGATGGCCTTATGTTCTTAGGCCATCTAGCCCTTCGAGCCTGCCCCGCCATTCAATAAGATCATGGCTGATCTGTTGTGGCTCAGTTCCACTTTCCCGCCCTCTCCCCATAACCCTTAATCCCCTCTCTTATCAAGAACCCATCAACCCGCTTCTTAAAAATATTTAGCGAGGCAGCCTCCACCGCTTCAACGGGCAGAGAATTCCAGAGATTCACCACCCTTTGAGTGAAGAAGTTCCTCCTCAACTCCGTTCTAAACCGCCTCCCCTTTATCTTGAGGCTGTGCCCCCTAGTCCTACTGTCTTTTTTGAGCGGGAAGAGTCTCTCCACCTCTATCCTATCCATCCCATTCATCATCTTATACGTCTCAATGAGATCTCCCCTCATTCTTCTAAACTCTAACGAGTACAAGCCTAGTTTATTCAGCCTCTCCTCATAGCTCAATCCCCTCAACTCCGGTATCAGCCTAGTAAACCTCCTCTGCACTCCCTCCAGGGCCAAAATATCCTTGCGCAGGTGCGGTGCCCAAAACTGCACACAGTACTCCAGCTGCGGCCTCACCAATGCCCTATACAGCTGCAGCAAGACCTCCCTACTTTTATATTCAATCCCCCTGATATTGATCCCCAACCCTCTCCCCACCGCAACAAAATACAGCTAGGGGTCCTGCAAAGAAGAGGCAGGGTTGCTTTGGCTTCCCAGACTTTTTGCTCTGAGCATAAAATTCAGTGCTATCATTTGGTCCCAGATCTCTCGTTTCATATACTTGCCTTTTGGAATACCTCTACAGGTTGAGTCTGTCAATTCTGGGGGAGGGCATGAGTCTGCTGGATTTCAGAAGGGGAAAGATCAAAACACCTTAATTCAGTGCATAGGGGGTCAGAATATGATCTATATCATCTTTCCTTTTATTGAAGTATAACCTGTATTTGTCTGCTTTCATAACTTGTTCATAACCTAAACAATGCTCCTGTTTGCAATAAACGTCTATTGTTTAACTTGTCTCCATGTCTGGGTCATTTAAAATAAAAAATAAGAAGTTCCAGTGCTGTTGGATGTGAAAGCAATGTATTTTGCACTCCTGTGTGCTGCCTGTAACCTGGTTATTTATTTTGCTGCAATGTGTTTTAAAAAAAAGTGAATGAGTGGCATCAATATTCCACCAATGCTCAGCTAAGTTTTTGTATTTTAAAGGGTACATTCCAGCAGATGTGGATCTCCAAGCAGGAATATGAAGAAGGAGGAAAGCAATGTGTTGAAAGAAAATGCCCTTAATTACCGTTATATTACCTTTAAAGGTTTTATAACTGGTCTCATTTTCTTTTGTCCCAAGTAGGGTTCTCAGGAACAGTGCTCAACCTCTTGTGTACACTTCTTTCCCATGGGCTTTTTTGTATAGTGGTTAGATACTAATGTATATTTTATAAAGGTTTTTTTAAAACTGTTCAGCCAATTTTATTGATCAACTGGGTCCCCAAAGACTTAATACATTTACAAACTGTTTCAGTTTACTATTTGTATTAGATATAAATCATGCCATGTTCAGATAACACCAAATATGTCACACAAGTGATATTTTTGTAAACGCTGGTTATGTTTTGTACACTGTATAGATTAACAGTTTATCTTGTGCCTTTTTATTGAATCAGTTGTTTACATGTCAGCTGAAGGGTTAATCCAGAAGGAACAGTGGGCTAAACTCACCTGCAACTACTGTTTTAAATTTACAATTTGTACTATGCATTTCAGAACAAACTTGGCATGTACTGTTTAAAATTATGCAACTCCATTCTAAACAGACAATAAAACATCTTTTACCCTTTTTATTTACAAGTTTCTTTTCACATTTGTGCATTTTCTTTACATTGGAATATTAACTCTGTGCCGATACAGATCGCTGAGGGAATTTTTCACGCAGTACTTTTTCTTCCTCCTTTTTTGCTCTCTCTGCTTTGAACTTTTTACGTAGGTGTTTCTCAATACGTCGCCTAGTACAAATAAAATAATTAGTTTTTTGCTAGTAATAGCTGTAAAATCAGGAGGTGGGTGAAATTACAATCAATAGGAAAGTGGTATTGAGCAAACTGATGGAGCTGCAGGCTGATAAGCCTTTGGGTCCTGGTGGACTTAATCCTAGGCTCTTAAATGAGGTGGCTAATGAGATAGATGATGTGCTGGTGTTAATTGTTCAAAATTTGCTAGATTATGGAAAGGTTGGTGGAGTACTGGATGAGGTGGAGGGCTCTTGCAGGCTGCAAAGAGACACTGATAGGATGCAGAGCTGGACCGAAAAGTGGCAGATGGACTTTCACCCTGATAAGTGCAAGGTGATTCATTTTGGTAGGACAAACTTGAATGAGGATTACAGGGTTAATGGCAGGGTTCTGAGGAATGTGGAGGAACAGAGAAATCTTGGGGTTCATATCCACACATCGCTGAAGGTTGCCACTCAAGTGGATAGAGCTGTGAAGAAGGCTTATAGTGTGTTAGAGTTTAACAGGGGGTTTGAGTTTAAGAGCTGTGGGGTTATGCTGTAACTATACCGGACCTTGGTGAGACCACATTTGGAATATTGTGTTCAGTTCTGGTCACCTCACTATAACAAGGATGTGGAAACATTGGAGAGAGTGCAGAGGAGATTTACCAGGATGCTGCCTGGTTTGGAGGGTAGGTCTTATGAGGAAAGGTTGAGGGAACTGGGGCTTTTCTCTTTGGTGCAGAGGAGGATGAGAGGTGACTTAAGAGGTTTATAAGATGATGAGGGGGATGGAAAGATGTTCAGAGACTATTTCCTTGGGTGGATGTAGTTGTTACTAGGGGGACATAACTATAAGATTCATGGTGGGAGATATAGGAGGGATATCCAAGGTAGATTCTTCACTCAGTGTTGGGGTGTGGAATAGACTGCCTGCTGTGATAGTGGAGTCGGACACTTTAGGAACTTTCAAGCGGTTATTGGATAGGCACCTGGAGCGCACCAGAATGATAGGGAGTGGGGTGGCTTGATCTTGGATTTGGATATAGCTCGGCACAATATTGATGGCTGAAGGGCCTGTATTGTGCTGTACTGTTCTGTTTCTATGTTTCTTCAGACTGGAAAGTAGCAAATATCTCTATTGAAGAAACTGGCAAAGTCTTATGGGTAGTGTCCCCAACTTGGAGCTAGAAGTTCGGGTTTCTGTCCCACCCCAGGACTTGATGGGCAAGGAAAATGTATTCATAATATGGTCAATCTGCAAATTCTTCCAGCATGCCAATAACTGTTGTTAAAAGCAGGAGAGACTCCTGATCAGCCACATTTGATGTGGGGTGGCACTTGGGATATAGTGTAGCAACCAGAATTGAACACTATCAGAAAGATGGAGGCTTTGGAGTGGGTACAGAAGATTTACTAGGATAGTGCCTGGTATCGAGGGCATTAGCTATGAGGAGACTTGGAGAAACTTGGTTTATTCTCACTGGAACGACGGCAGTTGAGGGGTGATCTGATAACTACAAAACTGAGGGGTATGGACAGATTGGATAGTCAGAAGCTTCTTCCCCGGGTGGAAGAGTCAATTACTATGGGATGCAGGTTTAAGGTGCAAAGGGCAAGGTTTAAGGGCGATGCACTAGGCACATTTTTTATACAGAGGGTGGTGGATGCCTGGAACTCGCTGCCGGGGGACGTAGTGGAAGCAGATACGATAGTGACTTTTAAGGGGCAAATGGACAAATACATGGATAGGATGGGAATGGAGGAAAATGGTCCCTGGAAGGGTAGGTGGTTATAGTTCAGTTGGGCAACATGGCTGGTGCAGGCTTGGAGGGCCGAAGGACCTATTTCTGTACCGTAATTTTCTTTGTTCTAAGCCAGTTCGCCTGATGTCTGTTGTGGGGAAGGTGTTAGAATCAATCACTGTTGTGATTGATTCTAACACCAGGGCACTTAGAAAAACACGGTAATAGAGAAGAGTCAGCAAGGTTTTGTGAAAGGGAAATAACGTTTCACCAATTTATTGGAGCTCTCTGAAGGAGTAACATGAGCTGTGAATAAAGAGGAGGCTGTGGACATGTTGTACTTGAATTTCAAGAAGGCATTAGATAAGGTGTCACAGCAAGAGTGATGGAAAATAAAAGCTCATGGTGTATCCAGATTAACGTGCCTAGTAGATTGGCTGGCAGGAAATGGGGTATGGATTATCAGGATGTAACAAATGGAGTCCTGCAAAGGTCTGTGCTGGGGCTTCAACATTCTGCAATTTACATTAATGACTTAGACAAGGGAGCACAGCAGCTAAATCTGCAGATGACATAAGGATTGGTAGGAAAATATATGAAGAGAACATAAGGAGGTTGCAGATGGATATAGATAGATAGATTGAGTGGGCAAAAATCTAGCAGATGATATATATGAAAAAATGTGACCTCACTTTGGCAGGAAGAATGAAAAAAGTATTAAATAGAATGCCTGCAGAATTCTGAGATGCAAAGCGATTTAGGTGTTCTCATGCATGAGTCACAAAGTTAGTCACAACAAATAATTAAGAAGGCCAATGGAAAGCTTTTTTAAATTACATGCCCAAGGAAAAGATCTTCCTTTTGTGGGGCCCTAAAATTAGGGATTGCCTTTTTAAGAGAAAGGTGAAATTTTTTTTTTCCTGAGAATTGTGACTTTGGAACTCTGCCTTAGAAGGCGGTGGATGCAGCATCATTGAATATTTTGACGTGGAGGTAGATAGATTTTTGTTAGGCAAGGAATCAAAGGTTTTCAGGGCTAGATGGGAATGGGATAAGCTTAATGAATGGCAGGATCAAGGGACTGAATGGCCTACTGCTTGTATTTTGTATGTTCGTATGCTATTGCCCTGAAAAATTAAATGTATGGTTTAAAAAAATTAATGGGCAACATTGCTGTAAATTCAGCTGGATGCTATATAGATAAAAAACTGATTTATTACCTCACAAAAATATCCACGAATGGTGGTGTGTAAAATCGTTTTCTTCTGTATATCTTGTTTAGGTACCAAGGAATGGGCCATTCCTTAAATTTGTACCTAGAAAGAAGAAATTGGTGAAATAGAAAGCAGTGGTCATGTCCATTATCAACAATAACGTCATATGGAAATTTAGTATAACAGCAGACAATATAAGAATACAAATTACCTTGAATAAACTAATACTTGCATTGAATTACATAAACCTAAGAATTTCACTAATGGATTCCCTTACACTTCAATAACGTCACTGGAAAATTTACATGGCAGAATATTTGTTTCTTGGCTCCAGTTTTAGATTGATAAGTTGCATGTCATCAAGTTCATAATAACCATCAAAATTTCAAATTAAGCTCCATAATATTCCTGTTCGCAATGATTCTCTATCTTTAAATGTTGATTCTTCTACTTCTATCAGCCATTAAAAGCATATGCAGTAAAAGAAAATCAAACTGATTGGGCCAGGGTTCTATGATTCTATAAGTGGCAACATCCTGTATTATTACTATTTGAGATTGCACCTTTGACATTTTGACTGTAACTTTGACTGTAAGTAATAGTACTTTAATACTATGTGGTTCTATTCATTACCTTGCTGATTGGTAATACTCTGGACCAGAAAGTTGTGGGTTCTCACCCCACATGGACAATGCCATAGTAAATCTATCAGTGTTTATAATTGTCTTTATGTATAGATCTGCCATACCGGATTTTTATATTTACATACTGTTGGTTATGCACCAGAGCCTCCAGAGCTTTTACCTCTGAACTATTTAGACGATCAACATTTTCATATTGATAATTTGAGACACACTAGATAGAGTGAAATGTTAGCACTACAAAAGAAAATAATTCAATTCTAACACGGACCGAAATAATGAGAACTCAAAACCAAAGTTGTAATATGAGTGTCCTTTATGAAAGATGTATGCATTTGTCAAAATACATTGCACTGTAATAAACAAACTTGTTCCTCACCAGCGGGTTTGCCCAAAAATGTCCCTCCTCCAAGCACCAGGACGGCCTTTTTCCTGTCCAGTCTGCAGCAATCTCAGAGCATCTTCACGTTCTCGAACAACTGAGTCAATTCTTACCATAGACCGTTCTACCTATTAATAATAGGACATTGCTGAGTACATCTTTCAAATATGGAAACCAGAGAATACACCTCAGTATTACAATTAATGTGCAATATTGATGGACTAGGATCCTTGTTGAAAATGCCATTAGTCATAGTTTTAAGATGAGCTGCTGAGTCAAACCTAGTCACACAGAACCACAGCTAAAATAAATTGTGCCAAAGCTTTTGTAAGTTTTTTTTGCAAAGTATTGTATTTTTACAATATAAATTAAAATCAATAATTATTTGGTGCAGAACAGTGGTAGTTTATTCCTTACTTTCTTTAAACGCTCTGGACTTGGCATTTGTAATCGTTGTCGCTTTGCTTCTTGCTCTAAAGTCAAAAGCATATTCTTTTCTTTGAGAAGGACATACCTGCAGCAAAAATAGAGTTAACGTTACCATAAAATACAAATAAAGTGAATGAAAGCTCACAGTCAAGAATATTGACTTTTCCTAACAAACATACAGCACAACATCAACAGCCTAGAATGATTACAACGTAGGAGGCTATTTGGCCCATCAAGCCAATGCCAAATCAAAATTGTCACTAAAGAACATCTTCTACAATGATAAATCATTTTGAACATCAGAGACTAGAGTTTATGACTAAAATACCACAAAATGTACCAGAGCTTGTGTAAATCTTCATTGCTTTTTATTCGCAGTTGTTTTGCCGTCCAAGGTGCACCTAGAAAGCAAATCCAAAGGCACGATTTAGATACCACAATTAAGGTGAAAGATGAATACCTATACAAGTACAAATTAAAAGAGTTAAAAATAAGTTATATTTGATAGTGATTAAATGTGTCCAGTTTGGGTTGCAATATCCTGACAACTGTGGGAAGGAAAGGTGTGCAGCGAGTTTTACAACTTTGGTCCTAGAAAAACTGAGGAAATTAATAAGTTTCTAATTCAACATAAAGAGGAAGTAGAGCAAATTGGGTGGGTTATAGATTAGAATAACCAGGAACGTGGAATGAGTAAAGCACTATTAAAATAAAAATAACAGTGCTAGAACATAGAAGGTTGCAGGCCTGAACTGACGGATTACCTAACAATCCGTCAACCAGATATCTAAATATCCAATATTTTGTCTGAACTTTTGGAAAAAATTTAACTATAAATGGGATCATTATTGAAGCCGCATAGATTTGGTCTTTATAAGTAAAGAATTGTGTGGAAAACAATTGTTTTGATATAATAAAGTAGCTTAGAAATAGCTGTGATGGAGCTCCATGTACGGACAGAGAAGATAGAAAGGCCAAAAATACTGACATGAGAAACAACTAAGGCCTTAACAGTGGTAGCTGTGTATTAGATTACTGAGAGACATAGAGAAACTGCATAATTTAAATAATATGTTTACTGTCTCAAAGGGCATAGAGAACAGCTCTAACAACTCAACTATTGCGCTGTGCTGTGAGAGAATACAGCTTAAAAAATACATGAATTTAGACTGGCAATGTGGTTGATGCCAATAAATTATAGGTAACTGACAATACTGATATCAAGAAGAGATGGGCCACATTTATCAATTAGACAACTGATTTGAGAAAAAAAGACATACTGTACTTTGCTTGAAAGTACATAGAGCTAATTTTTTTTCAAATTAAAAGCTTAGGTAAAGATAGTCTACATTAGATAAATAGTTCAAAATTATTTCATTATAACATAGATGTGTTTAGAAAGTATTAATTTAAGATTGTGCAAAAAGCAACTTACCAGATTTTACAGTTTGTTCTCCCCAGTTCTTAGGGTCATCAAAGAATTGTTCCAGCCCTTGACAGAAATTAGAAGTATGCAGAGAGCTACACTGTTGAGTCAGGTTTGATCCCTGCCCAATTTTCTGAAACTTGATCAAGTTGTCCCTTTAATAACAGGAACATGTTGACAAGTTATGGAATGCCACCTTCACTTTACAACTCAACTTTATAAACAATGATTTATTGAAATGTTCCACTTTGCTTCAATACCCATCATTCCAGCATGCAGCATTTCTCAATGGACATGTTCCTTTATAAACATTTTCATTTCTTTCTTGTTTCCTTTCCATTATAAATCATGAATGCTTACTTTGCTTAATAAAGCATCTTGAATGCTGTTATTTGTGTGATCAATTAACAAAAATACTCCTTATTAAATTTTGGAGGTTAACTTCTGACACACTGCTTATTTGAGTACATCTTCATTTTCCTTTTTCCCAGTCTCACAGGTTAGGTATCACTGCCTATGTAATTATTTAAATGTTCAAACTCCTCTTAAGAGCTTAAAGAACATGGGCTGCCAACTACTCCCATCTAGAATTTACAGCTGAGTCAAGTCCTGGGATATGTGTACATTAAAGCATAATTCTACATTTTTAAAAATATCTATTCATGGGATGTGAATGTCGCTGGCAACATTTATTGCCTATCCCTCACTGCCCTTGAGATGGTGAAGGTGAGCTGCCTTTGGAACTGCTGCAATCCACGTGGTGTAGGTACACCCACAGTACTGTTACGAAGTTCCAGAATTTTGATCCAGCAACAATGAAGGAACAGTAATATATTTCCAAACTAAGATGGTGTGTGGCCTGGAGGGGAACTCTTTATGTGTCTGCTGCCCTTGTCTTTAGTTCCTGCAATGGATTTGTAGATGGTACACACTGCTGCCACTGTGCATTGGTGGCAGAGGAAATGAATGTTTGTGGTGAGGTGCCAATCAAGTGGGAATCCCGGATGGTGTTGAGTTACTCACCATGGCATTCCTAACCTCTGACTTGATGGCTACTGTATTTTTATGGCTGGTCCAGTTCAGTTTGTGGTCAATGGTAACTCTGTTTGTTGATAGTAGAGGTAGAGATGGCGGTGGGGGTGGGAGGGAAATCAGTGATGGTAATGCCATTGAATGTCAAGGGGCAATGATTAGATTCTCTCTTGTTGAAGATGGCCATTGTCTGGCACTTGATCAAGCCTTGCTGAAGCTAAGCATAGATTCCTTCAGTATCTGAGGTGTTGTGAATAGTGCTGAACATTTATTTATTTTTATTAGTAACATAAGTCAGCTAAGTCACCACACTCCACCGTCTGTTCGGGTACATTGAGGGAGAATTTAGAATAACCAATGGACCTAACCAGCGCAACTTTTAGACTGTGGGAGGTAACTGGAGCATCCAGAGAAAACCCACGCAGACGCAGGGAGAATGTGCAGACACCGCACAGGCAGTGACTCAGGGCTAGAATCGATCCCGGGTCCCTGACACCATGAGGCAGCAACGCTAACCACAGGGACCACTTGTCTCAGTTGGTCATTGTCTGGCACTTGCTGAATCTGAACAGACTGTTTCAGTGTCTGAGGAGTCAGGAATGGTGCTGAACATTGCACAGTCATCAGAAAACATCCCCACTTTATGATGGAACAGGGGCATAGTCAGGTTCTAAAGTTAGGGGGACCGACCACATAAAAGGTGCCACGATGCAAACCAAATAATTAATTTCATTATACATTTTTATTTTCTATTTTTGTCCTTTGCGGCTCTGCAATTATCCTCCTGATTGCACGCCCTCTCAGGAGATTGCATGCCTTCCTGAGGTCCCGCATCCATATTGCATCCTGCAACTGCAGCACACGGATCAAGGACTTCAGATCTGGGGGAAGAGATCTGAGGAGGCGCCGGTGAAGAACACCCCTGTTGAAAAGGCGCCACTTTTGAACAATGTGCCTACTGCCCCCTCTAGCTACGCCACTGGAGATGGAAGGAAGGTCATTGATGAAGCAACTGAGGATGGTTGCGGCCTTCGATGCCAGCTGCCCTGAGAATCTCCTGCAGTGATGTCCTGGAGCTGAGCTCCCAAGCAGCACATCCACCTTCCTGTGTGTGTCAGTGTGAC
This sequence comes from Carcharhinus amblyrhynchos, assembly GCF_965287045.1. NCBI lineage: Eukaryota > Metazoa > Chordata > Chondrichthyes > Carcharhiniformes > Carcharhinidae > Carcharhinus > Carcharhinus amblyrhynchos. Next base: position 103,686,614 of record NC_137326.1, read on the forward strand.
CCCCCCCCGGTACTCACGCGCTGACCCCGCCTCTGAAGATTCCGTTAAACCGCCGGCACCAGCTCGCCACGCGCGCCGCCATCTTGGACCCACAATGCATAGCGCCACTGGTCACCTAGCAACCGTCCGCCCGAGCCGCTCGTTGGTCAGCGTGAACCCCTCCCCCCTCTCCACAACGCAGGCCAAAAATTATTTACAGACTTTAAAAAATAAATATCTCATCAATACACCCCGTTTAAGACAGCCAGGATTGCCCCGGTCTTTGTGTCAAATACCGAAATAAAATACTGTCATAATCTTAAACTAAAAGAATTAAAAAATGTTTTTTTGTCCGCTTTCACTCACTTCAATCACCTTTTCACAAAGCGCCTCCAAAGTGAGGGAGGATGCGGATCTCGAGGTTTCCTGAATGTTTACTAAACGGCTTGCGGAATGTGATGACCGGTCCTCCCGCCCGCATCAAAGATGGCGCCGGCTGTGTTCCGCCCCGCTATGACCGTCCCGGTGACCTGGGAGTAACAAAGATGGCGGTGCTGAGTGTGCTGCGGGCCGCTGCTGCCCTTGTGGCCCGGCGCCCCGCTCACAAACTCCAGCAGCTGGCTGGAAACCACCTGCTCCGGGTCCTGCCGCCAGCTACTAAAGGTATGGACTGCCGACTTTTACCGACTCACCCTTTGCCTGACTGCTCCGGGGAACCGATTGACCTTGTCAAAGTGCGAGCAACAAAGCTGCTACAACAACAACCACCTCCCTTTACATAGCGGCTTTGTGTCATAAATTGCTTCGCAGGAGAGTCATGTTTGGCACAATATCGTGGGCCGAAGGGTCTGTTCCTGTTCTATGTATAGTTAGACGCTGAGCTCCCTCAGGTGATATTGTATTGGGGCAGGTGATACAAGGCTCGGTCAAAGAGGTCAGTTTTTAAATGAGTGTTTTAAAGGAGGGAAGTGGAAATATTTAATTAGGCTATTTCAGAGCTTAGAACCTAGGAAGCTGAAGGCATTGCCTTAAATTGTGGAATGATTAAAATTTGGGATGCTCGAGATGGAGTTAGACTGGAATCAGGGGAGCGCAGGTCTCAGAAAATTATGGGGGTGAAAGAGATTGCAGAGTTGGATGCCATGGATTGATTTGAAATTGAGGTGCTGCTTAATTGGGAAGTAAGTCAGCAAATGCAGGAGTGATGGGTGAACAAGACTTGAAGTGAGTTAACACATAGGCGGTAGGTATTGAAATTATCTCAAATCTAAAGAGGGTAGAATGTAGGATGTGGGAGGCTGGCTAGTGTGTTTTGTAATAGTAGCTTGGATGAGGGTTTCGTAGCCAGGGCAGTAGTCTGGTGATGTAACAGAAATGTGTTAGACAGTTTTAATGATGGCACCAGTATGTGATTGGAAGTACATCTCAGGGTCACACTAAGGTTGCAAATGGTCTGGTTCAGCCTCAAGACAATGCAGCAGAAGGATGGAGTCTGTGGTTAGGAATGAAAGATTTCCCAATGGTCAGTGACACAGTGTTCAGCACTGCTGCCTTATAGTGCCAGGGACCTGAGTTCGATTCTGGCATTGGACAACTGTGTTTGCATATCTTCCCTGTGTCTGTGAGAGTTTCGTCCCACAGTCCAACGATGTACAGGTTAAGTAAATTGCCCCTGAGTGTCCAAAGATGTGCAAGATAGGAAGATTATGGGGATAGGGTGGAGGGGTGGGCTTGAGTAAAATGCTCTTTCGGAGAGTGAGTTCAGATTTGATGGGCTGAATGGCCCACTGCACTGTAAGGATTCTAAATCATAGAACTGTAGAATCCCTACAGTGCAGGAGGAGGCTGTCCCAACAATACACCCAGATCCTATCCCTGTAACCCCATGTATTTACCTTGCTAATCTCCTTGACACTAAGAGTCAATTTATTGTGGCCAATCAACCTAACCTGCACATCTTTGGACTGTAAGAGAAAACCGTGGAGACATGGGGAAATGTGCGAACTCCACACACAGCGACCCGAGGCCAGAACTGAACTTGGGTCCCTGGCATTGTGAGACAGCAGTGTTAACCACAGTGCCCCTTGCTGCCCATTGGACAAACAGTCTGACAAAGATAGTAGAGATGTCAAGAGAGCAAACATGTGCAAACTGACATTACTTTTGAATGATGTCACTGAGGGGCAGTATGTAGATGAGAAATAAGAGCTGGCCAGTGATAGATTCTTGGAGGAGACCAGAGGTGAAGGTGCAAGATTAAAAATAAAGAAAAGTGGGACAGTAAGTTATGGTTGCGATAGTGAGTGGATATGGATAGGTTATGTGAATGGGGCAAAAATTTAGCAGATGGAGTTTAACATGGATAAGTGTGAGGTTATCCATTTTGGTAGGAAAAATACAAAGGCAAATTATTATCTAAATTAAGGGAAACTTTGGAGCAGAGGGATCAGAGTGACCTCGTGCATGAATTGTTTCTTTGCAGGTACAGCAGATAATAAGGAAGGCAAATGGAATCTTGGCATTTGTAGCTAAAGGAATAGAATATAAAAGTAGTGAAGTGTTGTTGCTACTGTACAAAGCATTAGTGAGACTGCACTTAGAATATTGTGCACAGTTTTGGTCCCCTTGCTTGATTGAAGAGGCATTGGAGGTGGTTCAGAGGAGGTTCACTAGATTGATTTCAGAGATAAGGGATTTGTTTTAGAAGAGAAATTGGGCATTTCAGGTCTATACTTCTTGGCGTTTAGAAGAATGAGAGATCTAATTGAGGTGTATAAGGTGACAAGGGAAATTGAAAAAGTAGACATGGATGGGATGTCTCCTGTTGCAAGGCAATCTAGAACAAGAGGTTATCATTTTAGGATAAGGGTTGGCAAATTTAAAACAGATGAGAAATTACTTCTTTAAAGGGTCGTAGGTCGGTGGAATTCACTACCCCAGAGCATGGTGGATGCCAGGACTTTGACTAAATTTAAGGAAAAGGTGGGCAGATTTTTAGTTAGTGAGGGTTTTAAGGGTGATGGTGAACAACCCAGAAAGTAGAGTTGAGGTGGAGATGAGATCAACCATGATGTGTTAAATGGCAGACCAAGCTCAAGGTGCTAAAATACCCACTCCTCTTCCTAGTTCTTACAAGTGGGAAGAGGTCAATATCTGGATATGATTAGACAGATAAGAATGGAAATGGGCTACAATAGTTCCACCGAGCTGGTTTCTGGTGGAGAGGTGTTGGAGAAGGATGGTGTGGTCAATGACATCAAAGGCAACGGACAGATCAAGAATGACGGAGAGGGGTATGTTACTTTTAACCCTGTCACATAGGATATAATTTGTGACTTTAATAAAAGTTTGGTAAAGAAAAGTTTATTTGTTGTTTATATATTATTTGTACGTAGGCTTACATTCACATTGTAGTGAAGTCGCTGTGAATATCCCTTAGTCTCACACACTGCCGCCAGTTCAGGTACACTGAGGGAGAATTTAGCATGGCCAGTTCACCTAAACTACACATCTTTGGATTGTGGGAGGAAGCTGGAACACCCAAAGAAAACTCACACAGACAAGGAGAATGTACAAACTCCACACAAATAGTGACCCAAGCTGGGAATCGAATCTGGGCCCCTGGCGTTGTGAAGCCGCAGTGCCAACCACTATGCTACTGTTCTGCCCCTACTGTGGATGTGGTGGAAACCTGGTCATTGGGAAAAATGGACATGGATTTTGGAAACAACAACATATTCAAGGACTTTGGAGAGGAAAGGGAAGTTGGTTTAGGAGAAGAAAGGCCTGGAAGAAATCTGCCTTTGCATTCAACATATTAAAATACTGGAATTTACATGCCTGTAAAATTAGAGTTCTGGAAATGGTCACTAATTTATATGAAATAGCTGTGCAGACTTGTATCAGAAATCTGATTCATTTTCTGGGAGAGTGTTGAACAAAAACACTGGAGTAGCAAAAAATTCAAGCATATTTAAGATGGAAAAAAGTGGGGAAAAAGCAAAATGTAAAAAGTTAATGGAAAACTTTAAATTGCATCTGTTTAAAATTAATTGTGAAAAATTGCCACGAGATTATCAGCTATATAGTTCCTGCTGGGCCACTCAAAAGGAAAGATACAACTATTTGATAGAAATTTGTTTGATGTTACTTGCATGTGAATGCTTAACCTATGTTTAATATAGTTCAGGAAGTTAGCAGAAGTATTTTAAGTGTTGCATGAAAACAGTAATCTACCCATGTCAGTATTAGGAATAAAGTTTGCTACATAGTACAGCTCAGAGAGGATGGCGTTTAACATAACTGTATGCATTTTTGGTAAAATATTGAGTTTCTGTTTGCTTATGTTAGAAGTATCTTGGCGGAATTAGCCCAACTGACACAGATTGGAGAATTTTAAACATGAATTATGTCCAAAACAACATGTTTGTGCTTTCTACATTCTTTTATGCTGGTTCAAAATCAGTTTGCCTGATGTGGCCCCACGGGCTGTTTTTATTCCTTATCAGTTTATACTCAGTACAGCATATAAATTGAAAACATGCATAATTATGATAAGTTGACTGTAGAAAATTGAGTGTAAATTAGCATAGAATCATAAAATCCCTACCATACAATGGGAAGCCTTCTGGCCCATTGAATCTATACCGACTCTCCAAAAGACCATCATAGAATATTCCGGCACACTTTTGGTTTGCGTCTTGTAGGTGATGGACAGGTTTTGGGAAGTCAGGAAGTCAGTCACTCTGTCCTAAATTCCCAGCCTCTGACCCCCTGTAGCCATGGTATGTAAATGGTGGGTCTAGTTCAGTTTCTGGTCAATGATAACCCTCAGGATGTTGATAGTTGGGGATTCAGTGATGGTATTGCCATTGAATGTCAAGGGGAGATGGTTAGATTCTGTCTTAATGAAGATGGACATTGCCTGGCGCTTGTGTGTTGGAAATGTTATCTGCCACCTATCAGCCTAAACCTGAGTATGGTCCAGATCTTTCTGCATATGCACACTGATTGCTTCAGTATCTGAAGAGTTGAAATGGTGCTGAACATTGTGTAGTCAACATCTCCCAACTCTGATCCTATGATGGAGGGAAGGTCAATAATGAAGCAGCTGAATATCACTGGGCCTAGATCACTACCCTGAGGAACTCCTACAAGTTTTCCAGGATTAAAATTTTGGGTTCTTAAGAGGCCAGAATTCAAGAAGTGCAGAAATCTCAAGAGGGTTGTGGGGCTGGATTAGATTACAGAGTTTTGACAGAAAGAGATCATGGAGGAATTTGAAAACAAAGATAAAATAATTTAAATTAGAGATGTTCACTGACTAAGAACCAACGTAGGACAAACAGCACAGGGGAGAGGGGGGAATGGGATCTCTTGCAAGTTAATACTGAGATGGCAGAATTTTGAATAACCTCAAGTTTATGGAGGATAGAATGGAGACCAACCAGGATGCATTGGCATAATTGGGTCTAGAAGTAACAAAAGCATGAATGAGAATTTCAGTAGCAGATGAGCTAAGACAGAAAGTGTGAACAGGTGATCTAAGTGATAGCATGAATGTGAGCTCAGAAGCTCATCTGGATATCAAATGCACATCAAGATGTGCGCAGACTGGCTTAATCTCAGACCATTGCCAGGGAGAAAGATGGAGTCAATAGCCAGGGAACAGTTTTGGAATGGGAAGGTTTTATTCTTCCCAATATTTAATTGGAGAAAATTTCTCCTCATCCAGTCCTGGATGTCAGGTAAGCAGTTTGATTACTTAGCAATAGTGAAGGAGTCAAGAGTTGTTGAGGTAGAGCTGTAGAGTCATCAGTATACACATGAAAACTAACAATATATCAAAAGTGCATTTATTATTTTTCTATTGCTTGAAACTGTGTTGCTTTTGTCATATTCTAGTGGCAGTTCGTCATGGCAGTAACGGAAAACGGATGTTTGTAATCAAATCCAGTCAATATTATGACCGTCGCTTTCTGCGTCTCTTGGTACGTATTAAAGTTGCATCTGAAATTAGTGTCAATTGTTCCATAAGCATGGAAAAGCTATTCTGCCTGATATTCAATATGTTGAAGTAAATAATTTGGTTATGGAGCCATGGGTAACATGGGATAACAATAAAGCTTGATTTTAAAAAATTCTAAATGTTATTTGTCTATCAATCTACTTTCCATGGGTACAAAAATAATTGGATTACTGCAAAAATACTGTAGGTTCAAGCATTTTTGTATAAACTCGAACATCTTGAAGATCTTTTTGTCTTTGTTATAAAGCTTTTGAAACATTTATCAAAAGCATTATGGACTTGTTACGGACAGGAAGGGTTAATTTAAACAGCACTAATTTCTCCTTTCACCAGCGGTCCCTAAACAGAAAGGTGTTTCAACTTGTTTCTCTCCATATAAAACGGTGGCATATTTCCCAAACCCTGTGTTTTTGTGTGATGTGGTTTTCCATTAATAACCCCACATGATTAACTAAAAAGGGTTAGTTTATTTGTACGCATTCAGAACAAGAAAGGACGGTCACAACATCGCCTCCATTCTCAGACAGTACAAAGAGGGATAGAGAGAAGAAGGTTTTGTAGTACAGAGATGAGAGTGAAAATGAATATTGGTTCACATAAGTTCCAGAATCCAAGTTTAATGACATTCTCCTTCATGGAGATTGGCGGGCTGAAAACTGATGTTATATAATTTACTTTTCCAGTGACATTGACTTTGCAAGGTGACTTAGGCACGCAAAAATGAATCAGTCTTGAAGGCCAAGTATTCAACTTGGGCAAAAGTCTTTTCTGTGACCACGTCTCAGATATTAAAGAGCAGACTGAGCTCTTCAGCTCAGCAAGACAATATTATTTGTTCAACAAGCCAGAGGCCTGTACTACATGATTCCCACCTCTCCATCAGGTCTTCAACCCAAATATGTATCCATTGTCTGGAATTCAACTGGGCTTCAAAGACTGCTAAATGCCTCAGTCATTATGAGTTGAGAAGAAGGTTGAAGGGCTTCTTCTGAAACTACAGCGGGGCTTATTTTGTTCTGAGGTCATAGATTAACCGAAGTAGCGTCAAGTATATAAAAAAAAAGTGAGGTCTTATTCTCCCACAGACTTTTAAGACTTTCCATGTAAAGACCTAAGCTTAAGTGTATTAAATTCACATGATTTGCATTCAGTTCCTTGGTACAACAAACATTCATATTTTTAATAATTTCTTTACTTCATGGTTTGGAATTCTGAATTATGCAAATACTTATGGATTAGTGTTGTGGAACACACCAAGACCTGGCTGCTTCATTTTTGGCCTTGTAAATTTCTGTTGCCTTATGTTGGTCCTGAGTTCTGGAATTTGCCTCTTAAACTGCCCCACTTTTCTAACTCTCTTTTTGAAACATTCCTTTTTGACTTACTTTGATCAAATTTTTGGACACCTAATTCTTTCTTTGTGGGCTTGGTGTCAAATTTTGTTTGATAATTCATCTGTGGAGTGTCTCATCATCTTTTGTCACATTAAAGACTCTATATAAAATGCAAATTGTTTGTGTTAATGACTTGTGATATAATATCTGTGATTGAGGCAAACTATATAGGTGTCTTGGTACAGCCTACTTATCCAGCCTATTTTTACAATGAGAATTATTCTGCCTATTTTTATTTTTACAATAACAGGGCTCCATGCAGGAGTCCCACTTCACTGCAAGTTATGATGTTATTTAGTCACTTGGTAGTGTAGAACTTGAGAGAATTGCTTGGAAAAAAAGAGACATTCTGTTGAAGCCTTTCATCTTGTACTTATAAGGCAGACCCAAGAATACGAAATTTTCAAAGGGAGCCACAATTTGAGAAAAGAGTGTTAGCTCTGTTTGAGGGTTGCTATGCGAATAAACCAGGGAGCTAATGTTGCTCCCTATGTTTTTGTTTAATTTAAAAAAGTTGCAATGTCTGGGCATGTTCCTTTGCTTGGAGAAGAGGTCACTGCATAAGTAAGCAATGTTGCAAGCTCAACTGAACATAAATAGTTATTTGGCAGCTTATTAGGGGTAATTGAAGTATTTATTCTATATCATTAAATTATTGCATACAGCTTTAAACACAAGTGAAAGTTGCATTCATAAATTTGATTACAAATTCTCAATTTATCTTTCTGCAGAGATTCTATATTTTATTGACTGGATTACCATTGGCTGCATTAATCACTTTTATAAATATTTTTATTGGTAAGTATTTTCATAATAATTATAAATGAGGCAAAAATTATTTATAAATGCATGAAATAAGCACATTGACATTGAAAACAAATTGAAATGGAACGGTAGTACGGTTACTAAATTAATAATCCAGAATCCTGGACCAATATTCCGGAGGCATGAATACAAATTCTACTCTGGTGGCTGAAGAATTTAAATATACTTAATTAAGTAAATTTGGAATAAAATCGAGCATCAGCAATAGTGATCATTGGATTGTTGTAAAACTCTGTTGGTTCACCACTGTCTATAAGGAAAAGAAATATACCATCCTTACCCAGCCTTGTTTGTACTCTTTGAGTAGAACAATAAATTAAACAACTGAGCTAATAATCAAGTGAATGAATTAACAGCCTCTTAAAGGGAACTGTAACCGTAAAAAACCCAAAGTTTAAAGGAAATTTAATGAAAACAATTAGTGGCACTCCAGCCTCTCCAGAGCCCACAGGTCATGTCATGCCCCCAGTCAGGTTTTTATGTGACTCCAGATGCATTGCAATGTGATTGACTTATAATTGCTGTCTGAAATATCAAACCACTGAGTGCGTAAAATCTCTACAAAAGTCTATAAGAATAAAACTAGATGGATTATGTGTAATTGAGCTAGGCATTGAGCACAACAAAGGCATACCCTGCCCATTTGATGCTGCGCAAGTCATCTTTGCTAAGACCTGGGAACTTGTGCTAAAATTGGGAGAGCTGTCCCACAGATGTGTAAAGGAACAGCCTGACATAGCCATATTTGCAGAATCATACCTTACAGCCACTATCAGAGTGCTTCATCTCCAGGTGTCTTGCCCCACCAGCAGGACAGAACCACCAATAGTGAAAGCACACCGCTATGTGGCTGGGAGTCATTGGCACTGGAAGCCCTCAACTTTGAATCTTTATCTCAAAAATCAGGTCAAACATGGACGAGGAAACCAGCTTGTAACCTTCTATGCTCTTGAACCTGATGAATCATCACTTCCCTACGTAGAAGAACTGGAAGAAGTACTCAGGGCAGCCAGTTACAGAATGTACCCTGGACAGGGAACTTCAATATTCTTCACTAATGGTGACTCAATAGTACTACTGCTGTCTGAGCTAGCTGTGTCCTGAAGGATATAAATGTCTGGCTAGGCCCACAATAAGTGCTGACAGAACTATCCTTTTGACTAAGATCAAGTGTAGTATCAACATGTTGTGCTTAGTTGAAGTCATTAGGTTACATTTTAGCTTCATTTGAAGCAATTTTTAAAAGTGGCATCTTGGCCTTTTGGCTAAGATGCAAATGAGATCAAGCCTTGGAGGAGGAGTTATGCCTACTACAATCAGTTTGGATCATGTAGCTCAAGCCTAAGACAGGAGGTGAGAGCCCTGTCCTGTCAGCTTGGATTAGGAATGTCTCAACTTGTTGAGACTCTGAATTGGACTCGATTTGATTGAATTGGAATAAAAACAAAAAAGGAAAATATTATCTGAATTCAACCTCACCAAACCATCTATTGCAAATGTATCGGTGTATAGTAGTATTTATAGAAGTAACCAGCAATTGGTTACGTATTCACTCTGAGGACACCCGCTGTTGTGTTGTCTGGTACTAACATCTTGCTAAATAGGATAGATTCAGATCTAGAAGCTCAAAAAAGGGCAATCCCAAAGTGCTGTGGGTCATCAGCAGCAACAGAATTGCACTCAACCATAATCTGTAACCTCATGGTCTGGCATATTCCTTACTCTACCATTACCATGAAACCAGCCTCTCAGCCCTTGTTCAAAGAAGATTGCAGAACAGCATGCCTAAAAATGAGGTGCCTATTTGAGGAAGTTGCAACACAGGACTACACGCATGCTGAACAATGAAAGTAGTTATAGACAGAGCTATGCAAATGTACAAACGATGCATTAGATCAAAGCTCTGAAGTCCTGCCAAATCCAGTCAAGAAAGTTTACAGGCAATTAAACAATTAATGGGAGGCGATTCCATGAACATCATCTGAATATATAAATTAGGAGCAGTGTCGGTCAGTCAGCCTGTTGAGCCTGCTGCAAGATTTGGTATGATCTAGCTGTTCTAACTTTAACCTCATCTTCACATTCCTGATTATGATAACCTTTCAGCTCCCTGCTTATCAAGATTCTACCTACTTCTGCTTTAAAGATATTCAAAGATTCTGCCTCAACCACCTTTTGAAGAACAGAATTCCAAAGTGTCCCAACCTTCTGAGCAAAATTTATTTTCCTCATCTCTGTTTTAAATGGGCAACCCTTAATTTTTAAAAAGTGACTCCCTAGTTCTAGATTTTCCCTCAAGAGGAAACATCCTTACACATCCACCTTACTGAATCTTCTCAGGATCTATGTTTCAATCAAGTCACCTCTTACTCTTCTAAACACTGGTAGATATAAACCTAGCCTGTCCAGCCTTTACTTATGAGACAACTTGCTCATTCTAGGTATTGACCTAGTAAACCTCTGAATTCTTTCCTACACATTTACATCTTCCCTTAAATAAGGGGACTAATACTGCACACCATATCCCAAAGGTAGTCTTATCAATGTCCTATCTAAGTGAGGCATAACCTTCCTGCTCTTGTATTCAATTCCTCATGCAATAAACAATAACATTCCATTAGTTTTGCTAATTACTTTCTTTGATTTCATGACACCCAGATTCCTCTGCATCTCAGAACTCAGCAATCTCACACTACTTGGGTATTTTTTTTAATTCACCCTCCTAAATAGCCAACCTCCTATTTTCCCAAATTGTACTTTTAGGAAGGATCGAAGGTAGGAATGAGTAGAAGGTTATTCTGTTAATTAGCACAATAGAGAGGAATGGCCTAATTTCATGAAATCACGATACAGAAGCTGTCTGGTAGGGATGAGAAATGATAAAGGTATGGAGTCATTTTTGGGAGTGGCCCCTAACATCACATGGTAGCACGGTACTTTCAAGTGGTACCTACTGATTAATAGCCTGCTTCTTATCTCCCCCAGAAGAGGAAACATCCCCCCCGATACCTAACATATCAAGTCCAGGATCTTGTATGTTTCAAAAAGATCACTTCTCATTCATCTAAATTCCAATGCGTATAGGCGCAACCTGTTTAACCTTTCTTTGTAAGATAAACCCTTCATCCTGGGACTGAACTAAGTGAAGCTTCTCTGAACTGTTTCCAATGCAATTATATATTTTTTAAATAAAGAGACCAAAACTGTACACAGGTTCTGGATGTGATCTCACCAAGCCACTGTACTGTTGCCACAAAACCTGTCTACTTTTATATCCTACTGCTCTTACAATAAACACCAACATTTCACTTTCCTCATCACTTTTTGTATCTACATACTATGGGAGTATTATCAATGGGGATCAGGAGGAAAGCAGCCCACTGGTTGGAATCACATCTGGTGCCAAAAAATGGTTGTGGCTGCTGGAGGGCAATTATGTCAGCTCTAGGGCATTGTTGCAGAATTTCCTCAGTGCTGTGTTCTAGGCCTAATTATCTTCAACTGTTACATTCATGACTTGCCTACTTCTGGATCTTCTGGAGGGAATATTTGCTGATGATTGCTTAGTGTCTAGTTCCATTCCATAATGAAGCACTCCCTGCCTACATTCAGCAAAAACTGGGCAGCATTCAGACTTGATTGTATCATTGACCATCTCCAACAAGATAGAATCTAATTGCCTCCCCTTGATATTCAATGTTTGAATTCTCCTAGCATCAACATCCTGGGGGTCCCCACAAACTCCACTAAACCAGCCACAGAACTGTTGGAGCAGGTCAAAAGCTCAGTCTTCCATGGCAAGTAACTCAGCCCCTGATTATCCAAAGATTTTGCTATATTTCTAGGCACAAGATAGGGACTGTGATGGAGTGCCCGGTACTTGTCTGAAGAAGTGCAGCTGCAACAAAGCTGAAAAAGCTTAGGATATCCAGGACAAAGCAGTTTGCTTAATCAGCACCCCATCCACCACCTGAAACATTTCACTACTACGCATCATGGCTGGCATGTCTATAAGATGCACACAGCAACTTGCCAAAACTTCAACAGCACCTCCCAACCCATGATTTCTACCATATAGAAGGACTGGGGTAGCAGAGCAGTGGGAACATTACAACTTTCAAGTTCCTCCCAAAGTCACACTGTCATCACTCCTTCACTGCTGCTAGGTCAAAACACTGGAACTCCTTGTGGATGCTCCTAAACCACACAAGATGTGGTTCAAGAAGGTGAATCACACTCAACTTTGAGGAGAATTAGGGATGGATGATAAATCCCATGAACAAATAAAAAGACATGATGTGTAAGATATAACTCAGTTTTCAAGTTTGTAATTATGATCATTTGATGAATTGAATTTATTTTTACTGAAGTTGGCTACTGAAAAATTACATTCAACTAAAGTGGTTTGAAACAGCAAAATATAATACTGGTTAATAATGCAGGGCATACAATGTGTAACTGTGTAAAACCACATTTATTTCTCTAGCAAATACAAATTAAATTCTCAAGTGCCATGACAAGGGTCAGTTCTTCTTGGGAAGAGAATAAATGGCTTTTAAAAAGGAACGTGTCTATGGTGTTGCATTTCACAGGTGAGGCCGAACTTGCAGAGATTCCTGAAGGTTATGTTCCGGAGCACTGGGAATACTACAAGGTATAATATATTTCTTATTAATACATGAAAGCTAATGCACTTGCTGTCAATCATGAATTGCAATATTTCTTAACTGAGCTCAGCACCATTTTGGATACACATTTATTAGCAGTTAAATTTTGGCTTTGGAGGTATTTCATCCCACTTTTGGTTGATACGTGTGTGGAGGGCAAGAGACTAATTGCATCTAAAATAAAATACCGATGTGAGGAGTTAGAGTGGTGGGAGAGTGTTTTAAACTTGTATGATGAGGGTGTGGGAAGTCTGGACTTAGTACCAAAGCACCTTAGAAAGGTTACAGCACAGAAGGAGGCCATGAGGCTCATCTCATCCATACCAGCCCCACCTTCCTAAATCTGGGCCATAGCTCTGCAGCTTACAGCTTATAGAAGGAGAATAGAATTGATAAAGCTGCTGGGGTAGGGAAAAATGGTCTTGAGTAAATATTAGCAAAAGACAAGGCAAATAAATAGAGCTTGAGGTAGTGAGAGCCAAAAACATTGATATGGAAAGGACAAAAGATATTAGAAAGTTAAACGAGAGGAAAATTTTCATCATAAATAATCACAATTGAGTGGCATATCTATGATTTGAAAATAAAATTGGACAATTAGAAACAATAGCTATGGAGGGAGTCATGCTTAGGGATGTTTTGGTTTAAGCTGTAATATGTTTTTGGTCACATTATTGTCTCTAATGTCAAAGTTTAAGAGCTCAAACCCCATCAAGGACATGTCTGTGTGTGTGTGTCTGTGTAATCTCAGATGGAGCAGTATTGAGGGAGTGCTGCAATGTTGGAAGTGCCATCTTTTAGATGGGATATTAAACTGAGATCCCATAGTATTGTATTGATGTTTGTCCAGATTATGTCCTGAAGTCTCTGGAGTGGGTCTTGAATCCTAACTTAAGAGGTGTGAGTGCTGCTACTGAGCCTTCCCTAAATATGACTACGGCTTGTATGTTGGGACTGACCAAGGAGAAGCAAAGATACAGCTATGGAGAAAATTGAGAATAATTGTTTTCTCCTCCTGCTGTGAATTCTGGTGAAGGATTGAGCTTAATATTTTGAATAAGGTGTTGAGGTACCACTTTATAAATAATTCCATGTCTTGGTACACCATTTTCTATTTGCAGCATCCCATAACCAGGTGGATTTCAAGAAATATCTATGATCCACCTGAGAAGGGTTATGAGAAAATGATGGCCCTCATTTCTATTGAAACAGAGAAGGCAGATATGAGGTAAGTTAGAGCAAATTTATGTATTTATGAAAACAGCATTACCCTGATTACTTTTTAAAGCTGAATATTTAAAAATGTAAACTACAACTGAAATTGTCAGGTATAAAAAAAAACTGGTGGCCAAGCATCCACATTCATGTAACACAGGTCATTTAAAGATGAGACAAATGTAACTTTCAAAAAAAGACTAATGCTGATGGTTTATAGAATTTAAAGCAACTGACACAACTGAAGTGTCTTATTTATATCTGTCAATTCTTTGACATAGCTCATTACTTCTCAACCTGCATATTCCATCCACTAATTTTGTTGAAGAAGAATTGAGTGCAAAGAAGTCCTGTTATCGAGAGGCAGATTTACATTAGGAATATGAAATCAGAAACTTATCAAAAGTTGGTGTTTTGAAACCTAAGGTTATGCAAAAAGGTAATTGATAGGAATTGTAGCAGAAGCAGGTACAATTGGTTTAGCTCATTTGGCTGGACGGCTGGTTCGTGATGTAAAGGTATGTCAACAGCACAGGCTGAAGTTATGAAGATTCGCTTTCTCAACAGGCTAATGGAAGGACTCTTAGTAGTGTTGACGAGCAGAGAGATCTCAGGATACATGTGCATAGCTCCCTGAAAGTTGGCACCCAGGTTGATAAGGTTGTTAAGAAGGCGTACGGTGTGTTAGCTTTTATTGGTAGAGGGATTGAATTTCCGAGCCGTGAGGTCATGTTACAACTGTACAAAACTCTGGTGCGGCCACACTTGGAGTATTGTGTACAGTTCTGGTCGCCGCATTATAAGAAAGATGTGGAGGCATTGGAAAGGGTGCAGAGGAGGTTTACCAGGATGTTGCCTGGTATGGTGGGAAGGTCTTATGAGGAAAGGCTGAGGGACTTGAGATTATTTTCATTAGAGAGGAGAAGGTTACGAGGTGACCTAATTGAGGCATACAAGATGATCAAAGGATTGGATAGGGTGGACAGTGAGAGCCTTTTTCCTCAGATGGTGATGGCTAACCTGAGGGGACATAGCTTTAAATTAAGGAGTGGTAGTTATAGGACGGATGTCAGAGGTAGGTTCTTTACTCGGAGGGTAGTAAGGGCGTGGAATGCCCTGCTTGCAGCGGTTGTGGACTCGCCAACTTTCAGGGCATTCAAATGGTCATTGGATAGGCATATGGATAACATTTGGAATAGTTTAGGTTAGAGGTTCATTAGATTGGTTCCACAGGTTGGTGCAACATTGAGGGCCGAAGGGCTTGTACTGCACTGTAATGTTCTATGCCCCTCGCCTGAGTTGTGGTGATCCTCAGATTAAATCACCACCAGTTAGCCCTCCCCCTTACAGGGGAGAGCAGCCTCTGTTCATGTGGAACAATGGTGACTTTGCCTTTTACCAGAACTATGCCTGTGCATCAGTCACCAGATTATTAGATAAATGTTTGGAGAGGCCCCGGAACAAGCTTTCTATTCGTATGTTTTGGTTAATGCATGATTCTGGAGATAGGAACAAAGCTGTTCAACAGATTGGAAGTTGGTTACCTTTTAAAACACATTTAAAACTTTGGAACTAAAACCTATTTGGATTAATTTGTGTTTTACTTTCTTTAATTATAGGCTGAAACAACTTGAGGTTCGCCGTCTGATGAGAGAGAGGGGTGATGGAGCTTGGTATCAATATGAAACTCTGGATAAAAATTTGATTGATGACTCACAGAAGACAAACCCAGATTATTAGGTGGACAAAGATTGCTGGCAAATGCTAATTGCCATTCGAAGGATGTGTGAAAAAGTTGTTTAAATTCTATCATGTCAATGTTTGCATCAATATTCTTTTGACAAATAAAGACTCATTCTATTTGAAGTATGCCTTTTTTTAAAATAAGTTTTAACCTAGTTCAAGTCGTACAATTGTAGACGATTTACTTATTGATGTTCCCTCCTGCAGTTATCCATATAGTGAGTTCCTGATTTTAACTGGGACATCTAGGTGATAAATTTAGTGATGAAGATGTTTCTGTGAAGTGATGAGAGGAAGAATCTAATGCCTTACAAATCCACACCTCTTAGTGGTGAGCTAAGAGTTTCCTGCTGTCTTTCTGGGCAAGACGCATGGTCACAATACACAATACTGTAACAGTTCTGGTCTCCATAATATAAAAAGAATATAGAGGCACTGGAGAAGATGCAAGAAGGATTTGCTAAAATGATACCAGAACTGAGCAGTTAACCTAACAGGAAAGATTGAATAGGTTGGAGCAGTTTCGAAAAAAAAATTAAAAGGGTGACCTAATAGAGTCAACATGAAAGTTTTTTATAAGGTGAGTGTGGAGAAGATATTTCTATTTATTACAAGACTAAAATTTGAGGCTGTAAATATTAGATGATCATTAATGCATCCAATTGAAAATATAGAAGAAACGATGTATATGGAATTCGATATCAGATGGAGTAGTTGAGGCCAATGGTATAGATGCAAACCAGATAGTATGAGAGTACAGCAGATTTTGAAGGGGAAAAATTGATTGGGATTTCTACTCAATTATTATTCACTGGTCCTTATTTTCTGTGGACATGATCAAACAAGGCAATGTCAAAAGGTTGCCAACTCATTTCATGTCTTCCATCTTCTGCCCTATCATAAACCTTCCCTTCTGTTTTTCTTTTTCCACCCTCCACCACTTGACCCCAAAATGTATTACATTTCGATCATTTCCTGGTTCTAACGAAGGATCATGACCTGAAACTTGAATCCTGTTCCTTTCACAAAAAATGATTCCTGAACTGCTGAGTATTCCCACCATTCCCTACTTTTAATTTCAGATTTCAGAATCAGATTTTCAGAAAATACTTTGCTTTTACATATCAAATTTGATTTTTTTATTGGCAATGGGATTTTATGAACCAGTTTTAATTTGTAAAGAAATGATCAAGATAAAATATAAAGTAATGCAGTTTTAAAAAAAGTTGGAATAATTGCATAGTTCATTATTCCTAGTTTTAAAAAATGTTTTCAAAAATTATTTTACACATTGTCAAAGTTGTATTTTCAGTTGTTCATATTGTGAGCCCTCCAACATGCATTCTAATAAATTCACAAGTAAGTGGAACTTCATTTTTAAGTTTCTTTGAATGTTTATTTCAAAAGAATAAAGATGTGCAAGTTAGGAGGATTGGCCAAGCTGGATTGCCCCTTCATGTCCCAGGATGTGTGGGTTAGTGGGATTGGCCATGGAATTGCGCAGGGTTAGAGGGTGTGGGGGGGAGGGGGTCGCTCTTTCAGGACGGTTGTTGGAGGTGGGGGGGGCAGTAAGTGCACACCTGATGGGCTGAATGGCTCCCTTCTGCACTGCAGGGATTCAGTGATTCTATCACAAATATTTGCTACTTTTCCTATAGATACCTGTGTTTTATTGCCCTCTACTGTAAAAATCACTGCACTGCAAATGCATATTTTTTCTTGGAAAGTTTCCAACAGGACAGAAGTACAAACATAATGTAACTCGATAATTCTGAAGTCATTGAGACAAAATTCTAATAGGGTTGTACCCAGAAATAATACATTGACATAGATATTCTACTTGCCACAATTTCAGAATTCAGTCTTGTATAACCTCTGTTTCCGATTATGTTTAGCATCTTAAATTAAGGAAAAATGCCCAAGGCCCAGCTATAAAAATGTTCACACTTCCAAGTTAGAAAGCCTCTGTAGCCAATTTGACTGGTTAAGGTGCAGTCACTATTTTTGGAGGGGCCATATCAGTTGGGAATTTCAGACCAATAACAAACTATCAAATTAAGATCTTCAGTATGAATTCCAGGACAGATAGCAGATTTTTTTTCACCATGTCCTAAATAGCAGAACTGTGCTGTGCTTTAATTCATGTTGTCCCCAAAATCTTTGAAGCATGCTTTTTTTTTAAGCAGGCTATTTGTGGATCACATTGACTCTATTTCACATTTCAATCAGACAATGCACATCATGTACTTTGTCAGAAATAGAAGAGTTTTTCTTGGCCTGTTTATTTGGCATTATGATTTTTCATTGAGTTCACTATCATTGCTGACACCCCTGTTAAATTCAATGTGATCACCATCACTTTCAAACTGGGGTCTGTTGGGCAACTTAGGAATGAGATGAAGAGCTTGGACAATGTTTCTCTCATTGTACTTTATACCCAGCAGTGCATTGTAGAAAGTGTGTGTGCATGTCATCCTATTTAGAATTTAATTTTCAGTTTTTACCACCAGACTAAGCATAATGGCAGCAGTTATGATGTACACAATTTAATTCAACTCAAGACAGCCCAAATTATCTGACCAAGGGGATGGTAGCTTGGCAGTAATTTTTTAAGACCGTTAATCAAGATGTCTGGTGGAAGGGAGAGAGAAACTTAGTGAAATTACAATTATTCAGGAACTGGTACTGAGCAAACTGATAGAGCTACGAGTTGACAAGTATTTGGATTCCTGATGGACTTCATCCTAGGGTCTTAAAAAAGGTAGTTAATGAGGTAGTAGGTGCATTAGTGTTAATTTTCCAAAATTCATTAGATTCTGGGAAGGTTCCATCTGATTGGAAAGTGGGAAATATAACCCCTCCCTTCAAGAAGGGAGGGAAGTAGAAAACAGGAAACTATAGACTAGTAGATTGATGATTGTTGTGGGGAAGGTGTTAGAATTGATCATTGAGGTTATAACCGGGCACCTAGAAAAACCCAAAGTAATCAGGAAGAGTCAGCATGGTTTTGTGAAAGAAAATCATATTTATTGATTTATTGGAGCTCCTTGAAGGAATGATATGCGCAGTGGATAGAGGAGAATCTGTAGAGAAAAATCCTCTCCGCATCCACTTTGTCAAGACGCTTCTGGATCTTCTGTCTTTCAGTCAATCGCCATTTACTCCTCTAAACTCCAGGTGATACAGGCCTAGCCTGCCTAACCTTTCCTTGAAAGACAACATTTCATTCCGGGTATCAATCTGGTAAACCTTCTCTGAACTGCTTCCAATGCATTTACATTCTTAAATAAACTGACCAATATTGTACACAGTACTACAAATGTGGCCTCACTAGTGCACTTACAACTGAAGCATAACCCCCCTACTTTTGTATTCAATTTCCTTCACAATAAATGATAACATTCCATTCCCTTCCTAATTACTTGCTATCCCTGCATACAAGCCTCAGACTTCTGCAATCTCTCACCATTTAGATACTATGCCTATTTTTTATTCTTCACATTTTCCCATATTATACTCCATTTGCCCAATCTTTGCCCACTCATTTAACCTATCTATATCTTTTTGTAGCCCTCTGGGGTGGAATTCTCCTGCCCTTCCTGCTGTTGGGATATTCCAATCCTGCTGATGTCAATCCTTGTTGTAACTTCTCCCACAGTGGCATGAGTGAGAACTGTAAATCATCATCCACTTTGGCTGAATTGTAAGATCCTACTGGTGGCTGATGATAAGCTGCTTCTGCCATGAGAAAACCTGCAGCCAGGAGGCTGCCTCCTATGTCATCTCCACAACTTACTTTCCTACCTTTGTGTCATCAGCAATTTTGGAAACCATCCCTTCATCCAAGTCATTTATACAAGTTGTGAACAGCTGAGGTCCCAGCACTGATTCCTGTGGTCCATCACTTGTTACATTTTGCCAACCTGAAAAAGACCCATTTATGTCAACTCTCTGCTTCCTGTTAGTCAGCCAATCTTCATGCTAATGTGTTACCGCCTATAAAAAGTTTTTCTTTTCCACAATAACTTTGATATGGCACTTTATTAAATGCCTCCTTAAAATCTAAGTACAGTACATCCACTGGTTCCCCATTATCCACAGCATGTTACTTCCTCAGACAAAAAAAACATGATTTTCCCTTTCACAAAATGATGTTGACTCCGCCTGATTACCTTGAGTTTATCTAAGTGTACAACTATAACTTATTTAATAATAGCTTCTAACAATCCCCCAGTGATAGATATTAACCTAAGGGATCTGTCATTCCTATTTTATGTCTCCCTCCCTTTTTGAACAATGGAGTTACATTTGCTATCTTCCAATCTAATAGGACCTTCTCTGAATCTAGGGGGTTTTGGAAAATTAAAACCAATGCATAAACTGTCTCAATGGACACTTTAACAGCCTAGGGATGAAGTCCATCAGGACCCTGGCTCTTATCAGCCCCAGCAATTTACTCAGTACCACTTTTCTGAGGACTGCAATTTTCCTGAGTTCCTCTCTCCTTCCCATTTCCATTTCCTCTCTCCTTTCTATTTCCTGTTTTTATAGTTGTTTCTGGGATGTTACTTGTATCCTCTATAATGAGACTAAGGCAAAATGTGTGTTCGATTCATCTGCCTTCTTTTTTCTTTCCATTATCAGTTCTTCAGACTCACTGTCTATAGGGCCAACATTCTCTTTTTTTTTCATTTTAAAATATTAATAAAGACTCTTACTATATGTTTTTATATTTCTGGCCATCTTTTTCTTGTACTTAAATTTTTCCTTCTTGTACTTAAATTTTTCCTCCTTGTTAGTCTTATAGTCATCCTTTGCTGTTCCTTATATTCTGCCCAGTCTTCTCACTTGCCAATTGTTTTCACACAATTATATGTTTTTTCTTTAAATTTAGCATTATCTTTAACCTTTCTAGTTAACAATGGATGATGGGTCTGTCTCTTGGACTTTTTGTTACAAAAGCAGAACCAATGCCAAACCATAACAAACCATTAGTTAGGCTGCGATTAAAAATGTCAAGTTTGAGGAAAGAGAGTAGAAAAGATTCACACAAGTATGAATAAGGATGGGAGACTTTAATTTTGAGTGGAGACTAGAAAAATTGGATTCCTTTTAGAGCAAAGAAAATTATGATTACATTGGGCCAATTGTTTCTGTGTCATAAATCCAAATAGTCCATGCCAGTATTTGCATTCTACTCAAGGCTCCGACCTTTTCTCATCCAAGTCTATCATTGCAACTATTCCATTTCCCTTATATGCTTGTCCAGATTCCCTTTCAATGCATCAAAACTATTGGCTTCAACCACTCGCTGTAGTAGTAAGTTGTACATTCTCACCATCCATTGGGTAAATAATTTTCTTTGAATTCCCTATTGGGTTTCTTGGTGACCACTTTATATTGATGGCCTCAGGTTACGTTCTTCTCAACATGTTCTCTGCAGCCAGTCTATTTAAATATTTCATTTTTTTTAAAGGTCTTTATGAGGTCTTACTTTTGCCAAGTGACCCAGCCTGTCAATTCCTTCCTGAAATTATAGCCACACATTTCTGATATCATCTTTGCTAATCTTCTTAGCATCCTCTCAAATGCCTCTATATCCTTTTTATAATACGGCAGCCAGAAGTGCAAGCAGCGCTCTAAGTGTCATCCAAATAAGGTTCTATAAAGGTTGGCACATGTTCCCCAGTTTTCAATTTTATCCCTCTAGAAGTAAAGCCTCGTGCTTGATTTACTTTGTTAAAAGCCTTGCTGACCTGTGGAGCAACTTTTAATGATTGGTGTATTTGTACATCCTTTGTTTCTCTACCTTATTTAGACTCACACTTTCTAAATAGTAAGTGATCTACCTATTTTTCCTCCCAAAATGTACCACCTGAAATTTATGTGTTGAACTTTATTTGCCAATTATTTTGCCCATCCTGCAAAATAATGATGTCCTCCTATAATTTTAGTAAAAAGTCTCAAAACCAGGTTAAAGTCCAACAAGTTTATTTGGTAGCACAAGCTTTCTGAGTGCTGCTTCTTCATCAGCACTCACCTGATGAAGGAGCACACTCTGAAAACTCATGCTACCAAATAAACCTGTTGGACTTTAAACTGGTGTTGTAAGATTATTTACTGTGTCTTACTGTTCAACACCGGCAACTCCACATCATGGCTCCTGTAATTTGATGCAGTCCTGCTCACTGTTAACTACCTCCTTAATTTGGTGTCACCCCCAAATAGTGTTTTTAATTCCAAAATCCAGATTATTCATGTAAACTGTGGTGCCGAAACTGATCCTTGTGAAACACCACTTCCCATCTTCTGCCATTCTGAATATTTACCTTTTACTCCCACTCTGCTTTCTGTCTTGAAGTCATCTAGCAAAACCTTTGGCTAATTGTTCCCTGACTCCACATTCTCTGACCTTATTCGTTAGTCTCTAATGGGCTGCCTTTTGATAAATGATATTTACTGCGTTACTATTGTCTATTCTCTGTGGTACCTGCTCAGAAAAAAATAAATGGGTTGATCAAGAAAGATTTTCCCTTTTGAAATCTATGCTGCTGCTTACTCATTATTCTTTTTTGACGCACTTCTATTTCTCTCCTTTAATAGGGATTCCATTATTTTTGCTGCCACCAATGTTAAGCTGAATTGTCTATAATTACATGGACATTTTCTGCTCCCTTCATAAATTTCAAAATTACATTATTATAAAAGGGCTGGAGATAGTTAAACATGTGTGGCAATGCCTCGGATATTTCTTCCCCTGGTTCCTTTAGAACACGTGCTTGCAATCCATTCAAAAGAACTTTATCTACTTGAGTTTGATGAGTTCATTCAGTGAACCCCCCTAATTTTATTTCAGCTGCACTTATCTCATCGCTCATCTCAATATTTAATGTCACGTCCACCTGTTCCGTAAGAATTATTTAACATTTCTGCCCTCTCTCTATCATTATCTGTGGCACCATCCTGTCTCTTTCTTAAAGGTCCTATTGCCAGTCTTTCATTTTGTTAATGTGCCTGTAAAATAGTTTTTAAAAATATATTTAGTTTTATGTTCCTTGCTAATTTAATTTAATAGCTCCTCTTGGTTTTCTAATCTCTTTGTATTCTCTGTCATGTACCGTTTTGCTGTCTACATACATAATGTTTGCTGTTTCCTAACCCTCTGTCTTTATTCATCTATAAAGTCGCACTAGTGTTTAATTTATTCTTCCCATTTAGTGGAATATATTTTTCCTCACCTGCTGAACATTTCTTCAAATGTTTCCCATTGTTGATTGCTAAATATTTGAGATCTGATAGTGTCATGGTCTTGCTAGAAACTAGTAACATTTTTATTTCTAGAATCCAAAAAAAACATATTTACTAAAAAAAGACAGAAAATTCATAGTTTCAAACAAAATCATTTAGGACACAAAAATCAAAAAACATGGATACAAATAACTACAGTCTATCCTCTGGTGATGTTAAGATATTAAAAGTAAAAGGAACTCAGTTATTTATTCCCTAAACAAAACTTAACTCAAAATTTATTTTTGTACCTGTTTGATTTATGCCCTAAAAAACTCAGGTCAGATACTTAACAGAAATTGGAAGATCAGCCAGTTGTTCTGAATCCTGTTTCAAGGATTTGTATATGAGCTGAGATTTCTTGGGTCTTCTACTTACTTCCAACAAGGTTCTCCCTTCAAATCCTTACCAACTGACCTGTAGACCCCCAGTTCATCACTAGCATCATAAGAGTAACCATCTTGGGTCAGAACTCTTTCGCTTTTAATATTCTTTAATTTTAAAGTCTTGTATCTATGAATTCTCTCACTCTCTATTCAGCTTAACCATCTGAAAAGTCCAGTCCACTATTAGGAATTCTTCAATTAACAGTGGGTTTAAACTATTTCAGCCAACATACAAAGTTTCAACTGAATTCTGCTGGCTCTGCAGCCAGATTGTTCTTGAGCTGCTTGAACACACAATCATTCCCCCAAAATTTGATGTGGCCATATAATTAACTGTTTGTTGGTCCTTTATTTCCTGCTGTTTTTCACACAGAAGCTTGCTTGCAGTGATCAGTTACTGGAAGCAGGCTGCTTTCTACAAGCTATCTTTCAGAGACCCCTAGCTCTTACATGGACTATCACCCCAACATAAAACATAGATATCCCCCCCAGAAATGGATCACATAGGTCATCAGGAGGTCTTGTGATGCAGTAAGGAGCATCTCTGTCTCTAAGCCAGAAACTTTGGGTTTGAGTCCCACCCTTGGACTTGATGGCTAAGAAAAGTGCATTCTAAATAAGGCCAACAGGATGAGTATCAACATGCAAAATACTCCTAACAGCTCAATGGCAGGTGATAGAGTGCAAGAGATTCTGGTCAGCCATGCTTGATACAGAGTGGTGCCCCTCAGTTAATAAGCCTCTGATGGCCTAATGACCTGTTCCAAGAAAAACCTTGCTATGGGAAAGATGATAGCCTGCCCGGGACTCCACTAGATGTGGGAAGAACAATAACAACATAGCTTATCATATAGTATTCAAAATTATTAATTAGGAAAAGTTATTTAAAATGTTTTGAAATTGCTAACTGTTAGAGAAATATCAAACAAACAATCAGGGATTTAAAACATTGATAAATTACTAGTACAAAGTGAAATGACTCCAGATCAGACTAACAGGACTACTACCTGCATTATGGCACATATATTCGCAGGAAGAGGTTTAAACAAGTAAGAGATCTGAACAAGTATTTCTGATTTAAATATGTATTTTTAGTTTTAAAATGTATTTTAGATGTATTTTCAAAATGGTCTGTGCAGTTTAGCCAAAAGCAGGCAGCTCCAAGTGCATGATGGGATGAAAACTTAGTGAGATGAATCACATTCTTCTGAATAATAAAGCCACAGAATGTGTATATTCTTATCAGCATAAGGAACGAAAGAACAAAAACAGCCCGGGAAACAGGCCCTTTGGCCCAACGACCCCGCACTGCCATTTTAACACTACCAGTCCCCCCCTCCACCCATGACCCCCATCTATTGTTTTATGGCCATCCACATTGAGGGAAACTAATTTAGGGACAATTTATTACTGCCAATCAGCCTAATAGCACATCTTTGGGGTGTGGGAGGAAACTGGAGCACCCGGAGAAAACCCATGCAAGCACAGGGAGAATGCGCAATCTCCCACAGACACTGGCCCAATCCATGTGTCTGCACAGCAAACAGTGATAGTCACTGAGCTATTGTCTTGCCCAGCATCTGGTCCAGTTTAAGCACACACTAACGACATGAAGCACTAGGCCAATCTCGAACAATCAAGAGCAGCCCAAGTACGACCCATCGCGTGTATGCCCCTCGTTGGACAACAAGGCAGACCGACTTAAAACCTGTGAATGAAAAGAGAAAAAACATTATTATGATACCATATCCATTTACCTTACCAGGGACGCCCCAATGCTAATGAACCTTATTTAAAACAATCTCCTATATCCAACCATCTTCAACCCACTCATGTGCCTGTCTAAGTTACTCTTAAACAACCCCTGCATGCCTGCCCCCACCACTTTACTTGGCAGAGCATTCCATACCCCCACTACCCTCTGTGTGAGAAACCTCCCTCTAATATCTGTGTTATACCTCTCCCCCCTCACCTTAAGCCCACGGCCCCTCGTACTGTGTGTCTCTATCATAGGAAATAGCTTACCTCTGTTTACTCTATCTATACCCTTCATAACCTCTATTAGGTCCCTCCTCAGTCGCCGTCTTTCAAGGGAAAACAGCCCCAATTTGTTCAATCTTTCCTCATAACCCAGTCCTTCCAGACCAGGCAACATCCTGGTAAACCTCCTCTGCACTCTCCCCAGAGTCTCCATGTCCGTCTGGTAGTAAGGTGACCAGAACTGGACGCAGTACTCTAAATGCAGCCTAACCAACATTCTATACAACTGCAACATTAGACTCCAGCTCTTATATTCTATACACCTTCCTATAAAGGCTAACATACCATAAGCTTTCTTCACAACCTTCTCCACTTGTACTGCCACCTTCAAAGACTTGTGCACTTGCACCCCCAGGTCTCGCTGCGATTCTATACTCCTTATGGGCTTACCCTTTATCATATAACTCCCCCCTACATTATTCTGGCCAAAATGCATCACCTCACATTTATCCGGATTAAACTCCATTTGTCATGTATCTGCCCAATCTACCAGCCTATCAATATCCCGCTGTATTGCCAGACACTGCTCCTCACTGCCCGCCAATCCAGCCATCTTGGTGTCATCAGCAAATTTGCTGATCACACCACTTACTCCCTCTTCCAAGTCATTTATATACACTACAAAGAGAAGAAGTCCCAGTACTGAGCCCTGCGGCACACCACTAGTGACAGACCTCCAGCTAGAAAAGGACCCCTCCACTACTACTCTCTATCTCCTCTTTGCAAGCCAGTTCTCAACCCATCTAGATACCTGGCCACGTATCCCATGAGCCTTAATCTTTTCTACCAACCTACCATGAGGGACTTTGTCAAACGGCTTACTGAAATCCATATAGACGACATCAATGGCTCGTCCTTCGTCGGCCCTTTTTGTCACCTCAAAAAATTCTACCAGCTTCGTAAGGCAAGACTTCCCCTTTACAAAGCCTTGCTGCGTATCCTTAATCAGATCGCAACGCTCTAAGTGCTCATACATCCTATCCCTAAGAATCCTCTCCATTAACTTGCCTACCACTGATGTCAAACTCACTCGCCTATAGTTACCCGGGTTATCCCTCCTACCCTTTTTAAACAACGGTACCACGTTCGCTATCCTCCAGTCCTCTGGGACCTCACCTGTGTCCAAAGAAGAGACAAAGATTTGCGTCAGAGGCCCAGCAATCTCATCTCTCGCCTCCCTAAGCAGCCTAGGATAAATTCCATCGGGCCCCAGAGACTCATCAGTTTTAATGCTACCTAAAAGCCCTAACACTTCTTCCCTCGTAATCGATAGATCCTTCAATTGGTCTACAGCTCCCTCGATGACCGTACCAGACATCAAGACCCCCTCCTTCGTGAATACCAACGCAAAGTATTCATTCAGGATCTCCCCCATTCCCTCAAACTCTAAGCAAATTCCCCTTATCTGTCCCTGAGAGGACCGATTTTACCCCTAGCCACCCTTTTGCTCCTAACTTAGGAGTAAAACGCCTTTGGATTTTCCTTAATCCTACCTGCCAAAGCCATTTCATGCCCCCTTTTTGCCCTCCTAACTCCCCTTTTGAGATCCCTCCTACTCTCTCTGTACTCCTCCAATGCTCTCTCCGTTCCCAGCTGCTTAGACCTGACATATGCCTCTCGTTTCTTCCTAACCAGGTCTTCTATATCTCTAGTAATCCACGGCTCTCTAATCCTACCTTTCCCATCCTTCCTTCTAACCGGCACATGCCTTTCCTGCATCCACTGCAGTTTTCCCTTGAAAGACTCCCACATGCCTAACATGGACTTGCCCTCCAACAGCCTATCCCAGTCTGTATCCCTAAGCTCCTGCCTAATCTGGCTGTATCTAGCCTTCCCCCAATTTAGCACCCTCCCCTTAGGACAGCACTCATCTTTTTCCATTCGTATGCTAAAGTAGACAGAGTTGTGGTCACTATTAGCCACGTGTTCACCTACCGCAACCTCAACCACCTGACGCGGCTCATTTCCCAGAACTAAATCCATTATAGCCCCCTCTCGAGTCAGGCTATCTACATACTGCTCCAAGGATCCTTCCAATACACATCTTACAAATTCCTCCCCGTCTGAACCCCCAGCTCTAGGCACCTTCCAATCCACCCCAGGGAGATTAAAATCTCCCACTACCACAACCCTGTTCTTCCTACACTTGTCCAAAATGTCTCTACATACACCAGACAGTATGGGTTCCCAAAGTCATGGTACGAATAGAGCTGTTCAATTTGTACTGATAAGGCAGCGCTTCTCAGATAGAACATCAACTGTCTGGCTCGACCATTGATGCAATTGAGAATTGGTGAGAACAGCACCTTTAAACCCTAAAGTAATCAGGGGTTGCTAAGCAACAGGGGAAGAAGCAAAAGGATTCTATGGGTTAATGAAATCCCATGATGTCAGAGGCTAGAATGAAATTGGCTAAGGTATATGACAACTGTTAACAATGACTGATTTGTACTAATGATTGGTTCATAACTAACGGGAAGATAGGAAAAGCAAACTTGAGAAATGTGTAATTCTTCTGACGGATGTATTGTAAGTTCAGAGTGGTACTGGAATGCTCGGGGCCTTCTTGTCAGAGAGGTGTAGGACTGCCCAATGCTAATCTCTCCCAGTGATCATTGGTCAAACAACGATACGTCTTTAACCAGGATATTGACTTTGCGAGTCTTTGTAGTAGCTGAAGTCTTGACATTACTAAGTCTCTGAAAAAAAACCCCAAAAACTTTGGCACAGCAAGCAGGATTGAGTCACAGGAATCTGGTAGCAGGATGCATCACCTAAGAAGGGGTGAATATATTTTATTTTTACTACCCGAGTAATTAGTGCAGTCACATGTCAAGCTGTCAGAACCATAAGTTGTGCTACGAGGTTGACTTAAAGAAAAGAGGCTCTTCTCAAATTTTTAGTGCAACATAGACCTTAGTACAGATTTTATTTATGCCAGGTTAGATCACAAAAAGTAGAGACAAATCTGGAATCATTCTAGAGTTTGAGGTGAAGTAACTAAGTTTTGATGGAAAGATGAACTATATGAACAAATTGGCCTCTTTCCTAAATAATCATTTTTTATTCTTTTTATTTGGTGCAGAATTGATTAATTCCTAGTCATTTGAAAGATTTCATTTGCAGTCAAAAAACTTTTCAGTGTCCCTGATGGTCATTTTGTGACATTTATACCATTAGTCATATTGGCAGACCCACTGGATAGTTTTTCCCAGTATTATTTTATTATGCAAATGTATACCCTTTTTGGTTTTATTGTCAAACAAGTTCCATATTTTTCCTTTTTGTTGCTGTTAATCCAAGAATGAGGATACAGTGAAATCAACCTACCCTTAAGGAAACTTGATTCTGCAGTACACAGCACTCGAGCTCGGTGAGTCACACTGGCCTTCACCATATAGTACCAAATTATCCTTTCAATGCAGTGGTTCAAAAAAAACAACTGATAATGACTTTCACAGGTGCTGCTCGTGATGAGGTAAACAGATTTGTTTTTACACAGTCATATTTTATCTTGTTTTGAGTTGAATGTTCAATATTCTTGTAATAGATTCAATGTGCAATTGTGTACTACTTATTGATTTGAATGGTAACTAGGGATTTTAACCTTCAATATGTCAAACAAAATCTGATGTCCACATCATCATCAGTGTTAATTAGTGTCGGACGATAACACTGCTGAGCGACGAAATTGGAAATGTTCTTGAGTTTTGTTACCACAATAGGGACAACAAAATAATGTCAATTTATTACAGTATCATTTTATCCTATTAATACTCATTGCTCTCTTGTTCTGACTCAGAATGGTCTACACTTTTGATTCAAATGATTAGACAATTCAGTTGTCATAGCACAAAAAATTACTTTGATCATCAATAATATCAGTCAATACATTTCTTGCCTACCTCTTCAGAGATATCATTCAAAATCATGTCAGGTTCCACATGCATGCTGACAACCTCCAGTTCTAACATGTATCTGCACTCTCAACTTCTCACTGTCTCTAAGTTGACTCACTGCTTGTCTGACATCCAATACTGGATGAGCAGTAGTTTCTTTCAATTGACTATCAGCAATGTCAAAGCCGTTGCCTTTGTTGTGGCTGCCACAAGCCTTGTTCCTTAGCCACCAAGTCCGTCCACCTCATGATGTGTGGCCGAACCAGACTGCTGCTTATAACCTTGGTGTCATGTACAATCTCACTTCTAACCACATAGCCTAGGTGATGCAGTGGCTATCTACTTCCACTTCTGCAACATCACCTAGTTGCTCTGCTACCTCAACTCATTTGCTGCTGAAACTCTCATGCGTTGTTACCTCTAGACTTGACTTTCCAATGATTTCCTGGCTAACCTTATCTCCCAATTTCCATAAATTTAAGGAAATCTAAAACTCCTGCTGCTCGCATCCTCACTCATACCAAGTCCCATTCAGCCATCACATCCGTGTTTACTGATCAATGTCATGATCTGTCAATGCCTCAATTTTAAAATTCTCATCCTCGTTTCCGAATCCCATTATTGCCTTGCACCTCATTACCTCTATACTTTGCTCCAGCTTTACAATCCTCAGATCTCTTATGCTCTTTCAACCCTGGTCTTTTGCCCTTCCCTGAATTAAATCATTCTACCAATGATGACTGTGCCTTCAGTTCACGGTATCCCTACAGTGCTGAAGAAGGTCATTCAGCCCATCGATTCTGCACTGATAAGAATCCCCATCCAGACTAGTCTCCCCGACTCTAAGGGGCAATTTAGCATAGCCAATCAACTAAACTTGCATATCTTTGGATTGTGGGAGGAAACGAGAGCACCTGGTGGAAACCCACACAGACACAGAGATTAAGATGTAAGCACTGAAGTTCCTCTCTAAACCATTTCACATATACCTAAAAGGTATCTCTTTGACCAAGGTTTTGGTTGTCTATCCTAATATTTTCTTTTGGGGGTCAGTGTCAAATTTTGTTTTGTAATGCACTTGGGACATTTTACCATATTGACAGACAGTAAAAGAATTATATTATTTGAAGTTGTTTCTTTTGTGTATTTAACAGTTGAACCACAACTGATTCTGTAGAATTCAATGTTGTATTCTTTGAAAGTATTAAATATTTAATTATTGATAACAAATGTATTTAATAGTTGATAACATTAAATGTATTAATACTTCATAATGCCTTCATAAGAGTAGTTTGAAAAAACAAGTTACATTCAGCAGTAAAATTACTATTGAATCCTTTTGAAAATCCAGATCTTGTGACAATTGATACACTTTGTAAGATTAAATAATAAAATTCTAAACACATGTATCAGTAGAGATATCTGAATAGATTTGACATGGAAATTACTTGCAGCAAAGATACAATTAGAAGTCCATGAAAACAATTAGATAATTAAATTGGAGGAGGAGGGCCCACATTCTGTACTGAATCTTAGTGGAGCCAAGCATGCTGGTAAGAAAAAAAACAAGGCTGAAGCATTTACAATTATCTTCATTCAAAACTGCTGAGTGGTGGCCCACCTCAGCTTCCCCTTGAAGTCCCCAACAGCCCAGATGTCATTTTGCAACCAATTCTATTCACTCCATTTGTTATCAAGAAATTATGAGCACTGACACCAACCCAGCCGTAATGCTGAAGACTTGTGCTCCAGAACTAATCACACACCTAGCCAAAGAGCTACACTACTGGTTTCTAACCAACAAAGAGGAAAACCATTTAGGCATTTCCCGTCCACAAGGAGCAGAACAAATCCAATCTGATC
This sequence comes from Carcharhinus amblyrhynchos, assembly GCF_965287045.1. Classification (NCBI taxonomy): domain Eukaryota; kingdom Metazoa; phylum Chordata; class Chondrichthyes; order Carcharhiniformes; family Carcharhinidae; genus Carcharhinus; species Carcharhinus amblyrhynchos. The sequence goes on from NC_137326.1 coordinate 103,717,940, forward strand.
AATTATTATCCCATCTGTCTACTCTCAATCATCAAAGTCCAATTAAGCATTTGGACAATTAAGCAACTACCAGGGGCTGGAGACTGGAACTTCCCAGAATTTAAACAAACAGGATTTCATATTTACCATTTCTGTTTGCACTGGGAATCAACTTGAGTAGCTTTGATGTCAGACCTTTGTGGTGAGATAGGTTGTTTCTCAATCCCTTGGAATCATTGATGAAATAAAAATCAAAGGCTGTATAGCTTAAAAATCAGGAGCTAAAAAGGCAAAGATCATCGAAGAATTAGTTCAATACTTGAGGCTCAAGAAAGAAAAGAATGTTTCTGCTAGTACTTAAGTATTGATTACAAATTTACCTGCTAATACATGTTTAATTTATGTTAATTTTGGTTAGATTGTTAAAATAAAAGTTATTTTAAAAAGTGAAAAAGAGAACATCCTCAATCCCAGCAAATTATTGATAAGGCTATCAAGTGGCACTTGCTCAGCAACAGCCTGTTCAACAATATAATAGCAAAATACTGCAGGTGCTGGAATCTGAAACAAAAACATAGAACATAGAACATTACAGTGCAGAACAGGCCCTTCAGCCCACGATGTTGCGCCGACCAGTTACAAAACAATGACCCACTAACCTAAACCAATCCCTTTTCGTCCATAAACCTATCCATGGATCTCTTAAATGCCCCCAAACTAGGCGCATTTACAACTGCAGCAGGCAGGGCATTCCAATCCCTCACCACCCTCTGGGTAAAGAACCTACCCCTGACATCCGTCCTATAACTACCCCCCCTTAATTTAAAGCCATGCCCCCTCGTGCTAGATTTCTCCATCAGAGGAAAAAGGCTATTACTATCCACCCTATCTAAACCTCTAATCATCTTATATGTTTCAATAAGATCCCCTCTTAGCCGCCTTCTTTCCAGCGAAAACAACCCCAAATCCCTCAGCCTCTCCTCATAGGACCTCCCCTCCATACCAGGCAACATCCTGGTAAACCTCCTCTGCACCCTCTCCAAAGCCTCCACATCCTTCCTGTAATGTGGGGACCAGAACTGCACACAGTACTCCAAGTGCGGCCGCACCAGAGTCGTGTACAGTTGCAACATGACGCTGCGACTCCTAAATTCAATCCCCCTACCAATAAACACCAAGACACTGTATGCCTTCTTAACAACCTTATCTACTTGATTCCCAACTTTCAGGGATCTATGTACACATACACCTAGATCCCTCTGCTCATCCACACTATTCAAAGTCCTCCCGTTAGCCCTATACTCGACACATCTGTTATTCCTACCAAAGTGAATTACCTCACACTTCTCCGCATTAAACTCCAAAACAGAAAATGCTGGAAAATCTCAGCAGGTCTGACAGCATCTGAGGAGAGAGAGAGAGATCAGAGTCAACAATTTGAGTCTGGATGACCTTTCGTCAGGGCTGGACTCTAGTGGTTCTATTCTCTCTCCACAGATGTTGCTAGAGCTACTGAGATTTTCCAGCATTTTCTGTTTCTGTGCCTGCTCATCAATGTCCAGTTTGGGTTCTGTCAGGCCCACTTGACGCCAGACATCATTACAGTGTTGGCCCAAACATAGACAAAAGAATTGAATTCTAAAGATAATATAGAGAGTGCCTCTCTATATCACAGCAGCATTTGACTAAGTGTGGCATCATCCAGCCCTACCGAAGTTGAAATCAATGGGAAGGAAGGGGAAATCTCTTCATTCAATAGAGTCACACCAACAAAAGGAAAAGGTTGTGGTTATTGAAAGCCAATTATTTCAGCCCCAGGGTGTTGCTGTTGGAGGAGTTCCTCCTGAGTCCAACTGTCTGCAGATAGAAGCTTCGAATCCCTGCAGAAAGAGGCCATTCAGTTGATCAAGCCTGCACCGACCACAGTCCCATCCAGGCCCTACCCTCTTAACCCCACATATTTACCTTGCTAATCCCCCTGACACAGAGGCAATTTAACATGTCCAATTAATCTTATCCATACTTTTGGACTGTGGGAGGAAACCAGAGCATCTGGAGGAAGCTCATGTAGACACAGGGATAATATGCAAACTCCACACAGTCACCTGAGGCCGGAATTGAACGTGGGTCCCTGGTGCTGTGAGGCAGCAGTGCTAACCACTGTGCCATCGTGCTGTTTCATCAATGGTCTTTTTTCCATTAAATGTCAGAAGTGGGAATATTTGCTGATGATTGCACAATGCTCAGTATCATTCACAACTTACAGAGAACAGTAGTGTGTCTGTAGATGTAGGTGAACATTCAGGCTTAGGCCGATTAAGTGGGGAGTGACATTCATACCATGCAAGGGGCAGGCAATGACCATCTTCAACATGAGTAAATCCAACCATTTTTTCCTTGATATTTGGTTACATAACCATTGCTGAATCCCCCACCATCAACATCCTGGAGGTTATCATTGATCAGAAACAACTTAACTAATTATGTAAATGCTGCAGCTATCACAGCAGGTCAGAGGCTGAGAATCCTGCAGTAAGTAACTGACCTCCTGACTGCCCGAAACCTGTCCACCATCTATGAGGTACAATTCAGCAGTGTGATTGAATACTCTCCACTTGCTTGTGTGCAGCTCCACCAACACTCAAGAAGCTTGATATCTGGCCAAAGTGGTCAGTTTGTTCGATGCCTCACTAAATATTCACTCCCTCCAGGACTGACACACATCTACAAGTACACTGCATCAACTTGCCAAAACTCTTTTGAGCACCCTCCAAATCTGCAATCTTTCCTAACTAGGAGAGCAAGGGCACCAGGCTCATAGGAAAAGCTCATCCTGTTAATGCCCATCCAAGTCACACTAACTGATTTGGAAATATGTCACTGTTCTTTCACTGTCGCTGTGACAAAATCCTGGGACACCCTCCCTAACCACTGACTGTACCTACACAACATAGATTACAGTAGTCAAGAAGTGGTCACTTCTCAAGGGCAATTAGGACTGGGCAATAAATGCTGGCCTTGTCAGCAGTGTTCACATCCCATGAATGAATTAAAAATGCAATATTTTGGAATAACCATATTTAGTAATATTTAGATCACCATTTTTATTTCAATTGATGATAGCACCATGCCTTTCCATCAAAAGATCTATAAGTATATACCAATACCAATACCAATTACCAATCTTTTCTGTATGATCCATCAAACAGATGTTTGACTTTAAGCCCTCCTGATGCCATGGACTACTTCCTTGACTGGAGACCAAACTTTTTCTCAGGCTGCTGTCCTTGGAATTCTGAAATTAGATATTAGAAAATGTGCCAGAACGATCTAGGATGACTTTCCTTCCACTTTTTATGCCTTATTCATGGGAAATCATAGAATCCCTACAGTGCAGAAAGAGGCCATTCAGCCCATCGATTCTGCACCAAACACAATCCCACCCATGCCTTACTCCCACATCCCTACATATTTTCCCCACTAATCCCTCTAACCTACATATCTCAGGGCACTAAGGGGCAATTTTAGCATGGCCGATCAACCTAATCCGCACATCTTTGGACTGTGGGGGGAAACTGTGAAGCTGTGAAGCAGCAATGCTAACCACTGTGCTACCATGCCGCCCAAATGCAAAACTTAATTGCCTTTTTTGCAAAAAGTATCCCTTAACAATACAAAGAAATAGCTCGCGGTATCTCCCATTTCCTAGCTACCTGATGTCATATTTATATTGGTATATTTAAAAGTATTTACTTGGTTTATTGCGGTGTACTTAGAGAAAGTTTTTAATGTTCTCTGGAAGCGTAAACTAATTCTCTATTTTCCCTATCTAACCAGTTTTGAAGTCTTCATGTTATCTGTATATTTTCCTTCTGTTTACCACTGCCACAGAAGATTTAGATTTGAGACCTCCAAATCCCCTTTGTATAACTTTTTTCCAGTTTGGGCTCAGATTTCTATTCTGCTTCTTATCCAGAGTATAGATTCACTTTATATTTCTGAGTTGTGCCACTTGTCTATTTTTCACCCTTCTCAATATATTCCAGTATAGAGCCTTTGCTCCCTTATTGTCCCCAAATCCACCTGTCTAAAAACAGTGCCTTCATTGTATTCTCCTGATCCCTGCTGAGTCTGAAAGGGTGGGTCTTGGAGCCAAGAGTTTCTCAGACCTTGGAGTCACCGACTGTTTCTCTCCACAGATGCTGCCAGACCTTCTGAATATTTCCAGCATTTTTTCTTGTTTATTTCAGGATCTCCAGCACCTGTGGTGTTTTGCTTTTGGTACTGGTTCAGCAGTGCTACCTTCTAGCAATGGTCTAAAGGAAGTTAAATCTCAGCATGAACACTTCCAATATGGTCTTTGTTTAGACCATAGTTCCTGAATGATGGGATGTCACACGGGGGGGTAAGCACAGACAGTTTTGTTGAAACACTGACATTGTTGGTATTTAAGCTTTCACACTCTCATCTACGTAATCTCTCTCCCTCTGCACCTCCCACCCCCCCAGTGTCTTTCAAGCCAAAGCGTCAGCAGGTCCTATAGCTGGAGGGAGGGCTGCGAGTTTAAAAATAGTCTGCTGTCCCGCAGTCTCTGCTCGTCCACTTTCCAGCTCACTTCACAATCAATGTCTGCCCTGAACAGCATTCTGGGTTAGGAATGTCAACATGGCTGCAGACATCGGAGAACTGCTGGTCCCGTACATGCCAACCATCCGAGTCCCTAGATCAGGGGACAGGGTGTACAAGAGCGAGTGCGCCTTCTCCTTTGACTCCCCAGTAAGTAGGCAGCTCTCCCTTTGGTGGGGAGGGGGCGGCGGGCGTGGAGGCTTTCTCCTTCCGAGAGAGGGGGGAAGTTTTCCATTGATATGTGAATGACTGCACCAACTTGCGATGCTCATCTGGATTTGGGAACTTGCTGATAGCGACAGGCTCTGTCCTGGAGCGTGTTGCTGCTCTCAAACGCTGGCGGAACGAGAGGGACCGCGGGGCCACCCAACTCAGCAAGCTAACGGGAGCACTGTATATAACAGAAGGGAGACCTGGGGCATGGCATTTATTATCAGGGCTGGACCCTGATCATTTAAACCGAAATAAGGAGGAAGGCAGTGTGTGTGCCGGCAGTTAACTAATATCCTAACCCTCAGTTATATTTAGATGAGTAATCTTCAAGTTAAACAGGATCTGAAGGGCAAATATAAAAGCAAGGGAACGCTTAAAGGTATCACTTCTGGAAAGAAAGGGGAACAACAGGCAAAGGTGAAGGAAAATAAGTTTCAGAACTTGCCAACTCTTGTGTAAATTCAAAGTTATGGCATGGAGGTAGACAGTACTTGATTTTATTTGGGTAAAATAGTGTCGTTAAAAGGTGACTCAGCTGTTTGGCGTTCATCAACAGTGCCTGAGACAAGTTATTTATATACAGAGAGTTTGGGGCTCGGGTGTCGCATCTCTTTTTTGCCCTGGAGATTTTGTGTGCACCGATTAATTAAAAAAAAACAGGAAAACGAATTGATTTAATTAAGTTATTTATTCTGAAATAATAATAACTTGGTATGTGGTATTTTTAGTTATATCTCGTGTTTCTTTTATTTGAGGTGTAATGTGATCACAGTGAAAGTCTAGAGCGTGTGTTGTACTCCATCAAGTGGCAATAAAGTATATGGAAAGTATGCACATCTCTGCCTATAATCCAACCCAGAACCAGTAATGATTTGACGTGTAATACCGACTCAACATTTTCTTCTGCTGTCTTTAGTGGGATGGGCACATTTTTCAAAACGCAGAGTAACATCTTTCACTATTTGCCTGCACAGGAAGGATGTTTCCACTTGTGGGGAAGACCAAAATAAGGACCTAAAAATAAGATAGTGACTAACAAAATCGACAAGTATTCAGCAGACACTTCTTTATTAGAGAGTGATAAGCCCAAGAGACACTTCGTTGTTAGAGAGTGGTTAGCATGTGAAACTTGCTGTTACAAGAAATAGTTTAGACAAATAGTAAAGGGAATTTAGTTAAAGATGTATGGCTCAGGTTGGATGACCAAAAATGGAGGAGGCTCATTTGGATCATCAGCAACATCGATGTGCATAAATATAGTACCTTTAACATGGTAAAATGTCTTAACAGAGTGTTATCAAACAAAATTTGTTATGCTCAGCCACATAAAGAGATGTTGGAATGAATCACTGAAAGCTTTGCCGTGGAATTAGGTTTTAAAGAGTCTTCTAACTAAAGTAGAAATGAAGAGGCAGAGAAGTTTGTGGAGGGAATTCTAGATTGGGGTTGAAGGAACTGACGGTACAGTCAGCAATAGTAGGGCAGTGAAAATCAGAGGCTAAAATTGGAGGAGTGCAGATATCTTGGAGGGTTGTCCATTACAAATGCACTAATTCGCATCATGTAAATCATCATTCCACTCTCGAGAGAAAAAAAGTTGAACATGTTATGTTAAAGAACTGAGGGCAAACTGCATGAATTTACTATATATCTGGGCGGTTTTACAGTGAAAGGTCTTTAAAAATTCCATTAGGTTACTTTTTGTTAAATCTTTACAGGCACAGATAGCATATATTCTCAATAGTTCTAATTTTACAAAATAAATGGAACCTACCTCTTTACATTTTGACCAGTTTACACAGTTTTGTTATAAATGGATATGTAGGAACTTACAGTGGAAAAGATTGGCACAAAAAATGTGGGTCCAAGGACTAAGGTTTGGAAGATAATATAAAATAAAGCATTGAAGTCAGCCAAATGCGATTTGGAAACCATTCCTACTTGCCACAGAGGTCATTGCACTGAGCCAAAGACTGAATTTTTGTTGAGTACAAAAACTCAACAAACGGATTCAAAAGTAGACATTTTCAGAATCAAACTAAAAGTAAGAAGTGTTATTAAGTTGTACGTATGCCTTAAAATCTTTTTGCTTTGATGTCCAATTAAATTTAGAAAAATATCTGACATCTTTATTTGCTAAACATATATCTTTGCTGACATTATCTCTGCTCACAGCTGAATTATACATTTTATATGGACAAATAATTGTTATAATACTGATGCAAAATGGAAATGAATCTCGTGAAGACTGCAAAATTTGATGACGTTGAATGACCATTGTCTAAATTCATGAAAAGAGTGATTATGCGTGTAGGGTAAACATTGGCTAAGTTTGTGGGAACAACAACAACAACATTTTATGCACGGTGGCACAGAGGTTAGCACTGTTGCCTCACAGCTCCAGGGATGCGGATTCGATTCCGACCTTGGGTGACTGTCTGTTGGAGTTTGCATGGTCTCTCCCTATCTGTGTGGGTTTTCTCCGGGTGCTTTGGTTTCCTCCCACAGTCCAAAGATGTGCAGATTAGATGGATTGGCCATGCTAAATTGTTCCTTAGCATCCCAAGGTGTGTAGGTTTGATGGATTGGCCATGGTAAATGTGTGGGCTTACACGGATAGGGCGGGGAGAGAACCTGGATAAGTTGCTGTTTGGAGGTCAGTGCAGATGCGACGGGCTGAATGGCCTCTTCTGTGATGTAGGAATTCATTGATTCTATGATATATTTAAATATGTAGATAGCACTTTGAACTTAATAAAAAAAAAACAAGATGCTTCATAGCAGTGTTTAGCAGGGCTAGAATACAAGAGCAGGAATGTACTGCTGAGGCTGTATAAGGCTCTAGTCAGACTCTATTTGGAGCATTGTGAGCAGTTTTGGGCTCCATACCTAAGGAAGGCCTTGGAGAGGGTTTAAGGGAGGTTCACAAGAATGACTCCAGGAATGAAGGATTTGTTAAATGAGGAGTGGTTGAGAAGTCTGGGTCTATATTTGATGGAGTTTAGAGGATGAGGGGGGATCTAATTTGAAACTTACAGAACGCTAAGAGGGCTAGATAGTGTGGACATGGAGACGATGTTTCCACTAATGGGAGAGACAAGAACTTGAGGGCAAGGGATGCGCCTTTTAAAAATGAGATGAGGAGGAATTTCTTCAGCTGGAAAGTGATGAATTTGTGGAACTCATTGCCACAGAGGGCTGTGGAGACCAGGTCATTGAGTGACTTTAAGACAGAGACAGGTTTTTGATCAATAAGGGGACCAAGGGTTACATGGAGAGGGCAGGAGAATGGGGACAAGAATCATATCAGCCATGATTGAATGGCAGAGCAGACTCGATAGGCCGAATGGCCTAATTCTGCTTCTATATCATATGGTCTTAATAAAACCAAATTTGACACCAAGCCAGAAGATTTGTGGTTGATCACCAAAATTATGACCAGGTGGATAAATTTTAAGGAGCATTTTAGAGGAGGAAAGGAGGTAGAGAGGCAGAGAAATTTGCAGAGGGAACCCTAGAGCTTGGGAGCTCAGCAGCTGAAGCTTAAGCCACCAGTGATGGAGCAAATAAAATTGCAGATATTCAAGAGGTCAGAATCAGAGGAGAACAGATATCTAAAGAGAGTTGTGGGCTGCATGTAATGACAGAGATAGGGTGAATAGAGGAAGTAACTTGAAAACAAGGGTGAGAGTTTTAATATCAAGGCATTGGATCCTGATTAAGCAATGTAGGTCAGGAAACACAAGATTAGTGGGCAAATAGGTGCCACTTAGGCACAGGACAGAATTTTGAATGAGGGGAGCATGTAGGGGATTGAACAGAAGAATGCTGGAACAGTCTAGATGAGAAGAATAGATGAGTAATAGTAAATAAGCTGAGGCAGGAGAGGACTGTGGTGATATTTTGGAGGTTAAAATAGTGGTCTTGTCATGGAGCAAGCATGTGGTCAAAGTGTGTGAACAGTTTGAATGTGAGAACACAGGAAATGAGAGCAGGAGTAGGCCATATGGCCCCTTGAGTTTGCTCCGTCACTCAGTAAGATTGTGGTTGATCTTGGCCTTATCTCACTTTCCTTCGTGTTCCCCATAACTCTTAACTTTGCCATCGCTTAACAGTTTGTGTGTGTCAACCTTGAAAAATTTAATGACTCAGTCGTCACAACTCTCTAGAGTGGAGAATTTCAAAGATTCTCAACCATTTGAGAGTAAATTCCTCCCCACCCCATCTTCAATTGACAACCCTTCATTCTGAAACTATACTTCCTAATTCTAGGTACCTCCAGAATGGAGATTCAGCCTTAGACTCGTACCAGGGAGAGAAAAGGAGTTGGTGGCTAATGGATGGAGTTTGTGGCAAGGATCAAAAACAATGGTTTTGGTCTCAATATTTAATTAGAGAAATATTCTGCCCACCTGGTATTGGATATTAGATAAGCAATTAAATTGGACAGATGGATTAGGAGCCTGTAGATGATTTGTAATAAGAAGCCTTTTCTCTACATGCCAAATAGCTGGGTTCTTTTTTTCCATGTTTTAAGAAGCAAAATATCACAAGTAATTTTAAATTGTGCAGCTTGTGATTTCTGAAACATGTCAAAAAAGAAACCTGCATTAGATGTACTGTTTTCATATAGCTACACATGGATTCTATATAGGTCACGAGAGAAAGATTTAATCGGAGTCCATAGGTGATTTTCATTATGAGAAACATAGAAAACATATTGCAACATTGAACATGTATGTGATTCAGGCAATTTTGGAAGGTGACCCAGTGATATTTAGGAATTTTTTAGCATTCCAGCTACACAAAAGTTCCTACATAGTTTCTACTTTTTTCACTTGTGTCCATTTAAATAACCTAACTTGCTGTGTATCAATAGCAAAAGTATTTTCTGAAAAAACAGACTAACTAGGAATATATTTAAAATGAATATTTAAAATATTTAAAATGAATATTTAAAATATTGACTGTCAACATTAGCCCCATTATCAATTTTTAAAAATTTAATAGTGCTATCTTTGTTTTTATTATTTTTATTGGAATGCGGCTGTCATCGGCAATGTCAACGTTTGTTGTCCATCACTAATTGTCTTTGAGAAGGTGGTGACATCCTACCTTCTAGAACCACTGCAGTCTATCTAGTGTATGTACACCCACTGTGCTGCTACGAAAGAAGTTCCAAGATTTGATCCAGCAATGTTGAAGGAACAGTAATACAGTTCCAAGTCAGGATAGTGTGTGGCTTGGAGGTAGTGATGTTCTCATGCTTCTGTTCCCTTTGTCCTTCTAGATGGTAGTTTGTGGGTTTAGAAGGTGCCGTTGAAGGAGGCTTGGCAAGTTCCTGAAGTGCATCATGTATTTTGTACATTGTACTGTCATTGTACTGGAGGGAGTGAATGTTTAAGAACATAAGAACATAAGAAATAGGAGCAGGAGTAGGCCATCTGGCCCCTCGAGCCTGCCCCGCCATTCAATAAGATCATGGCTGATCTGTTGTGGCTCAGTTCCACGTTCCTGCCCTCTCCCCATAACCCTTAATCCCCTCTCTTATCAAAAACCCATCAACCCGCATCTTAAAAACATTTAGCGAGGTAGCCTCCACCACTTCAACGGGCAGAGAATTCCAGAGATTCACCACCCTTTGAGTGAAGAAGTTCCTCCTCAACTCTGTTCTAAACCGCCCCCCCTTTATCTTGAGGCTGTGCCCCCTAGTCCTACTGTCCTTTCTGAGTGGGAAGAGTCTCTCCACCTCTATCCTATCCATCCCATTCATCATCTTATATGTCTCAATGAGATCTCCCCTCATTCTTCTAAACTCTAACGAGTACAAGCCTAGTTTATTCAGCCTCTCCTCATAGCTCAACCCCCTCAACTCCGGCATCAGCCTAGTAAACCTCCTCTGCACTCCCTCCAAGGCCAAAATATCCTTGCGTAAGTACGGCGCCCAAAACTGCACACAGTACTCCAGCTGCGGCCTTACCAATGCCCTATACAGCCGCAGCAAGACTTCCCTACTTTTATATTCAATCCCCCTCGCTATGAAGGCCAGCATCCCATTAGCCTTCCTGACCACCTGCTGCACCTGCAAGCTGGGTTTTTGCGATTCATGCACAAGGACCCTGAGGTCCCTCTGCACCGTCGCCTGCTGCAGTTTTTCTCCACGTAAGTAATAATCCTTCCTACCATTATTCCTACCAAAGTGGACCACCTCACACTTGCCAACATTAAATTTCATTTGCCAGTTCCTGGCCCATTCGCCCAGTCTATCAAGATCCTTCTGCAGACTCTCCACACCCTCTGCACAATTTGCCTTTCCATCAATCTTGGTGTCATCAGCAAATTTTGACACCATACACTTAGTTAAGTTGGGACATTGGGCGTCAATCAAGCAGGCTGATTGACTGATGAATGTTGTTGGGATTGCACTCATTCAGGCCAGTGCAGAGTATTCCATCATGCTCCTGATGTGCCTTATAGTTGGCGGACAAACCTTGGGAGATAGAAGGTAAATTACTCGCTATAGAATTCCCAGCCTTTGACCCACTCTTGTAGTCCCAGTATTTATATGGCTAGTCAATCTCAGTTTCTGGTCAATGATAAGCCCCAGTATGTTTGTACTTGGGAATTGTAAAAGGGGCGATGGTTAGATTCTCTCTTGGACATAGTCATTGCCTTGCACTTATCAGTCCAAGCTTAAATGTTGCCCAGGGCCAACTACACATGGACATGAACTGCTTCAGTATCTGAAGAATGGAAAGGTGCTGAACATTGTACAGTCATCAGCTAACATCCCTACTTCTGACCTTATGAGCAAAAGAGCAGAATGCAAGAGGTGAGATTATAGTCACTCCCTGTGATGTCAAGGCAGCATTTCACCAAGTGTGGCATCAAGAAACAGGAGGGAAAGTAATTGTTAGCAGCTGAAGATGGTTGGGCCCTGCGATGATCATCTGGGACTAGAATGATTGACCTCCAAGTTCCCACAACTGTAATTATTCTCCTTTGGCATGTATTTGTGCCAACTAGTGGAGTGTTTTCCCTGATTCCTATTGTTTTGTTAGTGTTTCTTGACGTCATACTCGATGACATGCTGCCTTGATGTCAAAGGCTAGCAATGCTGCTTCACAGCTCCAGGGATCTGGGTTCGATTCCCGGCTTGGGTCACTGTCTGTGTGGAGTTTGCACATTCTCCTCATGTCTGTGTGGGTTTCCTCCAGGTGCCCGGGTTTCCTCCAGGTGCCCAGGTTTCCCCTCACAGTCCAAAGATGTGTGGGTTAGGTTGATTGGTCATGCTAAAAATTGCCCCTTAGTGTCCTGAGATGCGTAGGTTAGAGGGATTAGTGGTTAAAATATGTAGGGATATGGGGGTAGAGCCTGAATGGGATAGTGGTCGGTTCAGACTCAATGGGCCGGAGGGCCTCTTTCTGCACTGTAGGGTTTCTATGATTCTATGATTCTTGATCAAACATCTTCAGTGCTGCTGCCAGAATGTCATCAGAGCCCATGACCTTTCTGTATCTAGTACCTTCAGCAGTTACTAGGTATCTCAACAGATGTGTTAAATTGGTTGAAGACTGGCATTTGTGATGCTGGTGACCTTGGGAGAAGGGTTTTAGAAACGTGCTGGATTAGCTCAACCTTGCAATACAGATGTAGCACAATAAAATTCAGTACACTAAATGACATTGATTCATGTGCTCATAGAAAAGTATTACTGGTAGTTTTGGAGGAACATATGTTTTTAACCAGCAAGGAAATGGAAAAAGTTTGTGGTTTAATGCAATTTTTACGACAGTTAAATGTTAAATCAATTGAATTGTAACTTCAAATTTACCTGTATGTGATTCTGAAGTTATTTGCCTTGCTGCTACAAACTTTAATTTCATCATTTATTTTCTGTTGTCTTTTAAGATTAAAGTAATTGTGTCTTTTGTTTAAATTTCAGGAATCTGAAGGTGGCCTTTATGTGTGTATGAGTACTTTTCTTGGGTTTGGAAGGGAACATGTAGAGAGACATTATCGCAAAACTGGGCAATGTGTCTACATGCATTTGAAGAGAACCATAAAAGAGGCAAGTATGGTATCGGTGACATCGCAGGAAGTTTATTTTTGACATTAATGTACATTTACAAATCACTGCTTGTGGCCATTTTTCATAATCTTTAAATAACTTTGATTAAAAATAAGATGCTTGTATGAAACAACATTGTAAAGTTAGTGCTGTGACAGAGCTATGTACTTGTATTTCTATACATGTTAGGAATAGGCTGTTTTAGGATCTTTGGTAATCCAAACTTCACAAATTAATGATCTTATCCCTTAACTTAGGTTGAAAATTTTACTTGAATGTGATACTGTAAAGTGTCATTTTCGTTGACCCATAACTTTAAAAATTCTTGGTTTTAAACCAAATAGTTCACCTACATAGAGAGCAAAATGTGATGTTTCCCTCTTGAATAAAATCTTAATATGTAAATAAATGTAATCATTTTCTTTAACTTAATTCCTAACACATTTTCAAATTCAATACAGGCACCATTTTAATTAGGAACAGTTTCACTCTATGTTTCAAAAAATTTGATCTTTTGACATCTTGCTTAAAGCTCCTAATTAAGGGTGTATCATATTATCATCAAGAAACCCAACAAGATATTAGAGTATCCCAACAAAATATCTGGGAAGTGAAGTCTTGTCCCATGAACTCAATTGGATTTTTTTGAAGAGATTATGGCCGGGGTTTTCTGGCAGCCTCACGGCAAGTTTTCCTGCTTCTGATGCGGTGAACCAATGGCTGCCGATGGGATCTTTCAGTCCTGCCGGAGTCTAGGGGCTTTTGTGTGGCTCACCTGCCCCGCTGCTAGGGAACCAGCCGAAGGGGTCAACTTTGGTGAGACTGGAAGATTCCACCAGAGGGAGGGGCTGGAAAACCCTGCCATATGCAGTTGATGTATGATGGATGTCTGTGGATATTGTGTTTCCTTTTTCTGAAATAGTTTTTTGACAATGAAAAAAAAATAGGCTGCTAAGTAGAAGTGGGTTGTGTGATTAGTAGGCAGATCTTTGGCTAAATAATGAATTTATTATATTTATACTGAGAGGGCAATTATTAGTGTAGCAGCAGTGTGTGGGGAATGGGGATGAGGTGGGTGGGATTGCTCACTGCCCACTGTTTAGCAATCTGTGTTTGGCTTATTGCTTTTCATTCCCTTTGTAAATCATCTTGGTGAAGAGATCAGGCTGTCTGCCAGTTGGCTGATGACATGAAAAACATATGAAAGTTATGATCTTGGATAAAGCGAGCTGGCTACTGGAAGGTGCATTTTGGCAATGGGCCACACTGACCTTCCAATGTAGATAAGCACAGTGTATGTGTTGAAGTAATTGTAGGCAGAAATACACCATGTAGGTGCTCAAAGCTATTAGAGAGGGTGAATCTTTTGGAGTGGAGGCAAAAAGGGTAGCACAGTGGCTAGCACTACTGCCCCACAATGCTAGGGACTTGGGTTCGATTCCCGGCTTGGGTCACTGTGCAGAGTTTGCACGTTTTTCCCATGTCTGCATGGGTTTTCTTCGGATGCTCTGGTTTCCTCCCACAGTCCACAAGACGTGCTGGTTAGGTGCGTTGACCATCCTAAATTCTCCTTCAGCGTTCCTGAACAGGCGGCAGGTGGAGTGTTGCAACTAGGGGATTTTCACAGTAACGTCATTGCAATATTAATGGAAGCCTACTTGTGACTAATAAATAAATTTTTAAAATCTTTACTTTAAGATTTAAGAGGTACTTTTGAATTTGACATTACGCTCGTTAAATTATTGGGATATAATTAACAGCTTATACAATACAGCTGAAGTACCCTTGTGAAATTGTTTATAATTTTGTTCCAGCAACTTTCTGCGCACTAATTGCAACAGTTGCCCATGACTTGCTGTTTAAATAAAATCTTGAAAGTACTCAACATCATTTAAACAAAATAATTAACTGTAATTATTTTTCATCGGAAAGATTTTTAGGAAGGTTCATTATTGAGTTGGTTCATTTGATTGAAACTGGTAATATTTCCATTTCTGTTCCTTTTGCTAATTTCTACACTTGTTAATAGACTTTGTAGAATCATAGAATCCTTTATAGTACATAAGGAGGCTATTCGGCCTATTGAGCCTGCACCAACAACAATCCCACCCGTGCTCTATTCCTGTAACCCCACACATTTACCTTGCTAATCTCCCTGACACTAAGAGGCAATTAGCTGAGCCAATCAACCTAACCTGCACATATTTGGACTTGTATGATTGTGCTTATTTAAGTAGTTTTCTTTTAACCTTTGATCAGTGGCTTCATTTAAACTTAATACTTTGTAGCTCTGACACTTTGATTTTTGCTGTGTAACACAATAGCGTTTCTTTTTAAATGAGCATCTAACATAAGATATATAAAAAAAAATGATGTAGCAGTAACAAAGAAAACTGATAGAATCATGAATTTTGACTTTCAGAATGCTGGGCATTCTATTAAAAGTTATGCTAACATACTGCAGATAATAATCTAACATCATGAAGTGTTCAGATTACATCATGTTGCAAAACAAATGCACTCAGCCTGGATGAGTTTATGTGGTGTTTCCAGAACTTGAAGTTGTTTGAAGGCTGTGGTTATTAACAGGATGGTTGAAAGCATAGCAAAGCACAAGAAAGATTGAAGACAAGGACAGAAGCAAAGTGACATGGCAAAACAAGACAAAGTATGTCAAAGGCTTAATAACTTAATACCAAAGAGAGTGGTAGAAACCTGGAGAAAAGAACTAGAAAGCACTGGGGAAAATGAAGAGCACTCCCAGGAAGAGGAAAGTATCGTAGCCCTTTTGGAACACAATCTGCGAAAGACAGAGATTAACATGGGGAGCCTGGGTAAACTAGTTTAGAAAGACTGAAGTCAACAGTAAGAAAATATTGATTTATTCATGCATAGAAACCAGCAAAAGCTGAGATTGAAAAATGGAGAAAAGGCTGAAGGAAGTGGCACAGTGCTGAGAAGTCAATTGGCAAAGTACACATTCAGTGCTGGCTACCAGGAATATATGTGAGGGCATTATTCGCAACATAAATTATGAATTCGAAGTTTATCGGTGTGATGATGAATTGATGTTGTTGCAAACAATGTAGAGAAAAATATTTTTTGAAAAAGAGACCTTAATTATTAACTGAAAAGACCACATTTCCAGAGATTTCACATTTTCAACAATAATCTTTACTGTAATACAATCAAGAGCAAGACTGAGCACTATTAATTAAACAAAGGGGCTTTTAATCTTATAGCTGTATAGCTTGACTTGGGAAATTTCCCAGCTTGACGCACCCATGCAAGGGGAAAAGGTGCATTGAGTAGCATAATTCTGTTGTGGGGGAGGAAGGGAGGTGCAGGTAGGTGTGGGATGAAATTGGGCCTGCTGCCGCTGGAGGCAGACCAGAGGTGGCTACAGAGGCCAGTGAGTGCTGAGTCAGGCTGCCTTAGTTTTCTGGGACTTTGTCTCAGTTTGTTAAATATTCCGCTGTCTTGCCCTCATCACGCACCCCCCCCCCCCCCCCCCCCACCCACCCATGACAACTCATGCCAACCCATATTCCCCACCCATCCTCAGTGTCCCCTCATGCCCTCCATGCCAGCTCATGATTCCCCATGGCTCACACTAGCCCCTAGTCTAAATAAATATCAACTCATGTCCCACTGCCATTCATCTCCATGGCCCCTCTGCTACCAGTTGGAACTCAGGCCAACATATGATTCCCAATCATCAAACTTTGCTTTTGCACCCTCAACACCAACTGACCCAGTATCGAGTATAGGCAGGCCTCACAAAATTAAATCACAGGAAATAAAATAAAATTCAAGGCATCAATTACAAACTTCTCCATACAAAAATAAAACTTATTTATTAAAATCCATTCATTAGATTTAAATCTCCTCAAGTACTTAATTCCTCAAAAAGAAAATTTGTATTCATAATCCCACATGAAGGACAATTTTTTAAATAACCTCTTAGAACTGTCAATCCAACTGTCAAGTTACCTCCCCCAGTGTGATAATGACAGGTTGTCAAAACAACCGGCAATAATAAATCCATAATGATAGGACATGGAGTTATGTCAACAAACATTGATTGAAACTGCTAGAACAGACTTCTTTCACTTTCAAATGCAGGGTGCCATTTTATTCAAAATTCAAAGGGCAGGGGATTTAAATAACTTGACATCTTAGGAGTTCTACATACCTTATTCAACTGTCATGAGCATTTACATCTTCATTATAAAGTTGTGGAACACAGATTGCAGTTTGAAGCTACTCCTGGATCCAGAATCAAATCTGTTTGTCCTGTGCATTGCAATTAAATGGGTCAGTCAATTCATAATTTTCATTTGTGTACTTCATGGCCCAGCCTTTTCCCCGACTGGTGAAAATGTGATCTGCTGGAAATGAAGACAGGGCTTCTGGATCAGGTTGTTAACTCTTGCGTATAAACTAAAAGGGTGAACTTGCCAGAAAGTGTCAGTTCTGGTGAGAAATCTGGTGTGAAGCTCTCCAACTCCACTGCCCAGTTTTCTCTTCAGATTTTGAGCCTCTTCACCTGAAAAAAAGAATGAATGTAGTTTACACCACCACTCTGGTGGGGCGAGGATTCTTAGAGCTGTTAAGACCAGCTGCAAAGATGGTTTATCATAGCTGATCATCCAACTCAATAGCCTGATCCTGCCTTCCTCCCATACCCTTTGATCCCCTTCACCCCAAGTGTGAAATCTAACTGCTTATTGAAAACTTACAATGTTTTGGCTTCACCTGCTTTCTGTTGTAGTGAATTCCACAGGCTGACCACTCTCTGGGTGAAGAAATTGCTCCTCATCTGTGTCCCAAATGATCTACCCTTTATCCTCAGACTGTGACCCCTGATTTTGGACACCACCACCATCAGGAACATCCTTCTTGCATCTACCCTGTCTAGTCCTGTTAGAATTTTATAAGTTTCTATGAGATCCCCTCCTCATTCTTCTGAACTCTAGCAAATACAGGGTTAGATTGTGGCAGATGATGCAAAGATATAGAGAATTGAGAAGCTGAACGGGAAAACTATTGGTGGGGCAGAGTTGTTACAGATCAGAAAGAATAAGAATTACCTTTCCTTTTCCTGTTGGCTCATTAAATATAGTTCCGGAGATAAAAGGCATATTCTAGGCTCAGAGTGATGGTTTGAGGGAGTGCAAGTCAGACAATCCAGATGGAATAAAACCTTGACACCAACGAATGCATCTTTTGAGCATGGTTTCCCACTGGAGGCATTTCTCTACTAGAATACTGCTGCAGCAAATTCTGTTTCTCAGCAGGAGCTTATTTTTATACTTTTACCTAAAACTTACTGGATATACTAATCAACCTCTCGTGACATCACACATGAGGAGTTAACATCAGTTAAGTCATGAGGTAAAATGACCATCAATTTTTACAATAGCAAGGTCCTACAAACAAAGATAAAATAAATTAATGAATGTGATTTTGGTGTGTTGGCCAGGACTTTGAGAAAACTGTCCTGAACTTTGTCTCAGTCATGGAACCATAGAACACCACAGCACAGAAACAGGCCTTTTGGCCCTTCTTGGCTGTGCCGAACCAAAATTGGGCAAATGCCAAACTTTCCAGCTGTTCAAACTGGTGGGATTTTCTGGTTTCACTGTTGGCACACCGTCCACCATGGATTTTGAACATAATAACTAGGAGCAGGAGTAGACCATCTGGCCCTTCGAGCCTGCTCCGCCATTCGATAAGATCATGGCTGATCTTCCCGTGGACTCAGCTCCACTTATCCGCTCACTCACCATAACCCTTAATTCCTTTACTGTTCAAAAATTTATCTGTCCTTGCCTTAAAAACATTCAATGAAGTAGCTTCAACTGCTTCACTGGGCAGTAAATTCCACAGATTCACAACCCTTTGGGTGAAGAAGTTCCCCCTCAACATAGTCCTAAACCTGCTCCCCCTTATTTTGAGGCCATGCCCCCTAGTTCTAATTTCACCTGCCAGTGGAAACAACTTCCCAGCTTTTATCTTATCTATTCCCTTCATGATCTTATATGCTTCTATAAGATTTCCCATCATTCTTCTAATTCCAATGAGTATAACCCCAGTCTACTCAGTCTCTCCTCATAAGCCAACCCTCTCAACTCTGGAATCAACCTAATGAATCTCTTCTGCACCCCCTCCAGTGCCTGTATATCCTTTATCAAGTAAGGAGACCAAAACTGTACTCAGTACTCCAGGTGCGGCCTCACCAGCACCTTATACAGCTGCAACATAGCCTTGCTGTTTTTAAACTCCATCCCTCTAGCAATGTGAGATTTCATTGCCTTCCATTCCATTTGCCTTCTTTATCACCTGTTGCATCTGAAAACCAACTTTTTGTGATTTCTGCACAAGGACACACAGATTCCTCTGCACAGCAGCATGCTGCAATTTTTACCATTTAAATAATAGTCCATTTTGCTGTTATTCCTACCAAAATGGATGACCTCACATTTACCAACATTGTACTCCATCTGCCAGACCTTTGCCCACTCACTTAAACTATTTATATCCCTTTGCAGACTTTCAGCATCCTCTGCACATTTTGCTCTGCCACTCATCTTCGTGTCATCTGCAAACTTTGACACATTACATTTTTTCCCAACTCCAAATCACCTATGTAAATCATAAATAATTGTGACGCCAACACTGATCCCTGAGGCACACCACTAGTCACTGATCGCCAACCAGAAAAACACCCGTTTCCCCCACTCATTGCTTTCTGTTCATTAACCAATCCTTTATCCAAGCTAATACATTACCTGTAACATGTGCACCTTTTATCTTATGTCACAATCTTTGGTGCGGCACCTTGTCAAATACCTTCAGGAAATCCAGATAGACCACATCCACAGGTTCCCCATTGTATACTTCGCTTGTAATATCCTCAAAGAATTCCACTAAAATAGTCAGACATGATCTATTCTTCATGAATCCATGCTGCATCTTCCCAATGGAACAACTGATATCCAGATGTCTCGCTATTCCTTCGTTGATGTTAGATTCAAGCATTTTCCCTACTACAGAAGTTACGTTAACCAGCCTATAGTTGCCCACCTTTTGTTTACCTCCTTTTTTTAAACAGTGACATCACATTTGCTGTTTCCCAATCTAAGGACACCGTCCCAGAGTCCAGCAAAGTTTCCAGGCAACGTGAGGTGGAGTCAGTGAGATATCCCATTGACAGCGGCAGGACCAGAAGGTCCCGCCACCAGCAAATGGCATGTTGCCTCCTGCCATGAGAAAGACACCATGTGGAGGCCAGTGAATCCTATCCCATTGAGTCAAGTTGACATAGGAGGATCCCATTGTAAAAGTGGACATGAGAAATTATAATGAACAGATATAGGAATAACACTTAAAAAGAAAGGAGGTTGGTTATTTGAAGAAGAAAAATTGGAAAGGGTTGGGGAATTAGGGGCCATTCATGGTACCACCACATGTGTGATGGGCTGAACAGCCTCCTCCTCAGTTGTAATATGTAAGTTTATAAGCAGATCATGTGCAAACTTTTAATAGTGACACCAGCATTATTTGCCTCGAATAGCTCATTCTCTTCTGATGCCTGGACCTGTTTAAGTCTACCGTAATTTCTGACAAGGCTATCCCTAGTTGCTTCAAGTAAGTGGTGTTTCCTTCCTCTTGATGCAAGTGAGTAGCTTGTATGGCCATTTCAGAAGGCAGATAGGAATCAACCACATTAATATTGGACTGGAGTCAGTGAGACTAGAATGGGTGAAAACAGTTGGTATCTTTTGCTAAAGGGCGCCAATAAATCCATTGGATTTTACGGCGCTACCTTAACTTCATGGTCACATTTACGAAAACCAGCTTTTTATCTCCAGTTGTTAAAATAGAAATCAAATTCTCAAACAAGTAGGGTTTCTACTTGTGTTCTTCTGAGTTGGTATCTCAAACTGCAGGGATCATTCGTCCAATAACATAACAACTACACTTCTAGTTTATTAGTATCATAAGTAGGCTTACATTAGCACTGCAATGAAGTTACTGTGAAAATGTCCTAGACGCCACACTCCGGTGCTGTGTGGGTACACTGAGGGAAAATTTAGCATGGTCAATGCACTTAACCAGCATTCTTTTGGACTGTGGGAGGAAACTGGAGCACCTGGATGCAGACATGGGGAGACTGCAGACTCCACAGTGACCCATGCCAGGAATCAAACCCAGGACCCTGGCACTGTGAGGCAGCAGTGCTAACCACTATGCCATCATGCCCCCCTATTATGTCCTTTATCTGCAAGACCAAGTAAACTCAACCTATGGATTCATAACACAGGGATAAGCCTCTTAACAGAAATATTCCTGAAGTCATTTTACCATTTAGAAATCAACTGCTTGTGCTTTGATGCTATTTTCTTCTGTTCCAAAGAGTTCCTAATGGCTGATCATCAGCCTCATTCCCTTGTACACGGTTCTTATCCTTATCTGTTGTTGCTGTTTCATGTGCAAGTAGGTTGTGCATTGGTGTATATATATATTCAATGTAATAATATAAAGAACATCTTTGTAATATGCTCACAGGATAAGAATGCATTATAATGTTCGATTAGTGTTGTACAACTCCAAAAATGTATCTGACATAGTCATTGTGATCATCAAATATTTGTGTTGTTCCAGGCTAGAAAGGAACCTAAGAAGTGTTGTAACCTTATTGAACCATAGGTTCACTGTAGTGCAGAAGGAAGCCATTTGGCACATCGAGTCTACACTGACTCTCTGAAAGAGCATTTCACCCTCCACCAGCCTATCCCCGTAACCCTGCTTTGATTTGATTTATTATTGTCACAGTGAAAAGTATTGTTGCTTGCACGCCCTACAGACAAAGCCTATCGTTCATAGAGAAGGAAGCGAGAGAGTAGTAGTGTTACAGTCATAGCTAGGGTGTAGAAAAAGATCAACTTAATGCGAGATAGGTCTATTCAAAAGTCCGTTGGCAGCAGGGAGGAAGCTGCTCTTGAGTTGGTTGGTACGTGACCTCAAACTTTTATTTCTTTTCCCAATGGGGGAAGGTGGAAGAGAGAATGTCCGGGGTGCGTGGGGTCCTTAATTATCCTGCCTACTTTGCTGAGGCAGCGGGAAGTGTAGACAGAGTCAGTGGTTGGGAGGCTGGTTTGCATGATGGATTGAGCTACATTCATGACCTTTTGTAGTTTCTTGCAGTCTTGGGCAGAGCAGAAGACATACCAAGCTATGATAGAAAGCATTTTCTGGTTCTATGATGCATCTGTAAACATTGATGAGAGGCATAGCTGACATGCCAAATTTCCTTTTGTCTCCTGAGAAAGTCGAGGCGTTGGTGGGCTTTCTTAATTATAGTGTTGGCATAACAGGTTTTTGGTGAGCTGGACACCTAAAAACTTGAAATTCTTGACCCTTTCTGCTTTATCCCTGTTGATGTAGACAGGGGCATATTCTCTTCTACACTTCCTGAAGCCGATGACAATCTCCTTTGTTTTGTTGACATTGAGGGAGAGATTATTGCCTGCACATATACCATTGCTAATCCACTTAACCTACGCATCTTTTGGACTGTGGGAAGAAACTGGAGCACTCGGAGGAAACGCATGCAGACACAAAGAGAACATACAAACTCCACATAGATAGTCATCCAAGGTTGGAATTGAACCCAGATTCCTGGGGCTGTGAGGCATCAGTGCTAACCACTGTGCCCCATGCCAACCACAGTGCCACCGTGTCACCCATAAATACTTAAACTAACCATGTTTGGCTTTAGCTGCCTTTTAGATGTAACTGCAATGTTAAGTACTGAAAAAGTGCAAAATGCAAACCTTTCTGTGAAAATTGAGTTAAATCTCACAATTTTTTTTTTAACTTCAAAATTACAGAAGGCTACGGGCGCGTCTGGTGGAGGGCTACCCAAGAAGAAATCTCCCCGGGTTATGTTTGGTAAGCTGCAACTGTAGATAACTCCATTGATTTCAGAATATTTCAAGTTATTAATCTAAATAACAATTTAACAAGAGCAGGTTTTGCAATTTTTGTAAAACAAAAGGTCAACAGATAGTTAGATCTGATGATGATGTACTGCTGATATGTCAGTCATGTGTAATACTCTATCGTTCTCTGAGGTTGAAATCACTCCAAGAAGCAACATGCCTACTCTATAACAAAAACATGCTGTAAAATCTCAACAGGTCTGTCAGCATCTGTGGAGAGGGAACAGAGCCAATGTTTTGTGTCTGGATGACTCTTTTTTTTAAAGCATATTCATTAACCTGTTTAGGTGGAATATTATTAAGCAAGTGTTGAGCAGATACCAAGATGACCAAGTCCCATACTAGAGTCTCAGGTAGAACAATGCATCTCACAATATGGTGACAGCAATGGGCACATCGGTGTAAAGTAAAATAAAGTTTATTTATTAGTCACAAGTAGGCTTACATTAATACTGCAATGACGTTACGATGAAAATCCCCTAATTGTTATACTCTGGTGCCTGTCCAGGTACACTGAGGAAGAATTTAGCATGACCAATGTAGCTAAACAGCGCATCTTTTGGGCTGTGGGAGGAAACCGGAGCACCCAGAGGAAACGTGCACAGATACGAGGAGAACGTGTAGACTCTGCACAGATATGACCCACGCCAGGAATTGAACTCTGGTCCTCGGCGCTGTGAGGCAGCAGTGCTAACCACTGTGCCACCGTGTCGCCTGTGTGATGTAAAAAAACATGTTGGTATTATTGAAGGAAACACAAGTGAGGAAACCTTAGAAAGCAGCCTGAATGAAATTGGCAGGTGAACAAAGCAAACCGGAGCGAGGTATTGATGTCTGTACCTGGTGAGCAGTCCCTACCCATTTGCCTGCCTCAAAGGCCCACAGAGAGGCCAGTTGTGGAAGTTAGGAAATGCCATTTTCTTTGGTACCAAGCAGCATCAGGCCTTCGTGAAAAGGAGCAAAAGCCTCATGTTAGTTCTGTTTGATATGCAGCAGGTCCAGTAGCAGATGATGTTTTCTTAAGGCAAGCAGTGCAACAGTCCACCATGGACTTTGAGTCCATTCTTAAAGCCTTTGACACTTATTTTAGCCTGAATCAAAACTTATTAATTGAACGGGTGTGTTTAATCAGTGTTTCCAAACACATGCGGAATTGATTGAGTTATTTCTAACCGAGCTATTCACTGAGCTAGTTCTTGCAGAAATGGGTCACTGAAGGATGAACTAATCCATGATCCATTTAGCCCTGGGTATCCAGAATGGAAAACTCTTCAACTTTCTGATCTTAGTTTGGACCCAGCATTCCAGAATGTGATGCAGGCAAAGCTTAGAGTTTTTAATTGGGCTATAATTCAGTGTGACTCTAAGGCTTTGCATGAATCTAGATTGAGTAGGCTCACAGGGTGGCCCCACTCAGAAGAAAGCCCACCAAACCAAATCAAAAGGCTAGAAAATTCACACCAGCAGCCATTTGAGATGCTTGTGGTGTGGGGATTAATGCCAGGACAGTCCAACAGGGGTGTGGAATGCTTCCAGAGTGGCAAAACTGGACATTTCAAGTGATTCAGCAAATCCAACAATTTCAATCCAAGTTGAAGACCAGAAATTATTTCTGAAACACATCACATATAAGAAATGGGAAGTCAACAAAAAAACAAAGTACAAATCCCTCAGGGAAATAGAGTCTTAATCCAGACTGTTGGTCACTTGCGCTATAAGTTCAAGGCTCTGATATTGCTTTTAAAATTAATACTGCAGCTGCTGTTAACATGTTGGCACATGACCATGGTTGGTTTTGACCAATGATATTTTATCCATCAGACATCAAAGTCAAATACAAAGTCCAGGCAGCAACAGACAGACCTTCCAATCCAAGGCAGGATTATTGTGCTTCTTAGCTTCAATCAACGTGCATCCTTACTGAATGGATTTGTTGGCATATGTCTCGGGATCCGAGAGAAAACAGATGATTCTCATCATTTGAAAGACTATGCAACAATCTTCAACCTTTCATTTAAAAGCAGTGGAAATATATCCTGCAGAAGCTGAGGATGTTTGTACAGATAGCAGTGAGCACCTATCTTTCACAGAGAGACAAACCACCAGGCCCCAGATAAAGACTGACTGAAGTAACGAACCTCTGATTTCTTCGCAAAGTAAGGCTGGTCATGGTGGATATAGAAGGGATTGCAGCAGAGATCCACTTGAAGACTTGTTAGACCTGAGTTGGCTCTCCCTAGAAAGTGATGAAGAAGAGCCCCTTGCAATACTGAGTAACCTGGAGGTTGACGTCCTAACAGGAAGCAGCGAATAGCGATGAGAGGGTCTTTTCAGGTTGGAGGGCAGTGATCAGTGCTGGGGCCACAGCTCACCACAACATGTATTAATGATTTGGAGGGAAGGCAGGTTGTAAGGAAGACACAAATAGTTTACAGAGACAAAATGAAAGGTTAAGCGAACACTTACACACCAACGATACGCAGGTTGGTGGTGTTATGGATAGTCTGGAGGGACGTCAGAAGTTGCAGTGTCACATAGATAGGATGCAAGACTGGGCGGAGAAGTGGCAGATGGACTTCAACGCGGATAAATGTGTAGTGGTCCATTTGGCAGGACCAACGGGATGCAGGAGTACAATATCAAGGGTAGGAGTCTTAGCAGTGTTGAAGAGCAGAAGGATCTTGGGGTCTGGGTCCATAGGACTCTTAAATCGGCCTCGCAGGTGGAGGATGTGGTCAAAAAGGCGTATGGTGTACTGACCTTCATTAATCGAGCGATTTGAGTTTAGGAGTCAGGAGGTAATGCTGCAACTCAGGAAGGATGTGGAAGCTATTGAGAGGGTGCAGAGGAGATTTACAAGGATGTTGCCTGGAATGGGAGGCATGCCTTATGGAGCTAGGTCTCTTCTCCCTGGAGAGACGAAGGTTGAGAGGCGACCTGATAGACATTTATAAAATGTTGAGAGGAATAGATAGGGTGGATTCTCAGAGGCAATTTCCCAGGGCTGAAATGGTTGCTACGAGAGGACGTGGGTTTAAGGTGCTGGGAAGCAAATACAGAGGAGATGTTAGAGGTAAGTTTTTCACTCAGAGGGTGGTGAGTGAGTGGAATCGGCTGCCGTCGGTGGTGGTAGAGGCGAACTCGCTGGGGTCTTTTAAAAGACTTCCGGATGAGTATATGAGATCTAGTGGCATTGGGAGTTACAGATATATCTATGGCTTGGTAGGTATAGATGTGATCGGCGCAACTTGTGGGCCGAAGGGCCTGTTTGTGCTGTAGCGTTCTGCATTCGGTGAATGGGTAGAGAAGAGGCAAATGGAATTCAATGTGGGAAAATGTGAGATTGTTCTCTTTGGAAGAAATAATGAGAAGGCTGATTGTTGTTTAAATGGAGAGACTGCAGGAAGCTGTATCAAAAAGGGGGTCCTTGTTCATGAAACCGAGAAAGTGATACAGGTGCAGAAGGTCATAGGGAAGGCAAATGGAATGCTGGCTTTAACTTCAAGGGAGCTGGAGTATAAAAACAAAGAGGTGTTGCTGCAATTGTTCAAGGTACTAGTGGGGCCACGATTCTACAGTTCTGGTCCCCTTATTTAAGGAAATATATATTATCATTGGAAGCAGTACAGAGGAGGTTTACTGGAATAATCCCTAGTATGGAGGGACTGCCATAGCAGGCAAAATTGGACAGATTGGGCCTGCTGGAGCTCAGAAGAATGAGGTTGCTGCATCCTTTGAACACTTTGGAATTGGAAAAGAAGAATGCAGGACACTGAGGAATTTGTTCTGCCCTTGAATCACCTAAGGAAAGAGTTGGAGTTCAGAGAATGAGAGGCGATATAACTGAAGTATGTAAGATTCTTAGGAGGGTGGGGGTTAGACAGGGTAAATGTTAGGGGGATGGTTTCACCCATAGGAGAGTATAGGACCAGAGGGCACACTCACAGAATAATAGAATACTCATTGAAAACGGATTTGAGGAAGAAGTTCGTCTCTCCAAGAGTGGTGAATTTTTGGAATTTTTTTACCTCGGGAAGCTGTGGAGGCTGTGTCTTTGCACATTTTCAAGGCTGAGATTGATTGGTTTTTAATCAGTAGGGGAATTAAGGGTTACAAAGATAAGGCAAGAAAGCGGACTTAGTGAGTATTAGGTCAACCATGATCTTATTAAATAGTGAAGCAGGCTTGAAGGGCTGAATGGCCTACTCCTGTTCCTATTTCTTATGGTCTTGTTCATCTTTTTAGTTGATGGATGCACTGTATGAAGTCTCTATTGTCTTTACACAGGTGTCAGTTGTGTTTTAGTGGCTGAGCAGCATTCCGATATTAGTTCCCCTGAACCTGCCGATGTATTATCAATTTCGTATCCTGTTGTCCGTGAAGAATCTTCCACTGAGGGGATGCCTTGCCTGAGTCCAGATCAGAATCCATAGAGGATCACACTGCTAAAGAGCTGGTATCTTCCAAGAGTGAAAGTCAATTGGCACCCATGCTTCAATCCCTGATGAACCTTCCAACTAGAGCTACAGGTCTGCACAGAAGCTGTGTCAGATCTTTTTGGGCTATTGAAGCTGCAGAATCTTCCCATTGCCCATAATGGAGCAACCTCATACAGAGAGAAGTGTGGCTATCTCATCACTGCCTACAGAAAGGCATCCTCCGTGGAAGATTCTTCAGTCAGCCTTCATTACAACACTGGAAGATACAGCTATGACTGCCACTCCAGAAGTTGAAGATCATTCTTCTTCCAAAGCTCTTTCCTTGAGTGCTTCAGGGATGGAACAAAATCCTCAGTGTCCTGCGTTCTTTTCTTCCAATTCCAAAGAGTCTAAAGGCTGATTCTCTTCAGTTTTCTCTCTTGGATTATTCTTTTGTTGGAAAGTCTTCGTTATCCTTGCAGTTCAGTCATCCTGCAATCTACACTCTGCTTCCTAGCAATGCTGCTAAAGTATTGTCCTAATCTGCAGATGGTGACGTCTTACCAGATACAGAAGAGAATCCTCATGTCTTCCCTAACAGCCAAGAACACTGAGGGAGATTGAATCCCCTAGGACTGTGACTTGGGAAGAGGAAGGGTAGGAATTGGAGTTGACTAGAATTTGTAGTTGTAATAGGGAAATGCAATGTAAATAGTTAAAGAAATATGCCGGGATTTACCACGCAACCCATCGTGTGTTTCACCATGGCAAGAGGTGGCCTGCCATTGGCTGGGGGCAGAATCTTTTGGGTGTCAGCTGTTACTAATGGGATTTCCTTTTGAATGCACCCCTTGCCACCATGAAACCTGCGGCCAGGGTGTGCTGTTGGTGAGACTGGAAGATTTTGCCGGTGTGAACGGCTGGCTAGAGAATTGTGACCATAGTTTCATGTTGTTTTGAAGTTTTGCTTTCACTGAACACTGACCTTTGTTCACCTATTAACACATTTTTGCTATCTTATGTTAATGACACTGTCAGTACTTTCTTTTAGTCCTTAATACTACCATTGACATTTCTGCTACCTTGTGCTCCACACATTTTTGTTACAATCTTTCCTAGCTCTCACCTTATCACATAGCTCTACCCCCTCTTTTTATTTATTTGTGGGGCATGGGTGTTTCTGGCTGTCCAGCATTTATTGCCCATTCCTCGTTGCCTTTGGAGGGCAGTTGAGTCACCACATAAGTGACTCTGGTGTCATATGAAGACCAGACCAGGTAAGGACTACAGATTTCCTTCCCTAAAGAATATTAGTGAATCAGATGGGTTTTTCTGACAACTGACAATGGTCATCAGCAGATTCCTAATTCCAGATTTTTTTATTGAATTCAAATTCCACTATCTGCCATTGCAGGATTTGAACCCAGGTCCCCAGAACATTTAACTGAGTTTCTGGGTTCATAGTCTAGCAATAATACCACTAGGCCATCGCCTCCCTGAACATTACAACGGTCACTACACTTCAAAAACAGTATATAATCCAGAACGTTTCTCTCTCTCTCTCTCTCTCTGGCTTTGAAAGAGAGTGATATAGACTCGCAGGGCAGGATTTTCCAGCCATGCTCGCCCCATGATGGGAAAATCCCTGCCCAAGCTCATTGGACCTTTGCATGATCTTGTCCCTTCCGCTGGGTGGGAGGGGAAAATTCCGCTCAAAATGTTTAACTCTGTTTCTGTCTCTATTAAAGGGAAAAGTATTTACTCAGCTTGGGGGCAAAGAGTCATCAATATTGGGTTGCCATAGCCAAGCAGATGATGGGCAGAAATTTCTGGCCGCTCTCGCCCCAACACCGGAAAATCCCACCTGAGGTCAATAGACCTTTGTACGGTCTGCCCCCCACTTGCCACGATTTGCGTGGCAGACGGGATAGGAGAATTCTCCCCAATATGTTTGGGCAAGATTTATGCAATTCTGCCATTAACCAAAAAATGAATTGTAAATCAACTTTGTCGCTCATTAAGGAAATTTCTAAGAAAACAGGCAAAAACGTATGCATACATCTGTCATTGATCCATCCTTTTCATTACTCTCTCATACCAGTCAAAGCTTTTTCTTTCACTACTGTCTTGACTTCCTCAAGCCCAAGGAGCGCAGACTAAGTATACCTGGTATAAAATTGGACTAGCCATCCAGCACCAGATCTGTCTGGACCACAGCATCAGGTGTTTTCAGGCACTTATCTTCCAAAATTGCCTAGTCCCCAAAATCATCCCAGACAGCGTTACCAACCATCTCCTGAAGCCCCTCTCCACTTCCCCCACTGCCCTCATCTCCATCAACAAATGGGAGGAGTTCATAGATTCCTTTGTCATTAAGATTGACGTAATCGACTATGTTGCTTCTCCAGTTTTCCTTTCTTAGGAAACCCAGCCTGGCCCTGGGCTCCTCCTTGTCCTTTGCTGCATTCCCAGTAACTGCTGACCACACAACTTCTGTCCTTGCAAACTGTCACTCTGTCTTTTCTTGCCAAAGTTTTTGATGTGTTGTTGCCTCCCCGGGCCATGCTTATCTATTCTGCAATCCTACGTTTGAAGATCTCCAATCAGGTTTCTGCCCCTGTCACAGGATTGGAACAGATCAAATCTTAGTCGCAAATAATGTCCCGTGATAGTTAATGCAATGTATTTACTGTCATCATTCTTCTTGATGGGCAGCAGAATGGCACAGTGGTTGGCACTGCTGCCTCACAGTGCCTGGGAACTGGGTTCAATTTTGGCCTCGGGTTGCTGTTTGTGCAGAGTTTGCATGTTCTCGTGTCTGCGTGGGTTTCCTCCGGATGCTAGGGTTTCCTCCTATAGTCCACAGATGTGCAGGGTAGGTTGATTGACCATGCTAAATTTTCCCTTAGTGTCAGGGGGACTAACAGAGTAAATGGGTGAGGTCTAGATGGGATTGTTGTTGGTGCATGCTCCATGGGCCCAATGACCACCTCTTCAACTGAAGTAGTTCTATGATCCTATTCTGTGAATCTATTGGCAGCACACTTTTCTCATCCCAATGCCTTTCCTACATTCTTTATTTCAGTGGGAATGCCGTTCTCTATCCAGTTGTAGCCAGAGTATGTTTTTCGTTCTTTTGAGGGAATGTTGCTGACAAGACCGGCATTTATAGTTCTTCACTAATTTCCCTTGAGAAGGTGGTAGTGAGCCGCCTTCTTGATCCACTGCAGCCCATCTGTTTATAGGTACGCACACAACACTGCTATTAGAAAGGGTGCTCCAGCAGTTACAGTGAAGAATTAGTGATATTCTGAGTCAGGATAGTGTGACTTGCAAGTGAACTTGCAGGTGGTGGTGTTCCAATGCATCCTTCTAGAGGGTGGAGATCAGGTTTGGAAGGTGCTGTTGAAAGAGCCTTGGGCAAGTTGCTGCAATGCATTTTATATATTGCACACACTACTGCCTCGATGTTGATGGAGAAAGGGTAAATGTTTAAGGAAGTGGATGAGATGCTGATCAAGTTGGCTGCTTTGACCTGCATGCGGTCAAGCTTCTTGAGTGTTGTTAGAGCTGCACTCATCCAGGCCAATGGAAAATACGCCTCCATGTTCCTGGTATGTGCTGTATAGATGGTGGAAAGACTTGGGGAATCAAGAGGTGAGTTAGTCACCACAGCATCCCCAGCCTCTGACTTGCTCTTGCAGTGACAGTATTTATAGGTGGTTTAGTTCAGTTTCTGGTCAATGATGATCCATAGAATGTTGATGGTACAGTAAACAAAAAGCAAAATACTGTGGAAGTTTGAACTGCGGACTAAAAATCGAAAGTGCTGGAAAAACTCAGCAGGTCTGGCAGCAGAGCAGAGAAAGAGAAACAGACATTTCAAGTCCAATATAACCCTTCTTTGTAAGCACCTGCTTGCCTCTTAGTAGGTCGACACTGTGCAAGGACATGTTCTGGTGCTTAGCTGCAGTGCTTAGAATCATCTTGTTTGTATACAATTTCAAGTTTTCAAAACCATACATAGATATGATTTGACATTTTGAAGGTTGACCAAAACAGTGAAGTGAGCTCTGGTCTGTTATACATAAGGTAGATTTTGTATGTTTTGTACTCGAGGTGGCGGGAAGGCTTTCATCCTCCTCTATACATAAATCTCTGAAACCTCCTCATAACCCCATGTACCGTGGCTAATTCACCCAACCCACACACCCTGAGACACTAAGGTGCAATTTAGCATGACCAATCCACATCTTTAGACTGTGGGAAGAAACCGGAGCACCTGGAGAAAACCCACATGGACATGGGGAGAATGTGCAAACTCCACACAGACAGTCACTCAAGGCTGGAATCGAACCTGGGTCCCTGATGCTGTGAGGCAGCAACACTAACCACTGTGCTACCCCATTATGACAGACAGGAGGTGCAAAGCTTTGATAATATAGATTTTGAGGTGTGCACAAAAAACATTCAAGGGTATAGAGGAACAACTAACTTCCCGTTTTTTAAAAAAAAATCTGATCCTCCTAAGCTACTGTTAGAGAATGGAAATATGTGTTTTCCAAAACAATCAACAAATTTGTTTAAAAAACATTAATTTTTAATGAAGGAATTCTAACCTCAACTTTCACAAAATCTCATTCATGTTGTCTGCATCAGATCTAAATGAACAATTACCATATCTTAAAAAAAAATCCACACGGTCATGTTTTTGGATTAGGAGAAGGTTTAAAGTAGGCAACTTATTGCAATGGTCTCTCAGACTTTTAGGGGAATTACTATTTTGTAGTAAGTTTTTGTCATATCTAGTAGCACATATTTAGAGAAAAACAAATGTTCAGCCCAGGCTGACTTGTCATCTCTCAGCCTTGGAGTTTTCCACAGCTGATTCCGAATTAATATTTGATTGCTGTAGTAATGTTCCCTTTTATGGGTCCAGCATGCTCATGGACACGTCATTTCCATAAAAATAGGATGTTGTCATTTAGTAACTGTCTGTTGCTTGTCATTTCACATCTAGGGGCTGGGCTGCAAAGGATCCTCTTTTTGAAATGAAGAAGGGATGGCTCATGATTCCAACGTGCTGTCAGCAGGCTAATTTGGCTTAATTACCATCCACTCAAACATATGTACGTCATCATATGACAGCAAAAGTCTATTTGTTGGCTGAGTCAGACAAAAAAATTGCAGCTGTTCAGTTGAATGAGCATTGTGTTGTAAACAAGTCCACTGCGGGCACGCAAAGTGAAAAGACCAAGCCTGGTATAGATTTAGATTTGTTACAAATTGACTGCAGGAATAATTATGACCAAAATAGTCTCAGTCGATGGCTTGAGGCCAGTTTTCAGGTTTCCGATTGGCGGGAATGAGATTCCTGAAGGGTTTTGAGGAGTCTTAGCATATTCCACATGATCTGAAGATGCTTCAGCAAGTGTGGTTGCAAAGGCGATGAATTGTAAGGTCAAGCTGAAGAAAGTTTACCTCAGCGTCCATTCGCGATTTGAATCGTGACACTGGAAATGGAGTGAGACGGATTGATCATCCTGGGCCCAAAGTATGGTGGTGCAGGGCAATGCAAAGAATAAGTTGTGAAAGAGAGCCTTACCTTGTCAGTCCTGGTGAACTCATTTAAGGTTTTCCCTGCAGCGATCTGAAGGTGCTTCAGCAAGGAAGCAGCTCAGGAAAAATGCTGATGTTCTGGATGAAGTTGTACTGTCTGCTGCTTCAGAAAATTGAATTTCACCAGACAGTACTGCTAAATGTACCTTACCTTTCAATCGTGCTGTGTCCACTGTATTCCTTGCCTTCTCAATAGAAGCGTGATTAGTGCTGGTTGGTTGGCAATAATGTGTAAGTTAATTTGATAGTGAAGTCTAATCAGGCATCAGGCCAGCTGCATTGGCTGGGGTGGGATGGGATGCTTTGTCCATCTGCTGTATTCTTATATAAATAACAAATCCAATTAATTTAATACTGAATTGTGAGCAGTTTTCTGCTGTGTGACTCAAGAGTAAAATGGGGTTTCCTGACTCATTCCATTGCCAAACCCATCCTTGATTTGGACTGGTTTTGGTCCAAGGGCCTAACATTGAGGTAGCTTGTTAACCCACTGTCCCATTCAATCCTTTATTACTTTGCTTTTCAAGTTTGAAAGTGACAGAAGGAAAGGAAAATGGGAAGATACTCCAGCTTTCATTATATCTGCAGTAATTCAGGTCGGGGCACTGTTGAATTGAGGTATATCTTAATAATTTGTCAAAATAGTCTTAAAAAACATTCCCTGTGTAAGTAATACACATAATTACAGAAGACGTTGAATGTTAATGTTTTTGGGTCATTGCAGACAGAAGTAAATGCCAATTTTCACCCCACCTGTGGAGTTGTCACCACCCTGTGAAAAACTAGTTGTTGTAATATGAAAAATAGGGAAGAATTGTATAGCTATGAACGGGTGCAGATTTTTAATTACAAATTTAAAATCAGAATAGTAGGGGCCATGGCTTCTGGTGCTATCTTTTGATATGATTTGCCATCGAGGGTGTACCTAAAAGCAAATCTGTAGCAAATGTTTAATAACCATGTACTTTAAAATGGCAGAGTGTGATTGAATGTATAGATCATAAGGTGTGGAAGCAGAATTAGGCCATTCAGCCCATTGAGTTTGCTCTGCTATTCAATCATGGCTGATAAGTTTCTTAACCCCATTCTCCCACTTTTTGTCTGTAACCTTTGATCCCCTTACCAATTAAGAACATATCCATCTCTGTCTTAATTACACTCAATCATCTGGCCTTCTGTGGCAATGAATTCCATAGATTTACTACCCTCTGGCTGAAAAGATTCCTCATCATCTTAATTCTAAAACTGAGGCTGTGCCCTTGGATCCTAGCCTTGCCTACTAATGGAAACATCTGCCCCACATCCACTGTATCCAGGCCTTTCGATATTCTGTAAGTTTCAATGAAATGCCTCTTCACCCCCCTAAATGCCATCGAGTACAGATCCAGAATCCTCAAACACTTCTTATTTGAACCTTCTCCTATGAACATTCATTCAACTTTTATTCCATTTATAAAGCAGCTGTGATGCTGGTTAGAGATGGCGGCTGGCCCTGACAGTGAGATCGGAGAATTTTGGTGCTCAACTAAATCTCCATTCACTGTAGTGGGACCGGAGAATCCCAGCTGCGTGCGAGGCTGGAGAATCCAGCTGAAATATTTTTGGTAACAGAAGCTGATGTGATAAATTATCTTATTTCCTTCCTATGTTGTTATTTCCCAAAGTGACATCCACTTTTAAAACCATAATGGAATGTTGCAGCAGCTTCTGACCGACATTTAAATTGCGTGTAAACGTTGAACATTTCGGTTCCTAATGCAGCTTGTGTATGTTGCTTGAAGTGTGGAGGGAGGGGGATCTCTCCTCTCAAAAATGTGGGTTTGAACAAGTTAATCCTCAGGTAAACATCTGCAGCAGTGATCTACTTTTTTAATTTCATTCCTTTCTTTTCTCTCTTTAGAGCTGGAAAAGAATGAAGACTTCAACAGTGAAGATTATGAGTATGAAGACGAAGCTAAACTCGTTATTTTTCCAGACCATTTTGAAATTCCTTTGCCAAACATAGAAGAATTGCCAGCACTGGTCAGTGAGTGTGTTCAACAGCATATATTGTTATCTCAGATATATTCACGATCCTTTGTATTTGGGGTAGAGAGAGAAGGTTGAGGGAAAAGTACAGTCCTTTTAAGCTGAGCATGCTCACCCTATTCCAAATGAGATAGAAAAAATGTTTCTTTTTATTTATTGGTATCACAAATTAGGCTTACATGAACACTGCAATGAAATAACTGTGAAAATCCTCTAGACACCACCTGTTTGGGTACAGTGAGGGAGAACTTAGCATAGCCAATACACCTAACCATCACATCTTCCAGACTGTGGGAGGAAACTGGAGCACCTGGAGAAAACCTACACAGACACAGGGAGAATGTGCAAACTCCACACAGACAGCGACCCAAGCAGGGATCTAACCTAGGTCCCTGCTGCTATGAGGTGGCGGTGCTAACCACTGTGCCACCGTGATGTATAATTTAAGGAAACAGTTTTTAAGACACAAGTTAAAGTTATCCTTGTTTCAATTTCTGTTCTGAATATAGTTTTAATCAAGTACCTAAAGAAGTGTTGATTGTAAAGTATTTTTAAATTACATCAGTTAACGTGAGATCTCTTTATTCTGGGAAGTTTGTAACGGATTTCAGAACTAGTTAAACTATTTATGGCTTAGATTTGAAATGAAAATGAGATCAACCATTAGAAAAATGGGGACATGGGACATCTGTAACTTTTAAATGAATGTTATAAGTCTATGATGCCCAACTGCACATCCTGCATGTTAATGCAAAGCACTGGGGAAGTGCTCAGAATGCTGTCATTTTCTATCATTCTAACATTGAAGGCTTTTGATTCGATTTAATTATTATTGTCACATGAATTGGGATACAGTGGAAAGTATTGTTGCTTGCGCACTGTACAGTGAAAACATACTGTTCATAGAGGGGGAGAATCATAGAATCCCTATAGTGCAGAAGGAGGCCATTCGGCCCATTGAGTCTGCATGAACTACAATCCTACAGGACGTATCCTCATAATCCCTCATTTTTACCCTGCTAATTCCCCGACACTGGTTAATTTAGCACAGCCAATCAACCTAACCCGCGCATCTTTGAGGGTTCAGAATATAGTGTAATAGTCAGAGCAGGATGTAGAGGAAAATCAGCTTACTCAGTGCAAAAGAACAAGGAGGTTGATGGATTGTAGGGGACAAAACTTTCACATTGCTGATGACACCCTTCTGCATCACTGCTTCCCACATCACAACCAGCAAGAAAGGTCAAACTGTGTACATATGTGTATACAGTAAGTCATGGAGAGAACACTTGTGCTCAAATAATGCTTCCGGTGCCTGGGCAGATCATGGGAAGAGGTGATGAGGGGTATTTTACTGTATTTGTCGACTAAAGTGGTGAAGGTTGTGGAGGCCTGCTGTGGACTGCACAGTTTTTCCCTGTAGGAAGGGTTGTCTTTAGCCTGGCAGATGAGATGGACGATCCTGATGTGGATGTCAACAGGTCACCCTGAAAAGAGTAGCTGGAAAGTTGGTGACAACTCACGTATTTGGATGCTGAAAACTGCTAGAACCCCTAAAAAGATCATTAATAAACATTTAAAGTTAATTTAAGGCTTTTCAGGAGTTACAGGGCTATTGTTTCTCAGTGTTACACGGTGAGCTGAGGTGCTTTTTGTCATGCCACTTTGTTTGTGGGGACATAAAGCATTGGGCATGATCTTCACAAGTTGCTTACTGCATCACTGTTATCACTGTGTAGTTACAGGATCAAGGTTCCAGCAACTGGCAGCCTACCATTGTGCAATGTCAGTTGTGAGTATAAAAACCCGATTAACATCATTCTTCATCAAACCTGACTTTGCCATAATGTCTGACACATTGGCATTTGAAAAGTCACCAGAGTATAGAAAAAATAATAATCGTACCACTCCTAGATAATAATACTAAGTGAAACACATTGCTCTTTAGAGTGCAGTGCACTAATGTGCTACTGATACTGTCCAGTCATGTTTAGAAACTCAGATTATGCTGAGTTCCAGAGACAGGGTGTTTTTCTGGTTCTGTGGTTCTAACATGGATGATCTTGCTGGCTCAGAAAATCTCTGACATTGTCACATAGCTCATGGGTCATTTGATACTAGGTTATTTGCTGCTATTTATAACAATCAGCTCCTCACAAAAAAAAACGGGAACAGTACAGGAATGTATGTAAGACTTAAATGCTCAATGAAATAAAGCCTTGTGCTAATTCCTCCAATATATTAGGAGCTGAGTCTGGGGTTTCCCGCCCCTGCCTGCCGCCAGGATCTTCTGGTCCTGCCAAATGTTAATGGACTTTTGACTGATCCATGGTAGGTCCCACTATGATGTGGGTATGCCGGCGTTGGACTGGCGTAAACACAGTGAAAAGTCTGACAACACCAGGTCCCACTATGGCAGGGCTGGAGAATCTCTGCCTGATAATTGGCAGGCTTTTTGAATGTACGGAACATAAAAGCTGACTGCAATTTTGTCCACACGTACACCCTTCCAGCATGTTGGCACTGGTGGTTAGCACCGCTGCTTCACAGTGCCAGGGAAGCAGGTTCAATTCTGCCCTCTGTCACTGTTCATGTGGAGTTTGCATATTCTCCCAATGTCTGCATGAGTGTCCTTCGGGTGCTCCCATTTCCTCCCACAGTCCAAAGATGTGTGGGTTCGGTGGATTAGCCATGCTAAATTGACCCTAGTGTCATTAAGGGTATTAGCAGAGTAAATGTGTGGGGTTACAGGAATAGGGCCTGGGTGGCATTGTAGTTGGTATAAACCTGCTGGGCTGAATGGGCTCCTTCTGTGTGTACTGTACAGGTACTATGATTCCAAGAAATGTTGCTGTATAATGATGAAAAAGGAGACCAAAGCTTCGATGGCCTGAGGTCCGTTTCTAAGCACCATTTGGC
Organism: Carcharhinus amblyrhynchos; assembly: GCF_965287045.1. Lineage (NCBI taxonomy): Eukaryota > Metazoa > Chordata > Chondrichthyes > Carcharhiniformes > Carcharhinidae > Carcharhinus > Carcharhinus amblyrhynchos. The sequence continues at coordinate 103,755,823 of NC_137326.1, forward strand.
AATTCGAGCAACCAGTAACTAATTCCCCCATAACAGTTTCCCAAAATGATATCAAGGCTCCTGTGAAGTGGGAGCATTGATTTTTTTTTTTAAAAAGATTAATCTGTTCCTGAGGAAGGCTAAAGCTAACTGTGACAAATCACTTAGTTCAGCAAACGCAGCACAGACCTGAGACCATTCTGTAGTATGGCATCATTTTAACTCGTCTCAGTATTTGTGTACCAGAAGATGCTGAACACTGTGGTATGTTGTCTCAGTGGGCGTGAAGGCTCAGCATTGTTAAGGTGGTGATTGTGTATGGGTACGCTCTGTTAAAAAGAAACTTGTCCTTTGTGAAGTTACCTTGCAGACCAGTCTCCTGTAGAATTCCAAACAACTCTTTATTTAAGTTGCCCATGGAGGGCCACTGACATTATTTTGAAAAACTCTTATTGAGTCATTGTTTTAACTTCACTCTCTTTCTCACCCCCATTCCACCAGGTGACAATAGCATGTGATGCTGTCCTTGCTGCGAGGTCTCCATACAGAAGACAGGATTCTGATTCTTGGGAAGAGGAACTCAAGGGCTCAAAGCATGAAAACAGTCTGCAACAACTGGACAATGGAGTCCGAATTCCACCCAGGTCAACAACCTTCCCTACATTGAGTGTGTTGCTGTGATTCAGTCAGTCTTCATTTTGATTTGTTTTGAATATTGGTAACTTACCTTCTCTCTGGCTTGTCAAAATCCTTTAGAATTGATTGGGCGTTCAAACCTAACCTGATCTATGGCAGCTATTGCTGTAAAACTAGGGATGTGGCTTACTTACCTGCAACTGAGCTGCTTTTGATGGTTGCCTCATATATGTGTGTATAAACAAGATGCCATTTAAAATGGTAATACTTTCCTGTTGCTTCAGTAGAATTTTCCTCACACTGTTTTATAACTGAATCGTCTGAAATAGGAACTTGTATTAATATAGTGGCTTTATAGGGTGGCACAGTGGTTAACACTGCTGCCTCAGAGCTTAAGGGACCTGAGTTCAATTCCTGGTTTGGGTCACTGTCTGTGTGGAGTTTGCACGTTCTCCCCATGTCTGTGTGGGTTTCCACCGGGTGCTCCAGTCTCCTCCCACTGTCCAAAGATGTGCAGGTTAGGTGCATTGACCATGCTAAATTCCCTCTTAGTATCCCAGTATGTGTAGGTTAGAGGAATTAATGGGATAAATACGAGGGGTTATGGCCTAAGGGCCAAGTGGCTTCCTTCGGCACTGTAGGGTTTCTAAATCATAACCCTTGACCCCCTTTTTATGACCAAAAAAAATCCCAAAGTGCTTCACAGCAAATTAAATACTTTTGAAATATAGTCACTATTGTGATACAAAATGCAAAAGCCAATTTGAGCACAGCAAGGGCCACTAAATGGCAGTGAGATAAGACCTGTTAAGCTATTTAAATGAAATTGGTTGAGGAATAAAGATTGACCCTTCTCTTATCCAGAAAGTATCAAAGGTTCTTTTTTGTCCACCTGAGAGATCACAGGGGGCCTTTGTTTAATGTCTCATCCAGACGAAGGCATCGCTGACTGTACTGTGCATCCTAAGCTTTGTGCTCAAGTCTCTAGAGTGCAGCTTGAGCCTTGAATTTTTGATGCCGGACTATTTATTGTCTGCCAAATAACATTATTATATTCTGTCACTGTCTAACTCTAACTTTGCACAGCCTTGATGAGTTGTGATACTACCAGTCTACCGTTTCATCAGTCACTTTTCCTTGAGACTTGACAGTGCTGCGCTTTTGCTGCTGAACTGTGAGTGAGGTAGCAATTGATATATGTGAAGTAATTGATACTTTTTTATGATTGTGGAAGAGGATAATGGACCATAACTTCTGATGGAGGAGCAATTGAGTTATGCTACCACTCTGCTTAACGTTAGTTACCTAAAAATCCAGGTGATCCTATCTCACCCAACCTTCCAACTTGGGCTAGGCAAGATCAGTGCAGGGCAGCATGCTCAGGCAGATCACCATCACAAGCAGCTCAGTTGCAGATAAGTAAGCCGTGCCCCCATCTTTACAGCAATAACTGCCATAAACCAGGTACGTTTGAACGTTCAACCGAGCTTAAGGAACTTTGACAAGCCTGGGTGAGGTTAAATGGGTAGGATTTACAGAGGGGGGAAGTGAGATTAGTTGGGTCTGGCAAGAGAGGCTTATGGCTGAGAGTCAAGCTGGGCAAGAGGCACGGTGGTTGAGATGTGGGCTTGGGGGTGTGTAGGGCAGTTGGGAATCAGATGTCGGGGTTTGACTTAGGCCTGGTGGCGGGGAGGCAGGGGGTGGGGGTTAGGGAGTCTGAGCCTAAAAGGGTGGGGGGGGGGGTGGGGGGGGGGGTAGTGGTAGGTGGTAGTGGGGAAGGTATTAGGAAGGGGTACAGGAGATCTGTGTGGGGTCAGGATGAGTCATTGCTACAGTTCTTCTGACTGTTTTTGTTTCTGGGTAAGTATTGCTGTAATACTGTCAGTGAAGTTTGAGATTTAAATTGCATTTTTACATGGTTCCTGGTACAGGGCAATTGCCATGCAGTCCTTACTTGGGTATGTCCAGTGGTAGGGGAAGGGGGTCCCCAGCGTCTTTGGGGTACCCCCAGATACGCTACCCTGGAACTCAGAAGTTAGGGTATAACCTTTATCATTTTCTCATTCATGGGTGATATTGTTACAACATTTATCAACTTTGTATGTGTTACATTTTCATTAAGTGATTCCAGAAGTGATTGATAGACTTAGATTTTGCATAGATTCTGCCCTGACAGATTGTTCAACATACTTCAATGATTTTTTTTTGTAAAGATTGAGTCAATTTATAAAGCATGAAAACTGTGTTACTTACGGCAGTGTTTTGTCATCTCTTGTCCTTCCACACAATTTCTCAGTGGCTGGAAATGTGCCTGGTGTGACCTGAGAGAGAACCTTTGGCTGAACCTGACCGATGGCTCCATATTGTGTGGGAAATGGTTCTTTGATGGCAGTGGTGGAAATGGGCATGCTCTGGAACATTACCGCGAGACCCGTTACCCTTTGGCAGTGAAATTGGGAACCATTACTCCAGATGGCGCAGGTTAGTTAGTTCATCCTCTTAAGTAATAAGATGTGATTTGATGACCTGGTTTATTGCAGGATTGGCTCTTACCTCCTGACACTGATTCTGAAACGGGCATTTCTGAGCTCTCTGAAATGAAGATCTCGAAAATGCAAATTGTGATTTTCATTTTTTTTTGCTGAATGGAACATTGAACTTGCACAAACTGACCATTAAAGAATGCAGCACAATGGAGGAGTGGTGGGTATGGATGTCTGTGGGTGTGTGTGGGGAGGGCTCCTGACGCCCATGGGGGGTTCCCGATGTCAAAACCTCACACGAAGAGGTTTTGAATGGAATTGTACAGCACTGAATTCTCTCTCTTTCATGCCGCTACTCATAAAGGAGCACTCTGCACTCATCTCCAGCTAACAACATACAGACCAGCAGCAGGCCATTTGGCCCCTTGAACCTGCTGAACCATTTGATAAGATCATGGCTGATCTGCTTCTGGTATTTCCAGTCTACGCCCTTTAACCTTTGACCCCCTTGTCAATCAAGAATCTGTCTACCATGACCACAAAGATGCTCAATGACCCAAACTCCGTTGCTCTTTGGGGAAAAGAATTCCACAGACTAACTACTCTTTGAAAGAAAACGCTTGTCCTCATCGCCATCTTAAATGGGAGAGCCTCTTTTTAAAAAAATGTGTCCCATCTCTCTCAGCATTCACCCTGTTCCTGGTGGCACAGTGGTTAGTACTGCAAAAGGGACAGAGAAGGGTCATAAATCCACATTCAACGTTTGAAACTTACCTCAGAATCTTATTTGTTTCAATAAGGTCATCTCTCATTCTTCTAACTCCAGTGGGCTACAGGTGCATTGTCTAAACTTTTATCGTGTGACGCATATGTTGATATACTGATGATGATTTAGTAACTATTTGTACAAAAGTCTGTGTCATTTCAGTGATTGCTGGTGATGTAAATGCTTTACAGCCCTGGCAAGTCTTCATTTAAGCACCTTGAATTAAAATTATGAACTTCTTGAGTGTGCACACTTCTGATGTGAGGCACGTGATTGTTTGTGATAAAACATCTCAAAGTCAGCCTTGATTGAACAAACTCAACAACTCTGGTCTAGTTGGTGGTGAAAATGTCCTCCTAGTCAGAAGAAAGACTCTAATCAGATACATATTAGGACCATACTTTAACCCATTCAATTAAGAAGACAGCTCCAGACACACATTGCTTGTGGCAAAAATTAATAGAAAATTTCTATTTTCCCCCTCCTTTTCTGGGGTTGTAGTCTTCAGGCGTAATCATAGAATCCAACAGTGCAGAAGAAGGCCGTTTGGCCCATTTGAGTCTGCACTGACCACAATCCCACCCAGACTCTCTCCCCACAAACCCATACATTTACCCTAGCTAGTCCCCCTGACACTGAGGTAATTTAGCATGGCCAATCCACCTATCCTGCACATCTTTGGACTGGAGAGGAAACTGGAGAACCTGGAGGAAACCCACACAGACATGGGGAGAATGTGCAAATTCCACACAGGCAGTGACCCAGGTTGGGAATCAAACCTGGGTCATGGCGCTGTGAATCAGCGGTGCTAACCGCTGTGCCATGGTGCTGCCCCAGAATGCTGGCGCATTGCTGGCCAGTATGGGGATTGAACTGTCAACCGTGGCGTTATTAGCACCATGCTGTAACCATCTGAGCTGACCTAGTACTGCCTGATTTTTGGTGAGATGAGCTGGTACGATTGGGTGAGAAACAAAAAACGAGGAATGCGCCTGGTTTCTCGCCGCTCCTAATTGTTCCAGCGATGTTTGGGGCGCGAAGCCAATTTCAATACTAATGACATGATTTACATATCATCAATGCCAGGTTGCCTGGTAGGCACTGCCCGGCCCTGCTCTCGACCACCTAGGGGCTACAATGAGATGCAGATGGGGGGGTGATTGGCGTGGGGAAGGGGGGAACTCTGCAGTCGGGGTCAAGAGGTGGGGTGGGAGGAAACGCTGCAGGTGGGGTGATTGGCGGCTGGGTGGGGTCTAATCCATCCCCGCTGGCAAGAATTGCGTCCTGGCACTTTCTTTGCACTAAGCGCTATAAGATTGTGTGCCTTGCTGCTCACCAAAAAACAGTGCGATTTCTCTTGTTTTCTCACTCGGCACTTAGAAATTTTTTTGTAAGGTCGTGCCCCTTGTCCTGGATTCCAGTTCCAAGAGATTAGTGATAGCGACTGAGTCTAGTCTGCTCCAAACAGCCTTGTGGGAGCATGACCGTGTGATGCAACACAGGATTTGGCTGAAATCTCTGCCATCCCAGCAGGCAGGTCACTGAGAGTTGGTGGATTCTATCCACTGTGGTCCCAGCTGCTGATATTTGTGGACTTTCCATACCATTGCCAAAATTTATTATGTATTGAAGAGCACAGACAAAGAAGATAGACACTAAAAATGGCTAGTGCACTTGTTGTAATGATGCAATTGCTCACTGTGCAAGTTCATAATCAGGAATATATTGCAACAATCACCGGAAAAGCAAGAGGGAGAATGTCCTTTTTAGGGGCTATTTTCCAATCTTTAGTGCGTTTTTATGTTTGTAATCTGCACAAGTGTAATTTTAAAGAAAATCATATTTTTATTTTTGTTTACAATGCAGATGTATACTCATTTGATGAAGAGGAAGCGGTACTCGATGCAAATATTGCAGAACACTTGATGCACTTTGGTATCGACATGTTGAAAATGCAAAAGGTGTGTAAAAAAAAAAATTACCAGTCTCTTGATAAGGAGATAAAATGAGATGCTTCTTCTCAGGCTCAAAATAATGGACCTGTCATCATCTTATTTACAACAATGAATAGAAGCTGAGTCAGTGAAATCAAATCTGATAAATCAGTTCTTATAAACTGGAATAAATGTACTGCAACAAAGAAAATCGCACAGAATGAAAGTCACTTGTTGGTGGAATATTGAAAGGATTGAGATGTAACAGAGCCTTATTCCCACCATCTTTAATGGAGTCAAAATAAAAGTTGAGATGACAAAAATGTGTGATAGTCACCAAACCAGCTGTGCCCTTTCACCTTTCAACCTGATTACAGTCAAAGTTGACCTTCTTGTCACTGGTATCTGCTCGCTAAGTGGAACCATAGGCCAGATTTGTTGCTTTTTGACTAAAATCTTTTTAAAAACTGCATTTGAACAGATTTGCAGACGAGCACAACATGTTGGCATGGAAATATTTTAAACTTGTATATAGCTAATGTATATTTACGTGGATTATAAAGCTGCTTTGTTGAATTAGAAAAAGGGTGCAAGGTTGGTGGCACTTATATTGTTCTTGTTAGCACAGACCTTTTTCTTCCTTTATGCATGTTAGTGAAAGCACTGATTATTATAGGTACAGTGGATTCACTGGAAATTTAAATCAGATATAATTGCTTCTTAAGACAGCTACGTAGGACAGACTAGTTGCAATCATTCATTGTTTAAAAAAAAATGCATCTGTATAATATCAGCTGAGTAATGGTTAATGTTAAGTGGATTGGATAAGGATTTGTCAAATTGTATTATCAGGTGACTGTTTGTTTCATCTGTCTGATAGTCAGAAAATGTTAATCCTGTCGAAGATATCAAGCCGCGGATTAGTGAGTGGGAGATGGTCCAAGAATCTGGTATGAAATTGAAGCCAATATATGGTTCTGGATACACTGGCATTAAGAATCTTGGAAACAGCTGCTACCTCAGCTCTGTCATGCAAATAATCTTCAGCATCCCTGACTTTCAGAGAAGGTGGGTTTTATGTAGAAGTTTGTGTTCTCTGTAAGATAATGCTGTTTTGAGAGACATGTTTTTGAGTTTTCATTTTCTGTAGTTTATTCATTGTAAGATATTCACTGTTTCTCTGACCCCAATCTCCCTTTTCTCTGCCAATATTCTTGAACGTGCTGTAGTCTTCCAGATCCATGCCGATCTTTTCTAGAACTCCATATTTGAATCCCTCCAATCAAGTTTCTGCCCTATACAGCCCTGAAAAACCTCTGATCAAAATTGCAAATGACAACCTATGTGACTGAAACTCTCTTTTCGACCCTTTGATACAGTTAGCTACAGCGTCCTCTGCCATTGCCCTTCCTCTGTCATCTGCCTGGGCGGGACTTTATTTGGAGGGTTATCTATCCAGTTGTAACCAGACAATCACCTACAATGGCTTTTATTCCTGTTCCTGTACCATTATTTCTTGAGTCTCCAAAGGATCTATTGTTGGCCCCCTCCTAGTTCTCATCTACCTCCTTCCCCTCAACCACAGCGTCCAAAAACAGTGTCCAGTTCTACATGTAGGCTGATAACACCAGCTCTACCTCAGTCCCTCCTTTCTCAACCCACCAGTTTTTCTGATTTGTCACATTGATTGTCTCACGTGTTGTGACGTGAAGTTTGTAAGTATGTAAAGAATGTAAAATACGAGAAGGAAAACACCAGTGTGTGGTCTCTTTAAAAGTTGGTTTTGTATTTATGGCTTGAATGTTAAAAATACAGGCTACATAGGTTGCAACAATTGTAACTAGGATCAAGCATCAGCGTCGCCTTGGTAACAGACTCTGCAGGTTTTTGCATTTTGTTAGCCTATAAGTTTAAAGAAAACACTCAGCTAAAGGGAACCTATCAGATTTGAATTTGCTGTTGTTTTCAATAACAGCAACCAATCCTGATATTGAAAATCATAGGTCATCAGGAATATAAATATAGGAATTCAACTGCCTCTCTTCAGTGATTCCAGTTCTGTTAGTGAATTCAGTCGAGTTCAAATGAGAAGGCCATCTCTGGAGTGGTTCTCCATCCTGCCAGTTAAAAGAACTATCTTTGAAGAGAATTATCCATCTAACACCAGGATATCAAATCAGAAAGACCTTATGGCAGAGAAATCTCCAAATCTTTTCCAAGCTATCTGACCTGGTTGTATATAGTTTTTTTGAGTGACCAAAATTCTGTTATTACTGTTTTAGTACTGAATCATCCTTGTCTTTATTTGAATAGCATTTCAGTCGAACCTTCCTTTAATTAAACAAGTACATTTTAATTGAAGTTCCTGGTTGGTTGAATAAAATAACTTGTTAATTATTCCCTTAAAGCAAATGCCAGGTCTTTATATTATTGAACTTCTAAACGTTAATGTAGACCAGTTAAACCTTCCCAAATACTTTTACCAGATTACGGTGAGGTAAAGAGGATAAGGTATGAGGTAAGAGATAAAAGAGGTAAATCTCTGCATCATAACAGATGGCCTAAAATGGGAAGCTGGAAGCCATTGTCATCAGTCCCCATAACAAATCCTGATCCCTATTTATTAACTTTCATTATGCATTCTAAACATCATCATTCATGCACTCTCCTGGTCAGCCTCCCAGCTTCTACCATTCATAACTTTGAACTCATCCATAATTCTGCTGGCTATATATTTGAACTCATACCAAGTCCTATTCACCCATCATCCCTGAACTCACAGACTTACTGGGTATCCTGATATGGCAATGCCTCCATTTTAAAGTTCTTATCTTTGTTTTCAAATCTTTCCTTGACGTTACCACTCCCTAATTCTGTAAACTCTTCTGGACCTATAAGCCCCATGAGATCTCTGCATTCCCTCATTTCTGGCTTCTTGTGTAACCTTTATTTTAATTGCACTTCATGTCGCTAACAGCTGCCCGCAAGAGTTTTCTTGGACTTTTTGTGTGGAAACTTGCTATGGTCCAGCATCTGATCCAGTACAATGACCTCTACAGGACATCTGTGCTATGAGTAAGAAGGTTATGAAAAGACAAGGCTTTTCAACCAATCGCAATGAAGAATCTTTACCAAGTCTAAAGCAGAAATTATAGAGTCATAGAGGTTTACAGCATGGAAACAGACCCTTCGGCCCAACTGTAAATCAGACATAAATCATGTGTAGAACACAAAATAAAGATTGAGAAAAAAATAATAGGATGAAGAAAAAGGAAAAAAGAGACGAAGAAGAAATAAAAAGAATTACGTTAATTTTACATTTTTAAATCACCACCACAAATGAACTTCTGAAGGAATGCAACTCCATATTTATAAAATTACATTTTCAAGGCCAGAGAGGTTGTTTAGCAGTCCCAGTCACTTCTCATGCAATTAAAACTTCACCCACCCTTGAATGCACCAATCCTAACTTTTTTCGGATGCCTTTAGTGGAGATCTAGTGAATAAATACCCCAAAAGAGAAGGGCGAAGAAGGAAATAGAATGCTTGGAACAGAGTAGAGGACAGGTGAAATTAAGCAATGAACATGTTATGTTAATGCCCATTATGATTTCCACTTTTTACATAGATTTTGCTGATTGATAGCCAGTTCAATTTGCAATCTGAACTTCCGAAGTTTTATTTTTCTCTTTAAGTGACGACTTTAAATACCATATTAATGTTCTTGCCATGACCTGATATTGGACTTTGCTTTTGAGATGATGCGTGATTCAAATTGCCCTGTTAGAATATCATAGTTCAATAGCATCCTTGGCTAGAAATGTTACTCTATCACAGAATCCTACAGTACAGAAGGAGGCCACTCAGCCCATCAAGTCTGCATTGGCTACAATCCCACCCAGTCCCCACTCCCTTAATCCCACATATTTACCCCGCTAATCCCCTGACACTTGGGTCAATTTAGCATGGCCAATCCATCTAACCAACACATCTTTGGACTATGGGAAGAAACTGGAGCACCCAGAGGAAACGCACTCAGACACGGGGAGAATGTGCAGACTCCACACAGACAGTACCCAAGCCGGGAATTGAACCCGGGTTCCTGTTGCTGTGAAGCAGCAGTGCTAACCACTGTGCTACTGTGCTGCCCACCATGCCGTTTATCGATGAGAACAGTTACAGCACAGCCTATGGGGAAATGATGTATTTCTGACACCAAACTCTGGACTTCCCCATTTGCAATTGCCCAAGTTGCTGCCAGATTGCCTCTATTATAATGGTGAGTGCTGTTAGTCCCACCACTATTAACTCAACAAAACCCAAGCTATTAGAATGTAAATACTGTGTATCTGTTTTACAGATATGTTGGAAACCTCCAAAGAATATTCGATTATTCCCCTCTCGATCCAACTCAAGATTTTGATACACAGATGTAAGTATTAGGTACTTGTCCAGCTGTGCCTAAATATATTTGTTAAGTATCAGTAATGAATTTAAAACCAGACTTTGCATCTTTGTAATTGTGTTTTCTGAGAACGACATTGCTCACATAAAATAGGCAAAAAAACCAAGAATTTTTGAGCACATAAATCTGTAGAAATGTTTTTAAATTATCCGTGTTGAGATCCTGATATTATACATTGCTTTTGAGATGATGAGTGAATCAAATCGCTCTATTAGAATATCATGGGTTTATTAGCACTCTTGGCTAGCAATGTTACTGAATGAATAATTGTGAAGTTATAATTGAAACAAAATATCACATATGCTAGAAATTTGAGATAAAAACAGGAAGTGTTGAAAATACTTAGCCGGTCTATTATTTTCTGTGGAGGTGAATATGACTCTTCTTCAGAACTGAAGGAAGATAAAAATCAGATTTTCTTTGCTATTGAAAGGGGAGGGTGAAGAAGAAAATAAAATGCCTGAGACAGGGTAGAGGACAGGAAAAATTAACTGATTAAGATATTATGAAACAAAAGCAAAGCGAATGATTATAGTTGTATTAGGAGCCCCGTCAGAAAATAGAAACATGAGAACAAGATAGAGGGAGGTGATAGTTAGTGGTATTATCACTAGACTATTAATCAAGAAACTCAGCTAATGTTCTGTGGGCCTGGGTTTGAATCCCACCACGGCAGATGGTCAAATTTACATTCAACAAAAAAAATTTGGAATTAAGAATCCACTGATGACCATGAAACCATTGTCAATTGTCAGAAAAATCCATCTGGTTCACTGACGTCCTTTAGGGAAGGAAATCTGACATCCTTACCTGGTCTGGCCTGCATGTGACTCTAGAGCCACAGCAATGTGGTTGACACTCAACTGCCCTCCAAGGCCAATGAGGGATGGGCAATAAATGCTGTCCAGTGATGGATGGATGAAAAGAAAAACCAGCACAGGGCAACAGAAAAACAGAATCAAAATTAGGGACAGAATTCATGGCCTGAAATTGTTGAACTCAATGTTGATCCCAGAAGCATGTAATGTGCCTAGTCAGAAGATAGTTAGAACATTGAATATAGGAGCTGGGACATCTTGTTGGAGTTGTACTCTGCAATTTTGGTCACCCTATTATAGAAAGGATATTATTAAACTAGAAAAAGTGCAGAAAAGTTTTACTAGGATGCTACTGGGACTTGATGGATTGAATTATAAGGAGAGGCTGAATAGACTGGGACTTTTTTCTCTGGCATGTAGGAGACTGAGGGGTGAGCTTACAGAGGTCTATAAAATAATGAGGGGCATAGACAAGGTAGATAGTCAATATATTTTCGCAAAGACAGAGGAGACTAAAACTAGAGGACATATGTTTAAGGTGAGAGGGGAGAGATACAAAAGTGTTCAGTGGGGCAATTTTTTCACACAGAGGTGGTGAGTGTCTGGAGCAAGCTGCCAGAGGTAGTAGTAGAGGTGGGTACAACTTTATATTTTAAAGAGCATTTAGATGGTTACATGGGTACAATGGGTATAGAGGGATATGGGCCAAATGCGGACAATTGGGATTAGCTTAGAGGTTTCAAAAACAAAAGGTGGTATGAACAAGTTGGGCTGAAGGGCCTGTTTCCATGCTGTAAACCTCTATGGTTCGATGAGCTGATGTTCCTGAAACTTGCATTGAACTTCATTGGAAAGCTGCAGCATGCCAAACACAGAAATATGAGCATACGAGAGCAAAGTGGTGAATTCAAATGACAAACAACCATGAGAAGCTCAAGGTTATGTAACAGACTGAGTATTCTGCAAAACAGTGTATAGTCTCCCGAGTGGAGACAACACTGCATTGTGAGCAGGGAATACAGTGGATTAGCTTGAAAGAAATGCAAGTAAATTACTTCTTCAACTGGAAGGAGTGCTTGGACCCTTGGATGGACAGGGGAAGGTATCATGGGAAGGGGATGAGTTGTGGGGATGATTGAGGATGGGGTCCCAGGCGTCATGGAGGGAATGATCCCCTCAGAATGCTAATTAGGAGGGATGGATGTGTTTGGTGATGGCATCATGTTGGCATTGGTAGAAATGGTGAAGGATAATCCTTTGAATATGGAGGTTTCCGGGGACAAATTGACAACAAAGGGGAACTAATGTAGCTCCAGGAGGGCAATTACAATATTGAAGTTATAATATTGAACAAGCATGAGGTGAACCGGGGATGTTTTGTGTTATTGAAAGAGAAGAGCCTGGAGATTTAATTGACTTACTAAGAGCGTTAAGTCACGGTCTGGGAGTTGAGCATTAGGCAAAAGAATTGTCATGTGGATGGAAATCAGTGATTGTAAATGGTTACATTAGAATCATACCTGTCAGTGTCCTTGAATGCTAGAATTTGTGTAGTCAGAGGGAAGGCTCCTCGTTACTGTAGGACAGATGGAAGTGGGGGGGAGGGGGTGCGGGTAGTGGTATGGTGACGGGGTTGGGGGCAGGGGTGGTGGGTTGTGTTTCCGGATTTACATGACTGTGAAATGTAGTCATTACTTACCTGGCAGGGGTGAAACCATGATCAAGCAGGTGGTTCGCCCAGGACGAGGCTATCCCAGTGCAGTCCAGGTGTGCTAATGCCTGCGATATCCCCAAATGCGGGATACCTGACTGCAAAATTTGTTTCTTATTTTGTCTATTCACAATCGCTCCACTAGATGGAGCACCTCAGGGCAGATATAGACCATGATTTAATGGCATCTCCTTCGGTCACAGAGGGTCATTGATATTGTCACCTTGTTCCACACTTTCATTCTCTTGTATCCCTGTTGTACTGTGACCTATTTTGTTTCACGAGCACCTGACCTACTCCTTCTGTGCACCAGAATTTGTTCCACACTTTTTCTTCCACTCTCACAGCCTGAACTCGCCACAGAACTTGTTTTGCTCTTTAGGAATCTGGAATGTGACCTTGCACCCTCCCAGTGGTTGATGCTTTCTGGTGATGCCTTACATTAGAGGTTGTCTCAGAATATTGGAATAAGAGTACATTCACCTGGAATAAAAATTGTGTAACATAATTTTGCATTCACAGCAGTATTTGAAAATAGCACTAGGGCGGCATGGTGATAGAGTGGTTAGCACTGCAGCCTTACAGCACCAGGGAATCTGGTTTGATCCCCGGCTTGGGTCACTGTCTCTGTGGAGTCTGCACATTCTCACCATGTCTGCGTGTGTTTCCCCTGGGTGCTCCGGTTTCCTCCCAGAGTCTGAAAGATGTGTTGATTAGGTGCATTGAGCATGCTAAATTTTCACAGTAACCTCATTGCAGTGTTAATGTAAGCCTACTAATAAATAAATTTAAAAAACTTCAACTTAGCTGTGCATAACCCAGCAAGCTATGAAAACATGCTGGCCAGGATTTTCCAGCATTTCCCACCGGCGGAATCTTCTGGTCCTGCCAACTGCAAACCCACATCCCCAGGGGGTCGGGGGGGGGGTTATATAAAACAGGAAACCCCATTGACAGCAGCAGGACCAGAAGATCTTGTCATTGGCCTGTGGTGGGTTGCCTTGCTGCTGTGAAACATGCGGTAGGCAGCGTGAAGAATCCCACAGGTTGTGTTTCTTGTAGATAATTGAAGTGAACGTTTTGATTTTGCACAGGACCAAGCTGGGACACGGACTCCTCTCAGGCCAGTACTCCAAACCTCCAATGAAGTCCGAGGTTATTGAACAGGTGATGAAAGAAGAATACAAGGTATTTGATTGTCTGTGTGCTAACTTGATACCTAGGTATGTTACAGAGAGTGTGCAAAGATCAATAACTAATTTCACACCATGTAGTATTACATGCTGCTGATCTTAAGAGGGGAGCTATGTGTGGCCATTCTGGGCATATCAAGGCATGCTAAGCTTGATGCAAGCAGTTCTACTTTTAGTACTCCAAATAGTCCTGGCATCCTACGCCAAAGAGTCTCTGGAATTTATTTCAAAATTACTGTAAGTACCTTGTGAGCAACCTCGTAGCCAATAATGTTCCGTCCTTCCGCCACATATTTGCCAGAGCTCCAGTAGAAGGATTGGAAAATAGGCCAATGCTCACGTGCACTGAGTCTCAGACTGACACTGGGGATTCTGCTGGGTTTTCTAAGGAGAAGAGGCTACATTTGCCCTTACCAAGCCAGTCAAAGGGGACAGGGATAACGCTTAGACTCTTAAGAGCAGACCGAAACAGCATTGGCAGTTGAATGCCAAGAGAGAATATAGATACCATGTTGTGAAGAATGCACATAAGATTCACCTGAGGGTTCAGGCCAGGATCGTTGCTTGGATCCTGGAACGGAATCCCAATTTTTTAAAAAGTTAATGCATTTCATTGAATCATAAATCATAGAATCCCTACAGTGTAGAAGGAGGCCATTCAGCCACAATTTTGCCTAGCTCCTATCCCTGTAACCCCACATATTTATCTACTAGATATCTATCTCTGACAGTAAGAGGTAAATCAGCAAGGTCAGTCTACCCAACCTGCACATCTTTGGACCGTGGGAGGAAACTGGAGCACCCATGCAGATGTGGGGAGAATGTGCACACTCCACACAGTCACAAGGGGCCTGAATAGAACCTAGGTCCATAGTGCTGTGAGGCCGCAGTGCAAACCACTATGCTATTATGCCATCCATCTGTGCAAATGGTTCCTTAGTTAAGGGGGTTAATGGGGGAGACGATGGTCTAGTGGCTTTATTGTTAAACTATTAATCCAGAAACTTAGCTAATGTTTCGGGGACCCGGATTCGAATCCGTTCAATAAAAAAATCTAGAATTAAGGATTGACTGATGATCATGAAACCATTGTTGATTATTGGGAAAATCCACCTGGTTTACTGATGTCTTTTAGAGAAAGAAATCTGCTGTCCTTACCCAGTCTGGCCTTCATGTGACTCCAGAGCCACAGCAATGTGGTTGACTCTCAACTGCCCTCTGAACAAGGGCAACTAGGGATGGGCAATAAATGCTGGCCAGCTAGCGACACCCATGTCCTATAAGTGAATTAAAAAAACCTCTCCTTCACGAGTGATGAGGATGTAGGACATGATTACTGCTCTTAAAATGACATTGCACATTTTGTATTATAGTTTCTGGGGGCAGGTGTGTACCCAGAATGCATCCTGAATGTGCAGGCATACGTCTTTGGTATGTGAATTCTGGTGAATCCAAAAAGCCCACTGGGGTAAGTGATATCAGAGGGATACCAGCACAATTACTTTCTGACAGATTTTTAAGGGCCTTCAGCCCTTATGGAGGTTAAAAATAGTTTGATATCTGGCAGAATTCTCACTCTAATGCTTCTCTTAATTTTAAACAGATCACTTCCACAAATATTTTAATTGGATGGCTGTAAGTCACGGTGCCATTTGAGTTCTTATTGTTCTGTATATGTTTCCGTACTGGACACACTGAGATATCATGTTTGCCGTGAACCAGACTATTTGTTTGGAGGTTTTGGATTGATTGAAATGACACTTTCTCCCTTGTGCAGAGATGTAGAACTTAATTGATGGCTGTTGCTGCCAGTTTTATAGTTCCGTTTTTGTTGATTTTTGGTTGTCTTAACCTATCTAAACTGAACTAGTGAAGATTTATAGAAATGTAAAGAAATACTGAGCGCTGTGAGTGATAATTTAGCAACACACCTTTGTAAAGTTTCTGGGAATAAAACATTTGTGATGAACAGTAGTTGTAGGGAGAAACTGGCAATGTATAATGAATTGCAGTGGAAATATTAGTGCCAAGCATAGTGAATGAAAATACTTTTTTGACCATGGACATTGTAACTTTAAGCTGCTTTAACTCGGAGTACCAAGTTTTGTTTCATATAACTGCACATTTAATAAGAAACTTAAGTGTGTGCTTATTGGCAAGCTTGAGTTGAATCAAACTGTAATTTAATCGCTGTATGTTGGAGCTCTGAGGAGGTAGTTTCGGTCTGCTACACTTTGGAATTAATTTGGGCCTTGACACTTGATTTATATTCATAACTTATCATCGATGCCAGATGATTTATGCTTCAAATTGATGCTAAATCTTTGGAGTGTGATTGCACACTGAATTTAATCTTTTGACATCAACAATTGTATGAACATGAGCACGGCCACTCCATCCTCTACAAAGGTTAGGTCCTTGTTTCGGTTCATATTTCACATTTCTCCGACAGCATAGCCTGGGTTTTAACTCCAAGCCAAGTTATGCGCACTGTGGCTGTTCTGAGTTGGGAACCCAAGAAGAATGGATTTCCTGACTGTCTTCCAGAATTTAACCGCCTGATAACTTTAAATGGGATTGCCAGGCTGGGGATGCTTTTGGTGAGGAAGCCTGTTTTACTGGGGCCTAGAGCAGGTAAGTGAAAGAGATTGTGGGGCAGTGAGAGGATCATAGGGGAAGGGGATTTAGATCATGGAAAGGCCTAGATGGAGGATTGGAAAGGGGATTGATGGTGTTTTGTGAGTGGGTGGGGTGAGGAGTGACGGTAGTCAGGAGGGTCTCTGATGGTTTGGAGAAATGTACAGATTGGAAAGGTTGGGTTATTAACTTGTTGAAGAAACTCTTCTGCTCCTCTTGGCCCAAAGATAGTCCTGGAAAGGGACTTAGCTCATGGATTCCACCTTTCTCTGTCTCCTTTCAGCTGCTGAGTTCCCTGAGGCCCAGGAACCCCTGTCACTGTGGTTAAAAATAGAGTGACTGTCAAAATGAAGGCACGCAGCCTCATTATAATATTTTAAATGACCAATCCACTTCCCATGAGCAGGTTGGTCAGATAACCCTTGTCCTATCTCTATTACAATCAAGAGAGATTTAAGTAGATTGAATTTCCAATTCCGTTTCCTTGTGTTTTAACCTCTGACACATTTTCTTTGGGGAGTTTAGATTCAGTGCACTCACTGCTGCACTTATCCAAAAAGTTACCCAATGTTTCAGAATATCTATATTAATGAATTAGTTTTCCTGGATGAAATCCCTGTACTGTAGTTCTAAATTGAACACCAAAAATGTTTTTTAAATTTATTTATTAGTGTCACAGGTAGGCATACATTAACACTGCAATGAAGTTACTCTAACAATCCCTAGTCGCCACACTCTGGCACCTGTTCGGGTACACTGAGGGAAAATTTAGTTTGGTCAGTGCACCTAACCAGCACAGCTTTCAGACTGTGGAAGGAAACCAGAGCACCTGGAGGAAACCCATGCAGATATGGGGAGAACTTGTAGACATTGCACAGACAGTGACCCACTGGGAAACTGGGAATCTAACCCGGGTCCCTGGTGCTGTGAGGCAACAGTGTTGACCACTGTGCTACCATAAATGTGCAACAAATGCTGAGGTTATTTTCCCAATACAGCATAGACACCATTCACGCCACATACCCACTACAGCAGTGTTGGAGAATTTGGCGCTCAGCCAAATTTCCGCTCAGCGCAGTGAGATAGGAAAATCCTGCTGGCGTGAACGGTTGTAACATTCCAGCCATGGAATGGGTTTTGTGGCATCAAGAGGGTAACAAGTGCCCTTCCTAACTTCACCAGAAAGCTTTTGGGTCACTGCCAGCTGCTCAATAACTAAACTCACACCATGGACAAATCATTAGATTTTTTGACCGCTTCTGCCACCCAGCAAGTTACTGGCAGTTTGTCCAAAATATTTTAATGAACCCTGACTGTGAAAATGAATCTGGGCCGCAGTGTAGCTCAGGCCCTGCCATTGTAGTGCAGACCCTATCATAGCCCACCCAATATCTGCCCAGGTAAAAATCACCCATTTGCTCTGTACATATTTTTCTCTTGCTCTCTGTCTTTTTTTCCCTGATTTTACTTGTTAGTGCTTAATTGTTTCACTTTTTTTTGGTTAATTTTTATCTTTTGGCTCTACTTCTTGCCAAATGCAATGCCTAAACCTTCAGTCACAGAGCCTTTGGGCAGGACCTTGTCAGTATACTGCATTATTGTGATATATCAGCCACAGTTGCTGTTGGCCTCACTGATATGGCATTATTGATTTCAATTTGTATTTCCATCTGAACCTGAACACGTTCTGCCATTTCTCTGGAGTGAAAAGCTGCAGATTTATGACCATGGTTCAACTAGGAGTGAGGTTCCAAACAGGGTCAAGTAGGGAAGGAAATGTAACAGGAAATTAATTGGGCCTCACATCCTGTCACGTCTTTTGATTATCAATTCAAATTTGACAATGTAGCAGAGTCCTGGAAAGGTGCTAGTGGACTGCTGGTCCACTCGGAATAAGGTATATATTTTTTCTTTTATTCATTATTGGAATGCGGATATCACTGACAGGTTCAGCATTTGTTGCCCTTCTGTTATTTCCCCAGAACTGAATGGCTTGTTCGGCCATTTCAGAGGGGGCAATTAAGAGTCCAACATCGTGGATCTGGAGTGACATGTAGGCCAGACCAGGTAAGGATGGCAGAAGGACACCAGTGAACCAGACGAGTTTTTACAATGATAGTTTTGTGGTCACCTTTTACTGAGATTAGCTTTATATTCCAAATGAATTAATTTAATTCAAGTTCTGCAGCTACCATAGTGGGATATGAACCCATGCCCCCATAAAATGATGAAATCTTTGCGTTGAAGGAGAAAGTCAAAAATAATGTTTGTGTACCCTTTTTTGCATCTCTCATGTGGAGGTAACTTTTAAAGTCCATTCTTAACATGCAAATTACTGAGGCTTAGCTTGACAAAAGGTTTAGCTAGACAAAGGTCAACCAGTGAGCAAGGCAATTCAGGTGTGTAAGTCTCATTGTACTGCACTGAAATATCTCTGAACTGTAGGGATAGGTGAAACCAGCTTGAGCCTGTTCCACCATTCAGTTAGACCATTGCTGATCTATATCGCCACTTCATTTGCCTTCCTTTATTTCATATCACTGAGATTTGACAAAGTAACCAGTTTTTGACCCTGTTTTGTCACTTTTGCAGCCTCACCCACAAGGGATGATGCCCAGAATGTTTAAAGCTCTAGTTGGAAAAGGACATCCAGAATTTTCATCAAATCGACAGCAAGACGCACTAGAATTCTTCTTGCACTTGATCAACCTTGTAAATGTAAGTCATTAACCATAATGTAACTTGTCCTTTCTCAAACATTGATCTAGTAGATTGGTGTGGTTATTCTCAGCTCTATTCCGGATGGCTACCTCTACTAAACAAATAGAGGATAGAATTAGTTACTGAGCAACATATTGGGTGATATTTTATGGTCTCGCTTGTCCCGAACCATGAAATCCCACCCAAGGTCAGCAGATCTTTCCATGGTCCACCCCTCCCCCGCTCCGATTCCCAAGGTGAGCAGGGCGGTAAAATTCCAGGCATAATAGTCATTGATACAGAAGTGAAATGCTGTCCATGTTGGAAATCTGGATTAAAAACAGAAAATGCTGGAAAAGCTCAGCAGTTCTGGCAGCATCTGTGGAGATAGAAACAGAGTTAAAGTTTCGAGTCCATATGACTTCTTCAGAAAAAATGTCAACTTTTATCTGTAAAGCTGTTTTTAGACCAGTTACCATACAATAATTCAGTCTTGAACATTTATTCCATTAGCTCTTTGAGAAACTGGAGCTAGAACAAACTTTCAATCTCATTGTAAGTGTGGTTTATGTTGTTTTCATTGGGCTTTCTGTTCCTTATTGAGATCTCCAAGATTTCTTAGAAAAGACATTGAAATGGAAAACCTTTTGATTTAAAATTAACATTCAAAGTATGCCCCTTGATTTTGGACACAACAGGTAATTGAAAAGGGACACACTCCTTGGATGAAATGTCAACTATTTTGAAGAGTGACAACATTATTTTCTTTAAAAACAAAGAACAATTGTACTAATGTTTTAATCAAGCCCGTGTTAACTGTGCTGGGGGTCATCAGTGTGGGCGCAAAATCCAGAGAGAATTGGAAAACATGAATCTCACCGCCCTCTCCAGTGGAGTAACTCCTGGATGGTGTGGAGCAGAGCTACGATCTCCTCTATCTGCGTTCCCACAGATGTCCATCCACTGAGATCACCACCCCACCTGGGAAGCAGTGACCCACATAGCGAATGCCAGCTCGCTGCAGAAGAGGTCAGGGCAACAGGGCCACAAAAAGATAAATCTTCTTCGTTCAGCCTGATATTCCCTTTGGAGGTTAGGTTGCCAAGTTCATGTTTGTGTCAAGCTGTTGTAAATACTTGCACCTGCTGAAACGCGCTGTGGGAGCCCAGGAACCTCCATTTTAATACATTAACACATCATTAGAGAGCGCTCACTCTGGGTTTCCCCCCTCACTGTTTATTCAGCAGGTGCCGGTATTTACAACAGCTTGACACAAACACAGAGCTGGCAACCTCACCCCCCAAAGGGGATATCGGGCTGCGCAAAAAAGGTCATTCACCTTCTTGAGGCCCTATTGCCCTGTCCTCTTCTGCAGCGAGCTGGCATTTGCTATATGGACCACTGCTTCCCAGGTGAAGTAGCGACCTCGGTGGATGGACGTCAGTTGGAACGCAGGTATAGGACATGCCAGCTCTGCTCCACACCTTCCAGGAGTTTTGCCAGGGCTCCCTTGGAGAATTTTGGCACTGGTTTCCTGGCAGCCATTCCCCTGACTGGAAAACGGAGGAAACACTTACATTATATGTAAAAATCAGAGAAGCTGAGATTGTTCTCCTTTTATAGCAGAGGGGCTTAGTGGAGGCCAGGTATTCCAAATTGAGTGTTTTCATAGAACAAATAGGGAGGAATTGTTTTCTTTGGTAAGTAGGTTAATAACCAGCAGTCATGTATTTAAAGTAACTAGCAAAAGAATTAGAGGGGAAATTAGGATTTATTTTTCTGGAGTGGGTTCTTAAGATCTGGAGTGGTGATGGAAACAGATTCCGTAGGAATGTTCAAAAGGCATTTTAACATGCACTTTGAAAGAACTAATTTGCAGGGCCATGGGGAGAAAGCCTGAGATGTAGGACTAAATTGGACAACCTTTTCAAACATGATGGACCAAGTGGCCTCCTGTGCTGTGAGGTTCAATGATTCTAATTTAAAAGAAAATCTGTAGTGCTTGGATTAGGAATCTCCCTCCACTTAGATGTACTGCTGATTCTTTTGAAAATAGTTTCTTTCATTCAATGCTCTTATGAACCCCTGTGTATCCCAGAGAAACAACAATGGCTCAGATGATCCCAGTGAAGTCTTTCGTTTTATGGTAGAAGACCGGGTCCAGTGTTGCCAGTCCAGGAAAGTAAAGTACAAACAGAGAGTCGATTATATCATGCAACTTCCCGTTGTCCTAGAGGCTGCTAGTAACAAAGGTATGTACATCCTGGTGCTTCTAACAAACACAAGGGAACATAAAGGTAAACTCGAGGGGCTGTAAATGACTAAAGGATTCTCTATTCTCTAAATCCATAAGGTGCCAAAGGATTTACTAAGTATTGCATTTTGTTATTGAAAAGATCTGGAACAAAGTTGATTCTGATTTTGTTTTTAGAAAGACATTTCACAATTTAAAACTGGAAAAAAATTTGAAATAACACTTCTTCAAATTGAATTTTATGTGAATTTTTGTTTAACATGGATCTAATTTCTGAGCATGTTAGAAAATAAGAAGAATGTCTGTGTAAAAGCACCTGTCTGCCTGGGCTAAACTGCAGAATAGTATGCGTACTATGTACTGCAGCCATCCTGTTGTGCTGGTGGGATTAATAATGTCTAGTTGCTCCATAACCTGAATTTACATGTTACATCCATAACTGACCATTGATAGAAGTGCAAAAACCACACAGAGGACTGCCGTGTATGCAGGTACCTTTTCCCTGTGGGCAGTACTGGGTTCCTCCTCTGACTCTCCAATGACATCTAAAACTCAGTGGAGGAATAAGAGCAGGACAATTGTTGTACCCTTCCGTAATTTAAAACAACAAAGCAGGCCATCGCTGGCCATAACTTCATACAATATAAATACTGGAAACTTCATACAATAGCGCGGTAGCACAGTGGTTAGCACTGCTGCCTCATAGCACCAGGGACCTGGGTTCAATTCCCAGTTTGGGTCACTGTCTGTGCGGAGTCTGCACGATTTCCCCATCTCTGCATGGGTTTCCTCGGATGCCCTGATTTCCTCCCGCAGTCCAAAAGATGAACTAGTTGGGTGCATTGACCATGCTAAATTCTTCTTCAGTGTACCTGAACAGGTGCTAGAGTGTGGTAACTCAGGGATTTTCACAGTGACTTCATTGCAGTGTTAATGTAAGTCTGCTTGTGACAATAAATAAATAAACTTAATTAAAAAGCAGTCACTGTATTTCATGCATGCATGAAGAATGGTGCAATAGTTTATCACAATAATTAAAAATGTAAAACTTTGAGAGAGCTTGTTTTGAAAAACATTTGAACTTGTGAAACTGAATGGTATTAGGAGTACTTCTGGCTATATCCTTAATCCTAAGGGGAATATCTCTATATAAGCAATAAATAACATTATTTGTGGATGTTTTATGCAATGTAATTCTTTAGTACCAGTTTTAAAAAACTGTAATGTTGTTCTCCAGAGGAGCTCTTAGCATATGAAATGAGGAGGAGAGAGGCTGAGATAGCAAAGAGGCCCTTACGAGAGATTGTCCGTGCCAAGGTTCCTTTCAGTGCCTGTCTTCAAGCTTTTCAAGAGCCAGAAAACGTCACTGACTTCTGGAGCAGTGCACTCCAAGCAAAGTCAGCAGCCGTAAAGTAAGTGGGAAGTTGGTTGTATTATTATTAAGGGTTATGAAGTAAATTGTCTTGCTATGCCAGAGGAAAGATATGTTCCCTGATCATACTTGTATGTGAACAATGTAAATATGTTTTCCAGTTCTTGGCTGGAGTTTCCCAGCCCTTCACACCGGCAGGATCTTCTGGTCCCGCCATTGTGAATGGCTCACCACCGGCCCTACCGTGTGGGGCTGGAAACCTTCAGCCCCTATACAATATCCAATTACTTTAACAAACACTTCTGCCAGGCTGGTTTGATTGTAACACAGTATTGCTAAAGATCCCAGGTACTATTCCTCTTAACTGTGTAATTACCAGCAAATGAAAAATGAGCCTGAGCCTTGTTTGTCCAGAGGAAATGGTTCTTCCAGAAAACTAGAACTAAGGGGGGAATGTTGCCAAAAAAAATGGCAGAGTGGTGATTCGGGTGAGAAAGCCAGCATGTTTCTCAAGTCAAATTTCTTTCCACATTTTAACACACTCTGTCAAAAAAGGGGGCGTGTTTTATTCTGTTATGCGGGATGGAGGCAAAGCCCACTTGCGCCGAGATTGGAGTGCCATATTTAAAGGGCTCTTCAATCAGAACATGAATAAACTTCCCCCGCACCCACCACAGAAGTCTGAGGTTCCTGCCCCACACCCGATCAGAGCAGGCACTTCTCTCTTCCCCTCCCCCAACCTCCCTCAAATTATGCCTCTTCCACACGCTCCCTTCCCCCAACATTCCCTGCTCCTCCATTGATGTCTGGCCCACAACCAATACATGGGAATCTGAGGGGATTCAGAGAAGAGAAAATTTGGCAGTCGGAAGTAGAGAAGTATTAACTGATAAGGAAGATGTATCAAGGAAGTTATGTAGAGGTGAATAGAATACTTGACGAGCTTGATAGAACTAGAGGGGATTATAGCCAGCCATTAGATGGGGTCAGAGTAAGGGGGAAAGTAAAAGAACCTAAATCAAGATTAACATTCATGTATGTGAATGCATGGACTGTGGTTTATAAGATTGGTGATCTACACGGACAGGTTAACAAATGGGACAATGATTTTATGACAGAGATCTGGTTCAAAGAAGGGTAGGACTGGGAGTTAAATTTTCCTGGGTGTTTAGGAGAGACAAGAAAGGAAGAAAAGGTAGGGGAAGGGATGCGGAGTGGTATTAAAAATGGTATTAAAGTAATTGATTGGTGTAGTATATAGACCATCAAGTCATAAAAGGGATGTAGAGAAACAAAATGGCAAAGAAATTACAGAGAGGTGCAGTAGTGGAGCAAGTTAATCTTCTGCAGCAGTATGTTTCTGATCCAACGAGGGACTAGGCACTGTTTGACCTGATTCCGGGGAATGAGTTGGCCCAAGAAGATCTAGTATCAGTGAGAGAACATTTAGTGGATGGTGACAATTGTATTAGGTTGGCCGTGGAAAAATACAAGATGCAATCCAGACCGGGGATAATTAATTACGGGAAATCTGGCTTTGATGGAATGAGAATGCATCCAAGTGGAGTGAGTTGGAATCAAATGTTGGTGGAAGAGACAGTGGCTGAAAATGGGCCACCTTCAAAGGGATAGTATAGTAGGCAATGTCAAGATATAGTCCCTTGAAGGGGAAAAATAGCACAAACAAATTTGGAACACACTGGATGGTGAGAAGATAGAGGTGAAGATGAAAGGGAAGAAGTATGAACCTGACAGATGTCAGGCAGAAAATGCAAAGGAAATCAGGCTGAATATAGAGGACCAGAGGGGAAGTGAAAAAGCTAATCAGAAAAGCAAGGAGAGAGCATGAAAAGAGACTAGCAGCTAACATAAAAGGGAATCCCAAGGTTTTCTAAAAGCATGTAAGTAATAAATGGATGGTATAGGAACAGGTAAGGCTGATTAGGGATAAAAAAGGAGACTAGTATGTGGAGGCGAAAGTAGCAGCCATATTAAACAAGTCACCTGCATCTACATTTACAAAGGAAGAGGATGCTGTCCAGGACAAGGTGAGAGAGTACACTCTGGTGCACTGGAGGAATTTACAATTGAGAAGGTGGTGTTAGAAAGGCTATCTTTACTTAAAATTAATAAGGCATCAGGACTGGATGAGATGCATTCACAGATACAGAGGGAAGTGAGAGTGGAAATTTCGAAGGCACTGGTGGTAATCTTCCAGTCTTCCTTAGACACAGGGCTGATGCCAGAGGACTGGAGAATTGTGGATGTTATACCCTTGTTCAAAAAGAGGGTCTAAGGATAATACTGACAACTATAGACCAAACAGTCCGACTTTAGTAAGGAAGCTTCTGGAAACTATAGATCAGGGCAAAATCAATAGTCATTTAGAAAGATGCAGGAAAATTAAGGAAAGTCAGGGGATTCATTCAGGGAAAATCATGTTCATTAGCTGTTGTTTTTTGAGATTGTAACAGGGAAGGTTCATAAGGGTAATATTGTTGATGTAGTGTATATGATACAGCGTTGTAGAACAAACTTGTGAGCAAAATTCTAACTCCTGAATAAAATGGAAAGTAGGCATTTGGATAAGGAATTGGCTAAGTGACAGGAGACAGAGTGCAGTGATAAATGGTTGTTTTCAGATTGGAGAAAGGTTTGTTGTGGAGTTCCCTAGGGGTTATAGTTGGGACCTTTGCTCTTCCTGATTTATATTAATGGCCTAGATGGTAGTGTGCAAGGCATGATTTCAAAATTTGCAAATGTTAGGACGATTGGAAACATTGTCAACTGTGATGAAGAAAGTCTTGAACTTCAAAAGGGTTTAGACACATTGGGCAGACAAGTGGCAGATGATGGTCAAGTGTGTGATGATTCATTTTATCAGGAAGGATATGGTGAGACAGTATAAAATAAAGGGATAAACTCTTAAAGAGGTGCAAGAACAAATGGACTTTGATGTATACGTGTATAAGTCATTGAAGGTGGCAGGGCATGTTGAGAGAGTATTCAATAAAGTGTACAGTATCCTAGGTGTTATTTTAGGTGCATTAAGAACATGAGTAAGGCGGTCATGTTGATCTTGTAAAAGGTACTAGTTAGACTTCATGTGAAATGCTGCATCCAGTCCTGGAAACCATACTTGAGAAAACATGAGACGTTGAAGAGAGTGAAGATGAGATTCAGAAGCATAATTTCAGGGATAAACAAGTATAGATTTGAGGATGGATTGAACAGGTTGATTCTGTTTTCTTTGCAGAAAAGGAGGATGAGAGGAAATTTGATATAAATATTCAAGATCCTGAGATATATGCACAGTAAATAGTGAGAAATTGTTCCTTCTCAAGACTACATCAAGAACTAAAGGGCATAGATTTAAAGTAATGGGCAGAAGGAGTAGAAGTGATGTGAGGAATTTTGTTTTCACCCAGAGGGTGGTTGGAGTCTGGAACAAACTTCATGAAAGGGTGGATTGGGGAATTCAAAAGCGAATTGGATTGCTATCTGAGAAGAAAGAATGTGCAAGGTTACGGGGATACGGCAGGGGGCTGGGATTAGTAGCATGCCCTTTCAGCAAGCCAATGCAGACTCCATCTTCTTCTGCACCATAAAGTTTCTGTGATTCTGTGAAACTCAGCCCAAGTTTTCACAATAAACTTGCATTGCACAGCTATTTGAATAAACCCTACAGAGCTGAAAACAATGGAGACTTTGAAGTTGACTAAACAGGTGACTAGCCAGTTGTTCAGATTTTTCAAACCCTCAACAGATGTCCGAACTTTAATGTAAAATTAAAGCATAGGGTCCAGATGACAATATCTCATTCTTGATACTGTTGAATGCATAAAAGTTATTTAGTCAGTGGAGAAAGTAGTCAAATGCATCTGAATACCAAAACAATGCTGGTTAATTTAATTGCTGCTTACATTTTAAGTACATAGCCCTAGAATCACTTACTGCATTCAAGACATATTTATCATGCAGCAGTAATTCGAACATGTGAAGTTGGTCACATCTTTTAAACGTACCTGTTGAAAGGTTCCCAACAGGCTTTCCCCAAGGTTCACAAACTGACTATAACCTGGCATGTTTCACATAGGGTTCAGGAACACCCTACTTTGCTGACTCCAGGATATTCAAAATTGAGTTAGGCATTTAAATTACTGAACTCTCTGTCACTTAAAGATCCTGACCACCATGTTTCCTGCGTCAGTCAAAATATCGGCCAGCGGGAATAAGCTAGGAAATTTAAATCTTTATTTTCCTTTAATTTACAGAACAGTCCACTTTGCTTCATTTCCTGAATATTTGGTTATTCAAGTAAAGAAATTTACCTTTGGTATAGACTGGGTACCAAAGAAACTAGGTAAGCTCAGTTATATTTTTATCAAGGTACTCATTTTGTGCTCAGAATAATATCACAGTGAGCTGCCCTGGTGGCTAAAGGGATGAACACACTGTATGTTGTAGTACTGGAAGGTCTCAGTTTTAGTTTTGGTTTGTACTAAGTTAGGTGACTTATGTCATAAGAAAATAAAACCATTGCAATTGCTTTCACTATCTCCCTACCATGGAGTTGAGTGGTTTGCTAGGCCATTTCAGAGGACATTTAAGAGTCAACCATGATGCTGTGGGTCTGGAGTCACATGTAGGTCAGGTGAAGTAAGGACCACAATTTTCCTTCCCTAAAGGACGTTATCTTAGGTGTTTCTTTATGGCAATCTGGTAGTCTCATGGTGGCCATGATTGACACTAACTTAAAACACAGTTAGTTAAAATTGTAGAATTTAATCTCTGCTGCCTTCACCTGTGATCACATTTATACAGATGTATTAGGTGACTCTAGCACCCATATGTAAAATGCATATCAAATGATGTAAAGAATCCGGAAAATAGTCATTTTTACATCTATTTAGAATATCATTTAGCAACAGTGATAACCCGTCATGACTGTGCTGCCTTTCATGTGTTGCTACCAGGAATTGATTAATAAAGTCAAAAAGCAAAATATTCTAGTTTTAACCACCAGCTATTGTTAGTTGTTGCTGTTCAGTTCTCTTGAACTTGAAAAGAATGACTGCTTCTTCCAAATCATGTATCCTGTAATACATACCATACCTTTACAGCAGCTCTCTGCATTGTGCTTCAGATGTCTCCATAGATATGCCAGATCTCCTCGATATCTCCCATCTGAGGGCAACGGGTTTACAGTCTGGAGAGGAGGAACTTCCTGATATTTCCCCACCCATTGTGATGCCTGATCAACCCAAAGGTGATTCATTCTCTGATAGCTTATTTAATCCTTCTAATTGCAAATATTGTCTCCTTTTTTTATAATTTGCTTATACTTTTGAGAAAGAGATTTATATGCATTTTTGCAACAAAGATTAATAACAACATCTAGGATAAAGTGCAGTACTGACTATTACGACCTGATGTAAGGTTTCTCTTTACCCTTATAATACAGAAAAGGCTGTGTCAATGTTTGAATTCAATTCCATCGCATTAATATCTGTAATAAATCCTATTCCAAGGGCAGTTTTTACAGCTTTGGGTTTTATGAGATAAAACTATGTTTGAAGCTGCATGTTAGAAAATGAATGAACACTAAATGTATCATGAAACTCCCCACGGACACAAGTTCAGTTTTTAAAAAGAGTCTACTAATGAATACATAAATGGTAACAGAAGATCCAAAACTGGATATGGAACTATACTAAAGGAATGAATAAAAAGTATAATAATCTTGATCATTTTGGGCTCAGAAAGCTGATAGTGATATGAAAGAAGGGCGGCATACTGGCTCAGTGGTTAGCACTGCTGCCTCAA
The DNA here is from genome assembly GCF_965287045.1 of Carcharhinus amblyrhynchos. Classification (NCBI taxonomy): domain Eukaryota; kingdom Metazoa; phylum Chordata; class Chondrichthyes; order Carcharhiniformes; family Carcharhinidae; genus Carcharhinus; species Carcharhinus amblyrhynchos. The sequence goes on from NC_137326.1 coordinate 103,784,597, forward strand.
AGGGACCCGGGTTCACTTCTGGCCTTGGGTCACTGTCCGGGTGGAGTTTTCACATTCTCCCCATATCTGCGTGTGTTTCCTCTGGATGCACTGATTTTCTCCCACAGTTCAAAGATGTGCAGGTTAGGTTGATTGGCTATGCTAAACTGTTTCTTAGTGTTGTGGCATTAGCAGGGTAAATATATTGGGTTACGGGTATAGGACCTGGGTGGGATTGTTATTGGTGCAGGCTCGATGGGCCTAATGGCCTCCATCTGCACTTAGTGATCCTATGATTCTAAATTTGCTTTAACTCATGACATGTTCCCAAATATTGTGCTATTTCCGTCAATACTTCATAGTTCTAAAATCCCAAAAAACCTACAAAAAAAATGACTACTCGAGGATCACCTGCCTCCTCTTGTGGATTGAAATAGTTCCCCGTCTCAAGAAAGACAGAAGGAACTTTCCAGACTGATGTTGACTCAATGGCTGGAATTCTCCGGCTGTTCACGCCAGTGGGATTCTCTGGTTCTGTGGCAGTGCATCCCTGCTTGTGGGTTTCCCGCCGACATGAGGTGATGTCAGTGGGGATTCCCATTGACAGCGACGGGGCCAGAGAATCCCACCACTCACAAACAATGCGCCACCTCACGCTGGTGGTAAACGTGCAGCTGGGAGGCCAGAGAATCTCACCCCATGCCTTTTCCTGAAACTAATTCAAAGGGATAATTTCAAATTGAATGGGTCATTCAGATACATGCATGAGCTGTCTCAAACTCTCAAAGAATGTAAATCACCACACAGTGTATAACCAAGCTTGCCACCCACTTCTTCGGAAAAGGACTTTGGACTCGTAACAGGTCACATACTGAGACAGCCATGTTTTTTGTCTACTTTTAAAACAACAAGTTCTGGGGACAGCCATCAAACCGGCTGCATGGAAAGTAAGATAATAAAGAAATCTATCTTGAAAGTGGGAGAGGGACCTTTCCCTCTAACCTATTTCAACTTCAAGTTCACCTGAGGAATAACCTCTAGCAAAGTTAATAAGAGGCTTACTGAAAGTCCACTGCTTTACTAGACCTTCACTTCAAACAAAGCACCAACTCATCTAAGAAACTACAGGCCTGTGGTGAAAGAGACTGAGGTGATCATAAATTATAGTTGTATTATTTTATTCCTTCATCTTTATCTAATCTTTACCTGAGTGACATGGATGAGTCAAGTGAATAAGACCTTTTTTTTCCAAATCTCCAGGGTGCGTGTATGACAATAAAAAATAATCTTCCTAATTTTTAAATTCACTTTTAAACTTACTGTGGGAGTGATTTAAATTGGGACGATCACTTGGAAGGTGAGAAAACACACCCCTCACATATAAAACACAATAATCCCAGCCAGTCAAAAAAACCCCATAAAATCAGTCCCTTGATATCATTATTAAAACTCATTCTACAGACACTTTTACCAAGATTTTTGCAGTTGCAACGCTTAGAGCAAAGAAATATACCTGTTATCAAGAGGTGATGTAAATTTTTTGAAATACAATGAAACTTGTTTTCAGTGACCACTAATTATTTGAGGAACACTACTGCTAGTCACTTTGTATTTAAAATATCTTCTAATGGAAACATTGCAGTTGCATGCTGCCTGTATCTTGTGCATAGCTTTCCTCACCTTCTAACCTACCAAAGTCCTGGCTGCCTGCATGAAAAATACACCAATTTCTGGAGAACTGAGCTTGTGTAACAGTGGGTATGGAGTTCCTGCTTTGGTTCCTGACAAGAATCTGGACGTATGTTACAGCCAAAATCATGCCTGTTTTGAGGAGTATTTTCTTTCTCAAAGTTCCGTTCACTTTTATTTTCATATTGCGAATGTAAACTCTCCCATGAACCCACACTTTGAAACGTAATTCTGAAAAATAATTTGCTTTAAAGGACTGTTTGTGCTCAGTTGCTGAATATATTCAGTATAAAGATTGATAGATTTCTGGACAGTAAGGGAATCAAGTGAATCAAAGGATATGAAGATAGGGTGGGAAAGTGGAGTTGGAAGTGGAGGATCAGTCATGATTTTATTGAACAGTGGAGCAGCTCATGTACTGTGTGGCCTAATCCTGCTCTTTACTTGTGTACATAATTCAGCATTTTAAAATACCATTCCACTACCTTTGGCTAACACAATTTTAAATTGTTGAATATTACTTTACAAAAATATATACAGAGTTGATTGCTAGTTATATTCAGGAACAGCTGTCATTTTCTAAGTAAATTAAGAAACTCACATTCAAAAGATTTTAAATGGCCTCATAGTGCCTTTGAGCCAGAAATAAAAAGTTTATTTATTAGTCACAAATATGGCTTATATTAACACTACAACAAAGTTGCCACAGTCCGGCGCCTGTTCGGGTCAATGCACATAACCAGCATGTCTTTCAAACTGTGGTCGGAAATCGGAGCATCCAGGGAAAACATGCAGACTCCACACAGACAGTGACCCAAGCCGGGAATTGAACCCAGGTCCTTGTCGCTGTAAGGCAGCAGTGCTAACCACTGTGCCACCGTGCCACTCCTGAAAGAACACAGCTTTATTTTTGCAGCCTCCTCAAAGGAGTTTCCAGCAAACAAGTGTAATTAGCAGGAACCCACAGCGGTGTTTAACTAATTCTGGGGCTCTGGCTAGTTTTGTAAATAGAGGCAGCTTCTAACGTGACACTTCTAAGATAGTTCTAAAAAATCCAAGAAGCTCCATTTGCGCGGAATGTAATTTGTCCATTAGATTCTTTGTGAGGGCTATGCAGACTTCAAACATTGCTTTCATAAAACCATCTGAGTGCAAACTCATCTAACCCCGTGATACTCATTACCCAGAGACAAACCCCATAAATTAAGTGCCTTTCACACAATAAATATTCCGAGTTGTTTCACAGTTGGGAATGAGGTCCGAGCAAATGTAGGAGAGGATCCAGAAGGCAAGGTTTTAGAAGCAATGTTTAGGAAAGATGTGGAGAGGTATAGCAAGGCAGAATGATTCAAAGATCCAATACAATTGAAGGTTGTGCCTTGATGGTAGAGCAGAGAGGAATAGGTCTGTTTTGAAGACCAGATATGGAAGGTTGTATAGGGAACATGGGTTAACACTATAGAGGAATGTATAAATGAATTTGAAGTCGTCACTGTGAAGGGTGAGAAGCCAATGGAGGTTATCGAGGTCAGGGTTTTTAGGTGAATAGGATTTTGTGTGGGATAAGGTGTAGTTTTAGTTGAATTGGACTTAAGAAAGGTTGTCAAGGAGAATGGTAGATAAGTTTGAGTCAAGTGTTGACAAAGGCACTAATGAGATTTTTGGTGGCAGTTGAGTTGGGGAGGAGTAATATTTTGAAAATAAAGTGAATAGTTTTGGTAGGGATTGAGCATGATGTTTGCAGCTCAGCTAAGATTGACCTGAACACCGAGGTTCCAAACTGTTCAGTTAAATTTGAGCAAGTGTTCAGTAATTGGTATGATACCATGTGCTGATGTATTAAACTTCTGGGGAAGCCTAAACACAGTAACTTCGATACGTTCAACATTGAGCTACAAAATATTTTGGCTCATCTGTGACTTGATATGTGGTTAGGCAGTTGGACATCATAGCAACAGTTCTATAAATAACAAGTTATATTTACCAAGCACACTTAAAACAACATTAGAAGATACTAGGGTCAGCTTAGTTGAGAGGTAGTTTTAAGAAGTGTCTTACAGCAGGGAAGAGAGTAGAGACAAGGAGAGAGTTGGGGAGGAACTTTTCAAGCATAAAACCTAGACAATTGAAGACATGGCCGCCGATGGTAGAGCAATTAACCAGTGATAGTAGAGCAACCTTGAGGGTTGTTGGACTGCTGGAAAGTACAGAGATAGAAGGGCCAAGACTGCAGTAGGATTTCACAACAAGGATGAGAGTTTTAAAAATGAGGTATTGTTTAACCTAGAAACAATGTAGGTCAGTGAGCATCGGGGTGGAGGTGACTGAGACACAGGCAGCAGGAGTTTTGAATGGCCTTGAGATGAGTAAAGGTAGAGTGTGAAACAATGGCCAAAGGAGTGTTAGAATAGTCAATAAACTCGGATGATGTCTGTTAGTGACAAATGAGCTGAAGCAGAGACAGAACTAGGCGATATTATGAAATTGGAAATAAGTGGTCTTAGTGATGGTTTTGATATGGAGTTGGAGATTCATTTTGGCGTTAGATTTGACACCATGTTTGCAAACAGTTTGGATGAACCTCAGCCAGTTGCCAGGAAGAGGGATGGAATCAGTGGCTAGGGATTGGAATTTGTAGCTGAAGACAATGACTTCAGCCTTTTCAATACTTGCTGGTGAAAATTAGTACCGGATGTCAAACAGGCAACATGAGAAAGCAAAGACAGTGGAGGGGTCAGGTTAGTTGGTTGTGAAGTGGAGTTGGGTTCCATCAGCATACATGCTGAGACAGGAGCCAAACCATTGGCAGTGAATAATTCTGGCTTAGTTGATGCTTTCTTTGTCAATCAACATTGCTTCTTTTACTTTTTCTTGGTCTCTTCTGTGAAATATTCTAATTTAGTCAAAATTGCACTCTGGTTTCTCTTCTGATCTATAAATCTCTTTTGTGTCACAAATAGGCATGCAATGAAGATATTGTAGAGAGAACCACTCAGGGTTTTATATAATTTTTTGATGTCCTAATCTCAGTAAAGTTCCTTTTCTGGGGTGGCACTGTGACACAGTACTTAGCACTGCTGCCTCAGCGCCTGGGACCCAGGTTCAATTCCCACTTTGGGTCACTGTCTGTGCGGAGTCTGCGCATTCTCCCCGTGTCTGCATGGATGTCATCCAGGTGCTCCAGTTTCCTCCCACAGTCCGAAAGATGTGCTGGGCGGGTGCATAGGCTGTGCTAAATTCTCTGTCAGTGTACCCGAACTGGTGCCAGAGTGTGGCAACTAATAGATTTTCACAGTAACTTCATTGCAGCATTAATGTAAGCCGAGTTGTGATCCTAAGAAATAAACTTAAACTTCTGAGTGGGTGAAAATGCTGCATTTTTTCACTCGGTGATTTAAAACCATACAGAACAAACCTGGTTATTGATTTTGAGCAAATAGTTCTATAAATAATCTATTTTTAATTAATAAGGAGAATTCCTCATTTGTGTAGCTTGCCACAGTAACTACTAGTAAATTATAAATTTAAGGATTCAGTTTGGGAGGAATCAGTAGGACTATGATTTTAATTATTACTCTACCTTCTGCAGCTCCCTGCACCTTTGTGAAAATACCAATAGTTTTTTTCAGTTATATTCTGTTATATCAAAACCCATGGTTATTGGGCTAACAAGTGACAACAAGTTCTGGCAATTGATTCATTTTTAATCTACCCTTGCTTTGTTATGGATATTTTCTCTCCACTTTTTCAATGTTCTCATGTGACAAAGACCAAGAAGCAGTTTAGTTTCAGACCTCTGATGACTTTGCTCTGGAGGCAGCTGAGGAATGTCATTTTTAAAATGTTTTCATGTGATTCTGGCTAGACCAGCACTTATTGCCCATCCCTAACTGCCCTCGAGAAAGTGGTGGTGAGCTGCCTTCTTGCACTATGGCTATAGGTGCTTCCACATGCTGTCAAGGAGGGAGAGAGTTCCAGGATTTGACCCAATGACAGTGAAAGAATGGCAATATGGTTCCAAATCAGGATGATGTGTGGTTTGGAGGGGAACTTGCAGGTGCAGGTGATTGTATTCTGCCACCCTTGTACTTCTACCTGGTAGAGACTGCAGGTTTAGAAGGTGCTGTTGAAGGGACTTTGGTGAGTTGCTGCAGTGCATCCTGGTAGATGGCACAAACTGCTGCCACTGTGCATTGGTGGTGTAAGGAGTGATTGTTGAATGAACTGGAATGGGTGCTAATCAAGTGAGCTGCATTGTCCTGAATGATGTCGAGCTTCTTGAATGTTGTTGGAGTTGCACTCATCCAGGCAAGTGGAGAGTATTCCATAACACTGACTTGTGGCCAGGCTTTGGGAATCAGAGTTCCCAGCTTCTGACCTGTTTTGTATCCACAGTATTAATATGGCCCATCCAGTTCAGTTTCTCGTCAATGGAAATCCTTAAGGTGTTGATAGTGGGGGATTCAGTGACGGTAATGTCAAGGGGAGATGGTTGGACTGGGAAATGGTTGAATTTTCTCTTGTGGGAGATGTCTGGCAATTGTTTGGCGTAAATGTTACTTGCTACTTTTCAGCCCATGCCCAGAACTGGACAACAATAAGACATGGGCTGAAAAGTAGCAAGTAACATTTACGCCAAACAATTGTCAAGTATGGACATGGGCTGTTTAAGTATCTGAGGAATTCTGAATGGTGCTGAACACTGTGCAATCATCAATGAACATCCGCGTTTCTGACTTTGAGGGAGGGAAGGTCATTGGTGGAGCAGCGAAGATGGTTGTGAGGAACTCCTTCAGTGATGTCCTGTGACTGAAATGATTGGCTTCCACCAACCACATCCATCTACCTTTGTGTTAGGTATGACTCCAATCAGTGGAATGTTTTCTCCTTGATTTCCATTGACTCTAGTTTTGCTAGGAGTTTTGGTGCTGGTCGTGTGCATTGGGTGATGGGAGACAGTGGAGGAGATGGAGCCAAATCAGTGGTCTCAGAACATGCCCAAGTTACCAGAGTAAACAGTAGCAATGACAGTGACATCGAAAAAAGGCATAGGTAGAGCATTGCTTTTTCTTTTGGGACAAAAGTCTAAAAAAACACACTGGGAAACAAATAACTATTGGGTTGGGGAGTAGACAGTGTCTCATGAACATGTCTCTGTGAGGCATGTTTTCTGTGTCAAAGACACAATGCGGATGCAAGTCATTTATTGTTCCCTCAAAACGTGACTTTTACAATGCCTTCAATTTACTTACACTCCAAATTATCTAATATTTCTTACCTGTGTCCTGGCTAGCAATAGACCCCACTTACTTATACCTCAGCCCTTACCAATCCCCAAATGTACTCTTTCTAATATTTAAAACCCTTATTCTCATGTAAAAATGAATCTGTCTCTAGCCTAATGTCCTGGCCATCAGTTGTACTCTGGCCTCACGTGCATCCTCTCTGCCATCATTGGAGGTAAGGCCTTCTGCCATGTTGGCCTTAATCCCTGGAACTATCCTTAAACCCCTTCACTTTGCTGCTTCACTTCCTCATTTAAAAGTCAAATTTAAGCCTTTAGCCATATTTGTGGCTCTCTCTCTGTCTCCAGATTATTCTACAATACAATGTCTGCTTTTTTTTCCATAACATCTTTTGCACATTTTCTCTACTTAAGGTATTTATGAATGCAAGTTGCTCTTTGGGTAATTTAGCTCTGCTGAGTTTATACGTGGTTGCATATTTCTTTCATGTTGTTTTCAGGAGCCTGATGTTGACTTGATGAGTGACTGCAATGTAGTACAGTGTTGATTTATATGAACCAAGAAAATCCAAGATTCAATCTGTAGAGTTTGCAACGTTATCAAATCTCAGTTGGGCAACAGTTGGGACAAGGGGGTACTATTAAATTGGTGTGAGGGAGATTTGGCAGTGATTGTTGCTCCTGATGTTAAGGGACAAGTTCTGCCCACGGTAATGCTATGTTAGGACAGGGTTAGGTCGAATCCCAATGCCAATTGTGTGAGGTGTTGTAGAGTACCATGTTCCACTGGGCTAAAAAATCGATCAGTGTATTTGAGAGAATTGAATGGGAGGAGATTAAAACTACTGGGAAATGGAAGTACAATAATTATTTGTTTTTATCTTTCAGGCAGTCTGCTGAACCATTTCATGGAATGTACGTATCAATTTTATTCTCCTGTTTTAGAAAATGTACTTGTGATTTTATTTTAGCCAACTAGAGAAGTGCTCTCTGCTTTAACCCCCTACATTTCAATTTTCACACAAATTGCCCTCGTATTTCTATTTAAAAATAACTTTTTATAAATATGTGGTATGTATTATGCATCAAATCTTAAAGCATTCTATTACTTCAAGTTCGTTTGCAAAGCTCTGCTGCCAGCTTGATTCATTCTTTCCTTACAGTAATAATGAGGAATGTGTTTAAGCTAACCATTCTTCCTGTGAATATAATTCTAGTCCAGGTATAATTTGTATATTATTTGATCTTAATTGTGGACATTGCCTAGTTTGTAATACTTTACAAATGATCAGCATATATCTTTCAATCATTGAACATCAAACACTGGCACTATTTGGAGCATTTCTTACTTGCATGCGCAGACATTGGGCTTTCCTGCAGATTGCTATATTGATGGCATCTCTGAAAACACTGGGTTTACCATTTATAGCCATTGTCTGTTTTTATTCCCTTTTGTACAGCTCCGGACATTGATGAATCAGCAGTGATGCAGCTGGCTGAGATGGGTTTTCCACTAGAGGCGTGTCGGAAAGCCGTGTACTACACAGGAAACCTGGGGGCTGAGTTAGCCTTTAACTGGATCATAGCACACATGGAAGAACCTGGTAAGCTTAGAAGCCAGCTTTGACAAAGGGTCATCTGGACTCGAAACAGCAGCTCTTTTCTCTCCTTTATAGATGCTGAGACCTGCTGAGATTTTCTCGGCATTTTCTTTTAAGCTTTGAAGTCAGGTAGCCAATACATGACAGCAAATGCTTTTGGGTTTTCTGATGAACTGTGTAATGGTAAATACAGTTTGTGTTTCAGTGAGATGCTTAGTAATACTGATGGACCAGCTTATTCAGGAGTATTCATAGTTACCAAAAATAAAACTAAAATGGGCTGGTGTGAAATATCTTAACATCTTCTCCGAATGAGGCAATGGTCATATAAATATCTGCCTTGCTGGTAGTAGGGAAAAGCAGCTGCCACAGTTAAGTCATGTAGTTGATCACTCCTCCAGAAGTTTGTACTCTTTGGAATCTTGCTCCAAATTTTAAATTATAGTTGTATATTTTCTGAAAGGACTATTATTAAAACAGCATTAGGGTATAACGTGAGAATCAAAATGCCAGAGGGTGGCTCAGTGGTTTGTATCTGTTGCAAATCTAACGTATTGGCTTGGAAGGTGGACTATTAAAATTGTGGATCTCAAGTGCGGGTAGGTTCTTTAATCGATAAATTGTTTCTTTATAAAAGAAGGAGGTATTGGGCGTCTTAAAAAGCATTAAAGTAGATAAATCCCCAGATCTGATGGCATCTAACACAGAATACTAAGGCAGGCAGGGCGGAAATTGCCAGGGCCTTGATAGAAATCTTTGTACTCTCATTGGCTATCCTCCAGTCTTCTGGAACTTCACCTGTAGCCAATGTTGCTTCTTTGTTTAAGAAGGACAGCAGGGATAATCCAGGAAATTATAGGCCAGTGAGCCTTATGTCAATGGTAGGGAAATTATTGGAAAAGATTCTTAGGGATAGGATTTACTCACATTTGGAAACAAATGGATTTATTAGTGACAGACAGCATGGTTTTGTAAAGGGTAGGTCGTGCCTCACGAACTTGATTGAGTTTTTTGAGGAAGTAACAAAAATGATAGATGAGGGAAAGACAGTGGATGTTGTGTACATGGACTTCAGCAAAACCTTTGACAAGGTACCTCTTGGTAGACTGGTACGAAAGGTGAAGTCACACAGGATCAGAGGAGAGCTGGCAAGATGGATACAGAACTGGCTTGGCCATAGAAGATAGAGGGGTGCTTTTCTGAAAGGAAGGCTGTGACTAACGGTGTTCCACAGCCATCAGTTCTGGAACTTCTGTTGTTCGTAGTATATATGAATGATTTGGAGGAAAATGTAGCTAGTCTGATGGAGTTGCAGATATTGAAGAAGATTGTCAGAGAATACAGCAAGACATAGCTGGACAAAGGGTCATCTGGACTCGAAACGTCAGCTCTTTCCTCTCCTTACAGATGCTGCCAGACCTGCTAAAATTTTCCAGTGTTTCTGCCTGTGGATAATCGGATGCTCTTTCCTAAAGTAGCAAAGTCAAAGTATAGAATGCGGGCAGCCGATATCAGTCTGAAGAACAATGCCCCTGTGAAGGAAATTATAGATTCCCAAAATCATATTGCCTACCTTTCTGGTGGGCATTGTCCAGTAAACATTAATACAAACCAGTCAATAATCATCCAGCCAATAACAATACACATCATGACCTAATGAGATTTAGTTTGTTATTAAATTATGGACGTTACCTCCCTTCTGTTGCAGCAATATGGGATGCTGGACAGTGAAATGGGAGAATAATTTCCACTGAACTGAACCCATGTGACTCTCATCCGACCCTGAGAAATTCTTCATGTGTGCTTCCCACCTGTTTATCTCTCGGAATTGTATGACCGGATTCACAAGGCTAGCATTGGTAGCCATCTTGTTCCCCACCACTGCTGATAGCATTACTGCTTTCAGTGAATCCATTGTTCCTTCCCTGTCCCTGTATTTGGTCACTGACTGAAGTTTCACAAAATGTAACCAAAAACAAAACACATCCATCTTGTAAATTCAAAATACATGTTTTAAATGTGAAATATTTGTTAATTATGCAGAGCTGTCTTCTATGGCAACAGCCCTGGCTGGTTTATGTTCCCATAATCCAAGATCATTCGTTTGAAAGTTATTAAATCTATGGTTATGTGTCTATTAGTCTAATTAGCCCTGCTACATCAGTATCCTCCTTTTGGCTGTTGGCCAGGGACCAACTAAAGCTGCTAAATTGATGTGCCTAAGTAACTAATCTGAGTCCTTACTAAGTATTTTGACTTTCAGATTCCTTTCCTCTTTACCCTACCTGCTGTCATTGATGCTGTTCCTCCTGTGGATTTAGAAAGTTGTGCATTTGCATATTTGATCAGGTATATAATTACTACTAACACTAGGACCACAATGAAAATAATGTAATCCCTTCCAAGGTCAATGTTCCTGGAGAGCCTATCCAGCCTGAGAGCCGACCACCCAAGGTAAATGGTTCAGGGTTTTTGAGTTTCTCCACCTCCTCCTTGATGTGTACAACCAGATTAGTTATGTTTACCTTACTGTCTGGTATGTAGTGCAACACGCTGATCCAATTACTGCACATGTTCCTCCCCTTGCTGCCAAGACGCAATCCAATGCCATCATAATCCCTCTGTATCCGTGGCAACCATCTCACCACTGATCTTCATGAGAGCAGCTTCAGTGTTGGCAACTTGTTTCCCAATGGAGCGCACAATTTTCTCTCACATTGTTCTAACTGCTCCATATTGGGTAAATATAATGCTGAAAACAGTTCTCCTTCTGTCATAGCTCACTGGCATCTTGGCAGATGAGGGAGTTTATACATGTACGGAAGTTTCTTTAGGGTAACAAGATCCCTTCCATCTAACAGGAAGCCAAGCGTAGACTCTGTCTCCACGAATCCAGTGTACCATTTTTAAGTTGGATATTATGGTTCACTGAAGCAATGCAATGTATTACATAATTGGTCATTACTGGGTGGGTTCAGGCATAGCATACTCCTCGGGCTTACTGTATAATCACTTTTGCTTACCCCTAAGTTTTTCCAAGAACTTCCCAACTTCTCTGTGCAATAGATTTCTCTCAGTGTAGGTGCTGCTTTAAATCTAGACTAGGAACTGAACCTATTAAATTATAAACAAGTGTGTACCTCTATGTACAATTAGCCTTCCTGCACAGGTCTCTCTGTTGTGAAACTACTCTCTTATCTCCTAACTTATGTAATGTCCTCATGTGTGCCAAATATTAGCCTGTGTTTCTTGAGGAAGATGCTAAATGATCTTAGATGCTGGTCCTGTTTGAGCCAATATCTGCACAATCAGTACTAGAAACGGATAAAATGGAAACACATTCATTATAAAAATTGCCATGATTCTCCCTTTACACGTTTTGCCTGCTGGTCAATGTTAAACAAGCAAAATTCAATTATATCTCGCATTAATTACATCACGGTACTCTTGATGTGGTCTTCTTGTCATCAGTGTTGATGTAGTCCTGTTGTCCTGCCACTGGATTGTGGACTTAGGCTTGGCTTATCTTTTTTTCAAGAGCTCTCACAACTCTATAAAACACAAGTCTGATGACTCGCAGCATTAAGTTAGTTCCTTATTAATTCAGTCATTCCTATCTCTTTCCCTCTAATACTACCCTGATTATTTTGCACTATTATCCGACTTCACCTAATTGCTAATCTACAAATTCAAATTACTCCAGCGAAGTTCTCAATCCACTACAAGAGCCATTATTACCTCCCAGTCAGTAGGATTATAAATAAATCCACTTGGGTGACCTACTGATAGTTACCCCTTCAGGATTACTGATTGAGATACAGTTTTAGCTAAGTCCAGTGTTGCCACCGTGGCCTGCGTTTCTCAGTGAGGGCACATGTTTGCCCTGCAATGATTACATTGAGGGTCTCCACATTTGACCCCCAAACTCTTTTCTGTCATGAGTTTCACCTTTATCTTATCCCCTGGTGTAAGTATTCTCCTCTGCTAGCTCCATTCAATCTCTGTGCTGCACTGAAGAGTAACCACCTGTATTTTAAGCGAATGTAAACAATCAATTAATTCATGTGCTGAAACACTGCACTTGGGCTAATTTCAAGTTCTCAATATTGCATCCTCCGGGAGGTCCATTGCTCTTCCCGTCATCAGTTCAAACGGGGTTAACCCTGCTCCTTGAGAAGGAGTAGCTCTTTGTCGTAACAGTATTGCTGGCAAAGACTGCACTCAATTGTTTCAATCCTTGGCTAGACAGTTCTTTAACATCCTGTTCATCCGCTCTACCATTCCTGAATTCTGGGGGTGGTGTGGTATGTGAAATCTTTGCATTATTCACAATATTCTACAGGCATCTGTAAAATGGGTTTCCTGGTCTGAGTCTAACTGAAGAGGAATACCCACCTGGGTATTAAATCATTTGCTAATATCAAAGCCATGTTTTGGCTGCAGCATCTTTGTGTGGGAATGCTTCTACCCACCGGGTAAACTGATCAATAATTACCAGACAATAAGTCTTTCCTTGCACTCAGGGTAAGGGCCCTGTAAAATCATTTGTAACTCTGCTCATGATTCTTTAGGCTGTGGTTCATTATCCATCTTGCAGGGACAACATCATTCCACTAGGGTGCACCACAAGCATTTTTGACAAGATTGTACATGTAGTTTTCGGCCCATGTGTGCTATTCCATAATATGCCTCCAATAAGGTCTGATGTATCTACTTTCCCTTCTCCATATGCCGTCTCGACCTCTCTGTCCTCCATGTTATTCCCATTCCTGTTTCTCTTCCTCTGACGCCTGTTCCTGTATCTGTTTCACATCAATGACTGTGACTTCCCTGGCTTGTGCTGCTGACACACTTGATATTTGGATTCCTCCCAAATTCTGTTGGAACAGGTTTTTAGCTGCCTTATCTGCCCTACTGTTTTCTTCTTGGGCCTGGGTAGAAATCATCTGATGGGCCTGTATTTTTATAACTGCAGCTTCTGAGGAACTGTGAGTTGCCTGAAATAAATACCTGATTAGATGTTCATGCTGGGTATGTCCCTCGCTAAATGTTACAAATCCCCTTCTTCCCTAAGCTGTCGTGTAGTCATGGACTACGCCACAAGCAGATCGGCTGTCTGTGAACACATTTATTTGTTTTCCTTTACCCTATTCTAAAGCATTGGTCAAAGCTAACAACTCTGCTACTTGTGCTGAATTGCTCCATGGGATTTGTTCTTCTACAATTGCTGTTCCTTCGTCATTCGCCACTGCCCATGCCATGCGGGGTTGGCCATTGATATACTTCCTGGTTCCATTTACTAACAGATTAATCATTCCCTCCCCAGTGAGTGGTTCTTTTACTAATCCCCTTTGCTCGCTCCTTCTGTCACTTCCGCTATACGTCCATGCTCTGTCCCTTGCACTATAAACCCTCCTGCAGCATTTTCTCTTACATCACTGCTGATCTCTACATGTTTGTCTGGCAAAAGACATGCTTCCCACTTTAAACATGTTTCCATCAGAAACTCTTTTTAACCTACTGGCTTCTAAAAGCTGAGCGATTGTGTGTGGGCTGTAGAGAATTATTTTTCCCATCAAAGTGAGTGGCTTGGACGCTCATGGCCCAGGAGACACATGCTAAAGCCCTTACTAATCAATGTGTTCCCCTGGCTACTAAATCTATTTATCCCCATGCCGTTGGGTTACTACTGCAGCTTGCACTCCATCACTCTCCTGACAAAAAATGTGAAATAGCTTTGTAAGATTCAGTAGACTTCGGGTTAGGGCTCTTGCCATGGCTTGTTTTAAATCTGAAAAGGCTTGTGCTTCCACGTCTCCCCATACTACGTCCTCACTACTAGCCTTTCCTCCCTTAATCAGGTTCTGTAAAGATTTGGCACGTGCAGCATAATCCTCCACAAAATTCCTGTAATAGTTAAAAGGCTCCAATATTTGTCTTCCCCTTCCTGATGAGAAATCTTTTCACATAAAATATAACCTTCTTGTGGTTCTCTGGAATTCCTCTTTTCCTTACCGACTTCTACAACATAGTAACTTCTTTTAAAACAGAAATCAAAGCTTCCAATTAGTTTCTGAGCAGTGACTTATTTTGGTTGCTCTTTCATCTTCTTAAATAACAACATCATTTGTTAAGAATTATCCCAAGCTTAGAAAATAATGTTGTGAGCTTTCAATTGTCCATTAGTGTCTATTTTATCTCTTTTTTTTTCAAAAAGCGTGTTCCTTCAGCTATGGCTATCCCCTAAACTGTGTTTTACTTCCTAGCATCTCTCTAAATATCTCTCTTTATTACCATTATTATTGTTCCCTGTATTCACCAAATGAATCCCACTTTTAATCCTGTCCTACTCTTATTATCATCTCTTCCATAATGTCTCTCTTATTCCCCTGTTCACTTCCCACATCTCATCTGTACCTCATTTACTTGTTCCTTTCCTTCAAGTGTTTACTTATTCCACTGGATCATTTCTCTGGCCTCTTTCTTATCTCCAATCTCATTAAACTCACACTCCCGTTCTACTATATGTAACTCTTCACTAAATAGCTGAATGCACTCTCTCTCCTCTGCTATGTTTTGATTTAAGCTAATGATTTTACTATTTGAAAGCTACCACAAAATCTTAAGACACAAAGATCCTTTCTGTGTGGGACAGAATGGGTTAACTCTCTACTCCTTTTAAAAAAGGGGACGTGTACATTTTCTCGACTGAACGTCATCGCATCAAAACTCTCTACTCCTGAACAAAGATGAATCCCTATCTTTCCCTTGTGAAGATTAATTCAAAACAAGACTTATCATCACTTTTAAATATTCTGATTCTCAACCATACCTGCTAAAGACTATCACACTCCCTTCATCTACTAACAACTTTTCAGATGCAACATTTTTGCCATTTTTAGTCCAATACAGACATAAAAAGACTAAATCTCTGTCAAATTCTTATCCTCTTTTTTAAAGACTGATCTTGGCTATGAAACAGCCCCAAAAATGAGAAATTCAAGACTTTGATATCTTTCTTTGATTTTCAAAGTGTCTGCATTAGTCTTAATTCCGCTGTCACCTGCAATTCCCAGGCATCCACACAGGATGCTCTCACTCTTACCCACAGCCTGTCTACTGCTCTCTCTCTCTCTCTCTCCAAACCAGATCCCTCTCTGCTGTTATTTCTTAACCCCTTAAATCTTTCTCTGAGAATCTCTCACTGGATTTTTTTCTCTCTTAAGTCTAACTCTCTCTCCTCTGTCCTCTCCACAGGCTGCCAATTCACAGCCTGTTTTTGACTCTGTCTCTGTCTGTCTCTGTCTGTCTCTGTCTGTCTCTGTCTGTCTCTGTCTGTCTCTGTCTGTCTCTGTCTGTCTCTATTGTTATCTCTCTCTCTGTCTCTCCCTGTCTGTCTGTCTCTATTGTTATCTCTCTCTCTGTCTCTCCCTGTCTCTATCGTTATCTCTCTCTCTGTCTCTCCCCCTCTGTCAACCCCTTGAGTCCCACTCTAAGCTCACCCAGACACACTCTACTCTCCTGCCCCCCACCCACCCCACCTCTTTGGGGACTTCGGACTTCTCGCTTTCTTTTTTATCTTTAACACCCCTTAGCATCACTGCATCGTTGCGCCAACGTTTTGTTAGAATCTTGTCACCTGATGGTGCTGCTCCCTCTCTTTGAAGACTCGTCACCTGATGTGCGGCTCCCCTTGGGCGTAAGTCTCTCTCTCTCCGGCTCTGCTCCTGTCCTGATACAGTCTTTTTCGCCCCTGGTCTTCTGTATTAAGTGATCCAAATTCCTCACATCTCCGGCCCTCAGTAACACTGTGCCTCACAACCCCTCGCAGTGACTCAGATGAGTCAGCTTACGGTCCTGATGGTCTTATTGGGGGGTCCTCTAACTAATTGGGGTGATCAACGTAAAAAAATATTCATCCCCATTTAGGAGTCCTGTGCTGGTTTCTGAGGTCAGTGACACCATCCTGCTCAAAGCGTCAAATTGTAGACAGGGCTTTCTCTCAAGGCTATGTATAACAATTAAAGCTAATACAAAGACTCAAAAATGCAGTGTATTGATGTTGAAGACGTGACTTTATTTAACCAGACGATTGAATAGGAGAATGATATGAGGAAGCCCTGCACTTGAGGTATAGAATATGGGCAGCTGGATGTCAGTCTGAAGAACAATGCTCCTATAAAAGCAATTATATTTCCCAATGTCATATTGCCTACCTTTCCAGTGGGCATTATCCAGTAAACATCAATACAAACCGGTCAATAATCATCCTGTCATAAACTCCAGTCAATAACAATACACATCATGACCTAATTGGATTTCATTTGTTATTAAATTATGAATGTTACCTCCCTTCTGTTACCCAACAATATGGGATGCTGGACAGTGAAATGAAATAATGATTTACCTGCAGCAAACAGATTGAAATGTATCTCTTTTTCTTCATGTTAGTCCTTCTCTATAGAAATGGTATCAAAAATAAAATGGAGCTTTTTATTTTTTAAGGGGACATAGGCCTTGCTGGCGAGATGAGCATTTATTGCCCATCCCTTAGCTCAAGGATGAGTTTTGCTGTTGTTTTGTGCATCTGCTAATCATTGGCTGTGTCATTTCAAATATCTTTATTATTTACAACCCATCCCCAAAATTTCCCAATTTATCATTACTTCTAAATCAGCTTGCCTGAAATATGGAACATATTCATTTTCTTTTCCTTTTGCCAGAATGTTAAATTCAATGGTAATTTTTTGATTTGATTTATTATTGTCATATCTACTGTGCTACCATAGGTGGCATGGTACCAAAGTGGTTAGCGCTGCTACTTCTCAGCTCCAGGAACCTGGATTCGATCCTGACTTGGATCACTGTCTGTGTGGAGTTTGCACATTCTCCTTGTGTCTGTGTGGGTTTCCTCCAGGTGCTCCGGTTTCCTCCCACAGTCCAAAGATGTACGGGTTAGATTGATTGGTCACGCTAAAATTGCCCCTTAGTGTCCTGGGATGCGCAGGTTAGCAGGATTAGTGGCTAAAATATATGGGGATATGGGGGTAGGGCTTGGGTGGGATTGTGGTCGGTGCAGACTCGATGGGCCGAATGGCCTGTTTCTGCACTGTAGGGATTCTATGATTCTATGTGACTCTCATCCAATCCTGAGGAATTCTTCATGTCTGCTCCCTACCTGTTTATCTCTCGGAATTGTATGACCCAATTCATAAGGCTACCATTGGCAGCCATCTTGCTCCCCACCACTGCTGATACCATTACTGCTTTCAGTGAATCCATTGTTCCTTCCCTGTCCCTCTATTTTGTCATTGACTGAAGTTTCACAAAATGTAACCAAAAGCAAAACACATCCATCGTGTAAATTCAAAATACATGTTTTAAATGAGAAATATTTATTAATTATGCAGAGCTGTCTTCTATGGCAACAGTCCTGGCTGGTTTAAGTTCCCATAATCCAAGATCATTCATTTGAAAGTGGGTGTCATGTTAGTGCTCTTAAATCTAGGGTTATGTATTTAGAAGCCTAATTTGATCGCTACATCAGGCAGGCATCATGATCGAATGCGCTTGGAGGGCCAAAGTGCCTGTTCCTGTGCTGTACTTCTCTTTGCTCTATACTTGAAATCATCAATGAAACTTTCTTGTTCCCCCATTAGATTTTGCTGAGCCACTATCACTGTCAGGATATAATGAAGTTAGCCATAATGAAGTGGGTCTAGCTGGAGGGGCTTCTTCAGTGGAAAACCAGCCACCAGAAGAGATTGTTGCCATCATTACATCAATGGGATTTCCCAGGAACCAGACCATCCACGCACTGAAAGCAACTGTAAGTCTGAATTCCCACCGTGTTTTCACAGCAAACCATTGAACACAAATGATGTCACCCCTTCTATCAACGTATAAACTGAGATTACTTATGTGCCTAAACGGTTAAATATTCAGTAATCTTTTCAAACAAAGTCTTTCATAAAAAAAATGGCGATTTGTTAAAGTTTCAGTTCCGATTCATGTGTAAGCATCTATGTTTTAAGTAGATGGCTCGGTCAGTAAATGGAAGTTGTGTGATATTTAGCCACGTCGACCATGAAGATCTCTGCTTCTATCAATGACTTGTGTTGAATGAGGTAACTCATTCCTTCTACTGTGTTATGTGCAGTGCTGTCTGCTGGGAAGTTATTTTAATTTGTTCCTGGGATGTGAGCATTGCTGGCAAGGCTAGCATTTGTTGCCAATTCCTAGTTGCCCGTGAGAAGGTAGTGTTGAACTGGTGTCTTCAACTGCTGCATTCCATCTAGAGTAGGCACACCACTGTGTTGTCCAGAAGAGAGTTCCAGATTTTTGCCCCAGTGACAGTGAAGCAACAGAGTAAGAAGTCTCACAACACCAGGTTAAAATCCAACAGGTTTATTTGGTAGCAAAAGCCACTAGCTTTCGGGCCCCTGACCCTTCGTCAGGTGAGTGGAGAGTTCTGATCATAAACTCTCCACTCACTTGATGAAGGGGCAGAGGCCCAAAAGCTAGTGGCTTTTGCTACCTAATAAACTTGTTGGACATTAACTTGGTGTTGTGAGACTTCTTACTGTGTTTACCCCAGTCCAACGCCAGCATCTCCACATAGTGAAGCAACAGAACGTAATTCAAAGTCAGGATAGGTGGTGATGAGGGGAATTTGCAGAGCGTGGTGTTACCATCTGTTGGCTGCCTTTGTCCTTTTAAGTGGTAGAAGTCACAAATCGACTGTGCAGTCAAAGCAGGTTTGGTGAGTTGCTGCATTGTGTTGTATAGATGGAACATACTGATGACACTGTATGCTGATGGTTAAAGGGAATGAATGTTTAAGGTGTTGGCTGGGGTGCCAATCAAGTTGGCAGCTTTGCTCTGGAAGGTACCAAGCTTCTTCAGTGTTGTTGGAGCTGCACTGAGGGAAGTAGAGGGTATTCCATTACACTCCTGACTTGTGCATTGTAGATGGTGGACAGGCTTTGGCAAGTTACTCCCCACAGAATCCCCAGTCTCTGAGCTGCTCTTAAAGCATCCAAATACTGTGGTTTCATGTATATTTGTAAAGGGAGGTTTGGGTCTGACTATTGCCTAGGTTTTTCACAAATAACCATTCGACTGCCTGTTTAGGTTTGCAAATTGTTACAGTTCCTGTAAAGATTGATAACTTGTAAAAAGAGATGAATTCCCCCGTGAAGATGTAGAGAAGCAAAGGACAAGTTTTTAAGATTTTTACTGTAATAAACCAAAATCAACTTCAATCAAACATTAGTTTGATGTATTAGTTGCTTGTTAACTAATGAAAAGATAATTTCACATTAAGTAACTAATGCAACCGAAATACAGTAGGTCTTTGCTAATGTCAATTAACTTAACCTTCTTTCATTTTAACGTATTTAATAACAAAGTAAAAGATAAAGTGAAGTTTATTTATTAGTCACAAATAAGACTTACATTAACAATGCTATGAAGTTACTGTGAAACAATGTTATACATCTGTTTAGCATTGCTAGTTTCACTTTAATGTAATTTCTGCCACAGTGCCTTCACCTTAGCTCTTAGTCCCTCTACCTCCTTACTGGGGCTTTGTCTCTCCTGGCATTGCTGATTTGCCCTCTCCTCCCTCTTGCCTCCTGACCTCACCGACTCCCACCTTCGCCTCTTACCTTAGTCCTCGAGATTTGCTCTCAGCTGCTGGCTCTGCTCCTGGTTTCCCTTCTGAATGCTCGCTAAGTCCTGATCTCCATCTAGTGGTGGAAGTCATGCCATTTGTTCAACGTAGGTGGCAAAGCATGAATCTTCCGATCCCATCGGAGTCAGTGGCCATTTGCTTTGCTCATTGTCCGAGCCGCCAGGGAACCCACGGCAGGGGTGGGGAGGGAGGGGGTCGCCCTTGATGGGACTTGAAGATCCTGTCGACTGGACGGGCCGGAAAATCCCATCCACTATCTTCATTCGTACGTTAGTGCCTTTTCGCTCCACTGATGTAACACAGATGCTCTTTAGTGGGACTCATAGAGTCGTAGAGGTTTACAGCATGGAAACAGACCATTTTAGTCCAACTTGTCCATGCCACCCTTTTTTTTTTAAACCCCTAAGCTGGTCTCACTTGCCTGCATTTGGCTCATATCCCTCCATATCCATCTTACCCATGTAACTGTTTAAATGCTTTCAAAAAGACAAAATTGTACCCGCCTCTACTGCTACCTCTGGCAGCTTGTTCCAGACACTCACCACCCAGATTGCCCCTCTGGACCCTTCTGTATCTCTCCCCTCTCACCTTAAACCTATGCCCTCTAATTTTTGACTCCCCTACCTTTGGGAAAAGATATTGACTATCTAGCTGATCTGTACCCCTCATTATTTTATAGACCTCTATAAGATCACCCCTCAGTCTCCTACGCTCCGGACTCATTAGATTTAACAATGAAAGTAAATTTCTTCATTGCCCGGCTGTTTTTGTAGAATAACAACCTGGAGAGAGCACTGGACTGGATCTTCACCCATGCAGACAATGAAGATGAGAATGAAACAGAATCGGATGTAGATGCAGAATCACAGATTACTACAAATGCGGAAACAGAGCCAGCAGGGCCCAGAATCAAGGATGGACCTGGAAGTAAGTCCGCTGCAATGTGTTAACACATGCTGCCAATTAGCAAATCTAAGTTTACAAAATGAAGCAAGAGAAGCAATTAAAAAGAATGAATTCGGCTCTAAATCAGTTAAGAGTTAACTTTTTTCATATTTATTGGAAAAGGATCATGCTGATTTGTTGTGTTGATTATCTATTTGACCAATGAAACTTTCTCTCACTGTAGCGTTTGTCTAATGTGAAAGACAACTGTTTGCATATTGTTGTGAGGTGAGTTTCCCACTGAACAGAAAGTATCTTCTTGTTTGTTGGTTTCCTTTTGTGACGAAGAACGTGCAATTGCACTGAAAAGTGAGGGATGATCAACCAATCACAATATGGTTATTCCTGCGTTTCATGGAATTTTTGAAGGCAGAGTTGAATGTGATGAAAATATCACCTAGTCAGTTCCATTGAAACTGGGATCTTCACATTAACCTGTGAGGAATTAATGGCCAGAACTCTAGCACCTCGCCTGCCACAGAATTGGCAAGGGCGAGGGTCCAACAACAGAAATCTCTGTTAATATCGGGTGGGAATTTCCAGTCACTCTCAAACAAGGCTGTTAAATCCTACCCAAAGTCCTTGTTTGAAATTTTTTTTCTCCTTATTTTTACAGAGGAATTAACACATGTAAAGTAAGCAACTTCTTCATTCTGTATTTTATATGCACCACCTAATTCTATTGGTCCCAGGATTATCTGATTGACACGTAAACTTCAATTTTTTTTTCTATCCCTTTATGGGATTTGAGGGTCACTGGCAAGGCCAGCATTTATCATGCAGTCCCAGTTTTCCTTAAGAAGGTAACCGCTGCAGTCTATGTGGTGTAAGTGCTCCCACAGTGCTGTTGGGGCAAAACCTGACATTTAACCTTCCTGTTTTCTATGTTATTACGCATTCAGACTCCCTAAATATCAGTTAACCTTTTCTCACGCCAGATCTTTCATTTGAGTCAGTTTTCACTGGCTTTACTTGTTGTTAACGGATCAGTAACAACCTTAAAGTGATCAAGAGCCGTATCTCTCTGATCCTGACAGTACAGCCTACTGTATTCATAGAGCCTGACTCTTTCAGATATAAGGTCCCTTATAATCTATAAATTGATCTAATGCCCAAGAACATTTACCTTAGCACAACTGCGATACTAGCAATGACCCAAAGTTGGATTCCTTTTCACCAGTGGGTTCCTCACTCTTTATGGACAATACTGAAATGTGACCTGAGGCGAAATCTGGAGACCTTTGTCCCTCCAGGCATTGGGCGGGTGGCGGGGGGGGGGGGGAGGTAGAGCTAAGCACAGCCACTCCTTCACCCTCATGCTCTCCCAAAAATAGGGGAGGTGCAATTTCTGAGCAATAGTATATCCAATGATGATGGTTCACTGTTCAACATCTAGGATGGTTGCAATTTCCTAGATATTGGGTAAGCAAAGATACATTTTAGATGTTGAGAATACAGGTTCTCTTATGGACTGTTCTATGATATTGAAATCCCTGAATAATACCTGGGTAGAAAACCTAAAAAACGTAGCACATCTTTAAAGCTCCTCAAACCAAAGGGTAGAGCTTCAGATTTTCCACAAGCCTCAAGGTATATTTCCTGAATTTATACTATCAACCTCTCGGACATAACCAACAACGTCTGGGTGATGTGCCAATTGTCCACGATAAAGTACAAGTTGACTACCAGATAATTGCGCATTAGGATAAACTATTCAGCCTATTTTAAAGTGCAGACTGGAAGATCTTAAAATACACCCATTTTAGAATTGTTTCAGGAATGATATCAGGCTTTTTGCCAGTACTACTTACTGTGTTATGTTTCCATGTGGTGATTACTGTCATTGAAGAATGATTTACAAATCTCAGTCCTAAATTTGCTGCTCACTTGTTTTAACTATGTCCTCTTGGTTCTACTTTTGTTGTACAACATAAAATATTTTTCCAAATTCATAGAGAGGGATTTTGTGTCCACATCCCCCGCGACGTGTTTTGTGGTGGCAGACTTGACCCACCATTGGCTTGTGATGGGATCTTCAGGTCCCACCAAGGTCAGTGGCTTTTTCCGATGCTCTCAGTCTCCATCACTGGGGAACCCAGCACTGGCGGCCACTGTCGGCGGAACCGGAAGACCTAGCCAGCAGGAAGGGGCAAAGTATCTCCCATGGTGGGGGTGGGGATGTAAGTGTTTCCCTCTGCAGAGGCGGAAGGAAAACCATGCCACATCTTCTTGCCCTAACCTCATTAATTGTGCATCTGTGGTTTAGCGTGGTATTCTGTGGCAGGCTGGGCTTGATTGCACATTTCCTGCCATCATACCTGAGTGCCATATTGAAAAGGTACCCATTGTCATTCATCTGCTATTGAAGAAAGAAAATGGATCTCTTGAGACTATAAGATGGACTTCCTTACTGACATGGAAGCTGCAAGATCCACTTCATAGATGCTCCCCCCAACCCACAGCTGTGGTGTTCCAGGGTCGCTGGCAGTCTCCATCCCGAACTCCACAGGCAGCCTCAGGCGTTCCTTGGATAAGTGCAGACTCCTACACGTTCCGGCGTGTTTTCCTGTTGGCATCGCAGATTCATGCACTGGGGGAGGATTCCAGTCAGGATTCATCTGCTTCCCATTAGCGCGATGCAAATCGGTTTCCCAATCTGCTGTGGCAGGCAGCAGTGGAAGATTCCATGGGAAGTTCACTGGCATAAAACTGATTTTCGGACTTTGTGCAAAATTCTCTCCCCTGCCTGCCTGCAGAGGCATGGGAAAATCTGCAAATGGCGCACAACTGACTAAATTTCTTTACTTATCAGAATTCATTCTCTGTCTTGGTAATGTTGAATTTAATTATTTTATACAACCCAGAATCTCTCAATTGTCATAGTGTGCAGAGAAAGGCCATCATCTCTCAGACTGAATAATTCACTTAGCGTCATTCTCCCATTTTCTCCTAATAACTCTGCATGTTTTTCCTTTTCAGGTGACAAGGTAACAAAGATAACACCGGATAGAAACATTTTCTGTATTTTATACTGCTCTAAGATGTAATTTAATGATCTGCGATTTGATTTCATCTGCAGGATATGAGCTGTTTGCTTTTATTAGCCATATGGGACCATCCACAATGTCTGGCCATTATGTCAGCCATATCAAAAAGGAGGGAAGGTAGGTACTAGTTTCTTTGGAAAGGATGTTCAAACTGCTAACTGTATTTGAGCTTTTATAACTTTATTCTAATTAGCATCAATTCAATTCTGAACAGAGAATTAGGGTAGATCCAACTTGTTTCTGTTGCTGGATCTGTAGTATAAATACCTGTGTTAATGGGTCAGTATGTTTTACTTATTAGTTGGTTTAAAAACCATGGAAAAATGTTTTGAGAAAACAATTGAAAGGTGTAACAAAATCATATGGTATGTATGTTCTATGAGTATGCCAAAATATTTGAGTGTTTTATACAATTTTAATTAATTGCTGTGAATCAAGAGTGTGTTTTATGTACTTATTACCTCTAGACTTCATTATTACAACACACATTTTACTCTCTGCAAACTTGAAGTAATCCAAAACTCTGCTGCCCATGTCTTAATTTGCACCAATCCCTGTTCCACATTCATCCCTGTGCTCAGTAACCTACATTAGTCCCCAGTCAAGTAACATCTTGATTTTAAAATTTTCATCCTTGTTTCAAATCTGTCCATAGCCTTGCCTGCCTCCCTTCTCCCTTTGCTATTATCTCCTCCAACCTCACAACCCTCTGAGATATCTGCACTTCCTGAATTCTGACTTCCAAATCTGATTTTAATTGCTGCACCATTTTTGGCTTTGCCCTCAACTGCTCCAAGGCCTCAAGCTCTGGAATACCTTTCTTACCTCTCTCCGCCTCTCTACCTCACCTACTTCCCTTTAAGATCTCTTCTTAAAACCTATTTCTCATCATCAGTCCTAATTTTTTTATTGCCTAATTTTTTAAAAATTAATTCGTGGGACATGGGCATCACTGGCTGTACAGCATTTATTGCCCATCCTTAGCTGCCCAAGGACAGCTGAGAGTCAACCACATTGCTGTGTGTCTGTAGTCACATGTAAGCCAGACCAGGTAAGGATGGCAGATTTCCTAAAAAAATTAGTGAACCACTGTCATACTTTGATTTATAATGCTCCTGCGAACCATCTTTATTATGTGAAAAGTGCTATATAAATATAAATTGTTATTTATCTTTGCATTAGTTAATTGCATCTCCATTTCTCCTATTCAGGTGGGTAATCTACAATGACCATAAAGTCTGTGCTTCAGAGAAACCCCCTAAAGATCTGGGATACATTTACTTTTATCAGCGGATGTGCTACTAAGCTTGAGACCTATGTATGGAAAACCATAACCTTCTTTCCAAAGATCCAAAAATTATAAATCGCCAAAGGTTTGGGGGTGGGGGGAAACTGTGGATTCTGTCATTACTGTGCAACTACCTTATTTATAGAAAACACAATTATAATGCAATAGTATGTTTGATATAAGAGGGAAAATTTTTATTGTTTAATATATTGACAGTCTTTTTTGTTCTTATTTTAAAACTGCATCTGGAGAAGCTGAAGAAGCATATCAGAGGTGTGTGCAATCAGTTTACTTTTAACTGACTTTAGCAAGTTCCTTTTTAAATGTATCAGAACATCTTCATCATTTCTTCCATTGTCCTCTTTCCCTCTTATTCTAGTTCATTTGTCAGAATGATTGTTCCTTTTGTTTTTTTTTGAATGGGCGCTCCATAAAAACATAGCGATCTCATTGAAAGCATTCATTTGCCGCAGAAAGCACTGATTTTAGGGTTTTCCTTTCTAAGTATCCGTTTTAAAAGGGAGAGCTTTTGTATTTAGCACTAAGGAAGTATTTAGAAGTACAGATGTGCCTCACCGTTACTGATTAGTTTAAAAGTTCAAACAAACCCATGGATTCATATTGAAACCAACATTCACAAAGTCATATATGTAGCATACGATGTATTCAATCACAAAATCTCGACCCTTAAAATACTTACTTGGTCTTGATACAACTATATATGACCTTCAATATGACCAATCTTGCCCAAGCCATGTAAAAAGCCTAACCAAAAGCTAAATTTCTCGAATCTCACTCAGCCATTCATTTAGCATAATTTTATTTCTTGCTGCACATAGAATCAGGCTGTTATTCTAATTAATAATAGTGTTTGCAAACATTGGATGGACTCTTACTGGCCTCCTGAAGAGATTTTGATGATGAGGACGGGAAGAAAGTATTTTGTCAACTGGTTCCCGCCTCTGGACGATTCTACCAGAGGTGAAATGGAGGTAGCAATGGCTACCTGCCTAGCAGCTGGTCACTTTATATTATTAATTGTTCAATTGTGGTAAGGATGGAAACATTAAGGGATCTCAGTGGCTGCATCTGGGCTCCCTGCTGAGGCCAAACTTGGCAGGTGCCTGCAGAAAGGTTACTCGTGGGCCACAAGATCTCTCTTAGATTCCCCCCCACCCCCGCAAGTCCTCTTGCAGAAGCTGAATGGATCTGAGAGACCTTGCTGTGGCTGCAGACAACAATGCAGGGCGGGTTAAAGCTACAGA
This sequence comes from Carcharhinus amblyrhynchos, assembly GCF_965287045.1. Lineage (NCBI taxonomy): Eukaryota > Metazoa > Chordata > Chondrichthyes > Carcharhiniformes > Carcharhinidae > Carcharhinus > Carcharhinus amblyrhynchos. The sequence goes on from NC_137326.1 coordinate 103,811,351, forward strand.
CATCTCTAAAGGGTACCACAAGGTGGAGGTGTCCTGGCAGTTATCCTCTTACAGCAGACATGCTGATGTTTTCCTTCTACCACTGCCATCCTTCCAGGGTTGCAGCCCCCTGATTAGGCCTGCAGCCTCAGGAATTGCTAATTGGACAGTGGCACAGCCAAATAGGAGGCCGACTCCAAGAGGATGGTGCTAGCTGGTGCATGCTGGGATGTGTGGACCTGGATTAGGTCCCATCCTGCAAGTATTCTTAGAGGACAAGATTCTACCTAATGATCCTAATAACTATCAGAAAAATTGTGTCAATACCCTAATTTTAGTCTTATAAGTTGTAGCGATATGATTTACAACATTTAAGTAGAGTAATAGCTCAATGCAATCTTGCGCCCCTAAAAGATACCTTTCTTTAGCAAACTTCCTCAAATGAAAGTAACCTCAACTTTTGTATGATAAGCTCAACTATTTAACCGAGAAAGCAAAAGAGGCCTGTCTCAAGAATCTTTGACTCACACCATGTAATCAATCCTCCATCTATTACTGGAACCAAAGACTAAACTATCATTTGTTGTCAAATAAGACTGTTGACTTATAGTAAGATTTCTCAAAATGAATTTTCTGCTGCTAGTTGTCTGCAGCAGAATAAATTGAACAACTGGTAGTGAAAAATGGGCTAGAATTTTGTCTTGTTGAAGATCCACCTAACTTTGCCCCAGAATAGCTCCTAGATGGGTTCATTTGCAATGCATGTAACAATAAGGGTGCTGTTTCATTCTAAATTATATTTGTTCTGCTGCACAGCTGTAAAATGTCAGATCTAAATCATGTTCCTGCGAAATAGGAACTGATTGTCGCTAGGGAGGGGTAAATATACACAAGGTCATGACAAGGACATATAATGTTAAACTAAGTGTAGTTAAGGGAGCTTTGACAATTCTATTTTCTTTCCTGCTGACAAGTAGGTTCTTTTGGAGCTCCGTGCCAATTTTAGTACATTTTGTTTATTATCACCTATGAAGAGTGTTGTGATATCACAGAGCCATAGATTAAATGATAATTTGTAGTTCTGTTACTGACACCACTGAACCCTGGAATTATTCTAGACGCCTTTTGTTGCGGTAAATTATATGCTGTCTAAGTCTGGATAGCTAAGTAATTATCACCAAGGCTTGAGAACAGACACAACAATCCTTTTGTGTTATTGAACAAGTCCCCAGTTATTAGACTTGAGACCCTCGCATCAGGTTGGATGGAGAAGAGTCACATGAAGGTGAAAGAGTGGCTGGCATATCTGACAAGTGCAAAGATGTTTCCATCTGGAGCCAGTTTGGAAGGTAACTGGGAAAGAATTACATGACTTGCCAATTATGGGTGCTTTAATGTCTAAGGGTGTGCGTACTGCAAGAAATGTTTGACTGGACAGCATCAGATAAAAGGAGAAAGCAAAATAGTTTTTTGTGAGCAGAATAGTTCTTTTATCTTGTGACATTTTTCATAATTTGTTTGCCCGTCAAGGAAAGAAGATGTCAGTACTGGGGAATACGGGAAAAATTGCAAAACTCAAGACCTTGGTTTCTTGCCTTCTAGATTTTGTAGTGGGTGACTCCTTCTTTAAATCACTCCAGTAACTGATGGTTACAAAGTGCGATGTAGATTTGATTGGTTGACACGAGCTAAAATTATGGGGAAGAATCATGGCTTTCTTAAATGTGGCAGAACTTAAAATAGGGTTAGATATGCTAAATTATATTACACTGAAGGAAACAACTCTGCCCTTAGCAATTCATGATTGTAACACTGATGGAATCTCTAAGACTTCTCATTTGTTGACTGGAACAGATTACAGTAATTGTTGCCATAATTTGGAGAAAAGAGATGGTGTTACCCATGACAGGATGGTGGGAGGACCTCAAAAAAGTAGGCAGTTATTTGAAGTGTTGGATAGCTTTCCTTAAAATGAATTGTGTAGAGACTAATTAAATAGTCATGTAAATTCTAGGGTTTAATCATGTTGCCACTCATAACTTTACAAACCATTGCATTGCTATTTTTTCACTTGCCATGGTATCAGTAAAACTTGGGTAAATTACTTTTTCCACCTCTATTCATATTACTTCATGTCAAGTTTAAAATTAAAGGAACATTGAGGATTTCTAAAGTGAACCTTTAAAAATACAATGCAGTATTACACTGAGGTACTTCGGGTTGCTGGAGCACTCCCAATGCTGTGGCTAGCTTTGGTGCACCACACTTTTGCTCATGTCTTATATAATTAAGACCAACTTTATTTTGATAAGAACTTATTATGTCAAGTCTAAATCAAAAATCAGCAGTGCTATTTGGATGACTAAAAATTCTAAAACGTGTTCACGCTTTAATTAGGTCAATACATTAAGTCAATGGAAAATCTTAAAATGTTGATTGCAAATGAACTAATTGTAACCGCAAAGCCAAGTTCAGTTTTTGGCCTCTGATACCACAACACCAAATAAACCTCAAATTCTATCAGTGCATGACACTTAATTGGTTTTTGTAAAATGAGTTCCTGATCACAAGTAGATTTAAGATTTAGTGATAGTATATTACAATACGTTTTAATGGTTTGTGATCATATTATGCAGTACCTCTCAAACTGAGAAGCCATTTTATTTGCATTAGAATTATCAGCCTTTCTGTGTATGCACCAAAATTTAAGTAAGTTCTTTTATTGTTTATCAAATCCGTCAGTGGACATCAGTTCCTGGGCACCCCTGTCTGACCAGTTAAGTTCAAAAATAACCTATTATTGAAGCAGTTTCAATTGATAATGTAATGCTGTACTTGATGGTTAAGTGAGTTAGCAGTGAAGTATTTTATATAATCTCTATTTGTTGAGAGATCTAATTAAAAGAAAAAGTATCCACATCCATGTTTGCTGCATAACAGAAACATTCTGAAGGGTGGCTTGTGGGTCGGTATGTAGGAAATGTTGTTAAGAACTTGGCAAATTTGACAAACTTGCACTTGTTTTAATTTATGTGCCTGAACAACTATTAGACCAAAGCAATCCTCATTAATCCCCCAAGCAGTAGATTCAGATAGTTTAGTTAACTTTCATGGTGTCATTTTCTTAGCAATTGGAGATGAAACTCTTTTATCTTGCCTTGTGCTTTACTTATTACTGGCATGATGGTGAAAAAAGATTCACAGTATGAACAGAGGAAATGTTTTGCATATTTGGAACTCCTATTTTTGTGAATTTGGATATTTCAATTGCATTCAAAAATAAATTTGAACTCTTTCCTAAGCATCAAAATAAACCTGATCCCTATATCACCTTCCCATTACACCCCTTCCTCATCCATCTGCTCTTTTCACTCCATTCATTCAGTCCTGCTCCGCCTCATCCACTGTATACTCCCAGTCCTTGGGCTTTGCCCCATCTTTCATTGCCTTCCCCAAACTGATAAAACTCTAACTTCACCTCCAGCAGTTTGACTCTAAAGATGACTGTCAGCCAACAAGAAGGGGAGGCAATGATGTGGGGTGGACTTGGCCTAGTGAGGAAAAGTCACTGGTGAAAGTAACAGGAATTCATATTTCTTATTAGCAAGATGGTTTTACATATTTGGGAGTGCCAGTATTCAAATGAAATTACTTTTGAAACATTTTCTATGAATGTAGTAACTTTTGCCTTCCTATATTCTTTCTCTAATCCATTGCGGCTGACTTTTTACAGCTTTGGTGAGAGTTACAGGTCTATGCTGTTTGACTGATGTGAACACTGAAGCCATTGTCTTCTCCTGTTCTAGCTTTCCCTTGTTACATCCACATCTATTTTTAAATTTTATTAATACGGTACTGGTGTTTTACACCATTGTATAATGATAACATCATTGAGGTTTTTAGAAATAACTTATTTGAAGCAGAGTGTCTGTGGATGGTTGGATCTCATCCATTACTGCTGCAGTTGCAGAAACCGCTCTTGTCATCAGTGTTAATGTAACTGGAAAACGTTGGACAACATTGGCGCACAATCTTCATTGTTTCAGCTACAACATTGGAGTAATTCAATAAAATTTTGTTGAAACCTTTTTAGCCGAGTTTTCATTTAAATGTATTAATTATTGACTACGTAATGGGAATTATAAAATGGTCACTTTTCCCTGGGGTTACAGAAGAATATAAAAAAAATGAAGCCTGAGGCATTATTACATGCAGCACAAAGTGCAGTAGACCAGAGGATAGGAAAGCTGAATAATGAAGCATATTATGTTCAACTCTAGTTCTGCTAATAAGCACATAACTCTGTTAAATGCAGTACATTGTGTTGAAATATTAGAAATATTTATAATTGTTAATTAAAAATAATTTAATAACAATTTCAAGAATATGCTAACATATTTTCAGAACTATGTTCTCGGACTGCTATTCTTTAGATTTTCTTCTACACAATCCAGAACAAAGCAGTTTGTTCAATCAGCAGCACCCCATCTACTATCTTAACTATTCGTACCCTACCAACACACAGTAGCAGCAGTGCATCCTCCAAGGCTGACATGTTGAGTTTGATTCCTGACTATGTGGAGTTTGCATGTTCTCTGTGTGGGTTTCCTCCGGGTGCTCCGGTTTCCCCCCCCAGTCTGAAAGACATGCTGGTTAGGTGCATTGGCTGTGCTAAATTCTCCATCAGTGTACCCTAATAGACGCTGGAGTGTGGTGACTCGGGGATTTTCACATTAACTTCATTGCAGTGTTAATGTACTTGTGATATCAATAATATATTTTAAAAAGCATATACAACATGTCCTAAATTGGAGACCTCTACCACCTTGAAAGACAAGGTTAGCACAGATATGGGAACACCACTGAGTTCCCACCAAGCCACAAAAATGCCTTGAATTACATTGCTGATCCTTCACTGTCATTGGGTCAAAATCCTGGAAATCCTTTTCGAACTGCATTGTGGTGTATCTAGTTTAAAATTTTCAAGTTTAATTATTAGTATCACAAGTAGGCTTACATTAACACTGTAATGAAGTTACTGTGAAAATCGCCTAGTTGCCACACCTCGTCATCTGTTTGGGGTACATTGAGGGAGAATTTGGCATAGCCAGTGTACCTAACCAGCCTGGTTTTTGGACTGTGGAAGGAAACCGGAGCACCTGGAGAAACCCATACAGACATGGGGAGAACATGCAGAGTCCACACAGACAGTGACCCAATCTAGGAATTGAACCCGGTTTCCTATGAGGCAGCAATGCTAACAACTGTGCTACCCTGCCCTATTGACCACAGAGGTTCGAGAACACAGCTCACCACCACCTTCTCAAGGGCAATTAGAGATGAGCAACAAATGCATGGAGTAATAAAAAGAAACAGAGTTGATGGACTATTATTGCTGGAACTCAAAAACAAGAAGGAGTGGTGAAATATAAGAACAGATGCTCTTTCTCTGTTGTCAATATGCCAGTGCGTATTTAAGCTAATTTAATTGTAGACTGTTTTGAGACCAGCAGGTTATGATAAACTAGGACAGTTCAGCAAGGATAAGGATATGTGATTATGCAGATGCGTCATGGCATTTCTTTGCATTGGAAGTTACACTGGTTCCTTTATTTGTAAACTCAATTTTTAACTCCATTATTTTAAAACACAGGATACATAGCGAGATGAGGGACAGTATCAGGTTGGAGGTAGGTATGTGGTATTTATGGGTACAAAATGTATGCCTTGTAATTTTGCAACACAGGAGATCTATGAGGCTAGGAGGAAGCCTTTTGAATTTGTTAGCATTGAGAGTTTTCCTGAGGTTTTAACACTAGTGGGAATCCTGTGGCCTGACAGCATAAGAGCTTCTTGGGCATCATAGAATCCCTACAATGCAGAAAGTGGCTAGTTGGACTATCACGTCTGAACTGACTTTCCAATATAGTATCTTACACACGTTCTATCCTGTGTATTTGCCCTGCTAGTCCCTCTAACATAAACATATTGGGACACTAAGGGGCTAATTAGCATAGCTGATCAGCCTGCATGTCTTTGGATATTTTTACATCAAATAAATCCTGAGAGACAATGGGTTCAATAGCATTTAGCAGGAGAAATACGGTTTTGGACATAATTAGGTGTTTGGTGTATGGTGGTTTGGAGTGAGGGAGGACAGGCTGGGACGGAGAATGAGGGGGGGTTCCTGGCAACAGGATGAGTTGGATGTCTCATCTGACAACTACAAAGTGGGATTGAGGATTTCTGCGTTGGAGGGTTTAATGTGATACACTGAAATTATGTTTGCGCTGTTGCAGTACAAGCGGATAAGATGTGGTAGCATTGGAGGGGGGTTCCAGAGCTGGCAGAATCATGGTGGTAATTCACTGAAAACAAGCTCCTAATTTATCCAAAATCAGAGAAGAGCCAAGGGTGCTGAAGTTCACCAGCACTGCTGATTGAGGATTTGGTGGTCCTGGAAAAGTGATTATGATAAGAGCTGGAGCAAGAGGAGTGTAAGCCAATGGTCATCAACTCCTAGGCATCTCTGCCAAAACTCTGTTTGCATCGTTTAAAATCCAGCTTTCATTCTGTGGACAGCACAGAGATTGCATTCCCCAAAAGCACCTAATGTGACAGCAGCAGTAATACATCCCCCCCCACCCCCCACTCTCCAAGGCTCACAGGAATTTGGGAAGTTGTCGAGGAGCTTGGGGAAACCTTGGCATGATTGGGGACAGAGTGGCCCTACCAAACTTAAGGGCAGGCTGCAGGATAATGTCTGTTTTTTGCAAAATTGACTGGCTGAAAGAGAGAACCAGCAGCATGTGACTGTAACCAGCCACAGGGGAGCGGGGAAAAGAGGACATCGTTGACGGTGCTGGGAGCTTTGTGGAAAAGAATGAGAAATTGGGAGCACATTTGTTACCCCTATGCCCACGACGTACTTTCCTGAGTCTCTTGCTGGCAGATGCTTGCAGACTACAAACCCTGTGGCCTGTACCAGATGGCTTGGGGCTCCGTTTCAAAATGTTTAACCCCATCCTCTGTGGCTTTTTGAGTGAGTCATGAACTCATGTGTAAAACAAATGTACTTTGCTGTGGCTCATTATGGTTAACCTGCCCATTTCAATGGCAAGCACGCCCCACCGTGCATCACCTAGTTGACACCAGTGAGTTGCTGATAGCTAGGGATTTTCGTGTGATGAATGTCAAAGCCATAATGCTGAGTTAAAACAGGAGTTACTTATTTGCATATTAGTAATACTTACAGTTCCAAGAGTGGGGGTGGGGGGGGGGGGTTCCTTGCTCATCTGCAAACCCATCTAGGTAAAACCCAGAAGTAGGTGAGATGTTGGGATCCCAATGCCCTTTTTTTTAGAAGATGTCATATTCTCATACACACAATTCTGCCCTTTATCCTTATATTCAAATCCACAGACTTACTCTACCCTTATGGTTACATCTCATCTGGTCTTACATATATACATGTAACAGTCCTGAGTTTGGTATTTTATGCAATATGCCCTCCCTTTGACCACCGTTCATGGTATAACCTTCAGCGACTTGGCACACTGACTAGGATTTCCACCCTAAACTTTCCTATCCCTATCTTCCTTTTCACTGAGGAAAACATCTTAAAAGCTCATTTGTTACCAAGCATTCGGTTCCCTCTAACATTCTCCCATGATAAGGGATCTCTTCCTTTTCATCTTTTGTACTTATTTATTTGTTCTTGAGTCAACATTGACTGCCCAAACCTAATTGCCCTTGAGGAGGTGGGCATGAGCAGCCATCTTGAACTACTGCTCTCCATGTAGTACAGGTACACCCATAGTGCTGTTAGGGAGTGAGGTTCGTGCTGGATTCCCATCCAGAAGGTGAGAAATAGTTGGGACCGGTATTATTTCCCTGTTTTACTGCTGTTCCACTTTAAAGTATACAAGACCAGTTCAGACCAGTATTTATTTTTGCCCATTCTACTGATTATTTTGCTCTTTCTTCACCTCCTTGAATTCGGACTTAGGGAAGTTTACTTGCTCCAGAGGACTAGGCCTCGATTTAACTCGTGAATTCAAGGCTTGATGTAAGGCTCGAAGCATTTGAACTGTAGGCCTGACTCAGGCCCAGTCTTGAACCTATTATAGCTTACCAGTCCCATAACATTTCTTTTTTGTGTACTTGCAGGGAGCAGTATGGGAGCGGTGATGGTGGGGGAGGGGTGGGTGCAGTGATTCAGTACGTTGGAGAAAAGGATTTATTTGAACATATTTGCATTTAATCCTGCTTTGTAATTAGTCTTACTGAAAGTCAATAGAATGCTGAGCCATTATAAAAGCAGTTACCTTTTTCAAAGTGAGTATTTTAATAGAGAGAATCTGGATAGCAAATAACTTGTACATATTTGACTTTATTTAAATAACCTTTCACGTTCTGTACATATCAGAAATCCTCACATGCGACACTGGCAGTCCTCATATTGTGCAAATGCCAGTTGGAAGCCTGGAGGAGTACTTGTACATTTGGGTTACCTGCAAATTATTTCACATCCTGGTGATTTCATCATTCAATGTACAATGGAGTCAAAGTCCCTCAGAACTAGACAGTTCATTTCTTACAAATAGTTCCCAAATGGAAACAAATTGTTTCGGAAAAAAGTTACCAATTGCTGCTAGCACAGTCATGCTACTAAATTCACATTAAACAATGTAAGGGCATTGCGAAAAATAATCTGTGGTTGTGGTCCTGGTTTTAAGAATCAGAAAATGTTTGAATAAATATTTTACTATGTAGTATTATAGTACCATAAAATATATGGTAGTATAATTGCACTACCAAAATGCAATTATAAATATAGGCAAACAGATTTGCAAACTATTAATGCAACACAATTGGCTTTAAACAAACAGTAGGGATAAGATTTCCTTTGTGCTTTAGGTGTAGCAAGATCATAAAAGCTTTACTAAAAAATAGGTTCATCCTTTTTGCTATACCATGTGCAGAGGAAATATTTGTCCCTTTTGTACTTGCTATGCTGTAGAGCATTATATTCTTCTAATTAGTTCATTTAAGGTAATCCTTGGTGCTTTTGACAGATTCATGCATAAGTCCATTTTCAAACGGAGCCATAGGTAGTTTATAACTATCTGAAATATTAAAGATTAAATTATAATATTTGGATGCAAATGTCAAAAATTATTGTTTTGTAAAAAAAAACGAAGTTTTGACCTAAACTTGCTGGGCAACTCAAAGCACCAAATAATTCCTGCTATGCATAAAAGTAGTTTTTTATGTGCAATTAACAGTGGACATCATAGTACAGTAATTGCATTTTATTTGTTTTATGAATGTGTTAAAAGCGGTAGCGGTGGAGGTATGCAAGTGTTTGCAGTATACTGCCATTAATGTCACACTCTGTCCCACTGATCATTGTTGAAATTGTTTTAAGAATAAGTTTAAATACATGAAATGTGTTCCATTTTGTTAATTCGGTGTGAAGCTCCAGCAGCTCCTTAAGGTCTAGTGTATTGCTGAAAACATTTTGTGAGGAATGTGACAGTAACACAGTTCATTTAAACCACTTTTTTATACGCTTTAGCCAAGCTTTCAATTAGTAGCAATGAAAATGTACACTTGATTACTGCTATGCTTAAAATATTTATGCTGATACTAACTAGTCCCGTGAAATAGCTATTGGTTTTTTTTTAGTACAAATTGCAAGATGTATTTCATGCTACTCAGTTATTGTTTTAATGCTTATCTCACACCTTATGCATTAACAGTATACACCAGAAACGCTGTAAACTACATCATGTTCAAGGGAAAACAAACTTCTTGCAAAATAAAGATAGATAGAACATGAACAAAAGGAAAATTGCCTTTCAAAGTCATGCGGTGAGATTTGTATGTGCTAGGAATATAGTTAGATTATCCAAAACCAGTGATGTTTTTCTTCCCGTATATTTATAGCGAATAAAGGGGATGATTCTCCCATTGCGACCTGCAAATTTTCTGGCGGGTCAGGTTGGAAGAATCGCGTGTCAGCCATTTCGTGGGATTTGTGCATGCATTCCTGACACATGCGCGTCTCCAAGAGCCGCAGTTGGGACCACGCTGGAAACCGACGGGTAGAGAGGTAAATCATTTAAGTCTTTTTTAAATGTATTTTAAATCTATTTTGCATGTGATTATCGGGCTCAGTATGGAACTTGCCGGGCCCAATAGCATCTCCCACCCCGCCAGGAGTATTTCATTCCGCAGGGTTTAGAGTAGCTCCCTACTTTCGGAGAACTAGCAGGAGACCCTGCCAGAATGAAAAGAGGACAATCGGGGGGCGGGGGGTGGGGGGGTGGGGGGGCCAGAGGGTTGGGTGGTGAGGGAGTGGTGCCTCCTGAACATGGGCACCTTGGCAGTGCCAGCCTGTGGCCCTGGCATTGGGCAGTGCCAAGGGGCAGGTCCTAGGGGCAATTGGTGGGGGGTCCCATTGCCATGCTGCATTGCGATCGGTCTGGGACGGAGGGAGGGCAGCAGTTGGGATGGGCTGGGGGAGGGGTTGCTCTGCCGGGGATGGGGATTGGGGGGGGGGGGGGGGGTGCGGGGCGGGGCGGCCTGCTGGGATGAGGAGGTGTGGGGGGATTGTCACTGCCTCGGGGTGGTGGTTAGGGCTGGCCCGGGAATAGTTGTGGAGGCCACGATCGGGCCATGGGTGGGGAGGGAGCTGGAGGGGCAGCACTGTGGGGGGTCTTGGGCTGGCCAGCAAATGGGGAGATTGCCAGATCAGGGCCACTGTGCTGCGCAGAGTTCTGGATCTTCCAGCCTCTGGCGTGAATAGCGCCCCCCCCCCCCCACCCCCAAGTTTTTAATGAGATTCACAATTGTGACCTGTGCAGTGCAAAGAATGGGGAGATTTAGGTCTGAAGCTGCACTGAAAAAACAGTCGTGATCTGGACCAGTTTCCTCACCAATTCAGCACTTTGGGAGAATCACCCCATATTTTCTGAATGATGAGGCATATATACATATTCCTAATTCATTCAGTGCAATGCAGTATTTTAATTATAACTAGAGCAAACTATTACTAAAAAAATGATTGATCTAGAAGATGGTATTTGGAATAAAACATCCTTTATAACATATTAAATTAATTTCCCTTTTGCATGCCTTCTTTAAAATGATAAAACCCAAATCTTCAGGTCATATTCCATTTTGAATCTCTTGCTTGTAGATCCAGTGGCTACAACCTGCTGCTTAAATCAGACAATCCCATATTTCTAGTGTACTCTTTTCGGTTTCAATTGCTATTGAGCTTAAATACTGGGCCATTTTTATCCTGCTGCAAAAATATCGTAAATCTTGCAGTGGCTTTATTGAAAAGACATAAATAAATGGAAACAATAACAGTCGATCATGGAAAATAAATCAATCACAAAATTATTAAAACAATACAAAGTGCTGAAATGCTTTCATATTCCACCCTAAACTGGATCCAATAGAAAATTTATTTTGCAAGGTTAATCTGTAAGAAGTTGACTTTTAACATATAGCATTCTTTAGGGTAGAATAACCCAAATGGCAAAAATGGGATCTATGCCATTTTTACAGAAACAAAAATATTTTTCAGTGAGAGGAAGTTCTATTGAATTTCTATGGATCCATTTTGATGTGGAAATGTATTCCTTTCATCTTCTTTTGATTAACATTGCTTTTGTAAATAAGAGTATTTTTCAAGAATATAATTAACTCTACTTGTTGCCTGTTGTCTCACATTTATCCATCTTTTTCCACTACCACAGAAGGGCTGTGTCTCACTAATTCAGAATTATCATAGGATATAAATGGGCTTGTCAAAACCGGTGCTGATAGATAGTGTAAAGATGTAAGTCTGATGAGAGGGGGGGAAATGAAGGAAAAAGCCACAGATGTATAGAAATAGAAAGTAATCTTAATTAACTGAAATCAGCAAATGAAACTAATTAACATAATATTCCTTTCATTACTTGCCTAAATTCCTCAAATTGAAATGAAAATGATTTACACATTCTGTGCACAAGGATGATATGAAAACTCCTGAAGTTCTCCTGTCCATCTGGCATTCCATTTTCGGCAACAAAGCAGATGATGCTATAGAAGTTTGGTTTTTCTAAGCAGCAAATCTTGGTGTAACTGAGGAGTTGTTGTTCTGTATGTTGGATGTAGGTAAGACCCCAATGGTCTAAACGTAAGAAGAATAGTTTGGAAATTACAGATGGGAATTTCTTCCCACCCCCCTCCAATCCCCACCCCCAGGGTACCTTTCTGGCATGTAGAGGTCCGCCATTGGTTGTCGGTGGGATATTCTGGTCTGGTTGTTGTCAGTGGTGCTTTGTGCAGCTCGCACTATGTTACCGAGAAACCTGCTGTGGAGGGGAGGTTGTGAGGAGGAAGGGGAGGAGGGAAGGGGATTACCATTAGTGGGACTTAATGATCCCGCCAGCGGGAAGGGCTAGAAAATTCAGCCCGTTTTCTCAATCCATTGTAACTAGAGCTAAACTGAACTCTACCTTCAATTCTATCCTTTAGTTATGAGAAGTGCTGTTCTGATGACATTTAACTGAACTTTTTACTAAAGTACATCACGGCCCAGCTTCCCAAGTGGAGGGAGTAAACTGGACAATGGTGTAAAGATTGCAATGACTCAAAACACAGCTTGGATATTCTAATTATGAGAAAAATGTAACATTACCACACCTTATCAAATGTATGAAACATTGTTATGCTTGCTATTCAGATTTTAAATATTTCCAACTAAAAGGTATACTGTATCTTAAATTGGCTGTGTGTGAAATATTTCTAATTAATTGAATTTTGATAAATTCCAATTTGTTCATTGTACGAAAATGACTGCAAAACCAGTGGATAGCATTTAGGAATGGGTCACGTAGCCCCCGTGAAAATTCTGCTGTAAACTTAACTGTAAAAATCCTGATATATACAGCATTCTTAACATTTACATGGAAATCCCAATTCTATATATCATGTATAACCTTAAATGTTTGATGGAATGCAGGTCAGTCCATGTTAAAGGCTTTCAATAAGGTGTCAAGATCTCCAACATGTGCTGCTTGAAAGAGTTCAGGCTGGTCCATCAGGGAAAGCGCTATCCTGACGGCTGTCCAGATGCTGCCCGAAATGAACTGATGGCAAAATTGTGTGCTTCGGCTCTTCCTCTGCAAGTTCAAGGCTGTAAGGAAGTTGCTGACAGCTTCTCTGTTTGAAATACAAATAAGCCATATCAATTGTTTATGTTAATGCCCATATTAAGGTCATTCCCATATTAAACCTGAATCTTGCTTTTGTATCATAAAAAGTAAAATGTTGGAAATCTGAAATTAAAAACAAAAAATGCTGGAAAAACTCATAAGATCAGGCAGCTTCCGTGTGAAAGGAAACAGAGTAACAGCTGGAATATACTACTGTTCACACCTGTCGGCAGGATTTTCCCATCACATCGCAGTGAACAGAAATTTGGCTGGCCACCAAATTCTCCGATATCGCTGCAGGTGAGCATGGCGTGAATGGCAGGTAAGATCGTACCAATATTTCGAGTCCTCTCTGAAGAAATTGCAATTGGACTTGAAACATTAACTCTGTTTCTCCCTCCAAAATGCTGCCAGGTGTGCTGAGTCTTGCTAGAAATTTCTGTTTGTTGATTTATATAAAGTTACATTCAGTTCAGAGTTTTTAAAAAATCTGTTATACCTGTGATTCTCCTAAATACAAGTCCACAGCATTATACACAACCTCTGAATCAACAATGACAGATGTATTAAAGGATAGCAGAATAATTGTCATTACTGATACTGCACATCAGAATGACATCTATAGTTGTTTGGGAGTACAGAGCTCAAGTGGTGCTAAAAAAAGACACTTTGTCCTGATGAGTACAAAATGCAAAGCTTTGACAATCACAAGATTATCAATGTAGGGAAAACAACATCTTTATGCTAAATGCGAGGAGGGTGCAGATTGGTTGGCAAATAGACTCTGATTGTTGGAAGCGTTGCCATGAAGGATGCACCAGGTGATGATTATTGAAAATTAACTGCAAAGCATTGTTAGAAATTTAAAACAGGTGGCTTGACTCTGGTCATGGCATTGCCCAGGGGAATGAATCAGCAGATGGTGACCACTTACTTTGTTTAGCTGAAATAGATGCAATGTATGTAAATATTCTTTCTGTCTGCAAAGGACAGGGCCCTGTGAATGAATATATGTAGTTTCCAGTACATGCAAAAGCAACACACTACAAGACAACTGACAACCATAAACTGGTATTCTTGTGATTGTCCAGATGAGTGCAAGTTTCAACAAAATGATTTTTTTCAACAATATTCAATGACATTAATCATCTAGATGCGGTCAAACATATTAATACAACTAGCCTAATTGGTGCTGCCTCCACTGCCACTGGTAAAATCCCAGCTGCAGCAGGGGGAGACCCTTAAATAGCCATGAAATGGCCACTAAGGAACCTCAGATGGACTGCAGGTTAGTGGGCTGCTCATTGCTTCTCCTGTTGGTAAAATCGCAGCAGGGGCTTCTGGATGGTGGGTCAAAGCCACTGCCATGGCAACCAATTTTAGGCTCCTTCCTGCAGCCTTTCAGGGGCATAAAATTCTAGCCATAAATCAAAATGGTATGTTTCTAGTTTTCATGTTTCCATTTTAGGGGAGCATCTACTAAAGGTTTGACAGAACAGTCAATATAAAAGAAAACCGTTCTGTCTTGTACAATGAACTAAAATAAGCATTAAGAACATAAGACCATAAGAAATAGGAGCAGGAGTAGGCCATCCAGCCCTTCGAGCCTGCCCCACCGTTCAATAAGATCATGGCTGATCTGTCGTGGCTCAGTTCCACTTTCCCGCCCTCTCCCCATAACCCTTAATCCCCTCTCTTATCAAGAACCCATCAACCCGCTTCTTAAAAATATTTAGCGAGGCAGCCTCCACCACTTCAACGGGCAGAGAATTCCAGAGATTCACCACCCTTTGAGTGAAGAAGTTCCTCCTCAACTCCGTTCTAAACCGCCTCCCCTTTATCTTGAGGCTGTGCCCCCTAGTCCTACTGTCTTTTCTGAGCGGGAAGAGTCTCTCCACCTCTATCCTATCCATCCCATTCATCATCTTATACGTCTCAATGAGATCTCCCCTCATTCTTCTAAACTCTAACGAGTACAAGCCTAGTTTATTCAGCCTCTCCTCATAGCTCATAGCATTGCATGATCAAATTAACTAACTGTTGTATCCTAGAACTTTAATTGCAAATTGTTTTTGATTTTATTTTTCTACAATTGAAAAGATAGTGGCTGCGATTCTCCAATCCTGCTGTGCGAATTTTTTAGTGCAGTGGGCTGGGAGAATTTTGCATGGGGTGACGTGCGGAATTTGCATGACAGTTTGTGCCCCAATAGCATCTCCCAGCGCAGATTTCCAGGGGACAGTCAGGGCTGACCCTGGAAAGGCTGGGTGGGGGGGGGCGGTGGGGGGCCGTGATCAGGCCATGGAGAGGTCAGAGGCGCAGCAATTGTGGGGGGTCGCAGGGTTGGCCAGTGATCGAGCTAACCTGCAATTGGGAGGCTGACAGTGCAGGACCACTGAACATGCTCGCTGGTTTCAGCCTCCGGGCTGGGATTAGGCCCTGTCCACTGATTTATAATGACATTCACGCTGGTGACCGCTGCAGTGTAGAGTGTGGGAGATTCTAGTCTGAACTCCCACTGAAAAGAACAGTGTAAGTTACTCCAGTTTTCATGCAAACTCAACACGTAGAATTTTTTTGGGAGAAGTCTGGCCAGGATCTTATTTGCAAATCCTGATAAGCAAAACTTCGCTTTATAATGTCATGGTGTCGCAGATATATACAGTGCAGAAAAAAGGCTCTTTGGCACATCACATCTGTGCCAGTCAAAGATAAACCGCCTAATTATTCTCATCCTATTTTCCAGCACTTGGCCTTGTATGCTTTGGCATCACAAGTGTACATCTAAATCCTTCTTAAATGTCATTTTATTGAATCCCATAGTTCTGCTTTTCATTTCCTAAGATTGTTTTGGATAGGTTTCTCAGCTGTACCTCGGACAGACTGTTCTATTTCTGTTTTCATCCAGCTCTGCTGAACTCTGGAATTACTTTTCTCTATACGCCACTCTCATTCCACAATGATTCTTGACGTTCTGAGATGCTTCTCTGAGCCTCGTGTACTCTTCCATCTCCTACCCCATTCAGAATTGAATAGATTTCTGTCATTCACCGTTCATGCAACAGGTCACAGAAACAGAGCTGGCTACAAATGGATGAAATAAAGAATGCTTCTACTTGTAGTAGTGAATGGCTTTGTTGCTTACAATATGAGTCTTGCTTTGTGAAGAGCTTAAATGTGCTTGAAAAATTTAAATCTTAAAAATAATAATAGTGCAGGAATAATACACTGACTGCCATCAGTACCATTTCTTGCTCTTGCCCTGAACTGTAAAGTTGCATTGGCTTTGCTTCCACCCTTCTGTCACTTTCACAAGACCCAAACCTGAGTCTTTCCTCCCCTTCCTTGACTTTCCTATGTCCATATCAAGGGATAGGCTTTTAACCAAATGTAAGTCAAGTGATTTCTCACAGCTATCATGGCTACATTTCTTGACATCATACTTCCAATAATGGAACATCACATACTCGTGCTTCTGATACATCTAACTTTTATTTCAAATGAAGCTTCACCTCTTTCTCCCCACACCCACACAGACACATGCCATGGTTGCCAAGGCATTCGTCCTTGTCTGCTGTACTCCATGACTTTCTGGTCTCGTCACTTCCCTTCCCTCTCAGAATCATGAGCTCACTTCCCACTCCATCAGTGTCCATATTCAACCGATAATTCTTTCCCATTTCCACCACCCCTAGCATGATGTCATCACCATGCACAATTTTCCCTCCTCTATCAGCATCTCAAAGAGACTGTTTTCTCCATGTCACCCCAGTCTATGCCTCAGTCACCCCAAAGCTCCTCTTTTTCCACGGCACAAAGGATGCAACACTTGCACTTTTACCCCTCTCACTTCTTTTCTGTTTTGCAATGGGCAGGAGAGAGAGAAACTGAACTTCTTTAGCCTCTCCCCTTCTGTCCATAAGCAGAGATGTTCTGAATTATTTTTAAAGTATTGATGTTTCTTTAATCCTTCAGTTTGGGTGATCCAATTTAATAATTGCTTGCAGCAAACTTGAGTTACGGTTAATTAACATTGTCAGTTTATTCCATTCAAACACAGCAGGGGTGGGGTTGGGACCACAATAAAAAAGCCACAGAAATTAATATTAGTTCATAATGATGTCCAGTGCTTAGGAGGTCAAAGTCCAGAGGGGGTGGCTTATGTGTTGAGTTCAATCCAGGTGAGTTTCTGCTTGGAGAAAATGGGAGTCCTTGAAATGAATGACACACAATGGAATTTCTGCACTTAAGTCTGCTTGGACCTGACTGCTGATCATCGCAATTAGAGATTTTTAGAACAGTTTTTAAGGTGTTGAGAGATGTTTGCAGGCTGTTTGCTCAGCCCAGGGCTTCTGGAGTTCTTTTGCATTTGTGTTAAACAGCAACCTGAGGGTTTCACAGTTCTCAACAGAACGTAGAGATTTAAAAGTCATCACTCAAGTCAAGTAAACTTCTTTCTCCACAGTGATATCAAAAGGGGTGTTCCCTATAGTCTGGAACTGGCTTTTGGTTTCAGGACTGATAATATTCCAGCCATTAACTTTTGGAAGAGTTACTATGCATATTGAGGTGCCTGTTCTGGGGAACTATTGTATAGGCGGACTCCTGCCTAGTGAAGCAGTTGAGGCTACCACAAATGTTTTTAAGGCAAGGATACATAAATTTTGAACAGTAAAGGAATTAAGGATTATGGTGAGCAGGCAGTAAGTGGAGCTGAGTCCACAAGAAGATCAGCCATGATCTTATTGAATGGCGGAGCAGGCTCAAGGGAAAGTCTACTCTGCTCCTAGTTCTTATTTCTTTTAGGTCTTCCATCCTGCCTCCTTTCACCTGCGCAACGCCTATTGCATTTCTACCTCTTCTCAGTTCTGACGAAAGGTCAGGACCTGAAACAATAACACTCTTTCTCTCTCCACAGATTCTGCAGGACGTGTTGGGTATATCCAGCATTTTCTGTGTTTTATTTCAGATTTCCACATATGCAGTATTTTACTTTTGTAATAATGGATACACTTGCCAATAAATTGGCTGAGTATTTCTTTTTCAATTTGAGCAACACGTAAGTATAATCATTACTTTTTCTAAAAAAAAGGCATACGTGATCACTGATATGATGACAACTTCATACTAATCATGCGACTGATTTGCCGAAGAGCTATCTTCAGGGCAAATTTCAGTTTGTGTGAGAGAGAGAGACGGGAAATGTTTTAATTTAGTTTAGTTTGCACCATGAGCAAGTGATACTGCAAGGATCAGTGTGACGATGGTTGAGGAAAGGTTAATCAGTATTAAAGCAGTAAATTAAAGCAGTTAATTATAATTGTTAGACACAGGCATGAGAAGGGGCTGACAGTAACTGACAGCACTTTTCACAAAGGAAGCAATAATTTTGCTACAGCATTTAATTACCTACATGTCAATCAATGACACGTGACTGCTAGTCCTGACACTATGGTGTGGAATCAAAGTTATATAGGCTGCAGGTTAAGGAAGGCTGGGGATAGTGAAGGTGCAGAGTTTTACGTTCTGGGGCTCTAACTCCATGGCAAGCATCTTGTGGTCCTGATGAGCTTCCCAGCAGGAAATCAGACTGATTGACAGAGGTTTCCAATTGGACAAGGAGCAGACCAGAAGACCAGGTAGGGTCAATCCACAATCCCAGAAGGTAGTTGACTGATCCTGAGGTCAGTGTTGGAAAATGAGGTATGGGGAATCCGATCCTTTTTTCAAAATAAGCCCAAGTATTTTTTCATTCATGGTACATGGGCATCATTGGCTGGCCAGCATTTATTGCCCATCCCTAGTTGTCCGAGGGCAGTTGAGAGTCATCCAGATTGCTGTGGCTCTGGAATCACATGTAGGCCACACCAGGTACAGATGACAGTTTTCCTTCCCTCAAGGATATTAGTAAACCAGATGAGTTTTTTCAATAATTGACAATGGTTTCATCAATCATTCCAGGTATATTTTATTGAATTCAAATTCCACCATCTGCCTTGGCAGGATTTGAACCTGGGTCTGCAGAACAGTAGTTGAGTTCCTGGCCTAATTGTCTAGCGATAATAGCACTAGGCCATCACCTCCCCTTGGTATAATTTCCTTCCTTTTCATTTCTATCCCTCTAGAGATAATGAGTTTGATTTTTTTTTCTTGATCAGATCACTGCTGCTGCTCCCCTGGTTGACAAGCAATGCTGTGAAAATACTTACTTTCTCCTCCATTGATTGCACGAGAGCGGAGAAATCAGAATCACAGCCAATTTCTCGTCTCTTGTGATTTTATGAGAGCTGGCTTTCCGGTGAGATCAGCCTGTGCTGCAAATGGGTGAGAGGTTGAATGACACATTTAAATCTTTATTAGTGAACGCGGCGCTCAATTGTCTGGACTCACTTGCCTTATGGCTGAGAAAGATTCTCTCTGGTGAGGAAAACACCTGCTCCCCACGAATGGAGAACAGTTGTGTTCGCCTTGCTGATGGAACTGGAGGCAGAGAGCAAGGGGGGTACCCCTTGGGCAGTGCCAGCTTGACAGTGCCAGTCTGGCACATTGGTAATGCCCACTGGCCTATGGGGGGGGGGGCAGGGCCTATGGGAGGGCACGATGCCTGAAAGGATGGCCCAATCACAGAGGGAGGTCCTGCTGTGCACTCTGCATCACGATCGGATGGGGGTCGCAATCAGTCTGGCTGGCTGAGGTGTGGCAGGGGGTTAGATGTCCGTGATGTGGGGCTCACAATTGGCTGCTCGCCCCCACAATTGCAGGGTAGGAGAGAAGTTTGCGAGGCTGCCTGCAGCAGCAGGTGCCTGACAATGCTCTGTCTGTCAGATTCCTATTGTTGGAATTATGCATGTGCAGAATCAGAGGTCTGCACATGCGCAATAGTTCCCTCTGCAGGTTGGCTGGTGAATTAAGCCCAACCCATTGCCTGCAGCAACTAGAAATGGACTAGCCCATATTTTTAATATGTAAGTAAGTTTGGATGCGAGAACTGGCCCAAAAAAAATCAAGAACGCTCCCATTTTCTCACTAGCTGGACACTTAAAATCATTCTCATAAATTTCTGCTCTCAGGGCAGGATTTTTCAGCTGCACTCACCCCAAGACCAGAAAATCCTGCCCAACGTCAACGAATATTTGCATGGTTCCTCTACCTCTACCCCTTCCTTAATACTGCCTGATAGCGCCAAAGACCTGGGTTTGATTCCACCCTTGGGTCACTGTCTGTGTGGAGTCTGCACGTTTTCCCCGTGTCTGCATGAGTTTCTTCTGGGTGCTCTGGTCTCCTCCAAAAGTCCAAAGATGTACAGGTTAGGTGGATTGGTCATGATAGATTGCCCATTAGTGTCCTGGCATGGCTGGAATCTGAAGGTGCCAAAGTGACCCTTTAAACAAGTAAACAAAATGAGTAACATGGAATCAAATTTAGTGGCATATGTTTTTCTATTAGAATGTTGAATAAAGATTATGGGTGAGATTGTCCAGCCTTCTAGCTGCATGCTTCCTGGTGGCAGGAGGTGGAACGGTGTTTGCTGGTGGTGGGACTCTCTGGTTGTCATTTTCTGGTTGGAATTCTCATTGTCATCACCCCACACTGGCAAGAAACCCATTGGGCAGGGGTACGCTGCTGGTGGGACCAGAGAATCCTGCCAGCACGATCAGCTGAAGAATCCCGGCCTACACTGTCTTTCTTACGGCCAATACTGAGGCAAAGTGGTCTATAATTCCTCAGACTTGTTCTATCTCTTTCCTAAAACATGGGAAGATTGTTAGCTAACTTCTAGCACTTTTTATTGCAGAAGGTAAGGGGGCATGGAGTTGGGGGTAGGGTGTTAGCGTGGATAGAGGATTGGTTGTCAAATAGGAGGCAGAGAGTGGGGGTCAATGGGTGCTATTCGGATTGGCGGATGGTGACTAGTGGAGTGCCCCAGGGGTCGGTGCTGGGGCCTCCGCTATTTACCATTTATATAGATGATCTGGAGGAGGGAACCGAGTGTATGGTGTCGAAATTTGCTGATGACACCAAGATTGGTGAACGGCAAATTGCGCGGAGGGTGTGGAGAGTCTGCAGAAGGATCTAGATAGGCTGGGCGAATGGGCCAGGAACTGGCAAATGGAATTTAATGTTGGCAAGTGCAAGGTGGTCCACTTTGGTAGGAATAATGGGAGGAAGGACTATTACTTACGTGGCGAAAAACTGCAGCAGGCGACGGTGCAGAGGGACCTCGGGGTCCTTGTGCATGAGTCGCAAAAACCCAGCCTGCAGGTGCAGCAGGTGGTCAGGAAGGCTAATGGGATGCTGGCCTTCATAGCGAGGGGGATTGAATATAAAAGTAGAGATGTCTTGCTGCAGCTGTATAGGGCATTGGTGAGGCCGCAGCTGGAGTACTGTGTGCAGTTTTGGTCGCCGCACTTATGCAAGGATATTTTGGCCTTTGGAGGGAGTGCAGAGGAGGTTTACTAGGCTGATTCCGGAGTTGAGGGGGTTGAGCTATGAGGAGAGGCTGAATAAACTAGGCTTGTATTCGTTAGAGTTTAGAAGAATGAGGGGAGATCTCATTGAGACATATAAGATGATGAATGGGATGGATAGGATAGAGGTGGAGAGACTCTTCCCGCTCAGAAAGGACAGTAGGACTAGGGGGCACAGCCTCAAGATAAAGGGGGGGCGGTTTAGAACAGAGTTGAGGAGGAACTTCTTCACTCAAAGGGTGGTGAATCTCTGGAATTCTCTGCCCGTTGAAGTGGTGGAGGCTGCCTCGCTAAATATTTTTAAGACGCGGGTTGATGGGTTTTTGATAAGCGAGGGGATTAAGGGTTATGGGGAGAGGGCGGGAATGTGGAACTGAGCCACGACAGATCAGCCATGATCTTATTGAATGGCGGGGCAGGCTCGAAGGGCTAGCTGGCCTACTCCTGCTCCTATTTCTTATGTTCTTAATGAATATGTATGTGCAAGATCTTCATATTAGAAACAGAATAGTACAGCGAAGAAACTACTTGGCCCAAGATGTTGGTGCCAGTATTTATCTCCTCAGGAATCCCATTCTTTTGCTTGCCTCCTACCTTTTAAAATTTTTATCTTCCCCCAGGCACTATTTATTTTAAAAGGAATTACAAAGGAATTACTATTTCAGCAATTGTCTGTGACAAACAACTCTACATTTCGATCATGCATGTAAAGGGATTTTGTTCTAATTTTCTCTTTACTTCGTTTTGTGACCATCTTAAGTCGGTGCCCAACTGTGTCTATTTTACTGACTGCTGGAAATAATTTATTTACCGAATTGTAATCCTTCGCAAGTCTTTGAAGATCTTTATCAGGTTTCCCCCCTTGATTTGGCTTTTGTGAAAATGCCCCACGTTCTCAATGTTTCTTCATAAAATGGTAATCCCTATAAAAATTCTTGCTCTATATTTAGAAAAGAACACAATATCATATAAATTATAACACTCTACTAAGTGTAAATTTGTGTTCCTTTCTGGCTACAAAATGTAATTCCTGTGAAGTTACTACTTCACATTCGTTGAAACATCAATCAAGAATCCACAGCGCATTCTTAGATTGTTCCTTTACATTTTTCTTTGGCACAGTGTGAATAAATCTGACAGTTAGGAGATGTGAACTGCATGTACTATTTTTATTGTGTGATTGACAGACCTTCCACTGTATTGCTCTAGAAGAGTTACAGGATGTGCTACCTTATTTCAACGGAGGGTCATTGCTGGTTAATACACAAAATAGTGTCAGGGGAATTATTTTTCAGTGACTTGAGTCAAATTCTTTTTAACGTTTAAAGTTAATTTATTAGTGTCACAATTAGGTTTACGCTAACGCTGCAATGAAGTTACTGTGAAAGTTTCCTAGTCGCCACACCCCAGCGCCTGTTTACATACACTGAGGAAGAACTTAGCATGGCCAATGCACCTAACCAGCACATCTTTCAGACTGTGGGAGAAAATTGGAGCACCTGGAGGAAACCCACGCAGACATGAGCAGATCGTACAGACTCCACTTAGACAGTCACCCAGGCCAGGAATCGAACCCGGGTCCTTGGTGCTGTGCAGCAGCAATGCTAACCACTGTGCCCCCATGTTATCTTTCACATGATGTCACTGTTTTGGGGACTGAGTTCTACAACTCAAACTGATATGTGAAATCCATAAATTAATACCCTCAACTATTGAATGTTTATCTCTTATCTCTAGCACAGTCTGGACTATTCATTGATTCAGTAGGTAACATGTAGTAAGTAAACATTTGGGAAAGGAAAATGGTGGTGTTTAGTGGCATATGTGGAACACGTTGGCTTTTGGTGGTTTTGAGGAGTATTGCTGGGTATGGCAGTCCTGCAGTGGAGCATCTGGGAAGGACAGCCACCTGGTTTTGAGAAAGTGTGGGCTTCCTTAACACTGTTATAAGGTATTATTGTCTGTCAGTTGGGCCTCAAGAGGACCCAGTGTATGATGTTATGATAGAAGATGAGTGGTCAATAGGCTGTGGTCTAGCTCAAGCCTGGATTTTGGATTTCGTTTACCACACCCTGGCTCCCGACTTTGAGCCTGAGCCATCTGCTTTGGTCTCAGACCAAAAGCTTCTTTCATTAATGCAAGATTTGCTGTTTCTGTAATTACTGACTGTATGCTGGTATACGGCCTGCCAGTACAATATTTGTACTTTCACGGAATGGTTCCAGCTCTGTCATGTTCAAGCCAGCTCACTACAAGAACAACTCAGCTATTCCCAAACCCCACTCCCACTTCTCCTCCATAGCCTGCAATTTCTTTTTGTTTTTCAGGTATTTATCCAATTGTTAAAATGATTTCAACAAAGGGAATGATTAGGTGAGGTAATATGGTAGTAAATTTCTGCTCCAGGATTTCACAGAATCTTTACAGTGCGGAAGCAGGCCATTCGGCCTGTCAAGTCTGCACCGACCACAATCCCACCCAGGCTCTATTCCCACAATTCTACATATTAACTCTGCTAGTCCTCCAACACTAAGGGACAATTTATCAAGGCCAATCAACCCAACTCACACTCTTTGGACCGTGGGAGGAAACCTGAGTACTTGGAGGAAACTCTCACAGACGTGGAGAGAATGTGCAAACTCCACCCAGTCACCTGAGACTGGAATTGAACCCGAGTCACAGGCATTGTGAGGCAGCAGTGCTAACCACTGTGCCACCGTGCTCAGTAGAGTTTTTTTGTCTCTTTGTAGTTTTAGTCATTTAGCTCACCATCAGGGTTCATCCTTGTCTGGGTGCTGGAATCAAATTCTGGGGCTCAAGCCCCACCCGGAATGTACACATTACCCAGGCCGGCATATCATTTGCAACACAGAGTGTGGCCACTTTACAGGAGAGACATAAAATCAAGGCCATTTGTGCCTTCTTGGATATAAAAGCTGAATAAAAGATTCACTTTGATCTCCTGGTCCATTAACAAACAGCTCGAAACAGATTATCTGGCCATTAGTTCTTTGCTGCTGTTAGGTTTATGCTGTGCACAAAATGGTTCCTACATTTTCCTACGATGCAATGACTACACCTCAAAAAGTACTTCATTGATCCTAATGCACTTTGAGCCAAATTGAGGCTATGAATGGCACAATGCAAATATGAATTCTTATTTTAATTGTGTGGACACAAATATCCTTCAACCACAATTAGGAAAATGAATCAAATTTCAAGAATTACATTCTACTTACATTAACTATATTACAAGACAGACCAAGATATTTCAGATTTCTTGCTGCCACCATGCTGTTAGCAATATTGCAACCACAGTGGGAACATTTTCTTGCTTTGCTACTTCTCCTCATGAAATCACTGAAGCATTCTAAGAGAACAGGGGTGGGATATTTCTGGAAAATGTCAGGAGGGAAAAAAAAAATGGGATTCACAACTGGCATCCGGTCAGTCGCAATCTTCCCGGTCCACTTTCTTGGACAGGGACAGCCTTGCACCAGGGAACAGCGTGAGGCTGGTGATCAAATGGTGATTTCAATCTATTTAGCAAGCTCAGGACTCAATTGTATCAACTCACTAAAGATTACACCTTCACCGGCGGAGGTCACACCAGCAGGGATCATATGTGGTCCTCACTAATGCGGACCAGGCTTGATGGCCTGGCACCAGAGGCCATTGAGCCCCCAGGGGAGGTCTGGAGTGGAGGGGGTGTGCTCCTTGGGCAGTGCCAGCCTGGCACACTGACATTGCCCAGTGTACATTGGGCAGTACTGAGGGGGATGAGGCAGAGCTAGACTGGGGTTTGGGGGTGAAAGGAGGGAAGGGAATGGGTGGAACTTTGCTTGGGGCATAGGTGCTGGTGGTGGTCATGAATCAGAGGCTGGATCCAGCCATCAGGAGGCTGGGGGAGTGGGTGGGGGTGTCAGAGCTGGTATTTGGGATCTTAACAACTGGAAGTCTGAGGGGGAGGGGGAGGGGGAGAGGATGGGGAAGGGAAGGGAAGGGGCGGGGAGAGGGTGGGAAAGGTAGTGGGGAGACATGGAAAAGGGGGCGGGGGAAAGGAAGGGAATGGGGGGAAGAGGATGGTAGGAGGGTGGGAGGGGGAGAGTGGGGAGAGGGGAAAAAAAAAGGGGGAAATATGAGGGGGTGGCTCTTGTCAACTGATCTCCCACGCCCCACCAGTGTAAATCCCTTGATGGCCTCTGCGATTCACTGAGTCCTGGAAATTCCTTCAATTAAACTTGCTCAAAAATACAGGTGAGGAAAAACTCCCATATTCCTGCTCATTGAGCACTTAGTTTTTTTTTGGGGGGGGTGCAATCATGCCTCAGATTTTCCAGTTCCCTATAAAGAGCAATCAGAGGAAATCTTTCTACTACATTGTGATTTTCTGAACACAAAAGAATCCTTATCCCATTGTTTTAAAAAACAGCAATGCTGGGTCTCATTTTGGAATAACTGATCCAGCAACAAATGTCTAAAATGGAAGGAAAAAAAATTGCTGAAATCTCCAGGACTCAATGCCTCTCTTCAATAAACAGGCAGTCAAATCACAAAGTTAAATTTCGAGGAAAACTGAATTTAGCACCTACTTGTAAGCTCCCAGGTTGATGCAACTGATTCCCAGGTTGTACCTTGATCGGATGAAACCAGGCTGAATTTCCAAAGCCCTTTGGTAAGCCTCAACAGCTTCCTCACTCCGATCTCCATTTGCCAAGGTAGCTCCAAGTCGATTCCACAATAAGTAATCCTTGGAAATATACATGTACGTGCATTTTAAAGCTATTGTCAGCAAAATTCCAAATGGCAAGATTTACATTTGCCTGTTTAATGATTTAATACCACATTCTTTGTGTGTTTTATCTGCAGTTGTTGCTATTTTTTAAATATATAGTTTTTAACTTAATAACTTCAAGCGTGATGACTGCTGTGAAATAATTGTGCCTATAGAAACCTGATTGTGACAATTTTTGTTCAGGAATTCTATCCTAGTAGATGCTGGTTTTGGTGGCTTTCCAACAACTCAAACATGGGAGAATGTGTTTATTTGTATTGCAACACAAGGGGGAGCACTTCTTGTACATGTGCAGGGGCAGATGCAGTTTGTGTCTGTGAAACTGCTTTTGCTAAACGGTGATGAAGATAGAACAAAGACAAATATGAAAATACAATATTGTTCAGGTTCCCTCCTGTTCTACCAAACACCAGCCCACCCCCAGCTCCCTCCATTGATTTTCCCCCATAACTCTGGCCAATTCCACCCTGGTCTGTGGATCCTTGCTGTACCTATGCTCCTCCCTTCTACTCCCCACCAACCATTCTGCTTGAGCTGGAAGGAATGAGGGGCCATGGTGGGGAATTGGGAAGGTGCAGGGGAAAGCAGTGACTGAAAGCGAGCCATTGGCGGAGTGAGAGCCAAACAGGTTTGAGGGAGGAAACGGAAAGGAAAGTAGAAGCATATCAAACAAACAAAATCTAAATTATATTACTCCCACTCATAGTTTATTTATTAGTCTCACAAGTAGGCTTACATTAACCCTACAATGAAGCTAATGTGAAAATACAGTAGTCACAACACTCCGGTACCTGTTTGGATACACTGAGGGAGAATTTACCATGGCCAATGCACCTAACCAGCACGTCTTTCACTCTGTGGGAGGAAACTGGAGTACCTGGAGGAAACCCACGCAGACATGGGGAGAATGTGCAGTCACCACACCAACAGTGACCCATGTCGGGAATTGAACCTAGGTCCCTGGTGCTGTGAGGCAGCAGTGCTAACCATGGTACCACTGTGCCACCCATTTTAGCCATTAGACTATAACCAATTTCATTTTCAAAGCCCCTTTCCAATTTAGTTTTGCGGAAGTGAAAAATCCTAGTTGAAACTGAAATCATATTGGAATCATCATAGTAAAAATATGCAGTCATTCAAAAGGGTGAGATTTTACCTGTGGTCTAATTGTCAGTGCGGCATTGAATGCATCAACAGCTTTATTGTATTCGCCACTGAGGTTAAAAAGTACACCTAGCCCAGTCTGCAGGTCTGGGTCTATTGTATCAGAATTCTGGTGGGCTGCTTTCAGAAACAAATCTTTCACTTCTGCAAGGAATAAGCTAAAAAGATTTATGTTAATTGGGCATCAAGTAAGTAAAAATGTTCCTTATAATTAACTCAATCATACAGTTAAAACAGATTGTATGCAAATATACTTTCTTTTGGCAATTGCAGTAATTATGTTTGCAAACAAATTTTTCACCACTAACTCAAACACAGATTTGTAATTACCTGCCATCCGTTTCTTTACTTTCTTTCCTTCCAAGAGCTGGAGATCCAGTTTTCCCCCTTATTAGGTACTTGTACTTGGGGTTATGTCTGATCCAGTTTTTTAGGGCTTCACTGGCCTCTTGTTGTAGACCCGTGTTGGTGAGACTTACTGCCAGTGCCATAAGAGCGACCAAGTTGCAAGACTGCAGTTCCAGACATCTAGAAAGAAAAATGGATTTGCAGATTTTTCCAAAGACTGATGTGGCACAGCATTTTTCACTCTACAGGCGGGATTTTCCGGCTGCACTCACTGCAAGACTGGTGAGGGTTTGCATGGTCTGTGTGTGCCGCACTGTGGGAATATTCCACCCTACATCTTTAAGTGCTTTGGAAATGACTTTACAAGATCACGAGGACCGGAAAACTAAAATTAAGATAATTTAGTTAAGAAGGGAAGTATTAATGGACTTTGTGTGTATAATTAACATCTATCAGTAGTCATAATGAAAAAAAAAATCACACATTACTTTTTATCGACCATTTTACTGACAAGAGCACAGTTAAAGTACAACTGCAAACCCGGAATTGGAGAATTGAGATCACATGCCCAACAATGGTGTGTTTTACTCATCTGTTATTTATTTACTAATCAGAAATGCAATTATCCACATCTGGATTCTGAATTAGTCACGTGTCTATTGGTTAACTTATTGGACAACATTGGTTTCGATACATTAGGAAGAAAAGATAAGAACATATTAGTTCAGACACAATGGGATGTTCTTAATCACCATAATTTTATTTTTATCTTTGTTCTTTTCCTTACAATTACATTCCCTTCACATTTAATCTATTACATTAGCTGTGAAATTACTTAGTGCAATAGTAGTAAATGGATGTCTTTTATATGTTGGCAGTTTAAATTAGTAGAGAGATGAATCTCAATGGAATGTGGTAAGCATTCCTAATTGGCTCAAGAGCTAAAGTACAACTTCAGACGTATTGTCTTGGATTTTGTTTTTGGTTTGCTCTTCCTTGGTTTGAAGCTACACGCTCGCTTTTTACTTCCTCTAAAGTCTTCACCTTTCATGCTGTACACGTCGAAACTATATCTATTGTCCATCCCCACTGGACCTTGTCTTCAACTGCTGAAGACCTCCGCATTACTTGTGACTCCACAACATATTGATTTGGGAATCCCAACATTCTAAGCCAACGCCATACTGTTTGACAGACATGTGGCCTACAATAGGTAATCTTCAATACGAGTGATAGTTTAATAACTGGTTTTGATAGAATAAATAAGGAGAAACTGGTTCTGGTACCAGAAGGATGGAGGACACAAATTTAATTGGCAAAAGAATCAGTGCTTAGTGAGGACAGAAAAATACACAGTTAGGATGATTTGGAATACATTGCCTGAAAGAGTGTTGGGAGCATGTTCAACATTAACTTTCAAAAGAGTTATGACAGCTATGGAGAAGGGTAGACGAATGGGACTAATTAGGTGGCTCAAAGAACTGGCACGATGACATTGGGTCAAATCCTCCTGCTGTGCTGTTCCATTCTATGCACACCAAATGAAGTCAACATACATCCTGGAAAATATGCAATTGGCATTCCTTTGATGTTACTTTTCAAGTACTTCTTGATGGTACAAGTTTCAGAGCTGCCAAAATAAAGTATTGGGGAGTTGCCCTAATGCCTTCTCTAGCTACTGTGCTTAGAAGTGGCTGATAACATCCAGGGATGTTGATCAAGTGATCTGCACTATTCCTGGATGGTGTTCAGCTTCTTGATTGCAGTTCTGCCCATCTAGATGTATAAGACATGCTCCATCAATTTTTAATTGCTAATGTATTTAATTAAATTTAAATTCCCCAATGTTGCGAAATTTGAACCCAATATCTCCAGATCATGAGTCCAATCCTTTCCATCATTAATCCAGTAACACTGTAGCACACATATAGTAACTATGCTACTTAACACAATCCATAATTTGGAGTCCATAACCTCTGTCCATAAAACTTAGCTGTTTAAGCCTTTGCATACCTAGTGAAATCGTCAATTTGTTAATTTTGCCTAAAGCTGCCTGGAATCATATCAGCCAAGTCTCAAAATCATACAGGGCTATGACATTGCTGAGGATGTCCTGTTCTTGTTAATTCCCAGGTCCCCACCATCATTCGTAACTGGATGTGGCAGGACGATAATGATTTGATTTTATTCATTAATTGTGGACTGTTCAGGTCTAACAGTAGAATCATAGAAT
Organism: Carcharhinus amblyrhynchos; assembly: GCF_965287045.1. Lineage (NCBI taxonomy): Eukaryota > Metazoa > Chordata > Chondrichthyes > Carcharhiniformes > Carcharhinidae > Carcharhinus > Carcharhinus amblyrhynchos. The sequence goes on from NC_137326.1 coordinate 103,841,558, forward strand.
ACTTACAGTGAAGAAGGGGGCCATTTGGCCCATCGAGCCGGCACTGACAACAATCCCACCCAGGTTCTATCCCCATAACCCCATGTATTTACCCTGCTAATCTCCCAGGCATAAAAGGCCAATTTAGCATGGCCAGTGCACCTAACCAGCACGTCCTTTGGACTGTTGGAGGAAACCGGGGCACCCAGAGGAAACCTGGGCACTTGGAGGAAACCCATACAGACACAGGGAGAGCTTGCAAACTCCACACAGAGAGTCACCCAAGGCTAGAATTGAACCAGTGTCCCTGGCGCTTGAGGCAGCAGTGGTAACCACTGCACCACCATGCTGCCCAGCAATAGGCTGCTGCTTTTAGTGTTTCTCATGCATGCAACTATATGTGGCAGTTTCCTTAGTTTATAACCTCAGCAGCATTCTTATGGCAGAGCTCCCCACTCCTCCAGCCCTGACCCAGTTTCCCAGACCAATATTTATAACTTATGCATTGCAGGCTCCTGCCAGGTCCACTGCTGTTGCAGCATCTTGAGAAGAGGTAGCCAGAAACTCCAAGCGGCACAACTATGCCATACTGAGGGAGCTAGGTGTCCAGATCAACAGCTCCCTGAAGGTGGCAACTCAGGTGGACAAGACGACATATGGCACGCTGGCCCTCATTGGTCAGGGCACCGAGTATTGGAGTTGGAAAATCATGTTGTAGCTCGATAAGATTTTGGGTCGGTTACATTTGGAGTATTCTGAACAATTCTCTTCTCCACGCTACGGGAAGGATGTTGATACATTGGAAAGAGTGCAGGAGAGATTTACCAAGATGTTGCCATTGGAGGATATGGACAATGAACAAACTTGGATTATTTTCACTGGAGTGTCAGAGGAAGAGGGGAGGGGGGACCCGACAGGTGTTTACAATATTATGACAGGCTTGGATAGAGTAGATAGCCAGTCTTTTACCCAGGATTGAAAAGTCAATTACTCAGGGCATAGGTTGGAAGTGAAAGGGGAAAAAGTGTACAGAGATGTAAAGAACAAGTTTTTCACACAGAGAGTGGTGAATGTCTGGAATGCGCTGCCAGAGGAGGTGGTGGAAGCAGATTCTATAAGAATGTTCAAAATGCATCTGGATAGATAGGGAATAGAAGGATATGGACTATGTAGAGGCCAGAAAATATTAGATTACAGAGGCATCTGTGTTGACACAAACTTGGTGGGCCAAAAGGCCTGTTTCTGAGCTGTACTTTGCTTAGTTCTTTATGCCAAAGATCAGGGAATTGTTTCAAGCCGATTCAAGTTTATAACAGCATCAGAATGGAGACAGAGAAGGCCTTGGATAGACCCTCCTGGTTTATTAGGGAACATTAGCTGTTATAAAACCTATCACCATTTTTTGCATGTTGGACAAGGGAAAGCAGGCATAATACAAGATCTGGGATCAATGCCACCATCTACATGAGGTGGGTGTTGAAGAGGTAGCCCAGGACAGTATTGGCAGGGTAAGGAAATATTAGTCAGGACAGTTTCTCAGTGATAGAAATCAGTGCTGGTGTTATCCCATTTTGCTTGCAATCTCACCCTCCTTTAGGCACAATTACGGTGAAGAATCCCATCATTTCACATCACAAAGGCTGTTTAGTGACCACACTTATCAATGTTATTGAGGAATGATATACCTGTGACAGATGGATTAGTAACATCATGCTCAAATTGGTTACTCTCCCATGTTGGTTTATTCATCCCCTGAGTCACTTTCTAGACTGGATTTATGCCTTTCAATATTCAGGAGCCACACTTGATGTGGGCTTTGAAGTTCCCACTCACAGCTTATTTTGTCTCTTTGCTTCCCACTGTCTTTTCAAATGGTATACTACTTTGAGATGTTTTGAGAGTGTGTAATAGCTGATCAGAAATTGGGTTTGATCTGAAGCCTTGTGGTCTGGTACCGAGTTCAGGGTCACGTATACTCTGTGCTCCGACCTTTGAGTAGTGGACAGGGCACAGCTTGGGACAGTGATGACAGAACCTGGGGTGTTGACGAAAGGTTTGAGTTGGGGTTGTACGTTGCTTGATAGGGCAATGGGACAACCCTCCCAATTTGGGCATCAGTCCTTGAATCTTACTCAGGAAATCACCACATGAGAATTTGGGCTGGGATTGTAAACACGTTGATCTGATCTGATGAAGCCAGGTTTATTGTGGATAACATTTATCTGATATGATACTGCTCTATGGCTAATATTTTACAACTGAGTGGCGAATAAGGCCATTTAGAGTCAGCTATATATTGTAGGACTCAAATTACATCTCAGCCAGAGTGTTTAGAAGTGGGAGGTTCCCCATCCTGAAGGACATTTGGTGACTAGTCTGTAAAAGTTTCTGTGTTTGTTTGGGGGGGGGGGGGGGCGGGGCTGGTGGTGAAAGGGCAGCAAGACCCCCCTATGAGTGTGCAGGGATAACGCCCCAGAACCTCTGTGATAGAAGGTGCGGTGTGGGGAGAGGAAGAACAGTTCCACTTCAGTGCTAATAAGTCGCCTTTAAAAATGGCACCCCAATAGGTTTCATCCTACTAGAGTGTAAACCTTAGGGGGGTTCGAGATCGGGAGTGCAAACTGGGCTATGCAACTGGAGAGATACACAGTGATTTTCAGTCTGAGTTTGAGACTTTCAAAATATATGGTAAAACTCCACCCATTATATTTAAAGGCAACAGCTAGGGGGAAAAGACAGGAAATGAACAGCCAAAGCCACCCTCACTTTCTCACCTTTAAATACGCTTCTTTTTCCAACATAATAAAAATGGGCCTAAGCAACGTCACATGCATTCTCTTGCTACATTGAGAAAAGGATGAGAAATGAAGGCAAGTATTTGTCAAAGATCTTTAATGAAGGAGGGTTGTCTTGTTCGTTGCTACTTTGACCATGGGTGGAATTCTCCCATGATGGGGGCTGGAACGTTCCATGCTTCCAGCTGCAAACAGAGCAGGAAAATTCCCCCAATCTACCCCCCCCTCCAACCTCACTAATGATGAACCTGGGTTCAGATTCAGTAATGGGGCAGGCCTGGATGGAATGCAGTCTGCTGTCATGTTTGGGTGCCGTGTTGAAAAGGTGCCCAACATCACTGACCCGCAATTCAGAAAAGAAGATAGATCTCCTGGAACATTTGGACATTGGAAGATGGAACCCTTCAAGTAACATGATCTGGAAGGTCCACAAGTAGATGCTCCCCCCACCCACGTCAGTAGTGTTCCAGGGTTTGGGTTGCTGACAGCTTACATGTTGAACACTGGAGGCAGCCCCAGGCATTGTTCAGATGTCTCCCAATATCTGCGCACCACCTTGTTCTGAACATGTGTTACGCAAACAGGTTTACCCACTGGCATCGTGGAGAATCTAGCATAGGGTGGGAGGTCAGACCTTCATCTGCATCTCATTAACGAGATACAAATGAGATTCACGCTAATGTCTGGAGGATTTAATAACCCGCCACGGTGGGCACTAGCAGAAGATCCAGTTGTAAACTCATGCTGACGTGAAATCGATTTCTGAGCCTCCCACCATCACACATGCCAACTGGGGTTTTCAGAATTCTGCTCCTATTGATTTTCCTATGATTCATCAACAAGTTGATGGAGTGGGCAGATAGGTGACAGATGAAGTTCAATGCAGAGTAGTGTGTGGTGATGCATGACATGGACAGACACTGGAAAATAAAGGGTAAAATTCTTAGGAGTGCAACAGTATTGAGTGTATAAGTACATAAGTCATCGAAGGTGGCAGGACAGGTGGAGAGAGCAGTTAATAAAGCATATAGTAGTCTGGACTTTATTAATAAGGGCATAGAGTACAAGAACAAGGAGGTTATGCTGCTGAATTTGTACAAGACACTTGTTAGACTTCAGCTGGAGTACTGTGGACAGGTTTGGGCTCCACATTTAAGGAAGGATGTGAACATATTGTAGAGAATGCAGAAGAGGTTTACAACGATGGTTCCAGGGATGAGAAAGTTCAGTTATAAGGATAAAGGGGTTGGGACTGTTCTCCCTGGAGAGGGGGCGACTGGCGGGGGGTGGGATTTGATAGAGATGTTCAAAATTATGAAGGGTCTGGTCAAACTAGATTGGGAGAAACTGTTCCTGCTAGTAAAAGGATCAAGAAAGAGAGGGCATAGAATTAAAGTGATTTGCAAAAGAAATAAATGTGATATGAGAAAAAACTTTTTCATCCAGCAAGTGGTTTGGGTCTAGAACGTTTTGCCTGGAAATGTGGTGGAGGCAGGTTCAATTGAGGCATTCAAGAAGGTGTTATATGATCACTTGAATTGAAACTATGTGAAGAAGGCAGGGGGATGGCACAATGTCATGATGCTTCTTTGGAGAGCAGGTGCAGACATGATGGGCCAAATGGTCTCCTTTTGCATTATAACAATTCTGGATCCTGTGATTCATGCAGACAATCACATACATTCCTGTTCTTATAAATGTTCATACCAGATTTCTCACCATTTTTCATTATCTAAATTTTATATCACAAAAAATTAGCACTTTATTACATGGACCAAACTATATCCTACAGAAGAAGCAACATATTATAACTTCCACATGCTGATATAGAAAATAGTGTAGATGTTTTGTGCTTTATTAGAATTTACCTCTGGAGAGCGACAATTGCAGCCTGTTCATTTTCATTATCTGCTTGTGTGGTACCCAAGTATTGCCAAGCCTGTGCACATACCAATAATGCAAAAAAAGTAACAACAATAAGGATTATATTCACAAAAATACAATATAGCTTTAACATTTACATTAAAAGAATACAATCTTTAATAGATAAAATAAAGCTTCCTGTAAGGACTCCAACCCATTGTCCCAGTTTCTCCACCTTCATCTGTTCCAGAGATGCCAACGTTGAAAACTTCTGACATGTCTGCCTTTTCTCACTGTGGCCACTCAACCATGTCCAATCCATATCCTACACCTCTACCCTCACCTGTCCCCTCCCTCCCAGAACCATGATAGGGTCCCTCTTGTCCTCTTTTTTCACTCCACCAGTCACCACATTCGAAGGATCCTCCAGTATTTCAGACAAATCCAGCATGATGCCATCACAAAACATATCTCCCCCTCATCCACTCGTCCAATGCCCCCAATCCTTCATCCCCTTACCACAAAACCTTCCCATTGCAGTCGCAGATGATTCAACACCTGCCCTTTTATCTTCTCCCTCCTAACTTTCTGAGTCCCCAAACAGTCTTTTCAGGTGAAGCAGTGTTACACTAACAAATCCTTCAATTTGGTGTACTGTATTCACTGCTCCTAATGCAGTCCTCTCTATATTGAGGAGTCTCTGCACAAACTGGATGACCGCTTTGCAGAACACATTTGTTCAGTCTGCAAACATAACCCCAACCTTCCCATCATTTGCCATTTCAACTTAGCACCTTGTTCACTTGCCCACATGTCCATCCTTGGCCTGCTGCAATGCTCCACTGAAGAAACAACACCTCATTTTCCGATTAGGCATGTTACAACCTCCTGGACACAACACTGAGTTCACAAATTTAGACTGTGAACCTTCTCTTCCATCTTGACCCCTTTTTTGTTTTTTTTGTCCCAGCCAAAACACTTCCTCCTTTCTCCTCTCTCTTCAGGGGCACATTTCACCTGTTTTTTAGTTTTGCTTTGACTGAGCACTGGCCTTTGGTCTCCTATTGATATATCCTGCTATCTTACCTTTATACCACTATTAGCAACTTATTTAGTCCTTAATGCTACCATTAACACTCTCTTTATCTTGTGCCCATGACATATTTGTCAATCTCTCTTCAGCTCTGATGTATTCCTAACCTTCTATTCTGTTCCACCTTCTCCACCTCTTCTTCAGCATTATAATCCTAGAATTCTAACAGAGATGGCTGCAATGGTAGCAGATGTGTTCATAGTATCCCTACAGTGCAGAAGGAGGCTATTCAACCCACTGGGTCTGTGCTGATTCTCCGAAACAGCATCTTATCCACGCCCACCATCACAAACTCTGCCTCCCCCAACCACGAAGCCCATTACCCCACCACCCCCCCTATCCCCATAACCCCTGCCATTTTTCATGGCTAACCCACCTAACCTATAATCTTGGACACCAAGGAGCAACTCATCATGGCCACTTCACTAAACCTGCACATCTTTGGATTGTGGGAGGAAACTGGAACACCCAGAAGAAACCCATGTACACAGTCACCCAAGGCCAGAATTGAATCTGGGTCCCTGGCTCTGTAAGGCAGCAATGTCCATGTTGGCTATGGTTTTCACAATTCCCTAGATTATAAAATGGTCGCAGTAGATTGGAAGCTAGCAAATACAATAACGCTATTCATCAAAGTAGGAAGAGGAAACAGGGATCTACAGGCCAGTTAGCCTGGTGTCCATCATGGGGAAAGTGCTGAAATCTATTATTATGGAAGTTCTGACAAAGCATTTAGAAAAACACAGTATGATTAGAACAAGTCAACATAATTTAACCAAAGAGAAATTCAGATTGACAAATTTTTGAGGGTGTAACTTGTAGGGTGGATATAGGGAATAAGTTGATGTACTTAGATTTCTGAAAGGCATTCAGTAAGGTGCCATACAAAAGTTTATTATACAAGCGAAAAGCTCATGGAGAGGGGAATGATATGGATACAGGATTGGTGAATGGATAGGAATAGAGAGGGGGGATAAATAGGGCCTTTTTTTAAATTGGCAGGCTGTTCCAAGTGGAGTGCCATAAGGATTGGTGTTGGGACCTCAGATATTTACTATCTGTATGAATGTCTGAGACAAAGAGACAGAGGTATCTAGATTTGTTGATACAAAGCTTGGTGGGAAGCTGTGACGAGGACTTAGAGGCTAGAAAGCGTTTTAGGCAAGTTAAGTGAGTGGGCATCAAGGTGATAGTTAAGGTGCAATGAAGAAAAAATGTGAGCTTATGTACTTTGGTTAGAATAGAAAAACAGAATATTTTACGGTAGATAAATATTTGAAAGGAAAAAATTGCAGGGCTGGGGGAAAGAGAAGGGAAGTGTAACAAATGAGCTAGTTTTTTTTCAAAGAGCTGGCATTGGCTTGATAGGCTCAATAAATCCTTCTGTGTCTCTATGGATTGTTCCTGTGAAGTGCCTTGGAATATTTTACTTAAGTTAACACTACTATGTAAGTGCAAGATGTTGGATACAGATTAAGTCGGGATAACGAGATTCATACAAATGTAGATGGAAAATGGCCAATACTAATTCTCCACAGGACCAAAGTATTAAGGAGATATTACATATAATGAAATAAATTAAATGTTTCAGAAGCCAGAAATTTTAGAAGTTTTAAACTTAACTGAAGGGACCATGCAAATAGCATACATTTAAACAAATTAAACACTGTGACATTTGGCAGAGAACAGAGTTCTTTGGTGGGCCTTTAGACTGTGCACATTAATTTCACTGTTTTTTTATTCCATGGGGTGTTACAGTGCCTATCAGAGTGTGGATTGGAGACATAGTGCAAATTCTATAACTCACCCTTCCAGCAGGTCTAACCTATTACAAATTGGGTTATTGCCCAACATGCTACTGCTCTTTGCTGCAACACACAGCTTCAATAATGTACTAATTGAAAAGCAAAATAGTGCCGATACTGCAGATCTGAAATGAAACAGAAAAATCTCAGCAGGTTAAACAGCATCTGTTTCTCCCTCTCTACACAGGTGCTGTCTCACCTACCGAGATTTTTTTTTCCAGCATTTTCTGCTTTTATTCCAAGATGTTTTGTGCGGCTGCAGCAAAATTCAGCCCTTTTCACGTAGTGATTGGCATGTACTTTTAATGTAGTTAAAATGCATTAAAAATTGTCTGAAAAATCCCATGTACCTCCTGAATTTTCCAATTGATAATTTAAGTGTTTTTGATGGAAGTGAAATGAAAGGAAATATACAGAGAAGCAAGACAAACCAGCAGGTACTATATCAGTGCAATATTGAATACTGATTACTTTTTTACTATGCATGGGAAATACACAGACTTACTGGATTTGAGCCAATACATCTAGTGTAGGAGCCACTTCTGGTCTACAAAGCTTCACTTGCCAGAATTTTTATGTGTCAGTCTATTTGCATAGGCATTGGAAGTTTGCCAGCATAAGCTTATGTAAAAAGGAAATTATGTGGTGGATGCGAGGAAATTAGTTTTTAAAAAGCCAAGTTTAGCTGCTGATTGCAGCAATCGGCTGGGGCAGCAGCAGAGAAGATGGCATTTGGTTCAATAAGTACAACGTAAGAATCAGGAGCAGGAAGGAGGAGGCCATTTGGCCTCTCCAGCCTAATCTGCTACTTGATAAGATAATGGGAGATCTGATTGTGGCCTCAACTCCACTTTGCCATCTGCCCCCCACAATCTTCGAATCTTTTGCTGATTAACAATCTGTTTTGAACATATTCAATGATCAGCCTCCAATGGGGGTAGTGCGGCAACCAGTTTTAATGATCAGACCACGGCTGGTCAGGTAGCACATTCACCAGTCTCCTCTTTCTTCCTTTGGCATTCTTTATGCTACAAAATTAAGAGCCATGTAACTAAATGCCCACACTATTGTTTGGCTAAAAGGAGCATAATCAAGGGATCTTTAAGTGTATGTAGTTACCTCACCAAATTATAATTACTTGCACATACAATTCTCATACTTCTTTCACATTACCAGGATAACACCACCAATTACTTACATCAACTACCCTGTAACATAATCTAAAATTGCTACTCTTGCACACAATGTGGGATTTAGGGCGTCAAAGGAAGCATCCAAACAACAGGAGATACTCCCTACAAGGAGCATGCCATGCAATTGATGAGAAGGGACTCTACGCTTGTAATGGTAGATTTATGCTAGAATGCTGGCAGCAGGTTTGTGAAGGCAAACTATACAGTTGTAATAGTATTTTTGTGAAAATCCTTCTCCGTTTCCTTAATCCCAAGAGGGTTATGGTCACCCACTCTTAGTTTATACTATAAATTAAAAAAAAGAATGTGTTGGAAATACTCAACAGACCTACACCTTAATGTCTATAGCGGGAGAATGGTTTGAGAAACATATTAGCCATGACCGACTGTGGAGCAAACTTGGTGGGCTGAGTGGCCTATTCTCTAGCTATATTTAATGGTCTTATGGTATTATGGCCTGCTAGCCTCTGGAAAGGGCAAGACAGAGTCAATGTTTCAAGTCAAATGATTCTTTTTCAGAACTTAGCTTGTACCCTCCTTTTCTGCAAATTCACAATAACAGGAAGAAGACAATGAAGGAGAGACTGGACATTTTTCACATTGACTATAATATAGATATGAGGAGTATGATAAAGATGAGGAAGTTACTAAATAGCTCACCCTGGACCTTCATCAGCTCTGTGTTCTCCTCTTGCAATTCTCACTTCTATTATATGCTCTCATTCCTACGCATCATCTCAAGATAATTTCAACTCAAGGGAAATTAGATTATGTAAGTGGGGATACAGAATTTTGAGATTTGTGGAGCAGGAGGAATCTGGAGAAGTGAATTTTGACCACATTGAAATGAAAGAAAATCCCCAAAGTCCCAGAGGGGTATAGGCTGGTTTCCCCTTTGAGACAGAGCTGACTGGTGGTGATATAACCTAAGGACCATCACACCTCAGGTGAGGGGCAAGGTTGATAAAGCAGAACCTTTATGGGTAACCTCAGCTGGAACAGGAATTGAACTGTGTTGTGGGCATTGCTCTGCATCACCAACCAGCTGCCCAGCCAACTGAGCTAACTGACACCCTGACAAAATTCTCTCTTACCAGAGGACATTCACACACTGACAAGTCATATTTTTGGAGACATTGTCAGTTATGAAGTAATTAGCATTTATGTTTCTTTGGTCCAGAGGGATAACCCAGGACAAATCCAAAAAAGACACATACCTTGGGATGCTCAAGCATTTCCCAGTTGCAGATCTAGAATGTCATTAATGAAGGTGGAAAACTTTGTATTTATATTACTGGAAGTAAACACTTTGTTTTACTATGTTAACATCACAAATATGAATTGTTGTTAAAAGCCTACATCAGTTTCAAACTTCATGGTAGGTTCCAAATATTTGTGATAAAAAAGTATTGTAAACTGTTCTGTATCATTGGACATAGCCCCATTAATAGAATTTCAAAGGTCAGATTTTCATGCGAAAGTCCCTTCCAAATATTGCAGAAGTATAATTACTGTATTAGAATATAATCCATTTAACTTCTGCTCATAACAGTAAAGCAATATGGACTTTATTGAAAAACACCAGTTCTCCAACTACCACACCCCACATTGATATGGCACTTAATTGATAAATGCAATAGAATACATTGAACATTAAGAGTTAATAATAGGTTTATATATATTGGAAATCATGTTTGTGTATATCATAGCACTGAGAGCAATCAAAATGCATCTTGTATTTGTAAAACACATACACATCATACGTTATTTGAATTTCTACGATTATTGACATATTTTACTTTTTTTTAAACATATTATGATTGCTAAATATCATTAGCCTACCTCTGCATCGTAGGGGTCCTGTAAAATTGCTGATTCTAACAGTAGGACAGCATTGGGCAGATCTCCTTCTTTGTGCTTTTTTATTGCTTCCTCGAATGCATTGGGCCAGTCTTTGAAGGGATTGTCAGTGTGAAAATAATAACCCTGTAGCAAAGGTCAAGTGAAATTAATAACACCGTGCAATAATAGTTGTCAGAATTGTTTATCCAACCTTGAGAACTAAATTGTTCTGTTGACTGATAGCTTCATCGGCATTTTAATAATGTGATTTATTCACAATTACCTTGCTATTCATGATTATTGGGTTACAACAATTAAATTGCTTCATTCATAATTATCACAAGAATGATCCATTTAGCATTTGTTTACTCCTTCCAGCCCACATTAACCAGTTTTAACTGGTTAGTATTACAGTTACTGGGTAGCATCCCTACCCTTGAAAAAGACTCAAACTTGAAGTCCAATCCCAGGACTCAAACGTAACCAACCTGTGAATTAATCCTTCTTACACATGCCAATTGCAGGTAGTACATATAAACATATGAAGCAGGAGTAAGCTCCCGCATCCCTCATGCCTGCTTCACCATTCAATAAGATCGTGGCTGATTTGGTTGTGGCCTCGCCTGCACATTACCACCTACCCTCATTAACATTTCAACCCCTTGTTTATCAAGAATCTATCTACCCCTACCTTAAAGAATATTTAAGAGGCTCTCCAATTCCACTGCCCTTTGAGAAAGAGACTCAGTAACAGTGGGAGAGGTTCTTGATCAGTCACGTGATGACAAGAAAATTGGAGTGCGTACCATCACTATCCACAGCTCCAGACTACAACATGCATGTGAAAAGTGCATGTTGTCACAGCTCTTTGGATTCTCTGGGCAGAATTTTCCCATCCTGCCCATTGTAGCAGGCAGAACACATGCCATGCATAAGTCTGTTGACCTTGGGTGGGATTTTCTGGCCATGGGGGTGAGTATGGCTGGAAAATCCCACCCCTCAGTGAACTGTAACACATTATCATCGCTACAAGTACTTGTATCAAATCCACTACTTATTTCTTGGGCAATAACATAAAAATGCTGGAAAATCTCAGTAGTAAAACAGCACCTGTGAAGTGAGAATAGACCCAACATTTCAAGTCTAAATGACCCTTTGTCAGAGCTGACTGATGAAGGGTCATCTAGACTCAAAACATTGGCTCTGTTCTCTCTCCACAGATGCTGTCAGAGCTGCTGAGATTTTCCAGCATTTTTCTGTTTTTGTTTCAGATTCCAGCATCCGTAGTGTTTTGGTGTTTATCTATTTTTTGGGTTCTGTTTAATATGAGGCAGATGATGAGAATCCATCTTGGGTAAAGGATGGGGTAATAGTACATTAAGGGTTTGTGCCTTTTTCAGCTACATTTTCCTCATTTCTGTCCGGTACAGCAGATTAACTCATTATTGTACTGCACAAATTCATTGTCATTTCAGGTTGATTTTGAATAGACAAGAGAGTCAAATAACCAAGCATCTGATATTTGCAAACAATAGATAATGAAGCAACATATTTTTTGAAGGTTGTGTTATTAAAAATCACCTTCTCATGTGGGGAGATGGTTGTGTTTGTTGGTGGCTGCTCACTTCCTGCAATCCAATTCCTACGTGCCATTTCCTCCCATTCATCTTGCATTTTATCCCAGAATTCTGTGTCAGACTGTTAAAGGACAATAAAATACAAAAGCTAAAGTATTTCAGTTACAAGCTAATTTCAATTCAATAAACCGTGGAGAATACTTGGCGGCAATTCATTACGCACAGATGTCCAATTAAGCTGGTGTTTTCTGTAAGTCACAGCAGAATGAGACATTTGCTAGATGAGATTGAGTTTGATTGTGAATGCTTAAGAAGAAAATAGAAAGGATAAGCCTGCTTTACAAACTATGGTGTTCTAGAAGCTCCTTTTCAGGATAGGTTTCAAAGGTGTCCTTTGAGTGACAATGCAACCTTATGAGTGCTAGTTGCTTTTGATAATTATACATATTCCACTATCCATACTTATGGTAAAGTTAACATTTGAAGTTAATCATTCAGTTTTGTCAAATAGTGATCAAAATTGCCCTTTTCGGAAGCCTAAACAGCAGTATATATTTATGGTGTAATATGTCATCAATTGACTAACTCTAGGACTACTTAATTTCAATTATATCCACTGATGTCTACATATTAGTTCATGAGTTCATAATATTTTTGCATGGTTTTTAACATTGCAGGAGAAAATGATCATCTGATATGAAGAACCTAAGTAGTAAGAGCGGGAGTACATCATGCTGCCCATTGAGCCTGCTCTGCCATTCAGTATAATTACCACTAATTTTCTGCCTCAACTCCAACAGTCCACCCACTCCCCTGTGTGGTGCAACTAACCACACATGTCCTTTGATTGTAACAGTTGGGAAAATAATGAGGCGAGTCTGGATGTGCACTTTTACACCCCACATCCATGTTCTTTATTTCTCAAATCAAAAACCACAGGTTCAGCCAATCACTTGGTCAGGGGCTTTCAGGAGTACCAAAGTACAGTCTCCATTCCACTTCAGTGGAGCTAGCACTGCATGTAAGCTCGTGGAGATGGTCCAACTGAACAGCTAGGAAAGGGCTGAAGTGGCAGAGTAAGACTGGAAAGCAATGTGATAAGTGTGGCCAAAAATGCTGGCATAATTTCTGCGTGAAAGCAATGTCCTCTACTACTTGCCAGGCGGTTCTTGTTAAGCATGGAGGGTGTAATGATGGTGAATATACCTACATGCAGTTTGCCACACCAGACAAAGCAAGTCATTTTTAACAGATCATATTTTAGTGGCATTACATTGTATTTCCCAACTAGTTCTGTAATTTCCTCAGTAGCTATATGCAAGTGTAATTACTGTAGAAATGGAATATATTTGAATCAGAATTGGGGTATTTACAGAATTGTTTCTTAGGTTCTCATTTTGTTGACCTTTAAGTGCCTCAGTTTGCTTCATGTTATTACAGGTTCAGCACAAGTCATAGCCATCAAAAATTATAAGCGGAAAAGGCTTCTGAATATAATCACCCACACAAGGCAATGCTAGTCAAATATATGCAGCACTTCAAGCAGAATTTAGAAAATATGAAAAATGGAGCTAATTATTCACATGGTTTCAACTGAAAATGCCCAAGGATTCTTACCCACTCATTACAGTTGAACATATAAAAGGAAGCAATGCTACATTGTTTAGAAGCTTTTCAATCCACACATTCTGACATTTGCGTGATGGAGGAGAAGGTTAAGTCTCTGTATTGCAGGTCATCGTTAAGCTTGCAAAGAATAAGAAAGATGAAGTAAATCTGAATATGATATAGCTTAATATTCAATTCATAAAGTGACTGCATGACATCAAATCTGCTGCTAATAAAGAGAAGAGGAAGAGAAGAACGAGTAAGATAAGAATATCAGCTATTGCAAGGTTCTGGGTGGTTATATTCAGAAGCCTTTTCCGCTTCTAATCTGTGATGACTATAACTTGCTTTTAACCATAATCTCACACAGCAAAATGAAATCATGTAAAGATCAATGAAGGAGAACCTATGAAACAATTCTGTAAACTGGGTAGAGTTAATGTCAAACACTGCAATGAATCCTGATCTTGGAAGGAAGGAAATGCAGGATGTCACTTTCTGAGCCTTAAAAATAAAAGCTGAAGTAGAAATGAGGATATTATCTAATCAGAAATGTGGAAAAGACCATTGCATACTGAACGTATCTGATTTGCAGTTTTATAATCCATTCTGTGAAAAGGGGTATGTTATTTTTAATATACAAACCAGAAAGATTTTCCAGTCATGTTCTGTACTCTAAATCAGGGCAAAATGGTGAAAACATTTAGAGACCTCAACTGCTGCCTTTGCTCTTTCAAACTCTTCCTCTGTTGAGTGGTTTCGGGTCAGTAATGCACTTCCCCAGCGCTGTTCTTTGGTCATCCGAGTCTGGAAAGAAAGAGAAACACATAGCTTATATTACAATGGAAATGACTCCACTAAAAGGACTCATGAAAATCCTTATCTCTAAATTGCCCCTATTTAGAAGGCCTGTTGTTTTGTCAGATGGAATTCAATGAAATGACAAGTTTTATGCATTGGAAAAAAATTGCCAGACACACTGGTATCACACTGGCAAGAGATAGAGATCTAGAAGAAACATTAGACTCAATACTGGTCATGCAGAGTCATTGCAGACCAGTCAACAAAGCAAATGGAATGCATAACTAAACTACTAACTTAGTCAATTATACAACAGATTTTCCTTTCCTTTGTTCTTTGGAGGGACAGAGCACTGGTCCAATATGTATAATGTCAGCCCTGCCATACAATCTGGGATTAATGGTTGATGCCCTGACCAAGAAGTGCTCAGCCTGCATCTGAGTAAGCATATGCTCAAAATTAGTGCGAAGGAAAGGTGGAAGGAAGAATACCGAGACTGTCTGTGAGGGGGTCCTGAGAGACTTGGAAAATGCAAAATGGCATTTTATACCAAGTGCAATCTTGGAGACTCGCTACAATTCAGCAATAAGATACAGATTCCATTCAGCGGGAGGATAATTGCCAATCTCTTAATCCTGCAGTTTCACTCCTGTTTCGTTTCAAGTCCAGGGGTTGTTTTGTGCCAGGAAGGAGATTTGAGAAAGCTCCTATCTCAGCAATGCAACACACCTTTGGGACACTGCAGCGTGAGGAAACCGCACACTAATAAAGCATTAGGTTACACTGAAGGTGTACTTCTTCAGATTGTTCAGCACTTTGAATACTGCATTCAGTTTTGGCCCTGACAACAACATGGAAAATATCCAAATAATGAAAGCGGTGCAAAGGCTAATCCCTTGTGCCAGAGGACACTTACACAAAAAAAAACAGAAAATGTGGATTATTTAGCATTCAATGGGAGGGAACAAAAATTGACCTTATGCAGATATATAGTTTAATTTTAAGTTTATATATTACTGTCACAGGTAGGCTTACATGAACACTGCAATGAAGTTACTGTGAAATTCTCCTAGTTGCCACACTCTGGCATCTGTTTAGGTACACGGAGGGAGAATTTAGCGCGGTCAATGTGCCTAGCCAGCATATCTTTCGGACTGTGGGAGGAAAGCCACACAGCCATGGGGAGAACGAGCAGACTCCTCACAGACAGTGACCCAAGCTGGAATCGCACCTGGGTCCCTGGCACTATGAGGCAGCAGTGTTAACCACTGTGCTGGGTGATTTTTCCCAGATACTATAAACCCAAAAGAGATTCCAAGGTGGCTATGGTCTTAAGCTGCAATAATTATTCAGTAAAAAGTCTGACAACACCAGGTTTTAGTCCAACCGATTTATTTGCTAGTAAACGCACAAGCTTTCGGGTTAGGACTAACTTTTGTCAGACTTTTTACTGTGTTTACCCTAGTCCAACGCCGGCACATCCACATCATAATTATTCAGCCCACCTTTAGCACAATGTGCCATTTCAGTAAAATTGAAGCACACACTAGGAACAGTTACCCACAAGGATTGTGAAAGGCCTGATTGCAATCAAATTGCCTGTCAGCACTCACTTTGGTGGTCAGTGCTTCAATTAACAACCTCTCCTAACAGCAACCAATGGAACAGGCATAAAGAGGTCGATTGCGAGAGATCTTGTGTGCTGTTTCAAGCTATGCTCAGCTTCACTGTTCATTACCTGCTAGAAGTTTGAAGACAAATTTGGAGGCACATAGGTATACTTTCCGAGACACACTGTCATGACTTCACCATCATTCTACCAACTTTTATCTTGAAAATTCTCTGAGGACTTCATTAAAGGGAACAAATGCAATGCTGCTGTGTCTTGTTGGACACCTTACAGGAATCACCAGGAGAAAGGGAATGATTAATCATAGGCATTTCACTCAGAGTCCCCCTGGGTTAGGAGGAACACCACCAGCTGCCAGAGGAACAAAAGGGTAAGGTGGGCTTCTTTACCCCCCTTCCATTTGCTCCCCCACCCCCCAAGATTACAGCTAGAGCATCCTCCTTCCTCTGAATCTCCTCCACAAATACCTTCTGTGCCATTTTTATGAAGCTGTGCTTCCACTCTCTTGGTCCCCAAGCCACCTTGAAGTGTTTTGTTGTGCCTCAGATACTTGACTCAATGCAGTCAGTGGAGGCACGCCAAGAAAATGCTTCTAAACACTATTTAAGTGTGAAACCTGCAGATATTGGTTTTGATGCCACCCAGCAGACTTAACTCATGTTAATCATTAATTAACCCCAAAACTGCAGACCCTATCTAGACTTTCAAACAGGCATGCCATATTATCGCAGCCCCCATTTAGTGCCTGTTTTTACCCTTTCATTAAAATAACCCCCTGTATGATCTTATGAAACAGAACAAGTGCTAAGCATCAGTTCAAATTAAATTATAACTGCAAGGCATTGTGACAAAGGTCTAAAGTGGTAAAAGCCAAATTCAAGATTAATGTCGGGAAGCACTTCGAATAATAATTGGAATGGACTGCCAATTTCACCCTGCTATGTACCTTTGTAATATTTGACAGTGCAGTGATGTTATATTTAATCTCAGTTTCCGTGGCCTAGAAAAGGGAGCTAAAGACGAGTTTTTCTACTCCTAACTATTAACTAGTATCTGAATACGGAAAATATTCCGAAGAGTGCCAAACAGCAGAAGCTTCTGGAGAAGGTATGCCCTAGACCATTGAGGGAAGAAAGCTAGCATCTTCAGTGCTAGCTTCGCTCTTCATTAACTCTCCTGTATCTACTTCAGGCTTTCCCTGCAACATAAATGATCAATAACTGTCACGGATCTATTAGGTTACAGCAAACTTATATCTCACTGCATTCTCATTATAATCTCAAAGTCTGGTCATGTTCATTAGGTTTTATTTCACACAGAAAATGGTCCAAATGATCCTGAGAAATGGTGTGAGCCTTGAAATACTAGATATCTAAATGGAATTTAATTGATTCATTCATTACCTAACCGGGGCAGCATGGTAGCACAGTTGTAAGCACTGCTCTCTCACAATGCCAGGGATCTGGGTTCAATTTACCCTTGGGTAAATGTCGACGTGGAGTTCGCATGTGCTCCCTATGTCTGTGTGGGTTTTCCTCCAGGTGCTCCAATTTCCTCCCACAGTCCAACGTTTGCAATTAGGTGGATTAGCCATGGTTAAATTGCTCCTTAATGCCCCAGGATGTGCAGGTCAGATGAATTAGCCATGGTAAATGTGTAGGATTATGGGGATAGGGTGGGGGAAAGAGGACCTGGGTAAGATACTCTGTCAGAGAGTTGGTTCAGACAGGCTGGGCCAAATGGCTCGCTTCTGCACTGCAGGGATTCTATGATGAGTGTATTTAAAACTGTTTTTGAGCCAAGTAAGTGCTTAAACACACAAAATTGTAGCTTTGTTTTATTATCATAGAAAGAAAGGGAAACTAGCAATTAAAAGGAATAGGTTGAGTGATGAATATATAATACAAAGGGAAGAAAGGAGGTTGTAAATGGATATACTGAGTTGAGTTGAGTCAGTGGGCAAAAATCTGGCAGATGGAGTATAATTTGGGAAAATGTGAAGTTGTTCAATTTGGCAGGAAGAATAAAAAAAGGTAGCAAAGTATTACTTAATTAATTAATTTAATTAACTTGTTATGTCCTGTTTGCGAACAGAACTCCCATTCACCTGATGAAGGAGCAGCACCCTGAAAGCTTGTGGCTTGTGCTACCAAATAAACCTGATGTTGAGAATCTTCTTATTATGCTTCAGTTATACAAGGCATTCGTGAGACCTCATCACAAATATTGTATGCCTTTTTTTCTTATTGAAGGAGGCATGTAAATGGCAGGTCAGAGGAGGTTTAATAGATTTGTTTCCATTACAGTATAAAAGAGCAAGGAGTGACCCGATTGAAGTATATAAGATCCTCAACAGTCTTGACAAGGTAGATATGAAATGATGTTTTCTCTTGTGGGGGAGCCTAGAAATAGGGGTCTCTGCTTTAAAATTAGGGATTGTCCTTTTAGGGCAGGGAGGATGAGAATATGTTTCTCTGAGGGCCATCCAACTTTGGAACTTTCTGCCTTGGAAGGCAGTGGAGGCGGGGACACTGAATACTTTTTAAGGCAGAGATAGATCGGTTTTTGTTAGGCAAGGGAATCAAAGATTATCGGGGGTAGATGGGAATGTAGAATTGGAAATACAAACAGGTCAGCCATGATATCAATGATTGATTGAGCAGGCACAAGGTGTCAGATAGCCTATT
This sequence comes from Carcharhinus amblyrhynchos, assembly GCF_965287045.1. Lineage (NCBI taxonomy): Eukaryota > Metazoa > Chordata > Chondrichthyes > Carcharhiniformes > Carcharhinidae > Carcharhinus > Carcharhinus amblyrhynchos. The sequence continues at coordinate 103,860,431 of NC_137326.1, forward strand.
TCTGCTATTTCTTACATTCATATAAAGCATGTGATTCAATCAATGATAAAATTATACAAGAATTTGTTGAGCTAGGCTTTGCTGTGAATTTCAAAAACAAAACCTCGTAGAGCATGTAGAGGTGCACTGGGCATTTCTGCAGAAGGATTAGACAGGCCTACGTTGTGTAGATCCCATAAGGGTGTCTTTAGGAGAATTGTGCAAAATTTGACAGACTAGGATGTCCTTTATGCTATCTGAAAATCTAACTTTAGGAGCTCTCCAGCACTGGTTCCAGGTGCACTGTTCTTTTTGATATATATTAAGGAACCGAAACTGGTTTTTGATAAGAGAGGGGATTAAGGGTTATGGGGAGAGGGCGGGAAAGTGGAACTGAGCCACGACAGATCAGCCATGATCTTACTGAATAGCGGGGCAGGCTCGAAGGGCTAGATGGCCTACTCCTGCTCCTATTTCTTATGTCCCTTATGTCCCTTAAGGCATGATTTCAGAGTTTGTAAATTATGCAGAATTTGGAAATGCAGGAAGCATTGGAGATTATCAGGTTTCAGGAGAACATGGATATGTGAAATGGGCAGAAACACGGTAGATGGAATTTAATGCAGAGAAATGTGGAGTTATATAATTTGGTAGGAAGATTATTGAGAGGCAATATAAATTCAGAGGCAGAATTTTGAAAAGGGATGCAAGAACAGAGAGACTTTGAGAGTAACCCCACATGGTTCAACCTCCAAGTATTTGTCCAATTCTCTTTTCAAAGTTATTGAATCTGCTTCTACCATCCTTTCTCATTGTGTATTCCATATCATAACACTTGGCTGCCAGAGTTGTTTTTCCCTCATGTCCTCTCCAGTTGCTTCACCAATCACTTTTAAAAGTGTGCTCTGCTGACAGACATATCTAACACTCAAAACCATTCAAGGTTTCGAATACATCAATCAAAACTCCCCTCAACATTCTCTGCTCCAAGGAGAACAAAGCCAGCTGAGAAAGCTGTTATAAAAGCATTAAGAATCCTTTGTTTTATATATACAGGCAGAAAGTAAAAATGTAAGAAAGTAATGTTAAACATTTATGAGAACATTTCTTTCCAGGTGGAGTATTATGGTCAAGTTTGGGCACCTCATTTAAAGAATGATGTCAAGATTTTAGAGAGATTGTACAGCGCTTTTATTAGAATGGTGCCAGGGATGAAAAATTTCCATTAAGTGCAGAGACTGAAAAAAGCCTGGGACTGTTCTCCTCGGAATACGAAATGTTGAGGGGAGATTTGATAGATGTTCTCAAAATTTTGAATGGCAAGAGAGTGCAGGGAAGGCGGATTGGCCATGCTAAATTGCCGCTTAGAGTTCCAAGATGTACAGGTTAGGGGGATTAGCCATGCTAAATATGTGGGGTTACAGTAATAGGGCATTCAGTGGGCCTGGGCAAGATGCCCTTTTAGAGAGTTGGTGCAGACTTGTTGGGCCAAATGATCTCCTTTTGCACTATAGGGATTCTACGATTCTAGGCAATTCCAAAGGTCCACAATTCTATGTGTGAAGAAATTTCTCCTCACTTCCTTCGTCTTCTCCTGCGTGATGTGATGTAAGCAGATTTGCTTGGAATCTGGGGACACTGTTCCACGCTCAATGTTCCCATTCCTTGAGTTTTCTCCCAGAAGAGTCAGTCACCAGAGGACTCATCTTAGGCCTGAATTTGTGCTGAGCAGGAAAGGCTTTGACCGTAACCAAAATGGCACTGGAGTTCTGAAGACCACTGCCCCCCTTGCACCCCCCCACCCTGCCCCCCCGCCCAGCTGCCCCCACCCCACCCACCTGCCCCCCTCCCCCACCGCCCCCCCTGCCCCCCTCCCCCACCGCCCACCTACCCCCCCCTCCCCCACCCCCCCCGGCCCACCTGCCCCCCCCCTCCTCCACCTCCCACCTGCCCCCCCCCTCCTCCACCGCCCACCTGCCCCCCCACTCCCCCCCTCCCCCCACCCCCACCCACCTGCCCCCACCCCAACCCGGCACTCACTAGTTTCATCAGGGATGTGAATGCAGGACATATTTTGCCCAACATGGTTCACAGAGGCAAGTGCACATTTAATAATGCAGTTGCCTTGACTTGGAAAGAATTCTGGTTACTCAGCTTTCTAAAACATAACCTGTGGGCTTCACACATTGGAGGAAATGGTCTAAACATGCCAGAGATCTTTGAAGAGGTAAGGTACCCCTTTGAGTGAGGTCAAGTACCCACTTCAATTTGTAAAGAGTAGACATGAATATGCTCTTTGCATGTTTGAAAAAAAATCAGCCTGTAGTTACAAAAGAAATTGTTTGCAATGTCACTATCTGTTTGTTGACATAAATCCAAGGGTTATCATTACAGGATTAGTGCTGCTGGACTACTTTGATTATTACAATCATTACTACTATCATTATCACCACAGATTACTACTATCATTATCACCACAGACAGCCTGTAAATTTACTGTTTGATTGATAGCCCCAAGTAGTGACAAAGAAATCAGCTGTCATTGATGTGACGTTATGAATGAAAATACCTTTTTTTTAACATCAGGGATTAAATATGTGAAAGGAATCAAATGTGTTGGATGAGCATTTATCAATGAGAGTGTTATTTTTAAACTCAGTGAAATCTGTAATAAGTACATAGAATTTTATCTCAGAATGGCCCTGGAGGTCTACACACAATGGACACTTGATGAGTTGTCATAAGGGCTATGAAGGTACATAGGGATATGTGAGGATCATCAGTTAGCATGAATTGGCACAAAGTTGACACAGGAACTATAGAGGGCCATGATGATAAGTAAAACAGCAAAGGTTGATGGACATAAGGTGGCATGGATAAGCATGGGGTGTGTGTGGGGTTGTGAGGGGGGAGGGCTAGATGGCGACACTGGTTTTTCACTTTTTATTAAAACTGGGATAAAGTCCCAGAGCACTGAAATAGACCTTGAAAGAGGCAAGTACGCCGATCAGGAGGAGCTACTTGCCCCATCGCTGTCTTTTACTGGTTGGCTTACACCCATGGCATATCTCCCCCTCTTTCACCCCCCCTCCCAAAACCTCCACTAGTAGAATACCAGCAGTGTAGGGATAATAATAACATGAGACACTTGAGGCCCAAGATGGCCTTGGGGTACTGAGGGGAAGGTGATGATTTTCAAACCTGATTAAAAGCACCTCCACCTCCCAAGCTGCTCCCTGGGTGAGGGAAGAAGGACATTAAATACAATACTTGGTATGCAAGTCAATCTATAATAGTTTTCTTAAGGCAATCCAATTATACTGTCTTTTGATGTCATGCAGAATGTCCACTATGCATCCACGTCATGTCAGAGTAACTGCTGTCAGCCATTTGTGACACCATCAGACTAAACTACCTAAAAGATCGATTCATTTGAGAATCAGATATAGAATTAAACAGGCATTAAAGAAAGTCCAAATAATTCAGTAGATTGGAACAGATTACTGGAATTTACCTTACCAGTTCTAAAATATTCTTACCTTCGCATAGAGTTTTGAAGTAATATTCTTAATTTGGATCTGCATCCATGATACAAAGTTTATATCTGAAATTGGGTATTTCATAGAGTTTTCTACTAATTTTGTTTCACTTAATAGCCTATTAGTACAGTACTTACACCCACCCTCTAGTTTTAATATTCAAAATGGGACACAGGAACATCCAAACTTCCTCCATCTGCCAACCATGTTGGGTTTGCCACAGGAGAAGAAAAAGGAATGATAAAACCTCCTGGGTCCCATGCTGCAAGAGTTGATCTCCACCCACTTGAGTTAAAACTGCCCTTTTTTTGCTTAACGTTGAAAACCCAGGAGCATCATATTCATCTGGTGAAAATGTCTGGAAATGTCATTGTTTTACAAGACCAAATATTTCAGCATTGTGATGTTGTTTCCTAATTCACTTCCCTCAAGTCGCAGTCATATATTCTACCTGCGCTGTTGGCATTGGTTCCAGTTCTGTTGAGTGTAGTTCCAAAGCATTTTTACCAGATGCCAGTTCAGATGGGATCCTATTTTCTGATGACCTGAATGAGAGAAAAATATTAATTTTATATCCATAATTGTAACATTTAGCACATGTAATGATATGAAAGTGTAACCACAAATTGGTTCGTGTCCATCAGACAGATGCTATTAGATCAGCTAAAAGGCCAAAGGGAAAAAGAAATCACACTCAGCTGTGGGAGTAAAGGAAAAGCCTTTTTAATTAGTAAAACAGCAGAGAAATGTCAAAGGCAGCACTGAGCAGCTATAGCATACTCGAGAACTGGCTACAAGGGACTTGTGAAGAAATGAGTTAACAACGTATTTAGATCTTATTCAGAGACTGATAGTTGGTGTAGACCTCCAGAGATTGGTCTTGACACTGCTGCTCTTTACATTTTTTATTTAATCTGGACATACCTGTTGGGAGTATAATCTGCAAATCTGTGGATAACAAGATCTGCCTGAAGTGAAGATGCCTGCGTTAGGCTGGGGTGGACACAATAACAAGTCTCACAACACCAGGTTAAAATCCAACCAGGTTTATTTGGAATCACAAGCTCTTGGAGTGCTGCTCTTTCATCAGATGAATGGAACACTCAGATGTATCTAAAGAGTTGTTCAGATGGGTGTTCCAAGAGTTTATTGAAGGAACAGTGATAGATTTGCAATTCAAGATGTTGTGTGATGTACAAGCATACCTACTCATGGTGGTGTTCCCTTGTTCTAGATGGTAGTGGTCACTGATTTTGAAGGTTATATCAAAGAAGCCTTAGGGAGCGGCTACAATGCATCTTGTAATGGTGTACACTGGAGTTATGGTATACCAATGGAAGTGAATGTTTAAGGTGGTGGATGGGGTACCAATCAAGCAGGCTTTCTAACTTGTGACTTACAGGAAAGCTTTGGGAAGTAAGGAAATGAGCCATTCCCTGTGAATCCAATTTCTGATCTACTGCTCTGGCGACAGTATTTATGTGGCTGGTTTAGTTAAGTTTGTTTTCAATGATTGCCATCAGATGTTGATGGTGGGGGATTTGATGACGGCAATATTCCTGAATATCAAGGGAAATATAGAAAATAGGAACAGGGGTAGGCTACCCTTCGAGCTTGCTCCACCATTCATCATGAACATGGCTGATCATCCGACTCAATAGCTTGATCCCACCTTCCTCCTCATATCTTTTGGTCTCCTTTGCCCCAAAAGCTATATCTAACTTCTTGAAAACATGCAATGTTTTGGCTTCAACTGATTTCCATAGTAGCAAATTCCACAGGCTGACCACAATGGGTGAAGATACTTCTCCTCAGCTCAGACCTAAAAGGTTTACTCTGTATCCTTAGACTCCTGGTTCTGGACACCCCCACCAACGGGAACATCCTTGTTGCATCTATCCTGTAAGGCCTAATAAAATTTTATAGGTTTCTATGAGAACCTCCTTCATTCCTCAAATGTGAGATCATCCCTTTTGGTAGGAATAACAGCAAAATGGACTATTATTTAAATGGTAAAAAAATGCACAGTATGCTGCTGTGCAGAGAGACTTGGGTGTCCTTGTGCAAGAATCACAAGGAGTTGGTTTGCAAGTGCAGCAGGTAATTAAGAATGCAAATAGAATTCTGATCTTCATTGCTAGAGGGATGGAGTTTAAAAACAGCGAGGTTATGTTGCAGCTGTAGAAGGTGCTGGTGAGGCCACACCTGGAGTATTGTGTGTAGTTGGCCTCCTCACTTGAAAAAGGATAAACTGGCACTGAAAGGGGTGCAGAGGAGATTCACTAGGTTGATTCTGGAGTTGAGAGGGTTGGCTTATGAGGAGAGATTGAATAGACTGGGGCTATACTCATTGGAATTCAAAAGAATGAGGAGAGATCTTATAGAAACATATAAGATTATGAAGGGAATAGATAAGATAGGAGCAGGGAAATTGTTTCCACTGGCGGGTGAAACTACAAGTAGGGGGCATGGGCTCAAAATAAAGGGAAGCAGATTTGACACTGAGTTGAGGAAGAATTTCTTCAAAGGGTTGTGAATCTGTGGAATTCCCTGCCCAGTGAAGCAGTTGAGGCTACTTCATTGAATGTTTTTAAGGGAAGGACAGATAAATTTTTGAACAGTAAAGGAATTAATTGTTATGGTGAGCGGGTGGGTAAGTGGAGCTGAGTCCACAAAAAAATCAGCCATGATTTTATTGAATGGCAGAGCAGGCTCGCAAGACCAATTGACCTACACCTGCATCTAGTTCTTATGTTCTTATTTTTCTGAACTCCGGTGATTATAATCCTAACCAACTTAACCTCTCCTCATACGTCAGTTCCACCGTCCCAGGAATCAGTCTGGTGAACCTTCTCTGCACTCCTTCTACAGTCAGAACACCCTTCCTCAGATAAGGATACTAAAACTGCACACAATATTCCATATATGGCCTCACCAAGGCCCTATATTAATTGCAGCAAGACATCTCTGCTTCTGTACTCAAATCCTTTTGCTATGAAGGCCAACATGCCATTTGCCTTCTTTATCACTTGCTCTCCCAACATGCTGCAATCTCTTGTTGGAGATTTTCATTTACTCAGAGTTGTGTTGTGTGAATATTATTTGCCACTTTGGGATCTGGCATCGCTGTCTATGCCAACATTTATTGCCCATCCCTAACTTTGCTGAGAAAGCGGTGGTGAGCTGCCTTCTTGAACCACTACAGCTCACATAATGTAGGGATGCTGTTAAGGAGTTCCAGGACTTTGATCCAGTGACATTGAAGGAACGACAACATACTTCCACATCATTATGGCAGTGGCTTGGAGAGGAACTTCCAGGTGATGGAGTTCCATGCATCTGCTCCCCCTTGTCCTTCTAGATGATATTGGTTACGGGTTGAAGGTGCTGTCAAAGGAGCCTTGGAGGATTCCTGCAGCGCATTAGGTGGTACATGTGCTGCTACTGTGTGTCAGTTACGGAGGCAGTGATTTTTTGCAGATGGGATGCCAAGTGAGCTGTTAAGTCCAGGATGTTGTTGAGCTTCTTGAGTGTTGTTGGACCGACACTCATCCAGGCAAATGGAGAGTATTCCATCATGGTCTTGACTTGTGCCTTGTAGATGGTGGACAGGCTTTGGGAAGTCTAGAGGTGAGTTGCTCACCACAGGATTCCTAGTCTCTGACCTGTTCTTGTAGCTATAATATTTATCTGCTTAGTTAAGTTGAGGTTCTTGTCAATGGTAACATCCAGAATGTTGATAGTAGGGGTGTGTGTGTTGGGGGGGGGGGGGGGGGGGGGGTGGCGGGCAGTGGCGGTAATCAGTGATGATGATGATGCCATTGAATTTTAGAATGTCATAGAATCAGAATATCCCTACAGTACAAAAGGAAACAATCTGGACCATCAAATCTGTACTGACCACAATCTCACCAGGCCCTATTCCCATAACTCTGCACATTTACCCTGCTAATCCCCCCGACACTAGGGTAAATTTAGCATGGCCAATCAACCTAACACATCTTTGGACTGTGGGAGGAAACTAGACACCTGGAGGAAAGCCATGCAGACACAGGGAGAAAGTGCAAACTCCACACAGACAGTGACCCGAGGCCAGAATTGAACCCAGGTCCCTGGTGCTGTGACAAGGGGGAATGGTTAGATTCTATCTTGCTGGAGATGATCATTGCCTCGCACTGTGTGGCATGAATGTTACTTGCCACTTATCAGCCCAGGCCTGGATATTGTCCAGGATTTTCTGCATTTGGACATGGACTTCGTCAGTGTGCAGTCATCTGCAAACATCCTCACCTCTGACCTTATGATAGAAGGAAGCTAATTAATGAAGCAGCTGAAGATGGTTGGTCCTGGGGCATTACCCTAAGGATCTCCTGCAGTAATGTCCGGCAATTGAGATAAACTGATCAACAACTACAACCAAGATCTAGGTATGATTCCAACTAGCAGCGAGATCTCCCCCCCGATTCCCGCTGACCCCAGTTTTGCCAGGGCTACTTGATGCCACATTCGTTTCAAAGGCAATCACTCACACCTCACCTCTGGATTTCAGCTTTTTTGTCCATGTTTGAAATAAGGCTGTGATGAGGTCAGTCCCTGGTGGAACCCAAACTGAGCATCAGTGAGCAGATTATTGCTCAGCAAGTGCTAAGCTTGATTAGCCCATGCCTAAGGTGTTAGGACTTGATTGCTTGATTGTTTCAAGTTGATCTTTATGGTCCAGTTTGTGATAGATGTAAATTCCATCTATTTTTGGGGTATTTCTATTTGGGATATTATACTTTTGAATTCAGAAAATAGATATAGGCTAACAGAAAATCACTTGCATCTAGAAGTCTTTATCCACAGAATTGGCAGCAGTTAACTTAGAACTAGACATTACCTCATTCATACTGTCTACTCAGTATTATGGGGCCTCTTTCCCATTTGGAAATGGAGAGAAGTTTAATTGCCTTATTTGCTAGCAAAGTAAATTTAGGAAAGGTTAATGTTGACACTGCCTGTTACTATACCCATTATCTGTGAAGAACACATCCTGAGCATTTATTCAGCAAATCAGTATTAAAGGAATGCAGCTCTTTTTAAATTGGAAAGGAAACAAGCTTTTAAAAATCTTGATTTCTTTATCAAAAGTTTCAAATCACTTGAAAATCTAGAAGCAAGGAATGAGATTAGAGTATATGATAAGTACACATTGACCAGCTACTAACTCACAGCACAGATAAAATAACATCGATAATAATTAAATAGTAACTGGAAAAGGACGGATTTAATCCAGGAGGCTGCACCCATAGTTCCCAAATATAAAGTAATCCAATTCAGAAGGATATAAAATGTGCCAATTTTTCTTTAGGAAACCAGAGGTATTGTGGAAGGGTTCAAATGTACTTTTGTGAAAACTCCAATGCTTCTCCAGTTGTTGAGAGATTGGATATCTTAAATCAGGCAGCTCAGGGAGTTAAGGTGAATTGTTACTTTGAATTTTGATGGATGTCCACTGGACTGTAACACTGACCCGTAATTTCTTGGCTCCCCACAGTGTTGGATTTGGGGGATACCCCAAAGATGTGCTGAACAATTCCTCTCAGTCGTTCCCAAGGAAGGCTTTACGTGGCAACTGTCCAGGAGCGCTAACATTCCCAGACAATTGTACTGCATTGGGAACTACCCAACAAAGCGCTTTAAATCGCAAACATTGGATGTTTCTGCCACCAATGTTACTCAAGAATTAGAAGAAACTAAACCACTTCTAACTTCAGTTTAACTATTTAAAACACCCAGACCCAGCACTGCATGGGATGTCCGCCACATTCAGACTCCTCATTCCCCCAACTAATCAATCCTCAGGGTATTCCCAGCACCGCTGATACTCCCAACACCCCACCCCCAAGGACTCCCCCATGCCTCCACCTCCAACCTGACACCAAATCCGGAATTGAGACGTGCGCGGCTTGCAGAACGGAATTCCCCATTGGCCTTCGTTGAGATTTTACGAGCCTCGCCCGAGCGAGGTCATAAAATACTGGCCTTCGCCCTCCTCTCTGCTCGATCTAATTACCCCATGACCCAAAACCCCTACCCAGAAAGGAATTTTCCTGACTTTTACCTCCCTTAAATTGGTTGGGGTTCTATTTTTTTGCCTCTCTCAGAAGATCATCTGGTTTTGTATGGCCTACAGAATGCACTTACTGTGATAAACAGGATATCACAATTTTGAACCATCCACAATTGTGGATTTTGACCCATCCACATTATTTGTTTGCTCTGAATAAACAGCATTAAGTTTATGCAGTCCTTTCATTTTTGTACAATGCAGCCCAGTTCATAACACTTAACAAATAGATGTAACATTTTTCTTTGGAGAGATAGATTGGATTATACTAAATTAAATTTACAGTGAGTAACATATATAGCAAGTTATTCTTTTTCTGTTCCACTTCACTTAGGAAATGAGAATCAGCTTGAGGCTTGTAGTCATGCAAAAGAGCACTTTTCTCTCGATTTTAGCAAATAAATTAATTTTATGAGAGAAAATAAATTTAAAATGTTGTAAAGATTAAATAGGCCAGTCAGCATTCCTAGAGAAAGCAGCCAAGTTAAAATTTCAAACTGGACATGAATTGGAGGTAAATGTTCCAGCCTGTAAGATCTTTAGGAGGAGCTGGGAACTTTGGAAATCAGAAGCAGCAATATTGATAAAGGACGTAGATACAAAAGTGAAAGAAGGATTTCAGGAAAGGTTCTGCAAAGGTTTTGTTTCTGTAATTTTTTTTTTTACTTGCAAATAATTTTAACCAAGTAGCTTTAGCTTGTATGTAATTGTTTGTGAAATCATGGGTGGGATTTTCTGGCTGCATGTGCCAGAAAACTGGAAATTCCCACTCGAGATCAACAGACTTTTAAATGATCCACTAAATTTTCTGCCCCACCTGCTACGATTCCAGTGGCGGCGGCGGCGGCATGGGAAAATTCCACCTGTTATTTTCTTTAAGTGTGGTTGGAGAATATGGTCAGTACCCCATGCATTTCACTGTGTCAGTTTAGGTATTAATAGTATGCCCCAATTTGTAAATAGCAGAGAATAACAGTGCAACTTGCAGATCATAATAGGCTCAGCCTGGTTATGAACACTGCCGTACTCCCATGGAAGTAAGAACAAGTGTTGGGGAAGGGCCCAGATTGCATTATTGAAAGGATAATCCAGGTAACTACAGGCCAGTGAGGCTTATGTCAGTGGTAGAGAAATTATTGGAGAGGATTCTTTGAGACAGGATTTACTCCCACTTGGAAATAAATGGACGTATTTACAAGAGGCAACATGGCTTTGTGAATGGGAGGTCGTGTCTCACTAACTTGATTGAGTTTTTCGAGGAAGTGAAGAAGATGATTGATGAGGCTAAGGCAGTGGATGATGTCTACATGGACTTCAGTAAGGCCTTTGACAAGGTCCCTCATGGAAGATGAAGTTGTACGGAATCAGATGTGAGCTGGTAAGATGCATACAGAACTGGCTTAGTTGTAGAAGATAGAGGATAGCAGTGGAAGGATGTGTTTCTGAATGGAGGGCTGTGACAAATTCCTTAAGGATCAGTGCTGGGACCTTTGCTGTTTGTAATATATATACACACACACACACACACACACACACACACACTATATAAATGATTTGGAGTAAAATGTAACTGGTTGTTCAGTAAGTTAGTGGATGACACAAAAGTTGGTGGAATTGAGGATAGCAATTAGGACCATCAGAGGGTACAGCAGGATATCAATCCATTGGAGACTTGGGTGGAGAGATGGCAGATGGAGTTTAATCTGGATAAATGTGAGGTAACGCATTTTGGAAGGTCTAATACAGGTGGAAGATATACAGTAAATGGCAAAACCCTTAAAAGTATTGATAGCAGAGGGATCTGAGTGTACAGGTACACAGGTCACTGAAAGTGGCAACACAGGTGGAGAAGGTAGTCAAGAAGGCATACGGCATGCTTGCCTTCAATGGCCGGAGCATTGAGTTTAAAAATCGCCAAGTCATGTTGCAGCTTTATAGAACCTTAGTTAGGCTGCACTTGGCATATAATGTTCAATTCTAGTTGCCACACTACCAGAAGAATGTGGAGGCTTTGGAAAGGGTACTGAAAAGATTTACCAGGATGTTGCCTAATATGGAGAGCATTAACTATGAGGAGGGGTTGGAGAAACTTGTTCTCGGTTCAGGGGGCGACCTAATAAAAGTCTACAAGATCATGAAGGGCAGAGTGGATGGTCAGAAATATTTTCCCAGGGTGGAAGAGACGATTACTAGTTGGCACAGGTTTAAGGTGCAAGGTTTAAAGGAAATGTACGAGGCAAGTTTTTTTTACACAGAGGGTGGTGGGTGACTGGAATTTGTTGCCTGGGGAGATAGTGGAAGCAGATATGATAATGACTTTTAATGACAAATGCATGAATAGGATGGGAATGGAAGGATATGGACCTGGAAGGATAAGGGGTTTCAGTTCAGTTGGGCAGCATGGTTGGTGTAGGCTTGGGGGGAGGAGGGAGTGGGGGTGGGGGTGGGGGTGGGGGGTGAAGGCTCTGTTCCTGTGCTATAATTTTCTTTGTTCCTTTTTACACCCCAACTGCATACAGCTTTTCTTTGTACTGCTTAACCCAGTTTATGTATTTACCCAGTTAATAATCACAGGTTAAAAAAAAAAATAGTTTATGGAGAGGTACTGAAACACCAGCTGGGGATGGTGGGGGAGAGGTGGGGGATGGTGAGGGAGAGGTGGGGGTTGGGGGGAGTGGGTGGGTGGGTGGGATGGTTTGGCCTGTAAATTCCCACCAGAGATCAAATAGAATTTTGGCTGCCACACCAAATTTTCCATCCCACCTGAGACGGGTCCCACCAAAAGCAGGATCAGAAAATCCTGCCCACCATCTTGCATTACATTTTTAAAGTGCAAGACTGATTAGTTACGACGCAGGCAATGGGAAACTGCCTCGTGAGTAATATTGCTCATTCCTCACTGAAGTTGAAAATCAAAGGCTCTTGCTAGCAAAGGAAGAGGAAAGGGCAATGCCACAAGGCGTGGCAGAATGAGCAGCATGTCAACCCTCGAGCAAGTTGCCACTGCAAGGCTGATTAATATGGAAGATGCTCTTTACCATAAGAACTCCTGCGAGGCTGCCCTGTTGGAACGTCTCCTTTCCGGAACCCATTGATCCTCGGGAGTTTTAACACTTTGCAGATTCACTTCTTCCCATTTCTCTAAATGCGGAGGCATACTGACTGAACAAAAGATGAGAAGAAACATTCTATTATTGCTGAGGAAAAACAAAGCATTTGGCTTTCATTCTGCTGCTGATTGACAATAAAACACAAATTCTTCAGTCAGTAGGCAACTCAGATCTTTCGCCTTCTGTCAGGTAATTAAAACTTTATTCTTTCTGAATAAAAATGATTTCCTTTCCAATTAAAGAGAAGGACAAAGGTTAGTTACCATTATAATTTATTGGTGATTCACTGAATAAGGTGGTTGGTGTCAGAAAGTAGTCCACTGGCTTTTGAAGTTAGGCCAGAATCTTACCGGCACGCCCTGGGGCACACCCACCCCAGGCTTGTAAGATCATGCCCGAGCCAATGGAGAATGTCATTCAGGACCGTAGTATACTTTCTTTTGTCCTTCTGCCTGCAGCAGAACAGCTTCTTCCATTTAAATGGACTTATATTAAGCTGATCTTTCTCTACGCCCTAGTTATGATTGTAACACTATACCCTCTCCTTTCCTTCTCCCCTATGTATTCCATGAATGGTATGCTTTGTCTGTATAGCATGCAAGAAACAATACTTTTCACTGTATCTCAATACACGTGACAATAATAAATCAAATCAGGAACTTCTTTCTATCATTCCGTTAGACAACCACAGTCATTTTTGTTAGTAACAAATGAGCTGAATTATGTTATATATTCCTTGATAGGAAACTGTTTATGATGATAGAAAATTGACAATATTCTAAGCAATTTCCTGATAATATTTGCGATAAATAAAAAGGCTGCCCATCAATCAATTTTCCATGACATAAGAACACTGTAGCAATATTGGCACAGTTGCATCACACACTGTGAATTACCATTGAAAAAAAAACAGCATAGAACTACCAAGGTTAACAGTAAGGAGTATAGGTTCTTTAGAAAACCTCAAAAATTAGAATCATAACAACTTTTGCAGTAATAGTGGATAATGCTGCATAATCTAGCTTAATCACCCCCTTTACTTACAGATACTTCATAAAAACGTACATGTACCATACATTTTTCACAGCAAAAGACAACAAAATAAAAAAGAATCTATATGGCATCAACTCATCATACTGAAAGAAGACTTTTTAATGATTATGTTGACAAGGTGAGTTGAATGTTGCTCTCAATGTGATATGCTTCACACACACACACTATAATCAGAAGCGCGTGTTGACAAAAGATGAAAATATTCATTGGAGAACAAAATGAAAATGTATTTAATAGGACCATTGAAAATGTCTGAAGGAACTCCAATATGATTAACAATGGAGTAGAAACTGATTCTAAGTATATCTGCTTTCCAGAGACCAAAACAAAAGAATCAACTTTGGGGTGTGACACCCAATGCTTGAACGGAGCTGTATAGAGGCTTTGGCAGGCATTCTAGACAATTGTATATGTGATAATTAGGAGGCTTGAGACTGCTGGGGCTGTCTGTAAAATTTGTTAATGATGTGCTGAGCTGGTCCAACTCTGAATTCTTCAGCGTTTCCCAACTGCTCTCCTGACTTCACAGCAAAGCCAATCATCCCACCCTCTTCCTGTTATTCATTACCAGTGAGGCAAAAAAGTCAGATGTTCACTATAAGCAATACACAAGGTGTACAGAGGCATGGCACGTTCTAAAAGCTATCACATAAAATGTTACTGAAGTCCAAGGCTCAAAGCTTAAGACACAGTTTCAGAATGAAGGGTCAGCTCTCATTTAAGACAAGAGATGAGGTGGAATTTCTTCTCCCAGAAGGTCATTTATCTTTGGAATTCCTTGTCCCAGAGAGCAGCGGAGACTGGGACATGGAATATATTTGAGGCTCAGTAGACGGATTTTTGATTTACAAGGGAGTCAAGAATTTAGGGTGGGGTGGTTTAGTGTTGCACAGGCAGAAATGTGTAATTAAGGCCACAATCAGATCAGCCACAATTTTAATGAAAGCAGAGAAGGCTGGAGGGTCCAAATGACTGCCTGGTTCTATTTCATGTTCTCAGTTTTGGTGCATGTGCCACTCAATTCAGACAAAAACGCCATTGAGGTCCTTTGACATTATAGACATCAGTGTTACTCAGCTCGGCACTTTCTTCAGGTACTGTTCAGCCCGCCTGCCCTGAAGATCTTGCTTCGATCAATCAAAGCCAAAAAAGGAACAACCACCAGGACAGTGGCAGCAGGGCACTAAGTTCAAAACATTCTATTTCAGGTTGCTACATTTTTGTCTCTTTTCAGTGGGAGATCTGAAAATTCAGCCCCATATAAAACTTCAATAACTCAAAAAGTGAGGCAAATGCAAAGTGAATCCCCTTCAGAAATAACACTTTTTCATAAAATTAAGCTTTTGGAATTTAACTTCCAGCAGAGTACTTGGAGAAATGAACGATTAAAATATCTCTGGCTGCAATGTCAACATAGTGTGGACCTATCCAATTACTGGCCTTCATGCCAGGTGATACATCACACACAGTGGAGTGGTGTTTAAGCTCCCACATCACCCAGTTTGAAGGCGGGTGCCTAGTGCTGGCCTACCTGCTGCGTTTTCTCCCACCCCAAACTGTCTGAAAGTTAGACTGACAGGGAAGATGTTGGGCAGACAGCGCTCCCCCCCCCCAGGCTTACTGGGGTGCTTAAAGCTCATTTACCCTGCTGCCACTGGTATTTCGTCTGTAGCTGGGGGCAATCCTGGCAGTGTTAGTTATGTGAGCTGGCGTTGGAAAGAGAGTGAGGGGTCCGCATGGGCTTGCCTAAGGTATCCTCTCCAAAAGGTCATTCTTCCCTTTAACCCTTCCTCCTCTCTCTCTCTCTCCCCCCCCTCCACCGCCGCCCCAGTTTGTTGAACTCAGCTCCTCATCCTCTTCACTAAGCACAGACTCCAGAGTTATCCGGGCTCCCTGGCACGTTGGGGCTGCCTGTGGATGCAGCAGTTTCCAGCATTTCCACTGGCACTGGTGGGACTACTCTCTTGAAGCGGAAATTCTTCCTGAATAGGGACAGAAATCTTGCCTTAAAACAATGAGAGCAGTGCACAGTTTTAAATTGCTACGGGGCGGCTGTCGGGACTGTGGGCATGTTCCTTCCACTCCATTGACAGCAGCATCCCACAAATCTTATCTTAATCTAATTGCACATTACAGCAACAGACAGCCCTCATATCTTTCTTGGAATTTCCAATTTTCTTGAAATCAGGATCAAAGCTGTTCCTCAATAAATAAGTCTGTTCTTGCAGATTTGGCGACTGGTACTCCATCAGGGAATACATTTATAACAATGCTGATGGTATGCTGGTCTTTACTATTCTCTAATTTCTCAGCCCATTTAATTTAATTTATATGTAAACCTTGCACTTAACCGCTTTTGCTTTTATACTCCATCAGAACATGCACATTTTACACCTTGTTGAGATTGGTTTTCCGCACATCTAATAATGCGTAATGGGTTTTCCATTGATACTGGAGTTCATGCTAATTTCTCTGGCTTCCTTTTATGTGGCTGGAATTGCCATCTAATTCAAACTAATGGTGACCACAGAGTCTGCTTTACGGGAGTCGGCTCATATATTTCATTCCATTGTGAGGTTACCGAGACCTTTTGCTCATTTTCCATAATAAAAATAGCATGAAATATTGATATTCTGGTGGGTGAAATTAATCACATCAATGGAATGAGGAAACATTCACAATCCATCACTGTCACTCCACAGAGCACACTTCCTCTGAGAGAGTAAGCAGTAAGGGGGAGTCCATGTCAATCTTACCAAACTGAAAATGATTCATCATGAAGGGGAAAGGCAGACTGTTATTTTCAGGCAATATAAAGCATTATATATTGCATACATGGTGTTTTTCTGTTAATATTAGTGACAGAGACACATTCAAAATATTGATCAGGATGAACAGATAACAACATTGAACATGCAAAGATGAGGAAATTGAATTTCTACAAAGAGCTAGGGGATAGCAGAACATTTTCACAGAGGCAGTGGCCCCCCCCGCTAGCTGCCTGAACATTCAGGGGCGAGCCCGCCCACGTCTGCCTGGGAAGCCATGACCAGATTTTACAATTGACAGGCTGTTAATGGTCTGAGGTCCTGCCAATGCTGCTGACCTGCCAGAGTGCTCGCCACTGCTGGGGCTGTAATGGTCCCCAGTGAGGAACAGTGATTGAGGCTGGATCCCGAGGTAATTCGGGCAAGCTTGGAAGATAATTACTGTTGAGGTGGGCTTCAATTGGGGCTCAGGATGCCTGAAATGTACCTGTCCTCACCACCAACTTCCCTGTCACCCCGAGGCAGCAGACAGGCTGCCAGTTAAACCTTTAAGTTGCCCCCATCATGCTGCATGGGATGGGACTGGGAGGGGGGACTGTGGTGTAGGCAATGGGCATGCTACCATCGCTGTGTCACGCCACTTTATGTCTCCCCAACCCCTCAGCAAGTCTATAAGCCCTTTCCCATGTCTGGGGAGGAGTGATGGGCAGCATAAATTTCTGTCCAAAGAAACTATGAATTTGCCTAATAAGGTCTGAATGGAAAGTTTGAATTGGGGATGTCAAGTACCCATTGGGTTTCCTATAATAAATATATTGTTACTTGTTAGGTATGCCCCTACGGACTGAGGGTGCATAAAGATAGGCTTGATGATTTGAACAGTGGAGCACTTTATTAGAGCTGTGCACTGTTCACAGACAACTCTCATACTACCCAACTAGGCCCCAACACTGGGAGCAGCCAATTGCCCAAGGGTCGCCTGACCAGCATTCTTAAAGGGGCAGTCTGCATCCAAAACCCCAACACACAGTATATACATACATCACACCACTCAGTGCATGCAGTCATAATACACATTAGAAAAACATAGTTTGGCAATTTTCAGGTCAACGACCTCTTCAAAAATTCTGACGATATATCATCGATGTTGCCAGACCTTGGGTGGGATTTTTCAGCTCCACCCACTAGTGTGATCACCAGTCCTGCCGAAAGTCAATGGGCTTCAGCTAGGCTGCCAAATCACCCATGGCAGGTCAGGCCATGACAGGGTTGGAAAATCACAGCCTTTGTGTAATTTCCAGCATCTGCAGTATTTTGCATTTTGCTCTTAATTTCTGCTATTCATTCCACTGTTTATTTGTTCCACCAGAAATGAATCCACTCGTTAAATATAATTAACGTGTTGCATTGGAGAGCTGTAACGTTCTCAGGGTACTCAAGCAAGAATGCATGAAACACAGATCATTGCCTTCAGTATTACCAACTAAGTTTCAGAAATGCTGAAGTTATATAAACCCCATATTAAAATCCAATTCTGGAATTTAAACATGAAAGCTAAGTTCTCAATGCTATTTGTTTTATTGGCAAGTAAGATTTGAAATTTTCTTCATATTTGAATATTTAATTATGAAAAAAAAACTTGGTTAAAAAAGTTCCAAAAACAGAAGTCCTATAGCTGATGGAAATTCAAAAAAATTCAGAATATGTTGGAATCTGAAACCCCCAGGAGGTCAGTCAGCACGTGTAAAGTGAATAGGCAAGTTATGAAATAGCTATGCTTGAAATTTAACTTAAATTTAAGTTTATTTATTCGTATCACAAGTAGGCTTACATTCACACTGCAATGAAGTGATAATCCCCTAGTCACCACACTACAGCCTGTTTGGGTACACTGAGGGAGAATTTAGCATGGCCAATGCACCAAACTAGCTCATCTTTCACACTGGGAGGCAATCGGAGCACCCAGAGGAAACCCACGCATAGGGAGAACGTGCAAATTCTGCAAAGACAATGACCCAAGCCGGGAATCAAACCTGGGTCCCTGGTGCTGTGAGGCAGCAGTGTTAACTAGTTGCCACCATGGTGCTCCTGTAAATTGACGACTTGTGTGTTACCTCTTGCTCACTTAGTGAAAAGTCTTTTGTAAAATTTCAACATTTTTCCAGATTGGCTAGAAAACCTAAATGTTGTTAATGTCTACAGAATAACAGTCAACTACCCAGGATTTATTCTGTTCATACCAGCATCCAGGGATGGTCTATGTGGGGCTTTGACATTCTGAATATTTTGTTCAATTTCAACTTTGATTAGGTCAGTGTCGTCTTGCTCTTTACGAAAGGAGGCAGGTTTCGCTGCTTCATTCCTTGATGCAACATCCGATTTCTTTGTCTTGCTGCTGCTCGTCATAGCTGGCTCTGTAAGGTCCAGGAGATCCAAAGCTGGTGACAAAACTGTAAAATTAAATGGTGTTATTAAAAGCAAGTGGACAATAGGGTAGCCTTAGTAAACTTAATTTACATTTTCTGTGGAAATATTTAGTCATTTTTGTCCCCTGGAGGATTAATTTACAGGAACAATTTTCTGACAGCACTTCTTCCAGTAGGGATTTCTGTTCATTAGCAAGACACAGGCAGATTTTGTATACAATTATCATCGGAAATGACTGGAAAACTGAGAACAGTTATTCCTAACCTTCTGATCTAAGTTGTTTGTGGATGAGACTCTAGCAGCAGGAGGTAGGAAGAGTACCAATTATCAATGATTGTTTTGCAAAAATTAGGATAAATTAAAATTCTGCATATAAGCAGGTCACCCATAATTAAATTCAGCAATAAATTATAAATGTGATTTGGTGATATCACTCTACCAGTGGAGAAGCTGTGATCAGAGGACTGTGGGACAGAAAAAAAGGTTATAACTTGATTCTTCAACCTATGCTTCCTGTAATTATAGATTCTCGAAGCATTATGAAAAAAGAAACAAGTTAAATACTTTTTTTTAAAAAGCCTAAAAGTTTTACCTAAGTTATTTTCCTGATTGTTTAGAGGAATGCATTTGTAAACTATGCTTTCATCTTATCTACAGTTTCATTATAACTACAATTTCATGCTTGCTTATCTTAACTACAATTTGTTTTCTTCATCACCGACTCAGCTAGCATTTGTTGCTCATTCTAATTGCTTTCAAATTGAGTGGCTGGATAGACCAGTTCAGATGCATTCAAGTGTCAACCGCATTGCTGTGAATCTGGAGTCACATATAGGCCAGATCTGATAAGGGTGGCAGATTTCATTCCAAAGGTATTAGTGAACCAAATGAAATTTTGACGACAAATGTTTCATGTTGATTATTAAACTTTTATCTGATTCTGCCGTGGTGGGATTTGAACCTGTTTCCCTCAGCACCATCCTCAGCTTCTGGGTTACTAGCCCAGTGATAATACCACTATGCCACCATTGCTCCTGATGGTCCTCTTATTCTAACTGCAACTTGTACTCATTGTAAATCTGCAGTATAATAATGCAATTATTGAAATATCCCCAGCAGTAAATTGTCTGAATTTACTTTCTCCCTCAATCCTATCAGCTGTTGAGGCAAAGAGCTGAAAAGAGCTGGAATTTCTCCTGTTTCCAGGGATGAGGGTTGAAATTAGTGATTAGCCTGCACCCAGTTCCATTGAGACACGAAGTCTGCAATCTTCATGCTGCCTCCTGATTTGAATGATTATAATATTTCACTGAGGTATGACCTGCTGCTGACCAGCTGAACAGGCAGCCCAGCAGCATTCATGGCTAGCATATGTTCCAGCTACCTACACCTCTTAAAGGCAGCCTGCCCCTTTTAAGGACAAACTATGCTGATGACACAGAAGCCACTGCTGCACCGCCTGCAATAAAAGCAGGTCTCAGGAGAAGGAAGAAATGGAGCAAGGTAGCAAGAGAAAGGGGCTAGCAAGTTCTCACAGGTCTTTGTCAAGAGATGAAAAGGAAGAGAGGCCATGTTTCTCTGAAGGGTAGGAGATCCACCCCATCCCAACGCTCATCCTGAGATGGAGGAGAAGCAGGTAGACAATGGAGGTCAATTCTTGTAGTGTGGCCCGAAGGACCTGGAAGTAATACCTGTAGATAATTAATGATCACATACAGCCAATCAAGGTCAGTAAATGCACCTTCACATTAGCTCTACTACCCACCATGCCATCAGGCTCTCATGCTGCTCATTATACTGCACCCAAATCATTCAGTCACAAGCACTTAGACCTAATATCCAGACATTTCACCTTGTCCTCACACAACCACCAATGATGCCAGCCTCATATGATCTTTCACAGCCTCAAAATACCTCCAGCTATTCCACCATGGCAGGCATATGGCTCAAAAACATTGCAACACCTTCAGTGATATTCATCCCTCTCTCTTGCAAGACAATTAGGCCCCTAGTTGCAGGGGATAGCACAGAACCAGAACAGGAGAGGCGTATTTGCATTTGCTTCGAAATTTCTGTCCATGATTAATCCACGTACGCCATCATGGAGTGAGAAACATTAGCTTTAGTTTTTGAAGTTATGCATTTTCATACCTATCTATTTGACAAAGGATTTGTGTTCAAGACCCACCACAAGCCATGGGAGGTGTTTTACAAAAACTATTGACTATTGCACCATCCAATGATAACCGTTACCATTGTGGGATAAGTGCTAGCCAGATAACTTGATGGTCAAATTGAATACACTTAGCAGATTGCCTAATCCAGTGAAAACTGCAGATGTACTCTCAAATAAATAAGTTGATTTCTTGACATTGAACTTGAAGATATTCTCCAAATTGATCAGGTACATTTTGTGCAATGCTAGCAGCTACAAGAAGAAATGGCGATAGATTCCACATAAAAGAAACAGTGGAAACCATTGTTAAAGGACAACCTGATTTAATTCAACCTGTCCACGAACACATTAGAGCAGATTGGCCTTATCTAGACAAGCTAGGATTTCCTGGGGAGTCATTTTTAATGGCAGGTAAGATATCACACTGGAATCTTTATGATCTGATATTCTTCAACAACTCACAAATGGACATAGATCGGACAGGAAGATTCACAAGAGACACAATCCACTGGCCAGGAAATGAACAATGACGTTGCAGTTATCATCAAGAAGCAAGAGGCATGTCAAAGGTTTATGCCAAGTCAGCATAAAGAACCACAACACTTATTAGATTTTAAGATCAACAAAAACACAGTAACTTTTACCACATGCTACTTTTATGTGTACTGGGGTCACTTCTCAGGTAAACCAACTTTGCTTTTCAAACCAGGCTTTCTTCACACTCTGCCTGTTGGCAGATAAACAGCTATTTTTGCTGTTGGTTGAGATTTTTTTGAAAAGTTTACTTGTGTACATTTCAGTATCTCCTTAAATATGTTTTACCTTTGATCTTATCTGATCAAATTTCTTTAGAGCTGCAGACGTAATTACCTTCACCTCTTTGTTTTAGATTTTAGAGTTTAAAAGCAAAGTATCCACCTCACTTACGATACCTTTCCTTCACACCTTGCATCTCTTCCTCTGAATCCTAAGCAACCTATTCGAATCTATGTATGTTCTATACCCATTGTTACTAAATTACCTTGAGTAAACATGTTTGCAGTGTTGCTAAACATATCAAATGTACAGTGAGATTTACACATTCACTCTGCCCCCCTCCCTTAATTATCATACTCATATATTCTCACTGCTTAAAATATATAACCAGAACATTACATTCAGAAAATAATCCAATTGATTAGATTCCCCTGATATTTTCATGACAACCTACAATTACCCATTCTACTCTCTCAGAAATTAGACAGCAGTTTTTAAAACTACAAGAGAAGATGATCAACCCACACAATCAAAATGCAGGTACAAAATTGCTAAATTTACAGTTGGGACAATGGTTCGCATCCAGGGTCCCACAGTTGGGTGGCAACTGATGGAGGTGATGAGGATTTTTTCACTCATTACACAAAGGCACAATGGTGAGATGGGATGTAACTAAGGACAAATCAGGTCCGCTCCAGCTCCTCAGCCACTATACGGTCTTAGTGCATCTAGGACAAGGTCCTAAATGCAGCCGGAACACCACCTGAAAATGACAATCTCACAAATCACTGTGAGCAATTAAAGAAACCTCCAGACAAGGTTACTTTTACAGGATCTGGGTGTATAAGTAGATTATCTTGACGCATTAGAGACACCCCATGTTTATGACTAACATAGCTTCAAAACCTAAATCCATATGCACCACTTGTGTTCAAAAAACTTAGATGTCAAGTTATTGTCACAATTTTGCGTAACATTTGCGGGTGCAAGTGCACAAGTCCCTGAAGGTGTCGGTGCAGGTGCAGAATGTGATGAGGAAAGCGTATGGTATGTTAGCCTTCATAGGAAGGGGTATAGAATATAAGAGTAGGAGTCTGATGTTGCAGTTGTAGAACGTTGGTTAGGCCTCACTTGGAGTACTGCGTCCAGTTCTGGTCGCCGTACTACCGGAAGGATGTAGAGATCCTGGAGAGAGTGCAGAGGAGATTTACCAGGATGCTGCCTGGTATGGAAGGGCTGTCTTACGAGGAAAGATTGAACGAACTTGGGCTGTTTTCCCTTGAGAGACGTCGGCTGAGGGGGGATCTAATAGAGGTCTATAAGATTATGAAGGGGATAGATAGAGTAAATGGTGGTAAGCTTTTTCCGC
This sequence comes from Carcharhinus amblyrhynchos, assembly GCF_965287045.1. Taxonomy (NCBI): domain Eukaryota; kingdom Metazoa; phylum Chordata; class Chondrichthyes; order Carcharhiniformes; family Carcharhinidae; genus Carcharhinus; species Carcharhinus amblyrhynchos. The sequence goes on from NC_137326.1 coordinate 103,883,717, forward strand.
TATTAGAAATGGATAGAACGAGGGGTCACGGGCTTAGGGTGAGGGGGGCTAGGTGTAAGACAAATATTAGAGGGCAGTTTTTCACGCAAAGGGTAGTGGGGGTGTGGAATGCACTGCCGAGTAAGGTGGTGGAAGCAGGCACGCTAGGGTTGTTTAAGAGTCACTTAGACAGCCACATGAGCGGTCTACATATAGGGGGATATAGCAGGCCTTACTAAACATTGTAGGCTTGGGATTACGTTTTTGCCTCAGGGATGTTACAGTCTTTGCCTGTTTAATAATGAATTTTTTTTGTCTCCACAGGCATTTAAGTCCACCTTGTTGACCAGCAAGGGGCATGCATGCGGCAGGTTGTAGTGGGCTGCTCTTGGACGTTGCTTCGGGAGTTGCCTATTGCTTCATGTCGTTAGTGTGCCTAAACTGGACCATCTCGAGGGCAACATGACAGCTCAGAGACTATCTCTGTTGCTGTGCGGACACATGGATTTGGGCCTGTGTCTGTGGGAGTTTGCACGTTCTCCCCGTGGTTGCGTGGGTTTCCTCGGGTGCTCCGGTTTCCTCCCACATCCCAAAGATGTGCTTTTAGGCTGATTGATTGGGTAACAAATTGTCCCTATATTGGACCTCCCTGATCCTCGCACATTAGGCGTAGACTAAAATCAAGAATAGGTCACTGAGACAATGGGACGGCGGCGCAGGCTCGTTGGGCCGAAGGGCCTGTTTCCCGTGCTGTGTTGTTCTTTGTTCTTGTTTGTATTTTCTTTCATTATAAATTTTTATTTCCATATTTACACTTGCCTGTGTAAATTTGTAGGATAACAACTTCCAACAATGGGAAATGCTGCAGCACCTGAATTTCAGATCCCACAACTCCTCAAATGTGCAATCCCCATGTCACTGCCCTACTTCTCAAATTGTTGCCAATTTTGATTCTGATTATAGTCATCATAAACATTCAGAATATTAATGAAAATTAGGTTAGACTGTTTTACTTTAAAATGGTGGCCTGAGTGTACCTGGTCAAATTATGGCCAATCCTCTACCTTGCTTCATTTAAAGACAGCACTGTGCCTGGCCTCCCCATGTCGTAGGAAATTGGCTCATAACATACTAAAAGTTTTGCATTTGGTGCTACAGTTACTTTCTGTGACACATTTCCTGTCAAACTTTGATGGTGACCCTCCTAATGTTTTATAAGAGCAGATCCACTAACTCCATGTGAGCAGTGCCATAAAATAATAATATACATGTATGTATTAAAATGTGCAAAACATATGAGAGTACATATGAAATGTACACATCCAGTTGCATACCTTTTGTGTGTGTAAACATTCACTCACTTGCGAGATAACTAAACTGGTTAAATGCACATTCTTAGTTGACATTTAAAAGGACCTTCAGAATATAATTCTTCTTTGCTGGACGATGTCCTGGGGCAACATTTGCATTGAGACAGTCATCCTTTGAACATAAAAACTTCATATGATGCAAAACATATTTCTATATTAGTGTCACACCCAGGTCAGTTCGAGAGGACAGAAGGATAATGAATTAAATTCTCCTAATGGAAGTTGGGGGTGGGGGGGGATGCAGGGGAGGGAGTGAGGGGAAGATCATTAGTGAGTATCGCCAATAAAAGGCAACAAAGTTAGACTGGTCCAATTCTAAGGCACAAGAGCTTGTTGAAAGAGGTAACTGAAGGAAGATTGGATGATCTCAGGTCAATAGATAGAAAGGGAATGATGCTGTGGGATGACTTGAAATTAAAAATAGGATGATCTCTGAACAACTGAAGAGAAAAATGCAAGGCCATGAGGCATGGAGAAATGAGCAGAGGAACTGACCTTAGGTGGATCACCAATAGTATTAGAACAACACTATTGCAGAGGTCATTGAGCTGCTTGTGTGTGTGTTTTGGTCAACATTCTAGTGTTCGTGTGACCAGATGATACAACCTTAACTACTTTTGTCCATGGAGTAAATAAATGATCTATACTATACTACTTCCCATAAAATCTAAAGAAAACTGAAGAGTAAACAATAAACCAATGGAGAAAACCTGCAAAGCTAACACCTTAATTATTCATGAGCCAAACCAGATGTGGACCTTTATTTTTAAATTAGATGCCCTATTAATGTCACTTCTCACATGCTTACTGACACACTTGTATGGGTCATGTATCCGTATCCATTTTGTCGCAGCTTGCTAGGATTAAAAATATCTTAGTCAGCTTTAGCTCAAAAGTTACGTAGGTCACATATAAAAAAGTATGTGTGTGTGTGTGTATACACACATTTTTACATTATGTGTTACATAGTTATGAAAGTGGCTTTCAAGTATATTGCTTTTGCATTTTATTTATAAGGAAAGGAAAACGAGGTAGGTGGTTGCGTAGTGGTATTGTCATTGGGCAAGTAATCCAGAGACCCAGGGTAAAGCTCTGGGGACTTGAGTTTGAATCTCACTAATAAAAAAAATCTGCAATTGAAAGTTAAATAATGACTACAATTGTCATAAAAACATAAAATCTGGTTCACTAATGCCCTTTTGAAAAGGAAATATGCCATCCGTACCTGTTGTGGCCTACATGTGACTCCAAACCCACAGCCATGTGGTTGATTCTTAAATGCCTTTTGAAATACTGCTCAGTTCAAGGGCAATTAGGAACGGATAATAAATGCTGGCCCAGCCAGTGACGTCAGCATCGCTTGGATGAATTTAAAAAATGTATTATGACTGACTAATCCACTACTGCCCATTTTGCAACCTCATCCGAGTTCATCCCAGATTGTTTTGTGATTAGAGACTTTTGAATGAGGTTACATAGATACAAGATTAAATGAAAGCAATTTAAGACAGGGACCTTTTTTTTTTATAGGGGCCTGTGAGGCTGAAAACAGCTTATTGGGACACTCATTGAAGATGAATTATAAGAGATTTATGACAGAATATAAGGCTTTTTTTTTTATACTTAGAGGATGTGGAATGCATCAATAGAATTAGTGACTAAAATTGAGGACATGGGTAATATTCTCTGGTCCTGCCAATGGCTCACTCTCACTGCAGGTTTCCCGGGAAGGGGGCAATGGATTCAATGGGAAATTCCGTTGACAATGGCAGGATCAGAGATCCTACCGCCAGCCAATAGAGGAGCTGTCGAGAAACATGTTGTGAATCAGGTGGGGGCAGAGAATCCCACCCTATGTCGACGTTTAAGAAGAGATTGGAAACGGCAATATAAGGATAAGGATATGTGAACAGGCAGGACACAAGGTTGAGATTGGCGCAAGTGGAGGATAAACACCAATACAGGTTGGTTAGCCTGAATGCCCCATTCCCGTAAGCAGCCTCCATACAATTTATTTCTGAAAAATGCTATTTTACTGTCAAATTATATTCCAAATAAAGACACAGAAATTCAACAATTTGAGCATTCATAGTATAAAAACCACAAGTATCACACTACAGACACATTCCAATTTTCACAAGAGTTAATTCCAATTTCTGTCAATATCTCTCAACTCTGCTGCATATTAATCCCTGGTAAATCACAATTACACTGGGCTGTTATCGGGAAAAATCTTTTGAAAGTATTATTGAGCTCAGTCTCTTTCCTTTGAAATACTTGGGTTAGTGGTCACCTGCTGTGTTAGATGTTGGTGTACGTGAAACTCTGTCAGCTTTTGCTTCGAGTAGGAAATCATCAATCGAGGGGCTCAGGAGGGGTCGACTCTCCTGTTGTTCATTCACCAGCTAAAAATAGAAAGAAAAGAAGCAGTCACACAGGGGAAAGATGCAGGGATGGGCTCAACTATAAAACTGTCAATGAAAATGTTATGTCGATATTTCAAGCCAGCCAGTTTGAACAGGGACTCTGGTTTAGAAATGCTGTAATTACAGCAAGATTTTTTATTTTGTTTGACGAATTGTTTAATGAAACTTTAAACAGTACTAAACATTTTTTGGTTCAAATTATATTTTATTTCTGTAAATGCCATTACTTGTTTTGTATTCAGTATTACTATTACAAGTATTAGAACCCAAAGAGTGCAGACAAGGCCATTCGGCACATCGAGTCTGCCCCGACTCTCTGACAGACCATTCTACCCAGGCCCTCTCACCAACCCACCATACCATCCTCATAACCCTACACATTTACCATGGTTAATCCATCTAACCTATACATCTTTGGACTGTGAGAGGAAACTGAAGTATCTGGAGAAAACCCACACAGACACAGGGAGAATGTGCAAACGCCACACAGTCACCCAAGGCTGGAATTGAACCCGGGTCTCTGCAGCTGTGAAGCTATGCTGCCCCTGATAACTGAAGCATAATTTAAGCAAGGTGTACTTATCCATTTGTCAGTGTGAATGGTTGAACCACCAGAGAGCAGAATATGCTCTTCCACTTGGTGCACACATGCAAGCTATTCATGTTTGAAGTCAATGGTAATTGCACTGAATGACTGGCTAACACAATGGAGGGATATAGGCGGCATGCTGGAATTTTTTGTTTTAAATGTTGAACAATTGTCAGAATGTAACCGGTGACAACTTTGCATTGGATGTATTGTGACCAATAAATGTGACAAGCTGTAAGGGTCAGCCTGACCCAGTAAACCACAGAACCAATTACAGAATGATTGATAGTCAGCTGACCAGTTGATTCACTATAAATAAGAACCTGTTTGGAATTATGGAGTGCTTGGAGCGGCCCAGAGTGAGGCCTTAAGTTTGGAGTAATAAAGTTTCTTTATTAAATCCTTTCTTTGGTGGATAAGCTGAAATAAGGTTTGTTATATTTTTTAATCGCCTACATTTGAAGAGTTCCTTCTGATGAAGCAAGAGCAAGGATCACAGAGAAAAAGAATGGAAACTTTTAACTAAGAACAAAGTTGACATATTTTTAGTCATCTAGTTTGCCGCCTGGAGCTTCGTGCTAAGACAAAAATAATTAAAGATAGTCAGCTGAATATTAAGCAACCACCAGGTTATTCCTTAATCATTTGTGGTTTGTTTGCTCTCTATATTGCTATTTTTAAATTGTCTTTTTTTTGTTCCCTAATATTTAGCTTACAATTCAAAAAGCAGATCCATTACTTTTGTGATTGCTTGTATTGACCTTTGCAAAATCCACTTATCTTCTCGCTAAATAGACGTGTTTTTAAGTACAATAATTATTCCTCAACCTGCAAAAGAAACCTCCTGCTGCACTGATGCGATCTTTATCTCCTGCTTCAGCCACTTTGTTGGCATAAATTGTGACTAAATTGTTTACTTTTTCTCAAAGTAGAGAAGGGAAAAAGCAGTAAAGTATCAGCCTGGGTGAAGGCAAAAGTAAGAAGTCTCACAACACCAGGTTAAAGTCCAACAAGTTTATTTGATAGTAAACCCACAAGCTTTTGGGGTTTGCCCCTTCATCAGATGAGAGTTCTGGTCTCAAATAGAGCATATAAAGGCATACACAGTTTACAGAATACTGATTAGAATGAGAGTCTTTACAGCTAATCAATTCTTAAAGGTGCAGACAATGTGAGTGGATTTAGCATTAAGCATAGGTTAAAGAGATGTGTATCGTCTCCAGACAGGACAGTAAGTGAGATGTTGCAAGCCCAGGCAAGTTATAGGGGTTATAGATAGTGTGATATGAACCTACGATCCCGGTTGAGGCCATCCTGGGATCTTGGGTTCATGTCACACTATCTGTAACCCCCATGACTTGTCTGGGCTTGCAATCTCACCAACTGTCCTGTCTGGAGATAATACACATTTCTTTAACTTATGCTTAATGCTATCTCCACCCACATTGTCTTCACCTTTAAGAATTGATTAGCTGTAAAGACTTGCATTCTAATCAGTATTCTGTAAACTGAGTGTGCCTTTATATGCTCTGTTTGAGACCAGAACTCTCCATTCACCTGACGAAGGGGCAAACCCCGAAAGCTTGTGGGTTTACTATCAAATAAACTTGTTGGACTTTAACCTGGTGTTGTGAGGCCTCTTACTGTGTTTACCCCAGTCCAACGCTGGCAACTCCACATCATGTAGGCAAAAGTGAAAGAACTCAGGATCCTACAGTGCAGAAGAAGGCCATTTAGCCCATCAAGTGTGCACAGACTACAATCCCACCCGGGCCCTATGAATTTACTCTATTTAGTCTCCTTGAAACTAAGGGGCAATTTAACATGGCCAATCCACCTAACCCACACATCTTTGAACTGTGGGAGGAAACCGGAGCACCCGGAGGAAACTCATGCAGACACAGGGAGAATGCGCAAACGCCTCACACAGTGACCCAAACTGGGAATCGAACCAGGTGCCTGGTGCTGTGAGGCAGCATTGCTAACCACTGTGCTACCGTGCCACCCCAACTCAGTTTAAGGATGCCAGGGTAAGGACTGCTGGTTAGGCCATATCTCACGCACACTCCAACCACTTGGTACTGAAAATGCGTAACTAGAAGACACAGATTTAAGGTAATTTACAAAGCAAAAACCATAACAGACCATAAGATATAGATGCAGAAGTAGGCCATTTGGCCCATCAAGTCTTCTCTGCCGCTCAATGAGATCATGATCAAAACAAGAGGGGAGGATTCTTAAAATACATTCAGCAAGTTTTACTGAAATTCAGTACTTGAAATGATGGTGGAAGCAGTAATTTTCAAAAGGGAATTAGATACCTAGTTAAAGAGGGGAGGAAATTACAGGGCAATGGACAAGGTACAAAGGAGCGTGTGAATTGAATTGCTCTTTCATAGCGTTTGCACAGACATGAGCTAAAGGGTCTCCTTCAGTGCTGTACAATTCAATGATTCTACGTTATGAGGTGTTTTGGGAAAATTCCATTGGGACATAAAATTTTTAACTAATGTGAAGCACAAAGAACATCAAACCAGATGGTGGGTTAGTGCATCATCATTTTGCCTTTCTGTTCTCAATACAAAACTGTTGATAATACATCAAGAACAAAAGGAACACATCTCGCTAGGTGACAGGATACAAAGTTGAAAAATTCACATTGCAGCAGGTGCTCTCCTTGTGATTGAGATAAACTTGCATAAGAGACTGCGGATGCTCAGGCATAGAGTAGTCATGAGCGCAACTTGTTTATGCCTAACATTTCATGATTTTCAGCACTGCTCTCTCTCATTCCACCTAAATTCCACTGTGATACGAGCATGACTTATGTGGAGAATCTAGTCCATGTTGTTGGTCAGCATGAGTTCAGAAAGCTCTTTCAGGTCTACTTTTCTACTTGACCTCCAGGTGGCAGCAGATATCCAAAATGTTCCATTGTCTGCTGAGCATGAGTATGAAAATGCCCCTGCAACAGAATGGCTTCATCCTACACTGGCTTTTTTTCAGTTCATTCATGGGATGTGGGTGTCCCTGGCTGGACCAGCATTTATTGCCCATTCCTCAGGGCATTTAAGAATCAACCACATTGCTATGGGTCTGGAGTCACTGCTAAGAGAAAAGTCTTTGGAAACAAAGCAAAAGCTTCTATCGCTAGAAAGATGTTTTTATACCAAGAAACCAAGGTAACAGTTATAGTGCAGGACATCACCAAAAGAAAGAAAAAAATTGCATTAAAATTGCACCTGATCATGTTACTAAGCCTGTCCGAATCAGTTTGCATCCAACAAGCAAGGGTGGCACAGTGGTTAGCACTGCTGCCTCATAGTGCCAGGGACCTGGGTTCAATTCCTGGCTTGGGTCACTGTCTGTGTGCAATCTGCATATTCTCTGTGTCTGTGTGGGTTTCCTTCCACAGACCAAACAATGTGCTGGTTAGGCATGTTGGCCATGCTAAATTCTCCCTCAATTTGCCTGAACAGCTGCCTGAATGTGGGGAGTAGGAGATTTTCACAGTATCTTCATCGCAGTGTTAATGTAAGCTCACTTGTGACACTAATAAATAAAAACTTTAAATTGGAGTCACTCTTTGTTTTAGACAAAATGGTATTCAATTTGTTAACAGGATCTTATAGTAATAGTAAATCTCATTTCTCCCCTCGTAATTCATTATTTATTTTCCCTAACATTTCATTTGGATGTCAGAGGTAGGTTCTTTACCCAGAGGGTGGTGAGGGATTGGAATGCCCTGCCTGCTGCAGTTGTAAATGCGCCTAGTTTGGGGGCGTTTAAGACATCCGTGGATAGGTTTATGGATGGAAAGGGATTGGTTTAGGTTAGAAGGTCATTGCTTTTTAATTGGTCGGCGCAACATAGTGGGCCGAAGGGCCTGTTCTGCGCTGTAATGTTCTATGTTCTATTTAGGTGCATTTATAGTGCAACTGCAATGACAATGTCAAAGTCAGATTCTTAAGCACCTAGTGAACAGTTAATCTGTTTTGGTCATCGTGGTTGCAAAGGGAATGATAGGCTGGACATCAGTGAAACTCACTACTCTGCTTTGAAAAAATGTCACGCAATCTATAACTTCCATTTGAACTCCTGGGTCAGACAGACAAGGCTTTGAATAAAATGTCACAAAGACACCTTCAACTCTTGCTCAGAAATGCACTGCACTCCCATTCCTAATCCATATCTTCAGGGTGGGGAATGGGGCTTGAACCAGATGCTACTGAATAAGTCCAGCTGACTGGTCACCATTTTCTCAACTTTTCGACCTTCATCTCACTCGCCCTACTTCATTAGTTAGATCCTGGTTGGGTCGCAGCCTCATTGGTTGGACAGATAACAATTTTAGATGTAACCTCATTTTGATTACAAGCTAAGTTTGGAGAAATTCTGGGTCACTTGCATTTGGGCGTTTTACGTTCCAGGTCAATGACACACAATCAAGTATGCTTGACCTGTGGAAGGTAGTGTAGTGGTCCAGTGTCATTGGACTGCTCTGGAGACACAGCTTCAAATCCCACGATGGCAACTGGTGAAATTCAATTAATTAATAAATCTGCAATTAAAAGCAAGTCTAGTAATGGCTACCGTGAAACTATCATTGACTGTTGTAAAGATCCAACATGGTGATTCTACCTTGCAATAATGTAGTTGGCTCTTCAATGCCTTCTGAAATGGCCCAGCAAGCAACTCAATTGTACCAACCACTACAAAGTTAAAGTGGAATGAAATCAGATGGACCACCTAGCATTAACTAGGCAATGGAAACAATAGCAGCACACCTACCCCCGTCGACCTGGCAAAGTCCTCCTTACTAACATCTGGAGGGCTTGTGCCAAAATTGGGAGAGCTGTCCCACAGATGAGTCAAGCAACAGACAAACATAATGATACCTATGGAATCATATCTCACAGATAATGTCCCAGACACCATCACCATCCCTGGCTATGTCCTGACCCACCAGCAGGCTGGTATACAGTCAGGAGAGAGTTGCCCTGGTAGTCCTCTACATCGATTCCGGACTCCATCAGGCATCAGGTCAAACATGGACAAAGCAACTTCCTGCTGATTAACACGTCGCACCCCCCATTCCCCTCCTCGTTAAACACCAATTGTAAGAAGAACTTAGGGCGTCAAAGGCACTGAATGCGCTCTGGGCTGGTAAACTTCAGCGTTCATCACCAAACGCAACACAGTTGTTGGTCAAATCCTCAAAGACTTGACTGTTAGATTAGACCTGCGACCAGTAACAAGGGAACCAACAAGAGGGAAAAAGCTACTTGACTTCATCCTCACCAATCTATCCATGGCAGATGCATCTGACAATGCCATGACTCATGGCATCTGACAAGTGTATATAATTTCCACTTGAACCAGAGTCAGACAGACATTGCTTTGATTAACTGTCAGAAGGACACTTGGTAGGAGTGACTGGCTGGAGATCTTCACATTGAGGATATCTTCCATGGTGTTGTGAGTCACTACCACTAAATGAGATAGATTTAGCACAGATCTGACAGCCTAGAACTGGGCATCCTTGTAGTGCTGTGGGCTACCAGTTGCACATAAGTGTATTCTATCATATTCTATAATGTCATGATCCAGCATATCTCTCACTCTACCATTACCATCAAACTGGGGATCAATATTGATTCAATGAAGAGGGCAAGACAACATGCCAGGCATAACTAAAAATGAGATGTCAACCTGATAAAGCCTCAATTCAGGATGATTCACTTGTCAAATAGTGGAAGTAGCATGCAATAGCCACAGCTAAGCAATCCCATAAGAAACAGATTAGATCTAAGTTCTGCAGTCCTGCCATATCCAGTTGTGAATGGTGGTGACAGCTGACTGGAAGGGGAGACTCCACAAATATCCCCAACCTCAATGATGGGGGAGCCTAAAACATCAGTGCAAAACATAAGGCTGAAGCGCAATCATTTTCAGCCAGGAATGCCAAGTGGATGAAGCATCTCTGCCTTCTTCAGAGGTCCTCAGCATCACAGGTATAAATTTTATTTATCCCAATGCTCCACATTATTTCAAGAAATGGTAAGGCACTGGACACTGTGAAGATCATGGGCCCTGACAACACTCTGGCAGTAGTACTGATTCTTGTGCTCTGGAACTAGCTGCGGCCTTAGCCAAGCTGCTCCAGTAGAGCTACAGCATTGTCATTGACTTGGCAATGTGGAAAATTGCCCATGTATGTAGTGTACAAAAAAAGCAGGACAAATCCAATCAGGCGTTCCATCAGTCTACTCTCAAATCAGCATTGAAATGGTGGAAGGTGGGGATCAACGAGCTATCGAACAACACTTTTCTTCAGTAACCTGCTCACTGGTGCTCAGTCTGGGTTTCATCAGGGCTACTCAACTCATGCTGTTGTTACAGCTGTATTCAAACATGGCCCTCCTGCATTCTCCATTGAACCAGGGTCGATCCCCTGGCTTGGTGGCAATGGTAGAATGGGGGATATGCCAGGCCATGTAGTTACAGACTGTGGTTGAGTACGATTCTGCTGCTGCAGATGGCCCACAGTGCCTCATGCATGCCCTGTCTGGAGTTGCTAGATCTGTTTGAAGTGTATCCCATTGAACACAGTGGTAATGCCATACAAAACGATGGAGGGTATCTTCTTTGTGAAGATGGGATTTTGTCTGCACAAGAATGGTGCAGTGCTCACTCCTATCAATGCTGTTGTGGAAAGATGCAGTTGCAGGAGGCAGGTTGGTGAAGATGAGGTCAAGTATGTTTTTCCATCTTGTTGGTTCCCTCACCACCTGCCACAGTCCCAGTCTAGCAGCTTTGTGCTTTAGGCCCGGCCAGGTCAGTCTGTGGTGGTACTACTGAGCCACTCTTGTGGCGGTCATCAAGGTCCCCCAGCCAGAATACATACTGCACCCTTGCCACCCACTGTGCTTCCTCCAAGTGGTGTTCAACAGGGAGTGCTGATACATTAGCTGAGGAGGGACAGGATGTGGTAATCATAAGGAGATTTCCTTTCCTCTGTTTGACCTGATGCCATGAGACTTCATGGGATACAGACTTGTTGGTGGCTCACAGGGCAACTCTCTCCCGACTGTATATCATGGTGCTACCATCTCTGCTGGGTCTGCCCTGCTGGTGGAACAGGTCAAAAACAAGAATAGTAATGACGGTGTCTGGAACATTATCTGTAAGGTATGATTCCATAAGCATAACTATGTTAGACTAGTCTGTGAGACAGCTCTCCTAATTCTGGCATAAGTTCCCAGACGTTAGTAAGGAGGGCTTTGCAGGGTCAACAAAGCTGAGTTTGCCATTGTCATTTCTGGTGTCTAGGCTGATGCTGTGATCTATCCAGTTTTATTCCTTTTTGTTTCCTTTGTAGCAATTGAATACAGCTGACTGGCTTGCTAGAGGCAAGAAAGAGTCAACCACATTTAGAAACATAGAAATGAGATGCAGGAGTAATGATACAGCCCTTCAAGCCTACTCTGTCATTCATTTTGATCATGGCTGATCATCAAATTTAATATCCTGATTCCCCCCTTCCCTCCCCCACAATTCTTTGATCTCTGTAGCCCCTCGAGCTATATCTAATCTCTTCTTGAAATCAGACAACATTTTGGCCTCAACTACATTCTGTGGCAGTGAATTCTACACATTCACCACTCTCTGGGTGAAGAAAATTCTCCTCGCCTCAGTTCTAAAAGGTTTACCCATTATCCTCAAATTATGACCCTGAGGTCTGGACCATAGTTTGAGAATAAGGGGGAAACCTTTCTGTGGATCTGGAGCCACAGGCAGGTCAGACTAGACAAGGATGACAGATTTCCTTCCCAAAAGGACATTAGTGAACCAGCTGGGCTTTCCCAACAATTGACAAGGGTTTCATGGTCCTCATTAGACTTTTAATTCTAAATGTTATATTGACTTTAAATTCCACCATCCACCATGGTGGGATTTGAACCCAAGACTCCAGAGCAATGCTCTGGGTCTCTGGATTACTAGTCCAGCGACAATATCACTACACCACCATTGCCCCCTAACAATCTCCTTATTTTGTTTTTGAAAAAAATCACCAAAATTGAAATTCACTTTTTCTTACCCTTTGCCTTTACAAAAATCAACTGTGCACATAATTGTTCTGCAAACAATGTTTTAATCACAAATTTCATTGTACATGGAACACTGTGTAACAGAAGTAAATAGCAATCAAAGTGACAAGTCAGGAAACATTGCTGATGTTTTAACGTTTAGTTGAATCAGTGAAAGTAATTGATCTAAGGAAAGGAATTCATGAATTTATGGTGCTTTTTCTGAGGATATGTGAATCACTGATTGAGAGCACCTTGATATGTGAAAGCATTCTTTTCTGTGAATCTTTACCCAAGTCTTGGTATTGGACGTATGACTCCTTTTGAAGCTCAACAGCAGTTAACCCTTTCTGTAGCTGTCCTAGTTTATGCATGTTTAGTCATTGCAAATGAGAATATTTCACTATTTCAGAAGGAATCAATGATGCATGGAAGTGCTATATCACATAAACTACGCATGAAGTCAGATCTGACAAAACAGATTCTGCTGAGGGTTTAATTTGTTCAATTAGTTGATATTATGAATAAAATACTAATGGAGTGATGATTGACACATCTCCCAATAAGTTGGTCCACATGCACCCAAATTGTGGGCTTAAATTTCATTATTTTATGGGGTCCGTAAATGTCATAAGTTTTTTTTAAACTTATTCATTCCCTGCAATAAAGGTCAGTCTTACAAGAATTCAGGCTGTTATCTCAGTATGTGTCTTCATTATTACATCATTGTGCGTCTACTTTAGCCATTTTTCCATGTGAAAAGATTTGCATATGAAGCAATATAAAATGGGTTTTATGCCAAAGTTTGCCTAAAGGAAGACTGATTCTTGCTGCAGCTCAGTATTTTGGATTGTGGATTCATAGGCAGATGACAGAAACATAAGGGTAGCATTTTAGAGGGCAAAAATGGCCAATTCTCAAGTTGTTTGGTCATTCAGAATGAATATGTTGCACTGTTTCTGAAGCTTTGAGAAAGACTTTAAAATATCAGAACACGAGCAGTTGAAGATTGGAAAGATTGTTCCCCTCGGCAATAGGTAGAGTTTGTGCTCGTGAGTTAGATTACCCAACAGGGATGTGCTACATTTGTATTTCTTTGTTTTGTAACAGTACCTTAACAGAATTTGTATCTATTGTGTCAAATAACTCATCAATTCTATTGTTCTATGTATTTCACCTGCTGTGGGATAAAACAGCTTATAATTCAAGTCAAAATTTGCCTCACACAGTGTTAATTTTGCCTGTTTTCAAAGAGATTGAAGGAGCGTTTGCCTATGCAAATTCAAGGAGGTTTTATTATTACACTCTTGGGTTCTCTACCAGGCTAGTTTTAAGGCAATGGGAGACAACATCCATAAAAGTACATGTTCAGACTGCACCATACAATACATACAGAAAAACTATTTCTTCTTGTGGAGGAATCTAGAGCAGAGCACAACACTACAATTAGAGTGAGACCATTAAGTATTGAAATCTGGAAGCATTTTTACACGTAAAGGATTGTGAAAGGTTAGAGCTTGATCAGAATTGAAATATCAAGTCAGAGACTGATACACTTATCACAGAATATAGACAGATATAATACTTCTATTCACTGTAAGATAGGGTAGGGTAAGGGGGTACAAGTTTAAAACAGAGTCAAGGAGGAACTACTTCTCCCAAAGGTTTGTGAATCTGGGGAATCCACTACCCCAAAGTGTGGCGGATGCTGGGATAGTGAGTAAATTTAAGGAGGAGTTAGATTTTTAATTGGCAATGGGTTGAAGGGTTATGGGGAGAAGGCAGGAAAATGGGGATGAGGAGCATATCAGTCATGATCAAATGGTGGAGCAGACTCGATGGGCTGAGTGGCCTAATTCTGCTCCTATATCTTATGAACTAATGAGAATCAAAATGTGTAAGAACTTCAGATTTTGGCAATCTTTCTTTGGCTTGCATGAAAGAGTTATTGCGTTGATCTTTCATTTTTTGTTTAAGAACATAAGAAATAGGAGCAGGAGTAGGCCAGCTGGCCCTTCGAGCCTGCCCTGCCATTCAATAAGATCATGGCTGTTTAGGCACAAGAGGTTGTGCAATGATTTTAAAATCATTGCCAAATTTGAAACAAATCTTCCGTAGTCGTACAACAATCCTAGGAATGATCACAACTGGTTAATATGAATTTGCTACCTCATAATATTCAGGGTGGCACGGTGGTTAGCACTGCTGCCTCACAGTACCAGGGACCCGGGTTCAATTCTGGCCTTAGGTTGCTGTCTGTGTGGAGTTTGCTTGTTCTCCCCCTGTCTGCGTGGGTTTCCTCCGGGTGCTCTGATTTCCTCCCACAGTCCAAATATGTGCAGCTTAGGTGGATTGGCCATGCTAACTTGACCCTAGTGTCAGGGGATTAGCAGGGTAAATACTTATGGTTACTGGAGTAGTGCCTAGATGGGGTTGTGGTCATTGCAGACTCGATGGGCTGAATGGCCTCTTTCTGCACTATCTGGATCAATGATTCTGACGTGCAGGTGCCTTGGTGATAGTCTTGACCCTTGAAGGAGATTTGTGAAGGCCCTTGGCATCAATCACTTGTCCTAAATACTCAACTCGAGGACTGGAAGAACATACAGACTCTCAATTCATAGTTATCTTGTCTCTGAAGGGAGGCATCCAAATTCTGAAGATATTCCTCTATCACTGTACTAAACAGGATTGATTTCAAAGTGATGTCGCACTCAAAACTGGGCATGCATGAAGTGCTCCAGGCCTTCAGCACAGCAGCATTGTATGTAACCCCAATCTATAATCTCATGCCCTGGCAAACCTACCATTACCATCAAGCTAGGGAACCAACCCTGGTCCACTGAAGAGATGATACGGAGATACCGGCATTGGACTGGGGTAAACACAGTAAGAAACCTCACCACACCAAGTTAAAGTCCAACAGGTTTATTTGGTAGCAAAATCCACTAGCTTTTGGACTACTGCCCCTTTGTCAGATGAATGGAAGTTCTATTCACAAACGGGGCATATAAAGACACAAACTCAATTTACAAAATAATGATTAGAATGCGAGTCTTTACAGGTAACCAAGTCTTAAAGATACAGACAATGTGAGTGGAGAGAGCATTAAGCACAGGTTAAACAGCTGAGTATTGTCTCCAGACAGGACAGTTAGTGAGATTTTGCAAGTCCAGGTAAGTCGTAGGGATTACACAGTGTGACATGAACCCAAGATCCCGGTTGAGGCCGTCCTCATGTGTGTGGAACTTGACGATCAGTTTCTGCTCAGCAACTCTGTGCTGTCATGTGTCACTGTAGAGTGCGGGGGACATGCCAGGAGCAACACAAGCCAAACTGAAAAATGATGTTTCATACTTAACACAGGCCTACAACTATAGAAATGTTGCAGCTCAGAAAGAGGCCATTCAGCCCATTGCGCTTGTGCTGGCTGAAAAATCTAGCTGCACATTCCAATCCCACCTTTCAGCAGCTGGTCTGTATGTAGCCTTGTGGGTTACAATACTTCAGGTGCTGACCCAGGTACTTCTTAAATGAGTTGAGGTTTTCTGCTTCATCTACCAACCCGGGCAGCAAATTCCAGACACCCATCAACCTTTGGTCCCCGGTAATGGGCCTCTCTCAAGCCACCTCAAATTTTGTACATCTCAATCAAGTCACCCCCTCAGACTCTTCTGTTTGAAGGAAAACAACCCCTACCTATCCAATCTCTTCTCATAGCTACAATTTTAAAGCTCTGGCCACATTCTTCTAAATCTTTATCTCCAGAGCAATTATGTCCTTCCTGTAAAATGGTGACCAGAACTGTAGCAAAATTCCAGCTGTGGGCTAACCATAATGTTACATAGTTCAAACATTGCATTCCTGCTTTTTCATTCTATACCTCATCCAATAAAGCAAAGCATTCCATGTGCCTTCTTTACCACCTTACCTACCTTTTCTGCTACATTCAGGGACATTTGGATATGCACCCTAAAGTCTCACCTCTCGGTCCTCACACTTAATGAGTGTTCCCCTGTTTTGTTTGCCCTCTCAAAATGCATTACTTCACACACATCCCAAATGAATTCCATTTGACTACCTGCATGCCAAATAGTGGAAGCAGCAGGCAATAGACAAATGTTGGAACCATGGTTGTGATTCTCCCACCCCACTGTGCAGTTTTTGTAGTGTAGTGGGCTGAGACACTCTAGCAGAGGCTGTTTCACAGGCTCCCTGTTGGGTGACACGTCTCCTCATGCTGGATTTCGGGCGCCGTCAGCTCCATGCTAGAAATCGGCAAGGAGCCTGTCTAACATATTCAACATGTACTTTCAATCTAATTTAAGTAGCATTAGCTGGCCCAGAAATCTACAGGCCTACTATTGGCTGATAGGATTAAGGAGAATCCTAAGGCGTTCTATAAGTATGTCAAGAACAGAAGGTTGGTCAGGGCAAGATTAGGGCCAGTTACAGACAGCAGGGGGAAGTTGTGTGTGGAACCGGAGGAGATTGGAGAAGTATTGAACCAATATTTCTCTTCGGTGTTCACGCAGGGGGACATGAATATAGCTGAGGAGGACATTGGGTCGCAGGGGTGTAAAATAGAAAGTATTACGGTTGATAAAGAGGATGTGCTGGAAATTCTTGAGGGGCTGAAAATAGATAAGTCCCCTGGTCCGGATGGGATCTACCCTAGGATTCTCTGGGAGGCTAGAGAGGTGATTGCAGAGCCTCTGGCTCAGATCTTCAGGTCGTCATTGGTCTCTGGTGTAGTCCCGGAGGATTGGAGGATAGCGAATGTTGTCCCATTGTTTAAGAAGGGGAACAGAGACTTTGCCGGGAATTATAGACCGGTGAGTCTTACTTCTGTTGTGGGCAAGGTTTTAGAAAAAATTATTAGGGATAGGATTTATAGTTATTTGGAGTGTAATGAATTGATTAGAAATAGTCAGCATGGTTTTGTAGCAGGTAGGTCGTGCCTTACTAACCTTATTGAGTTTTTTGAGAAGGTGACCAAAGAGGTGGATGGGGGTAAGGCAGTTGACGTGGTATACATGGATTTTAGTAAGGCGTTCGATAAGGTTCACCATGGTAGGCTTCTGCAGAAAATGCAGATGTATGGGATTGTGGGTAATCTAGGAAGTTGGATCAGGAATTGGCTATCAGATAGGAGACAGAGGGTGGTGGTGGATGGTAAATATTCATCATGGAGTGCAGTTACGAGTGGTGTGCCTCAGGGATCTGTTTTGGGGCCACTGTTGTTTGTAATTTTTATTAATGATCTGGATGAGGGTATAGTTGGGTGGATTAGTAAATTTGCTGATGACACCAAAGTTGGAGGTGTGGTAGATTGTGAGGAAGGGTGTCATAGTCTGCAGGGAGACTTAGATAGGTTGCAGAGCTGGGCCGAGAGGTGGCGGATGGAATTTAATGCGGAGAAGTGTGAGGTAATTCACTTTGGTAGGAGCAACAGATGTGTCGAGTATAGGGCTAACGGGAGGACTTTGAATAGTGTGGATGAACAGAGGGATCTAGGTGTGTGTGTACATAGATCCCTGAAAGTTGGGAATCAAGTAGATAAGGTTGTCAAGAAGGCGTACGGTGTCTTGGCGTTTATTGGTAGGGGGATTGAATTTAGGAGTCGCAGTGTAATGTTGCAACTGTACACTACTCTAGTGCGGCCGCACTTGGAGTACTGTGTGCAGTTCTGGTCCCCGCATTACAAGAAGGATGTGGAGGCGTTGGAGAGGGTGCAGAGGAGGTTTACTAGGATGTTGCCTGGTATGGTGGGGAGGTCCTATGAGGAGAGACTGAGGGATCTAGGGTTGTTTTCGTTGGGAAGAAGGCGGCTAAGAGGGGATCTTATTGAAACATATAAGATGATTAGGGGTTTAGATAGGGTGGATAGTGATAGCCTTTTTCCTCGGATGGAGAAAGCTAGCACGAGGGGGCATGACTTTAAATTAAGGGGGGGTAGCTACAGGACGGATGTCAGGGGTAGGTTCTTTACCCAGCGGGTGGTGAGGGATTGGAATGCCCTGCCTGCTGCAGTTGTAGATGCGTCTAGTTTGGGGGCGTTTAAGAGATCTCTGGATAGGTTTATGGACGAAAAGGGATTGGTATAGGCTAGTGGGTCATTGTTTTTGTAACTGGTCGGCGCAACATCGTGGGCCGAAGGGCCTGTTCTGCGCTGTAATGTTCTATGTTCTATGTTCTATGTTCTACTAGCCTACCTCCCTCTCCCCCCTCCCAAAAGAAGTATTTCACAAGCAGGGTTGAGTATAGCTCCCCACTTGTGGGAGTTGGTGGCCCGACGCCACTGGAGTGAAGGGGGAGTAATTGAGGCCCACCCAGAGGGTTGGGCAGTGCCCCCGGGCAGTCACTTTGGCAGCGCCAGCCTGTGTCCCCTGAATGATGAAAGTTCATCTTGTACTGTCAACATTTTCTAAGAAATCACTTCACCAGCTTGGTACTTGAGAGAGAAGTGCTGTATGTTTGTTTTGAACTGCAGTCACTTTAATTGATGGGGAATAAAAACTGGTAATGGCAATTGCTAGTGATTTACTGGAAATCATATGACAAAGAAAAGCTTTATGTGTTGGAACTGTTCTTTTGAAATCTGTGTTTTGGGGTCTAAGGTGAGTAGGAAGGCTAATTGACTCCCTTCCTTGCCCTACCTGAAATCCTGTGTGCAGTTATCCATTTGCAGCCAGAGAATCCTGATCTGAGTATAACTCATCTGCATTTGGAATCCTGAAAAGCTGAGACAAGAAGAATTGATCTCAGCCTGTTTTCTTCTCTATGCCAAAGCTCCATTGTGAGAGCCTCTAGACATCTACTTCATACAAGGGAGCTCCAGATCAACAGAATCAAAACCCTGTGAATTTTATTCTTTATGTTATAAAGCCTATGAGACCTTATCTGTGCGTCCATGTGTGTGCTGGGAAAAACAAGAAATATAGTAATACTTCCAGATTAGAATGATCTGTGTACCAGTTCTTGCAGCTTGCTTTTAAAAAATAAGTTTTGTTCAATAATATATCATTGAGTTTATTGAAAGAAGCCTATTACAGTTTCTTTTATTCTGTGTCTAATAATAGTGAAGTTAAATAATTTTTGGTGACTGAATTAAATTTAAATTTTTGGTACAACATGGGGAGTAGTGGGACTGGATAAACTGTGCACCCTCCCATCCTGGACATAACAGAGTTAAGCAATCCTGCAACCAACATCTCACAGCTAAGCTCTGCAGCCCTGCCACATCCAGTTTTGATTGATGGTAGACAATTAAACAACCAGCATGGAGGAGGCCAGCACTTCAGTGCAAAAGCCAAGGTGAAGTATTCGCCACCACCTTCAGCCAGAAGTGCCGAGTGGATGCTCCATCTTGGCAGCGTCCTCGGGTCCCTTGCATCACAAATGCAAGTCTGTGGCCAGTTCGATTCACACCATATGTTATCAAGAAGGTAGTTGATGCTTAAAACGCAATGGGCCTTGACAACTTTCCAGCAGTAGTACTAAAGACTTGTGTTCCAGAACTTGCCATTCCCTGAGACAAGCTGTTCCAGCACAGCTAGAACACCAGCATCTACCCAATAATTGAAAAATTATACAGTTATATCCTGTCCACACAAAACCCAACCTAGCCAATTAAGGCCCCATCAATCTACTCTCGATCATCAAATAGTTGGGAGGAGTCATGAACAATGCTATCAAGTGGCACTTACCCAGTAATAGCCTGCTCAGTGATGTCTAATTCAGATTGGTCCAGGACCATTCAGTTCCTGATCTCATTACAGTCTTGATCCAGATCTGGACTCACAAGATGAAGGGAGAGTGATTGCCCTTGCTTGACATTAAGACAGCATTTGACTGAGTGCGTCAGCAAGGAGATCTCTTGTAAGATTGAAGTCGGGGTAAATGCTCCACTATTGGGAGTCATATCTTGCATAAAAGTGGATATCAATCATTCTCAGTCCCATGACTTGACAGGGGTTCCTCAGCATCCTAGGCCCATGCATCTTCAGCGGCGTCATCAATGACCTTCCATCAAAAGGCCAGAAATGGGGATGGTTGCTGATGATTACACAATGCTCAACATCATTCCTGACTCCTCAGACATTGGAACAATCTGTTTCCATATGTAGAAAGGTCTAACAGCATTCTGGGTTGGAGTTATAAGTGACAAATAACATTCACACCAGACAAGTACCAGGAAATGACTATCTCCAAGGAGGCAGAATTTAACCAATTCTGTTTGACATTCAATGGCACTACTATTGCTGAATTCCTCACTAATAACATTCTGGGAATTATTGTTGACCAGAAACTGAACAGGACCAGCCATATAAATCCTCTTACTGCAAATCTGGAATAAAGGCATAGTACTGCGGATGCTGGATGAAGCTCTGATGAAGGGTTGTCCTGACTTGAAATGTTTGCTCTATTCTCTGTCCACATATGCTATCAGACCTGTTGAGTATTTTCAGCATTTTTGGTCAGAGTTTACGTATTCTGAAATGACTACCTCAAAACTTGTGAACCATTTACTAGGCACTAGTCAGGAATCTGATTAAATATTCTCTCCTTGCCTGGATGAGTGCAGACCCAACAGCACTCAAGAAGCTTGACACTATCTGACGTAGCAGCCTTGATTGCCATCCTATCCACCACAACATACATTCATTCTCTGCCACTGCATCAGTGACAGAATCTACAGCAACTTACCAAGGCTCCTTTAACAGCATCTTCCAAACCTACAACCTCTACAACCAGAAGGATAAGAGTGGCTGATGGCAAAGGAACACCTTGGGTTTAAAAAACAGAAAAACAGGGGTTTAAAAATAAAAGGACGGCATGGACAAGTTAAGCCGAATGGCTTGTTTCCCTGATATAAACCTCTATGACTCTATGACCACTCCTACAAGTTCCCCTCCAAGCCACACACCATCCTGACTTGGAAACACATTGCTGTTCCTTCACTGTTTCTGGGTAAAAATCACAGAACTCCTTCCCTAACAGCACTGTGGATGTACAAACGTTACATGGACTTCAGCGGTCCAAGACGACAGTCACCAGCAACCCCCAAGGACAATTGGGGATGGACAATAAATTCTGACTTCACCACTGATATTCACATCCCACGAAAGGATAAATAGAAACAAAGTTAGTAGAGAAAAAGTGTCAAAAAAATTAGTGAGGCTAAAGATCCTATATATGCCCTGGACTTGATTGTCTATATGCTTGTGTTTTAAAACAGGTAGTTTCAGCAATAGTGGATGCATTGGCTTTGACCTTCCAGAATTCCCTGAACTTGGATTGGAAGGTAACAGTATTGCTGCTGTGGAAGAAAGGCAGGAGAGTGAGGTGGAAGATTACAGACCAGATAGCCTGGCACCAATCAATGGGAAAATGCTGGAATTTATTCTGAAAGGTGTGGTATCGGAAGCATGGGATAAAAATCACAAGATGATTAGTCAGAATTGAGTGCTTTACGAAAGAGAAACTGTATTTGGCAAATCTGTTACACTAGTCTCAGGATATCACTATGCAGACAATGGAGAACTAATGGATGCAGTGGTCTGAATTTTCACTGAGTTGTGACAACCTTGATCAAGCCCTTTAAAAATGGTGATGGAGCCAGAATCTCAGACCCTTAAACTGACATTAGGAGAGGTGAAATCCACACCATAAACATCACTAGTTACTTGGTGGCAGCTTTCTTTAAGGTCAGTGTCAATTGGTGTCATGTTGCTGTTGACCAAAACCCAGGCCTTTATCTTTCATTTCCCTCTTTGAATATGTGTTTATTTTATCCTCAAATCATCTCTCCTTTGAAGGCCTTCCATTGTTCAAATATTATTTTGCCAACCAAGTTTTGATTCCAAGCCATCTGGGAGTGATCCTTGTTCAACTGGGCAGCACCATGGCACAGAGATTAGCACTGCTGCCTTACAGTGTCAGGGACCCGGGTTCAATTCCAGCCTTGGGTGACTGTCTGTGTGGAGTTTTCACATTTCCCTAGTGTCTGCGTGGGGTTCCTCTGGGTGCTCTGGTTTCCTCCCACAGTCCAAAGATGAGCGGGTTAGGTGGATTGGCCATGCTAAATTACCCCTTAGCATTCCACGATTTAAAGGTGAGATGGATTAGCCATGGGAAATTTATGGGGTTACGGGAAAGGGCAGGGAGAAGGCATGGGTAAGTTGCTCCAGAGAGTTGGTGCAGATTTGATGGGCTGAATAGCCTCTTCTGCACAATAGGGATTCTATGGTTCAACATTCTGCAGTTAGACCTCCATCATTTAAGGATTTTTACATGTAATTGCCCCTCGCCCTTTGCTTTACCTATTCTAAACCTGATTTAAGCATTGTTCCTCAATTACTCTCCCACTGCAACATACTGCACATGGCTCACTACATTCCCCAGATTTAGATTCAGTATTGTTTCCATCCTGAAAATGTAAATGATTAATACATTTATCTTGTACATATTATATGAATTCCTCCACCTTTTTGTATTTTACACTATTAGCCTTTATTAGGCTAACTGAAATCCCCATCATTGTTACTCTATGGTTATTACAAGAGCCACATGGGAGACTTGTAGAGAAGATAAATGTACATAGGATACAGGGTAATTTGACAAAGTGGATTCAAAATTGGATCGGTTGAAGGAGACAGAATGATGAACGAAGGCTGCTTTGGTGACTGGACACCAGTGTCCAATGGTGTATCATAGGAATCTGTGTTGGATCTCCTATTATTCATCATTTACATAAATGACACAGATGACTGTCGGACATAGGATTTGTACATTTGTAGATGACACAGAGATTGATCGGGTGGTTAACAGTGAAGCAGAGTGTCTTGGGCTCCAAGAAAATATAGATGGAATGGTCAAATGGGCAGATGAGTAGCAAATAGAATTTAACCTTGAAAAGTGTGTGAGGTGATACACTTAGGTACAAGTAACTTGACAATGAGGTACTCGATGAATGGTGGGACATCAGGAAGTTCTATAGAACAAAGGAACCTTGGTCTGTTTATCCACAGATCTTTGAAGGTGGAACAGCACGTTAGTGGGGTGGTGAGAAAGCCATATGGGGCACTTGACTTTACCAATCGAGGCATTGATTACAAAAGCTGGGAAGTTATGTTGGATTTGTATAGTACTTAGGTGAGGCTACAGCTAAAGCACTGTGTGCAGTTCTGGTTGCCATATTATAGTGAGGATGTGATTGCACTGGAGGGGGAGCAAAGGAGATTCACCAGGGTGCTATCTGGGATGGAATATTTAAGATATGAAGAGGGGTTGGAAAGGCTTGGGTTGTTTACACTGGAGTTGAAAAGACTGAGGGGTGACCTGATCAAGGTGTACAAGATTATGAGTGACATGGACAGAGTGGATAAGGAGCAGCTGTTCCTTTTAGTTAAAAGCCAATTACTGCAGATGCTGGAATTTGAAACCAAAGGGAAAATGCTGGAAAATCTCCGCAGGTCTGCCAGCATCTGCAAGGAGAGAAAAGAACTGATGTTGAGTCCAGGTGATCCTTTCTCAGCTCTTTTCTCTCCTTACAGATGCTGCCAGACCTGCTGAGATTTTCCAGCATTTTCTCTTTAGTTGAAGGGCAAGTCACAAGGGGACAAAGATTCAAGGTGAGGGCAAGAGGTTTGGGGAGGGGGTGGGGTGGGGGAGGGATGTGAGAAAAAACATTTCTACCCAGAGGATGGTGACAGTCTGGAATGTGCTGCCTAGGAGGTAGTTAGAGGAAGGCTGTCTCACATCTTTTAAAAAGTACCTGGATGAGCACTTGGCGTGTCATAACATTCAAGCTATGGGCCAATTGCTGGCAGATGGATTTAGGTGGAAGTTCAGGCGTTTCTAATGTGTCGGTGCGGACTTGATAGGTCAAAGGGTCTTCTCTGCGCTGTATGATTCTATGGTTATTGCATCTTCTTGTAACTTGTCTGCAAACTGCTCCTCTATTTAAGTTCCAAGACTTTATGGTACATAATATACACGCAGGGCATAACAGCTCCTCTATTATGCCTTAAGTTTAATGAACAGAATCGGTCTTTAGCTTGTTCAGCTACATCATCCTTCTCCATTAGTTTATCAGGTAATTGTAATAAGAGATGTGACTCAAAGGCGGATAAATGAGGCTGAAGTACAGATCAGCTGTGATCTAATTGAATGATGGAGCAGACTCAAGAGGTTAAATGGACTCTTTCTACATAATCCTCTAAGAGTGACTGACAACAAGAAGGTAAATGAGGACAACCCAACTTCGTAACAAAGGCTTTTACTTCAGCATGCATCATCTAAATTTATATACAAAAGTATGAATTTCATGACTATATAGCCTATAATTCTTCATCGTAAAATGCCAGTAACAAAATTGTTTCAAAAAATTGTATAAACAAATGAATATTGCACATTAGGCAATATTGTTTCTAACACTACTACAAAAATTCATGGCTTTTCAAAAATGTCTTGTTGCTTGACACACACAATGACAAAACATGTATAGTAGTAGGGTTTCATTTTAAACTGCAGTTCAGAGTAATAATTGCATGTTTAAGTGTAGCCTGTGATATGTTAATATAACATCTGCCATTATTCTTTGCCTGTCAGTTTATCTTGGCAAATTTCATGGTTTGTTTCTAATAATAGGATCGCTAGCTACATGTATGTTTTAAATTTTATGTGACAGAATTTCCCAAGTCGCGGTACTGTTAATTAAAGTACTGCAACATTTTGTGAAATTGTTATGTTGGCTGCTTGGGATATTGATAAAAAGGAAGTAGAGGTGCTACGTGTAGGTTTTGTGAAAAACAACAAGCAGTTTTATTAAGGGCTGTTCACCGAACTAGGGCTGGATCTAAAACAAAGACTAAAACAAAGCCTGCGAAACACCCAATGACATCATGAGGTGACCACGTGATTGTTCTCTTAAAAAGTGACTATGCAACAGCACAACTACTACTCAAATATATAATATCCCTTCCCCTTTACATCTAAGGTTCTACAAAAAACAAACAACTATTGTATTGATACATAGTCATCAAAAGATTCAGAATGCAGCAGGCAATGCATTATCACGCGGTAACAATACAATCAATAGGAAAGGTGGTCTGGTGGGTGTCAATTTCTCACTAGTTGCCTGAATGTTCAAGAAGCTGGCTGTCCTTGATCTTTGAGGCATTCTCACATTCTATGTCCCTACACTGAGAGGTATCTCAGCATCACTGAGAGATGGCAGATTAGTATCAGCAATAGCTTCCTCACCAACTTTGGGTTTAGCTGATGGATCTGAACTCTCAGTCACAACTTCTGGCAATAGAGATGAAGGTTCACCTTGAGGTTGTTCTGGCACACTTTTGCATGAAGCTAACAACTGATCTGGGTGTCACCACCACACAAGTTCAACATCAGTTTGGATTGTACATATGAGATTGGACTAGTTTTGTTCAATACTTGAGCAGGAACCCACTTTTCTCTCATCGTATAGCTATGCGCCAAAACTCCTCCTGTTGAAACTGTGCCTTCTGGAATTATTTTCTCCTCTGGCAATCAGCCACTGTTTGTTGTGCTCTATTGTCGCTGATATCTCCTAAGGTTACAATAAATAAAAAATAGTTCTTATGGTTAGCACTGTTGCCTCACAGCATCAGGGATTCGGGTTCAATTCCAGTCATGGGTCACTTTCTTGTGTGGAGTCTGCACATTCTCCCCATGCCTGCGTGGGTTTCCTCCAGGTCCTCTGGTTTCCTCCGACAGTCCAGAGATGTTTGGCTTAGGTTGATTGACCATGCTAAATTGACCCTAGTGTCAGGGGGATTAGCAGAGTAAATGTGAGGTTACAGGAATAGGGCCTGGGTGGGATTGTGGTCAGTCAGACTTGATGGGTTGAATGGCCCTCCTTCTGCACTGAACAGATTCTATGGTTCTATGAAGTAGCAATGCCGGCAAACTTGGTCTAGTCGCATGTGTGGTATTTCATTATGATGCCAAAAAACAGTTAAGATGTTGAGTTAAAAGTTGGTCCCTGGAGGGTGACTGTGAGAATCTTTCAGCTAAACCTTAGTGGATGGATGGTATGGTGCTGATTTGTTGTGTTGAACACCATTCATCGAGGTAGTCTTCAAATTCTTGTGAGGTAAATTGAGAACCATTGTCGCTGACAATTTCTTCTGGTTTACCAAACCTTGTGAAAGTCTCATCAGGTTTCTCAATGGTTTGTTCTGTAGTCATTGACTTCATCAGGACAACTTCTGGCCATTTTGATTGTTGTGTCCAAGGCAACCAAGAACATGTGCCCCTTGAAAGGAACAGCAATGTCAATGTGTAAATGTTGTCATGGCATTTTAGGCCACTCCCATGGATGTTAATAGGGACAATAATGGTGAATTCCTCACTTGCGCACAAGACTGGTATTCTCCAGTTTTTTCCTCTATCTGGACATCAAAGCCTGGTTGTCAGTAGTAGCTCCTCGCAAGTTCTTCTATTTGAACTATTGCCTGGATGTTCTCCATGTAGTTGCTCCAATACTATTTGTCGCAAGTTAGGTGGAACGATCACTCTGACTCCCCACAACAAGCATCCAACCTGGACTGTCAACTCAAGCTTCCTTGAAACATATGGCGTTAGATCAGGATGCGTTCCAGCTAACCTCCTCTTCAACACCATATCTGTTAGCTTCCCCATCACGAGATCATCTCTAATATGTCTTTGGACCTGAGCCGCTGTCACTGGAATGTGATCGGTTTGTGAGAAATAGAAGTTACTGGCAACGCTACTCGGTGATATTTGACTAGCTGGCAAAGGCAAACGTGACAATGCCTCTGCATTGACATGGCACTCTGGCTGTCAATACTTAATGTCATATAAATGTGCTGAAAAGATTAAAGAACATTGTTGGAGTCTACTAGCAGTGAGAGAAGGTATAGCTTTCTGCGGCATGAAAATGGTTAAGGGTCTGTGATCCATCTACAATGTGAATGATAACCATACAGATATTGGTGAAACTTTCTCACCCAAAATATGCTTCCTTCTCCAAATGGGCACCATTGGACTCAGCACTGGTTAATGTAGACAATGCAAAAGCTGTTGCTCTTTCTTCTCCTGAATGTAACTTGTGTGACATCACTACTCCAATTCCATATAGTGAAGCATCACAAATAAGTTGTAATGATAAATTTGAGTTAAAATGAACCAACACTTTTGGTTTTTGCAGTGCTTCCAGTGTCTGTAACTCAGGTGTCCACTGCCAAGCTTGTTTGATGCACAATAAGTTACGCAATGGTTTAAGTAGGATTGCTAATCTTGGGGCATATCTGCTAATAGTGATCAACTAATCCTCAGAGTGGTCTCAACTGCGTCACATTTGTTGACCGTGGAGATTCCATAATAACTTCCATCTTCTTAGGTGCCCTTCACTATAAATTTCAGTAGTTGGGTCAAATACTGAAGCGATGTTTGGAAGAAATCACCTTTCTCTTCCTTGACATGAAAACCGTGTGTTGCTTCTAAATTCTTTATATGACTCTCTTCATTTGAACTAGTAATCAAGATATCATTAAGATAACATTGTACACAAGGTAATTCACTTGAGATTCTGGTCCGTGGAGCATTGAAATAAAGCTGGTGTAGATTTTACTTCAAAAGGTAATCTCCTGCAGCAGGATAGGCCTTTGTGTGTGACAATAGTAACCAAGGGTTGAGATTCAGCTCCAACATTCATTTGCAAATAAACCTGTGATAGGTCAATCTTGCTGAACTTCTGGCCTCTTGCTAAGCCTGCAAACAAATCCTCAATCAGTGGAAGTGGATACTGATCTTACTTAAAACAGGATTGATGGCTGTTCTCTGTAAAGCTCTGTAAATGAGAACTGTACCATCCTGCTTCATGACAGATGGGGGTCATCCAGTCACTGGTGATAACTGGTTCTAACACTACAGTGTCTACAGATTGCACTAAATCGGATTCAACCTTTGGATATACTGCATAGGGTACTGTTCTAGCCTCAAGAGTTTTAATCCAACTGTTTGGTTTAATCTTTCATCTCGAGTTCCATCTGAAATCCCTTCATTGAACCAAGAGTATCTTCAAATACACAACTGGATTTTTTTCCGAGATATTCTGAAGGGCTGTTTTTGAATCAACCAACCTGTTTACACACTCCAATTTAGCTCGATCTTTCCCAGCCAAGAATGAGCAAAGGAAGCTCGGAAATTTCCTTGGGCTACATGGAGTGTCCATTCAACTCTAACTTGACGATGATACATCCTCTCAGAGGCACAATTTATTGAATACAAGCTCTCAAGATCACACCTACTGGCTTCAATGGAAGATGCTGCAATTGCTGTTTATGGATGGTTTCAAGATATAAAGATACGACAATGACTGCGTTGACCTCCATTTTGATAGGCTGTCCATTTAACTTAGGAACTACCCAAGGTGAATATGAGATTCACCTTGAACCATTAACACGTTCAACCTTATCTCCACAGCATATTCCTGAACTGTGCCTTCATTATTTTTATTCTTCCTCTCATACTACTCATTCTTTTGGTTGATTTTTTAAAATTACTTTTCATTTTAAATGTGTCCTGGTTCCTTTTCTGAACATTCTTTTCGAGGGAAGCTGGTCTTCGCCAGAAAGCTCTTGCAATGTGACCTACCATGCCATAATTTTTACACTGACTATCTTTGCTCCAGCACTCAGCTTGTGAATGGCTCATTTTTACACATCTATGATGCACCTATTGCCAGGTAGACTTCCTTTGGGCGGTGCCCATCTTATGGGCTCTTATGCCTGCTCCAAACTGTGAAACCTCCTTTGCTGTGAAATCCAATGAGATGGCAATTTCTCGTGCTGTTTGTAACAAAGTGTGTTCAGTGAGCGATCTCCACAATATAGATCTAATTTCTTAACCCAAAAACCAAACAAACGAAGGGTGTCATCCAGAGAGTCACCAAATTCACAATATTCTGCAAAATGTTTTAAGGTTGCTACAAACTGTACAATGTTCTCACATTCTAATTGATTTGTATTACGGAACCTGAAATTTTCCACAATGACAAGTGGCTTAGGTAAACAATGTTCTTCAAGGACTTTTGTCAACTCACGATAAGGTTTGATATTGGACTTCTCTAGCTGAATCAAACTACACAATTTTGCTTCCAATAGTGCTAAGAAAAGTTGGAACCATGAAGTCCGAGTATCTTGTTTGCTTGAACATAATACTGGAATTTTTCTGCATAAGAATTCTAGTTTTCTATTTCTTCATTAAATGGGCCAATGGCAGCAAACTGACCTGCCATTTTGCACAGACTCCAGGATCTATATAATACTTTTTAAATTGAGCCCATTGTAACAGTTAGAACTAACACCTGATTTCAATACAATGCAAGGATTAGCGTATAGCCTTTCTACTTTGCACTCTACCCCCATGGTTTTTCTTTGCAACTGCGCATATAGCCAGCACTGCAGTCAAAAATCTTGGATTGCCTTAGATTACATTTTTGATAGGAACTTCCTTTTTGCCCCACAAACTTGCTGGACATCCATTTCGATCTCTGACTTGCTGTTGATTTTTTTCCAGACCTTCAAAATGCATAGTTCGAACTCCCATGGCAAGTCCACTTTTCCAATCTGTACTCATTGTCAATTGTCTTTTTACCTTGTTATGTTTGCTGCTTGGGATGTTGATAAGAGCAAAGTAGAGGAGCAATGCATACGTTTTGTGAAAAACAACAAACAGGTTTACTGAGATCTGTTCACTGTATAAAGGGCTGGATCTAGACTAAAGCAAAGCGCACAAAATACACGATAATGTCATGCAGTGACCGTGTGATCATTTTCTTAAAGCAACCATGAACACCACAACAGCTACTCATATATATAATAAAATGTTACAATATTTACTGAAAGTCCATCTCAGTTTAAGTGTGGAGAAAAGCGAATACAATGTCAGGAATTACTTCACTTTTCTTAAAAAGGACCATATCCATAATTTCCCTTTTTATTCCCAAACCTGTTCCACATTACTGATGATAAATCTAAAAAACTCCTTGGAGTTATATTATTATTGGAAAGAACATGCGATAAACTATTGGGATCACTGTCCGGTGAGTATCACTTGATACACTTATTCTAAAGAGACCTGAACATGACTTCCTTTGGCATTATCTAAGTACTTCCCACCTGAAAAATGTCTGGTTGTTCCTCCCAGAAATGAGTCTTAGGGCAATTAGGAATAGGCAATAAATGCTGGCCTTTCCAGCAATGCCCATATTCCATGAATGAATAAAAATAAACTAAGAACTCAACAGTGCAAGGTCAGAAATAAAAATCAGAAAACACTCGAATTATTCAGCAGGTCTGGAGAAGAACAGGGCTAACACTTGGAGGTCAATGTCCTTTAGATAGAGTGAGAACAAACCCACATTGGACCATTCCATGTTACAGCAGATTCATGCACTATTATATCACTATACTATTCCAAAGATGCTTGAGAATGCTTACTTGTTCAGAAAGACAGAATAAATTGATCTATAAATGATACAGTAACTAAGGTGATGTACTTCCCTGCAACCAGCTAAGAGTAATGAGCTACCTCATTAAATCAATGGATTACAGAATCATGCTGTTTAACTAATATCCATCAGTTAAATTGGCTTAAAGAGAGCAAAAGCCTTGCTGAACGTTTATGAAATTATCCTATGTCAATTCTCTTGACCGACCAAACTTTGGTAAAAACAGCTAATTCCACACATTGGGAAAGGCATCGGACCTAACATAAGCAAATAAATGGGATTTTAAAGTGACAAAACATACGGTATAAAATGAATGTGCATCCTCCATGGTCAAGGACTTTTATATTTTGTGCTGTTGACTTTCCACTCTTGAGCCTGGTACAAAGTCAGAATTATAAGTATCTATAATAAATAGGTTTGCCAAGGCTCCAGGATTGTCCAGGAATCTCCTTATTTTCCAAGAGGTGGTCAAGTTTGCCCCCTCTCCCATCATGCTATCCACATACTGAATGAGAAATTTCTCCTGAATACACTCAACAAGCCCTTAACGCTATGGCTGTCTCAGTCAATGTTGGCAAAGTTAAAGTCCCCTACTATCACTACATTATTTTTCTTGGCATTATCAGTAATCTCCTTATATGCCCCATTCACTAGCTCAGTTCAATTCTAATGAAGTTCCCTGCACATACAACTGATGGGATTAATGGTCAATTGTTACTGGGACTCAGCTTGATGCGAATAGACAGCAAGTATAGTTATCACTAAGCTAAGTTGTTTAACTATACTAATTTTGTTAAAAGCTATTCCAAATAGGATAAAATGTCCTGAAGATAAATGGCACAAGTTCTAAAAATAGTTATTATAAGAGACAAACACAGATGGTCAATGTCTATAGCTCAAATTAACCATGATTAAAACTTTGGATTACAATTAAGCTGACGCTTAAGAGGGAACTGGCATACCTTTTATAGAGAGACTGACTTGCACCTGTCTCATTCCAGTGATGTATATTTTTGAAAGAAACTCAGTTCTATGTGCGAAGTTTGCATTTTTGTTTCTACAAATTGACTCAGCAGTTTCTATTCTAATTTATGTCAAATTAGTTTTCGTAAAAAATATTTCTATAATGAAGTTGCATTGGATGACCATCTGTCTGGCAAAAATAAGCTAGCGCAAGGTTTTTCTTTTAAATCACTCCTTGTAGTGCATTCAATTGAAGAGTGAATAGACTATGCATTGTCCTATTAAAAATGATGATGCAAATGAAAAGCGCAGAGGGATAACAAAAGCAATGACAGCTTAACTCTCCAATTGTACAGGTTATAAAAAAGAAACATAAAATAACAGCTCATCATCATTAAATAATTAAGCTTGAATTGGTGGAATGAATGGTAAGGGTACAGATTTAAGTATATTTTGAGAAACTGATCAAATCAATTAAATGAGGCAGACCATTAATTCACCATACATTTTATTTAAATTTTAATAGTTGCACTGAGACTACTGTGTATAGTTCTGATTCTCAGCATGAAGAAGATAATGTCGCCATTTGAAAGACTGCAGGAGAGAGCACCCATAATGACTGAGGGGATGGAAGGTGGGATTATGAGGGCTAATCATGTAAGTTGGGACATGTCCGTACTGAAAAAAATAGATTGTAAGGTGATATGTTGTGGTTTTGATAATGATGAGAGATAATGTAACTGTTTTTCACCTTGTCCAGAGAACAGACCCAAAAGCACAACCTGAGTTTGAAGAGGGGTAGATTCAGAATAAATATGTAAAAACAATTGCCAGGATATTCTGAGGATTGACAGTCATTGCCCACTAAAAATTTATTCTGCCTCCATTCTGCATCGCATTTTTTGCTGGTTCTTCTGAGCCCAACTTTATCAGAAATGCAGAGTACAGTCTCGATTGGGACACTCCATAACAGCACTATAGAGTTGGAGGGTGGGGGACGGGGGCGGGGAAGGGGGAGGGAAGTCTCAACATGCCTACTTTTTACAATGCTAGCTTCATTTGATAAGTTTAAAGATCTACTGAGAATGTTAGTGAATTAGTGAATGAGTAGGTGGATGAATGATTGAATATGGTGTCCCTCAGGATACAGTGGGAAGGTGGGTGAAGTAAGTGGGTATACAGGTGAGGTGGCAGGCAGGTGAGATGGTAAGTGGGGTAGGTGGTTAGGAAGAGTAGTCGGATTACGGTGGTCATCACGTCAGGTCACAGAAGGTAGTTGGGAAATGGGGAAATCAAGGTTTAGTTGGGCTGGATCTGAGGTAGTTGGGAGGGGGAGTGGTCTTGGAAATTAGGGAGGGACAATTAATGGTTTGAGTGGGGAATTGATGGAACGTTCTGTCGAGGGAGCCACATCCACTCTGCAAACAGGATCTCTGATAAGAGAGAGGGAGGATGGCAATCAGGGCTGGCCATCTGATTGCGGAGGAGGTTTCCAGGGAAATTGGGTCTGGACAGGGGTTAAGGAGATCAGGGGGGTTGGGGGAAAGGAAGAGGTTGGGGCAACAGGCTGGTCCGTGGAGGTCTGGGAGGCCAAAGATGGTGTTTGTGGTGGGGGTGGGCAGAAGGCCAGCGATGGGGTGCTGCAGGGCTGGCCAGCGAATGGGAGGCTGGCAATGCAGGGTCACTGCGCATGTGCCAATCTCAGCACTGACAGATTGGCACGTGTAATGGCCCGTCAGCACCATGAAGCTGTCCTCTCGGGCGGGAATGAGACCCACCCCCCCGATTTTCATAGGGAGTCTCATTATGGCACTCTGTGATGCACAGCATTGGAGATTCAATCTGAAAATTGACAGAGTTACTCCCACTTTCACACAAATTGTGGACTTAGAATTTTTTTTTAAAAGGAGAATCCTGGACATTGCCTCTTTCAAGTGAGAATTAGATTAGACTTTTTCTGAAAATGATATTTAGGGATACAGTATAATAATAGAGGTGGAGGGAGACAATGGCTGACTGGTATTATCACCAGACTATTAATCCAGAAACTCAGCTAATGTTTTGGGGACCTAGGTTCGAATCCCACCACGGCAGATGGTGCAATTTAAATTCAATAAAAAAAAAAATCTGGAATTAAGAATCTACTGATGACCACGAAACTGCCGATTGTTAGAAAAACCCATCTGGTTCACTTCTTTAGGGAAGGAAATCTGCCATCCTTATCCGGTCTGGCTTACATGTGACTCCAGAGCTAGACAGCAAAGTGGTTGACTCTCAGCTACCCTCAGGCAACCAGGGGTGGGCAATAAATGCTGGCCAGCTAGTGACGCCATGTCCCACGAATGAATTTAAAAAAAACACAAAACATGATGTAAATGTAGTAAAAATAAAGATTTGCATTTATATGGTGCTTTTCATGATCACTGGATGTCTCAAATCACTTCAGAAATAATTAACTACTTTTGAAGCGTAGTCACTATTCTAATGTAGGAAACCCGGTAGCCAATATTTACAAACAGAAACGTGGTAATGACCAGATAATCACAGAAACCCAGAATTGTTACTGTGCAGGAGGAGGCCATTCAGCCCGTTGTTTTAGCACTGGCTCTCCAAATGAACAATTTGTCAGTGCTATTTTTCTGCCTTCTCCCTGTAACCCAGTATATTCTTCCTTTTTAGATAACGGCGGGGGTTCTCTGATCTCATTTGCCATCACCGCGAATGGAGAATGTGGCACTCAGCCAAAACTCCGTTCACTGCAACAGGACCAGAGAATCCTGTTTCCTGAGGCGAGACTGGAGAATTTCAGCTATTCAATTCCCTTTTGAATGCTTCAATTGAACCTGCCTTTCCCATACTGTCAGGCGGTGCACTACAAATCTTAAACATTCACTGCGTGATAAAGTTCAAAGGATCATAGAAACCCTATAATGCAGGAGGCCATTCAGCCCATCGAGTCTGCACCGACCACAATCCCACCCAGACACTATTCCTGTAACCAGACATATTTACCCTGTTATACCCTAACACTAGGGTCAATTTAGCATGGCCGATCCACCTAACCTGCACATCTTTGGACTTTGGAAACCAGAGCACCTGGAGGAAACCTACACAGACACGAGGAGAATGTGAAAACCCCACTCAGTCACCCAAGCTGGGAATTGAACCTAGGTCCTTGGAGCTGTGAGGCAGCAATGCTAACCACTGTGCCACCATGCCCCCACCCCCATTCTTCATATCACTTTTGTTTCTTTTACCAATTACTATAAATCTGTGCCATCTTGTTCTTGATCCTTTCAGAAGTGGAAACAATTTCTCCTTATCTACTCTGTTTAGACTCCTCATGATTTTGAATACTTTCTGTCAAAGCTCCTCAGCTTTCTCTTTTCCAAGAAAAGCAGTTCTAAATCTTCCTCGCTATCTTTGTATCTGAAGTTCTGTATCTATGAACATGGTTTTTCTCATGTTGATTGAGGGATAAATATTGGATAGGACACCAATGATAACTCTCCTTCTCCTCTTTGAAATTGTGCCATGGGACCTTTAACATCCACCTGAGCAAGAAGTTCAACATTTCATTGGAGAGATTGCATCTCTGATGGTACAGTACTGCACTGTAGTATCAGCCTTGATTTTTGTGCCTAAACCCTGGTGTGGATTTTAATGATGTGGGTATGCCGGCGTTGGACTGGTGTAAACACAGTAAAAAGTCTGACAACACCAGGTTTTAGTCCAACCTATTTATTTGATAATATTCTCACAAGCTTTCGAGGGGTTACCCTCTTCGTCAGGTGAATGGAGAGTTCTGGCCTCAGACAGAGCATATAAAGCACAGACAGTTTAGAGATTACTGATTAAAATGTGAATCCTTACACCTAACCTGCTGTTCAAGACCTGAAGTGGCTGATAATGTGAGTGGTAGGAGCACTGATCACAGTTTAAAGAGATGTGTATTGTCTCCAGACAGTACAGTAAGTGAGGTTTTGCAAACCCAGGCAAGTCACGGGGGTTACAGATAGTGCGACATGAACCCAAAATCCCAAGATTTTAAGTCAGAACCTTGCAATTCAGAGGCCAGAACACTATCAACAAAGCCACAGTGTACACGGGAGGAACAGTAACTTTGGAACTAGGGTTCCCAAATGTTTCCTTCACTGGCATTTTCCTCACCTTCTTTGAGGGAAAACAGAATTTATAACTGTGGGCATTATTAACTATAAGCTGGCACCCTTATGAAGGAAAGAGAAGCAGCCTGAGCAAGTGGAGAGCAAGATATTTGGAAAATGACATCAGCTTCACCCATGCTGATCAAAAGAAGCATTGCTAAGTTATCCATTAGTCATTCCCTTTGCAGCTTAGAGATGAAAAGGTTATACATGAACAAAGTGTGACCAGGTTATGTTGGGCTTCCCATATCTGGAAATTTCAGTAACAACTATAAAAGATAACATTTTAATAAAAGGAATTTGGATTCATTCTACAAAGACTGAGCCCGAGAATTGTATCTAAAAAGTAATTACTTCCTCAGGTGGTAAGTAGTTCATTTTATTTGAGGTACTAAAGTTTGAGTAAGTCAACTTTTTTTTATGGACGAATTATTTTGTTTTCATAGATTGGACTTGCAGGAATCAAACTTGAGTTAACAAAGGAAAATGAAAAGGATAGTGTCATAGAAGTCCAGAAAGATTGGGAGCAGGTTATGGTGATTAAAAAGTGACAGGCTAAAATGACGCAAAGGAAAGACTAATATGTATATTTGAGGCTGAAGTTAACAAGATCAGTCACTGGTTATGATGCATGTAAGCAGTCAGGCATACAAAAAAAAAATCTACAAAGAAGATGACAAATAATCATATTATAACTAATGCAGCTGATGGAAAGTGAAAGATATTTGCCTTCCATTTGTAGTCTTTTCCAAAAATCTGAACTATAGCGTTAGAAGGACAAAAAAAAATGCATGGTTGAGGAGTGCTCTGGTTTCTAGATAGAAATAATGGTATTGAGAATACAGAAAATGTTTTCTCATGAGGAAAATGGTTATTAGAGAGGATAAAGGCTGAGACTGCAGCTGGATGGTGGAGCACATCATCCAAATAACTACTTATGTAAAGCTTTTATATGTGTTTCTTTTGTTTTTAAAAAGGTGCACACATTTGTGCATGTAGGCAGATTAACAAATCCTCTTCAGAAAGTACTGATCTGTTATAGGCTACGTTTAGGATGGGATTAAAACCATTGACATTTATTCCTCTTATGAAAAGGGTAAATTGATTCCATGCATAATAATATCTAAGCTTGCATACTTTATAAAAAATGTGGGCACTAACTGGAATTATTTGAGTAGGAGTTCAATTACGTATCAGGAAAAAGCTCAACTCCACCAAATCGGATTCCAGACTGTTCAAATTTTCGTTCTGGGGAATTGGGTGTGATGGGAGTTGAGCCTGCAGACCCCAGAAGTATTGGAGGCAGACCCTGAGTAACCTGAGCAGGGATAAAGCTCCTTCTGTGAGGTAGGAAGTTTACAGATGTCAACATAAAAATGTTGGAAAATCTCAGCAGGTCTGACAGCATTTGTGGAGAGAGAATAGAACAAATGTTTTGAATCCAGATGACATTTCAGAGTTTGTGGAGTGTTGCTTTTGTTTGGAGGAGATATCAATCAATAGCCAGGTGAACACATGGTGTAATAGTTGTCCAGCTGGCGCTGACACTGGAGGAACTCGTCCATCATGGGCTTTCCATAGGAAAACATAGTTAATGCCACTGTCTATTCACATTGTAAATGAAGGAGCATACAAAACCAAGTTAAAGCTGGAAAAGCTTCACAAGACACCGCACTGGAAACAGCAGCACTCCGGCAACATCAGTTGCTCAGATATTCCGTATTGTCAGGTTACTAGAATGCCTCAGGGGATGACTGACACACATTTGTCATGATCCTTTGCGCCCATCTCTCAGGATGTGGCCACGCAATGGATCTTTGGCCAGCATCCTCACTGCTACATGCAATCATTGGGTGACAAAGGCCGATCAAAATCAGCAGTGTAGTTAGTGGTCAGGAGCACAGGAAGCCATCTGGGCATGACATAAACAAAGTCCAGGTTACCCTGCATTTGTCCAAACTCATTCCCCCGCTTCCCCCAACATTAAGTACTACTGAGTCAGAGAATGCGGTTTGTGTATAAAAGCAGACTAATGTGCATGGCACCATTTGAAGTTGGAAGCACTACTTGTCCTTTCTTTTTACATTTCTCGTGCCATAATGTTTCAAAGAAGAGAAACTATGGAAGGTGTTGGAGGGGCTGTCCACAGATTCAGTGACTAAGACCTGCACATCCTGGTGAAGGAGGAGGTGCAGAGGTGCGACACTCCATTGTACTTCCTTGGTTGCACAATCCAAGCACTAAGACCAAGAGGTTGTGGCAAGAGACAGCTCCTCTTGTAAGCACAGCAGTGGACCATGGACATTCATGGACAGACTAGCTGATTTGATTTGATT
This sequence comes from Carcharhinus amblyrhynchos, assembly GCF_965287045.1. NCBI lineage: Eukaryota > Metazoa > Chordata > Chondrichthyes > Carcharhiniformes > Carcharhinidae > Carcharhinus > Carcharhinus amblyrhynchos. The sequence goes on from NC_137326.1 coordinate 103,922,159, forward strand.
ATTGTCACATGAACGTACACAGTGAAAGGTACTGTTTCTTGAGTGCTATTTAAAGAAATTGAGTGCTCATACAGAAGGAAAGGAGAGAGTGCAGAATGCACTCTGCATTCTGATAGGGAGTGTTGTTTGACACAAGCAAAGACAAGACCAAGTGATGCTTCACATCTGAACGCTGAACTTTAGTAGCAGACCTGGCACAGTATGGGGTCTCATATGTCTTGTCAGGGAAACAGGAAATTTTTGTAGTACTGTATTGTTAAACATTAGAGATAAAGCATGGATTTAAGTGGGGTTAATTTAGTTAATCTGTGTAAGAAGAGTAAAACTCTAGATAAAACGTCAATGTTGGACAAAGGCTTTGCTGCATGTGTGGAGGTTTGATCAGTTAAACTGCATTTTGGTTGTGCTTAGAGAGGTTATGGCAGGAAAAGCAAACAAAAGCTTGGAGAAGGGAAAAGTTGTTGCTTAGTAGCCAGGGCACCTTTAGGTTCATAAGGCTTTTTGTGATTGTGTTTTTTTTAAAATCATAGCACTTGGTTATAGGAAGCTAGAGAAGGAACATCTTTCAGTTTTGCTTGAAGGAAGTCATACTATGGAATAATGGTTAAGAAAGCCAGTGCAGAAATCTAAAGGACAGCTAGTTAAGGAAAGTAGAAAAGAAAAGTTTCCAGGAATCCTAGAGTAAAGGAACAGAGGAAACTGGAACAAGAGCAAGATACTGTTCAGTAAAGCCGCAGATAAGGCCGAGATCAAGTTGACTCATGAGGGGCCAGGAAAATATCTAAAGTTGTTCTACAATTTAAGAGGCATTATTTTAAATAATTGTGGAGATTGGTGGCTGAATCTCATTTAAAACAAAGGCAGCCTGAAAGGAACGTTGGAAAAAACCTGGAGCTGGATTTCTTATTAAAACAATGGAATAGAAGCTTTGTTGGAAAAGAGTTGGAAAACCTGGAGCTGGAATCTTCATGAAAACAGCTACAGAAAGCATTATTTAAATTTGGAAACACAACTGAGTCAATCATCTGGGGGGATTTTGAGAAGAAGTCCACGGAAGATTAGTTGAGTGTCAATGGTTACTTGTTTTCAGAGTGGGATGTTATCTTTGAAAGCTGTATACATTTGTGAAGCTAAGGGGGAAGTAAAGGAGTTGTGTGTTATAATCAAACCTTAAGTCTAATAATTGATTTTCCTTGTTGTTAAAAACTAATTAACTGTCCTGTGGCTCCATTCTTCCATGTTTTCTTTAAAAAAGTTATGGTCTTCTGAGCCAGGGTTCCATTCTGGGACCTTCCCATCCAGTAGTAACAGCAACTGGGATTATAACAGTCTAAGGCACTCCTGTATAGGTGAACACATTAGAGATATAGATGTACACTCTGTTGCAATACAGCAATCAAGATATTTGTCCCAGGCAGCAGTTTATATTAGACTAACAGGAGTCTATGTTGTACCTACAGGACAAGAGGGCTCACAATACTAAGGAGATGGCCTGGACTAGGATGGCTCCATGAGGCTATGGGCGATCCACATCATGGAGAAGACAGCAATGAAGATTGCTGGTCCAGTTGGCTGTCAGGAATGGAGAATTACCCATAGCAGGTGCTAAAGACAGAAATAGAGGTGATGCCATTAGTTCAAGGAGCAGAAGGGGATGTTGATATGAGAGGGAGTATGAATGTTGGCAACATGGTACTAGCACTGGCAATTATGGTTACAGGCAATGGGATGAATCCAAGCATGCTGTCACAATGAGTTGTAGCTGTTCTCACTAACTCCTGTTGTCTCTCACATAGGGCACACTGTCCCTTGATCACCACATACCCCTCCCCCTCAAACTGGTCATTCAGTAGTTGTTGGAATGGAGAACTGCTGCATACCAACAGCTGGCCTCATCTGCTTTCTTCTGGTATTCTCAGCATAGTGGGCATGAGCTGAGTAGGCACAGGCTGGGTCCAGGTTGTGAAAGGCTCCTCAAGATATATTTGTGCATTATTTTGAGAGCAATGGTTAATATGGTCATGGTTTTAGCCATGTTCATGGTACTGACTTTCAGTATGTGCCGTTGGTTTTCTCTGCTGTTGGGGACAGGCATTTCTCTTGAAGATGTGCGATCTCCATGTGATAAAGGTTTAGTATGTGGAAGCTGCTCGCTTGGGACTGGTTGATGTGAATTGTGAGCCGAGGAGAATCTGCTCTGAATGAGCTGGCTGTTGGCAATAACATTCCTCCCATAAATAATCAGCCTCGGCTACACGGGCCAACTTGTCAGCAGCTCTGCTTTTTCCTCCTGCTCTATCAGCGCTGTGATCCTGGGCAGAATCCTCCTCTTCCAGATCTTCGTTGCTCTCCTCAGCTAATATAGCCATGGTCCAGGCTTCTGACCCCTCTTGTTGTAGGTCCCTCCTCTGAGGCATATTGTGCACCATGTACGTATTCATTTATGGAATGTGAGTGTCACTGGCTAGACAGCACCTACTGTATGCTGCACTCCAGTACTGCTCAGGAGACCTTTCCAGGGGAATCCCACCTGCACAGTCAAGGAATCTGAAGCACATTTTGAGAATACCGACAACTTGCAGGTTACCATGTGACTGTTGTTGTAGAACTATTCAGGTTCCGTTTGCGGCCATGGTGGGGACAATCAGCCTCGTCCCCCAGAAGCCAATCTCAGATCAGTGTTGATGTGTGAAAAAGCAGAGGCAGTTTGGAATTCCTCAGGATAAATGAACTGTGGCAGTGTCCAGAATACTGTGCAGAGACATGATGGAATACCTTGTTGTATCGCCCACCATCAGCACATTCAGGGAGTGGAAGGACTTTCTGTTTACAAAGTATCAGGTTGAAGAGTTGGTGCCCTTATGGTGACTTGGGTACAGTCTATAACCTCCCTGCGTCTGAGGGATTCCTGCTAATGATGCAAACCCGTGGCTCTCTGCCTCGGAAATCTCCACATACATTGGGAAGTTAATGTGCTCCCCCGGAGGAAAAAAGGACATCAGTAATGAGACTGGAGCTGTATATAGCTGATTTTTATATTCCACAGAGGTCTCCTGCTGAGCCTTGGAAAGAGCCAGCTGCATAAAAATTCAGAGCCAAGGTGACATTGAGAGCCACTAGTAGATTATAAGAATTGACTGACTGATTCCTGATCTTCCTGGACCAAAACGCACATGTAGACAACCAATTCCTGCCTTAACCTGAGCCACCATCTACCTTTATTTTCATATTGAGATATGACCTCTGTGGTTAGCAAACTGTTACTTCAGAATAAAGCCTCCTCCACCTCCCAGGTGAGTGCTATGTGGCCTCTAACTCCTGGCCTGGTCCTTGCCTATGGCCTAAAGTGGTCACAGTCACATTTCTTCATGGTGCAAATATGTGAGGATTCAGCTTTATACAGATGCTTTGCCATGATGTGCATGTTTCCCTTCTCTGGCACACTCTCATTCCTGACACATGGAGGCCCAAGTCACAAGGGGCAAAAATATCTGCCCTCCTAAGTTCACAAGCCCCACCCTCCAATTCCCTTGGATGATTGCCATACAGCTGAGGGGAACCGGTGGATGTGGTGTTTTTAGATTTCCAAAAGGCGTTTGATAAGGTGCCTCACAAAAGGTTGCTGCAGAAGGTTACGGTGCATGGAGTTGGGGGTAAGGTGTTAGCGTGGATAGAGGATTGGTTGTCTAACAGGAAGCAGAGAGTTGGAATCAATGGGTGCTATTCTGATTGGCAGTTAGTGACCAGTGGAGTACTACAGGGATCGGTGCTGGGGCCTCAACTGTTTACCATTTATATAGATGTCCGGAGGAGGGGGCTGAGTGTAGTGTGACGAAATTTGCTGATGACACAAAGATGAATGGAAAAGCAAATTGCGTGAAGGGTGTGGAAAGTCTGCAGAGAGATCTGGATAGGCTGAGCGAGTGGGCAAGGACCTGGCAGATGGAGTATAATGTTAGCAAGTGCTAGGTTATCCACTTTGGTAGAAATAATAGTAGGAGGGATTATTATTTAAAAGGCGAAAAGCTGCAGCATGCTACAGTGCAGAGGGACCTGGGGGTCCTTGTGCACGAGTCGCAAAAACCCAGTCTGCAGGTGATCAAGAAGGTGAATGGAATGTTGGCCTTTATAGCAAGGGGGATAGAATATAAAAGCAGGGAGGTCTTGCTGCAACTGTACAGGGTACTGGTGAGGCCGCAGCTGGAGGACTGTGTGCAGTTTTGGTCGTCGCACTTGCAGAAGGATATATTGGCCTTGGAGGGAGTGCAGAGAAGGTTCACTAGGCCGATACTGATGAGGGGGCTAGCCTATGAAGAGAGACTGAATAGCCTGGGTCTGTACTCGTTAGAGTTTAGAAGGATGAGGGGGGATATTATAGAGACATATAAGATAATGAAGGGGGTAGATAGGGTAGAGGTAGAGAGATTCTTCCTGCTTAGAAAGGATAGCAGGACTAAAGGACACAGCCTCAAGATAAGGGGGGGGGGGGGGGTCAGTTTAGACTGGAGTTGAGGAGGAACTTCTTCACTCAAAGGGTGGTGAATCTCTGGAATTCTCTGCCCATTGAAGTGGTGGAGGCTACCTCGCTGAATATATTTAAGTCACGGGTAGATAGGTTTTTGATGGACAGGGGAATTAAGGGTTATGGGGAGAAAGCAGGAAAGTGGAGCTGATCCACTTCAGATCAGCCATTATCTTTGAGTGGCAGGGCAGACTTGAAGGGCTAGATGGCCTACTCCTGCTCCTGTTTCTTATGTTCTTACATAATTTATGGAAGTTTTGTGGCATTTGGTTGAACTTTATAAAAGATTTCCAAAAGGGTACGAGCTCTTCAGAACTGTACTTGACCTCACCAAAGTTTGTTTCAGAAACTGGGTGAGCAAAATCCGTCCCGACCACCTCACTGGAAATGGTAGGTGCCAGGTTCGGGAGCAGCATTCCTGGAAATGGGGCTCCAGCGCCATGTTGGCTAAGACGTAGAGCCAACATAAAGGCAAAAAAGAGATAGTCTGAAACAAGGATGCCTGGAGAAAGTGTCTTTCCTCATCTTAATTTGAGATCTTATTACATTTCAAAAACTGAAATGACAGAACATAAATTGACTTTTGAACATTTCTCAACTTAAGGCCATCTGAAATATTCTAATTAGTGAGATAAATAGAGATTAAGCAGCAATGAGAGACATGATCTGAGAAAAAGGCATCCATTTACAAAAACATAAAACATTTAACTTCAGTGTTTTGTTAAAAGTGTTTTTTTTTATATTCTTTCACAAGATGTGAGTGTCGTTGGCTATGCCAGCATTTGTTGCTCATTCCTAATTAGAAATTTATAAACAAACTCTACCAGGCCAACTCTTCCCCTATCTGATGGCAGACCAGAGGAATCAGCCAGTGAGCCAAACCACACATTCTACCCTAGTACTCCACAGTGATGTTAGACAACAACACAAGCTGCTATGTCCATCCTGAGCTACTGAATTCCAAGACAATGCTCAGACTGGCACTAACATCCAGAACCATTTCCTTACAATACTAAAAGCCACTGCTTTCCTCACTATTGCTAAATTCCAATTACTTACCTTCAACCAGTTATCCTGCATACCACTCTACTGTGCAAACATAGATTTAACATGGTGAAGATGAAAATTAACACAAAGGAATAAAGATAAAGAAATGTAAAGGGCACTCATTTTCATTCCTCTTACAGAATGATGGGCAGCTGAAGAATTTGATCCTCAAGTCACTGTTAAATAGTGTTGCTAAGAATTTAGGGAAATTAACAAAATCAATAGCTGAACTTGAAATGAAAACAATATAATAGACAAGAAACAAAACTAGTTTGCATCTACAGGAATAATGAGATGCAATTTACCTAGTAACAAGATTAGCAGGTGTCTAGAGAACTTGAGGTGTGAATTGCCATCTCAGTAATTGTTTATCAGAGCTCAGTTGAGCTATATAATGGATGACTTCTAAAAGGTAAGGAATTTGAGGGATAGCCGAATCCATAGAACGGCATATCAAAACAGCTGAACAATATAACAGCTAGCACCCTCTTGGGAGAAGGCAACTAGTTTTTCATCCAACAGTCAAACAGGCAGAGAAGGAAGGTTTGTCTCTGAGCAGAGCCATAGAGGCCTGTTCCATCTAACATTTAAAGCTACAGTAGGTAGTAGATATTCTCCTCTATAAGATGCAGTTTTGTATCTTCATTGTGCCAGCAAAGGATGGTTTCTCAGACCTGGTCATCTAATTGTGTGGTAACATTGACAGAGATTTGACTTATAAAGTTACTAAAACATATACTGTTTGGGAGAAAAAAAATGTTGTGTCTTAGTGAGTTCAGGGAATGTGGGTATATTGTGGGATCAAGAGGTAATTTGAGATGCAATGATTATTTAGTCTACTTAAGTGTCATAGTGCATATTAATTGTTCTTGTGTTTTTTTATAACTTTAATACATACATTTTATTAATTGTATGCATAAAACTGGACTATTTTCTCACTGGGTTGTACATTGCTCCTCGCATTAATCCAAACAAATATACACCACTATGAATCAATGTTTCAAGTTAGGACACTTTTGCATATAACATCAGCAGGATTCATAATAGCATTCAGAAATTTTTACTAATAATAAAATCTGAGTTATTCAGTTACATAAATCAGTGACATGATGTAACATTCCCATTGTTATAAAACAACATAACTTTATATCTAACATGAAGAAACAACCTCAACAGATGATGTGCTGGAATCTTCAACAACTGCAGCATTTTTAAGCTTTTTGGTTTACTTGTAATGCAGATTCTCAGATTGTTTCCAGCATCCCACCATCCCCCCTCCCAAATTTTGTTTAGCATCCACAGTCAGCATCAAAAGTCTCCAGGTTAAACAAAAAATGGTTTAGTTATGGAAACACACCTCCCCATATATTTTTATTCAACCATGTCCCAAAGCGCATCAAAATGATTTCTCGCATTTAATTTTTGACAGCCATTTGTCACCTTCAACAGCAAACTTACCAATTTATTCCCATCAAATTCTTGACAGTATGTATTGCTGACTGAAATTCATCCAAAAATGAACTGAAACTGTCATAATTCTTTTAACTAAATGTCCTTTAGGGAAGGAAACCTGCATCCTTACCTAGTCTGGCCTACACGTGATACCAGAAATGTGATTGACTCCGAAATGCCCTCACAAGAAACTCAGTTGTATCCAGCCACTATAAAGAAAATAAAAAAAAAGGGACAAAACCAAACAGACCTGGGCACTGGAATGACAACTGAAAAACTAAGCCTTATTGACCTTGCAAAGTCCTCCTCACTAAAATTTGGGGACTCATGCCACTGGGAGAGCTGAGTCACAGACTGGTCAAGCAACAGTTTGATACAGTCATTCTCACAGAATCATACCTTTACAGAAATATCCCACACACCACCATTACTATTGCTGGGTATGTCCTGTCCCACCTGCAGGATAGATCCAGCAGAGGTGGCAGCACAGTGATATACAGTTGGGAAGGAGTCCTCAACATTGACTCTGGACCTCATGAGCTTTCATGGTATCAGGACCTCCTGCTTATTATGAGGTATAATCCCCCTCAACTGATGAAATCAGTACTCTTCCATGTTGAATGCCACTTGGAGGAAGCACTGAGGGTGGCAAGAGTGTAGAATGTATTCAGTGAAGAGCTTCACTGTCCAGCATCAAGAGTGGCTCGGTAGCGTCACCACAGACCTGGCCGAGTCTTAAAGGATGTAGCTGCTAGATTGGGTCTGCGGCAGGTGGTGAGCGAACCAACGAGGGGGAAAAACATATCTGACTTCATCTTCAGCAACCTGTCTGCCGCAGATTCATCAGTTTGTGGTGTCGATACCTGGTGCTGTCAGACTTCTTACTGCTATGGACAGATGAATCTGCAGTATCAGTAGGAGTGACCACTGGACAGTCCTCGTGGAAACAAAGATGATGTTCATGTTGAGGATACTTTCCATCATGCTGACTGGCATCACCAACATGCCAAATCGAATAGATTTCAAACAGATCTCATAACTCAAAGCTGGCCATGCGCGAGGTGCTGTGGGCTATCAGTCGCAGCAGAATTGTACTCAACTACAGTCTGCAACTCATTGCATACCCCCTATTCTCCATCACCATCAACCAGTGGATCAACTCTGGCTCAATGAAGAGTGCAGGAGGGGATGGCAGGAGCAACACCAGGCCTACCTAAAAATAAGCTGTTAATCCGGTGAAGTGACAACACAGTATTACTTGCATTTAAAACAGCATAAGCAGGTAGTAGACAGAGCTAAGAACTTTGCAACCAATGGATCAGATCTAAGCTCTGCAGTCCTGCCACATCCAACCATGAATGGTGGTGGATAATTAAACAACTCACTGGAGGAGGAGGCTCCACAAATATTCCCATCTTCAAAGATGGGGGAGGCCAGCACATCAGTGCAAATGATAAGGCTGAGCATTTGCAACAATTTTCAGCCAGAATGCTGAGTAGATGATCCATCGCAGCTTCCTCCAGGAGGTCCCCAGCATCACAGATGTCAGTTTTCAGCCAATTCAATTCACTCCACGTGATAGCAAGAAACAGCTAAAGGCACCAGATACTGCAAAGGCTATGGGTCCAGACAACATTCCAGCAATTGTATTGAAAACTTGTGCCTCCACAACCTGCTGTGTCCTAGCCAAGTTCTTCCAGTTCAGCTACAACATTGACATCCATCCGTCAATGTGGAAAATTGCACAGTTATGTTCTGTACACAAGAAACAGGACAGATGCAACCCAACCAATTATTGCCCCATTAGTCTACTCTTGATCATCAGTAAAGTGATGGAAGGGGTCTTCAATAAAACTATCAAGTGGCACTTACTCAGCAATAACCTGAATACTGACGACAATCGGTTGGGAATCCAACAGGGTCCCTCAGCTCCTGACCTCTTACAACCTGATTCAAACATGGACAAAAGAGCTGAATGCCAGAGGAGGTAAGAATGACTGCCTTTGACATCACGACAGTGTTTGACCAAATATGGCATTAAGGAGCCCTAGCAAAACTGGAGTCAATGGGAATCAGAAGTCAGTCATTTCAGTTTCTGGACAGCACTTCAGGAGATTGTCAGGGTTGTGTCCTAGGCCCAACCATCTTCACTGCTTCATAAATTACTTTCTTTGCATCATAAGGTCAGGAGTGGGGATGTTTGCTGATGACTGCACAATCTTCAGCACCATTCACAACTCCTCAGGTACTAAAGCAGTTCATGTCCAAATACAGCAAGATGAGGATAATTTTCAGGCTTGGGCTGACAAGTGGTAAATAACATTCAAGTCATACAAGTGCCATGCAATTACCATATCCAACAAGAGAGGATCTAACCATTGCCCATGGCCTCATTCCTGTTGTTTGCATGGTTTGGTCAGGAGGTGCACACAGAGTGGGTGAATGTCTCTTCCTTGTGGAATGTCAAAGGGGCACAATAGGGAGCCTGTCTCTCTGATGATTGCTGACTGCGATTCCACTGCCTCCGTCACCATTGCTGAGGTAGAGTACTCATAGATCTCTCTTGGCTGTGGGTAGAGTTTTGCATCTGCAGAATGGCGTTATAAGATGCAGCAGTTCCCCTGTGGATGATTCACAATGGAGGAGAAAATCAGCATTTTTTTTTAATAGTCTCCTCCCCACTCTTTACCGTATGATACTGGTCCAGATTTTGACAGGACAGCTCCTGGGATACACGGGAAATCATCTCCAAAATTCCATACGTGGATGGTAACTCCTGGTTTGAAGGTCATATCAGGTTCATATCCGGTTCATATCCATCGTGGCCCCTTTTTTCGGGCTTCTTGTTTCTCTTCAATTTTGCCAACCAGGTTCAGGAAAGTGAGGCCAGGGCTGGTCCAAAGGTGTTGACCCATCGATAGCTCCGCTGGGGCTAGTCCCATCGTCATGTGTGAAGTTGTCCCACAATTGAAAAAGAAAAGTGCAAGCTGTGTTTCCAAAGAGCCTGTTGTTTGTTTCTTCAAGTTGTTTTTAAATACCTAGACTTCTCACTCAACCAGATCATTTAAAGATGGCTGATAGGGTGTTGCGTGGATGTGAGTCATTACATTCATGTTCATGAAGGTTTGAAACTCCCTGCTGGTAAATGGGGTCCGGTGGTCCTCATGAGGAGCTCAGGGATACCATGTGTACATAAAGATTGCCAGAGTTTTTCTATTGGTGCTGTAAGAGGTAGTAAAGACCATCTGATGCATGTTGATCCATTTTGAGTGGGCATCAATTGGAAATAAGAGTAAAGAGCCCATAAAGACTGTGTGCACTCACACTCAGGGTCTCCCTGGCCATTTCCAAGGGTTGCAATGAGGCTGCTGGTAAGACCTTTTGATTTTCCTAGCAGGTTTTACACTGCTTGACCAGTTTTTCAATGGCCTTGTCCATACCAGGCCACCAGACGTAGCTTCTTGTGTACATTTTCATTTTAGAAATCCCTGAGTGGCCGTTATGCGATTCATGGAGTATTTGTTGTTGACCTGGACATAGGACAACCACCCAGGTTCCCCACAAGATAATGCCAACCTCGGGGCGGGGGGGACATCACAGGTTATGATGAGTGGTCTCAGTGGATCGTAATGGGCCAATACGTTTGTCGACAGATTCAGAATTCATAGAAACCCTACAGTGCAGAAAGAGGCCATCTGGCCCATTGAGTCTACAATGACCACAATCCCACCCAGGCTCCTTCCCCATATCCCTACACACTTACCCGCTAATCCCTCTAACCTGCGTATCTCAGGACACAAAGGCAATTTTAGCATGGCCAATCAACCTAACTCACACATCTTTGGACAGTAATTGCTGTTTGACACTTGTAAATGTTTTCTCCTGTGACATTTGCCAAGAACATTCCTGATTTTTTTAAGCAGGACATGGACAGATACCAGAAGGGTCAGAGCCTCCCAAAGGTATTACTAGACTAGTAATCCAGAATCTCAGCTAATGTTCTGGTGACCCAGATTCAAACTGCCATGGCAGATAGTGGAATTTGAATTCATTAAAATAAAATCTGGAACTAAGAATCTACTAATGACCACGAACTATTGTCAATTGTCGGAAAAACCCACCTGATTCACTAATGTTTTTTAGGAAAGAAAATCTGCTGTCGTTACCTGGTCTGGCCCACAGTGATGTGGTTGACTCAACTACCCTCCAAATGCAACTAGGGATGGGTAATGAATGTGGCCAGTCAGCAACACCCATGTCCCACAAATGAAAAAAAAAAGATAGGGTCACCAGGTTTGACATGATTTTCCGTAGTAAATGATGAGACTTGGGAAAGACTTCAACTCTACTGTGCTCCTTTATAGTGCCTCCTGAGATTAAAACTTCATTCAAATAGACTGCAACTCTGGACATCCCTTGAAGGATGTTCCCTGCCACCATTTCCAAAAAAGTGCAAGCCGAAAACACACCAAATGGCAAGCGAGTGCATCCATACAGTTCTGAGTGAGTACTTATATTACATATTTCCTGGATGACACCTCAAGCTCCAGCTGGAGGGAAGCATGGCTCATATCCAATTTGGAAAATGTATGACCCCCCCAACCAAGTCTGCATACAAATCTTCTGTGTGTGGAATCTGTCTAAGAAGGAAGCTTTAAAATTGGGACTACTGGCATGACCCATCCGGTAAATTGTACTGAGCATAAAATGCCAACTTTCTCTAGACATTCCAACTCAGCCTCTACTTTGGTACATAGGACATAGGGGACCGGCTGTGCCTTGAAGTATTTAGCTTGGGCCTCTGGGTCTACGTAGCTCTTGGCCTTGGCACCTTTATGTTCCTGAAGTCTTCCTGGGGTACTTTCCAATGACTTTGTGCAAGTTACCAGTACCCTTTTTAAGATCTGTTGTCAATCCAGGTGGATATTCTGCGGCCAGCCTCTTTCCAAGCAGCTTGGCCCTGGTCCTTGCACTACTATTAGAGGGGGGTCTGTTGCCCATGTGTAACTGGGGTTACAGTGGTCCCAATAATGCGTAAGGGCTCCCTGTTGTATGTGGCAGCAGTTGAAGAAGGCAGCTCACCAACACCTTCAAGGGCAAGGGATGGGCAATAAATGTTGGCCTAGCCAGCAATCCCACATCCCGTAAAAGGAATTAAAAAAGAAAGTCAAATTACGTTGTTTATAACCCACCAATCCGGCCTGGATCCAAACTTATATCTGAGCAGAATGACAATACCTAACTCACTATATTACTTAGGCCCAAAGCAAGATATTCAGAAAAAAAAATCAAAGCTTTAAATTTTAAATAAAAGTGATAAGTAATAAATCCTAATAGTGTGCATTAAGAATATTGTAAAATAAGAAAAAATTATGGTTGTGTGTTAAAGTTTGTCTGGCTAATGTTTAACATTTTGTATCATTTACGTTGGAGGCAGAAACATAATCAACATCCTCACAGAATTGTACTACCAGAAATATATTAGCCTAGAAATTGGCTTAATACTGGGTGTGGAACGAGTAGCGCACGTCAGAAGCCAAGGAATGGAAGATATGACAAAAACTTAGCTTCGTGCTTTATAATATTTACAGGTACCTACATAGAGGCTCCAGACACAGCCTGCTAAATTCCACACTCCATTTGGACAAGCTGCTACATAGCAACAGTCCTCAAGTAAAGTGTGTGTGTGTGCGTGCATGCATGCGGCGGGGGGGGGGGGGGGGGGGGGAGGGGGGTGTGTGTGTGTGTGTGTGTGTGTGTGTGTGTGTGTGTGGCGGGGGTGAAGAATGTGGGATTAGGAATACAGGATGGGGGTGAACGTAGCTGGGGAACAACATTTCTGCCCTTTGTGACCTGTGATGGCAGCCTCTAGAAATTCCTTTACAGGTCAATATTCAGATGCAGTAGGAACAGTGCCCTCAGAATTGACAAATTTCCAGGAAGATATCCGGAAATAGGCATTAGGTCCTTCATAAACATATGCGGGTGAAGTTGCCCATTCCTCCCACCAGAATTGGAGCAGGCAAGGGACAGGTGGAGCATGGAAAGGTCCGTTGACCTCGGGCAGGACTTTCCAGTTTGGAGGGCGAGCGTGGCTGGAAAATCCTGCCGGTGGAAGTGACCTAGTGCCTGTATGGAATCAGATGTATTTCAGTCACCCTCAGAGCTAAGGAGATAGCACCTAGAAATTTGTGTTTTTTGCCTTTCTTCTGCACACAAAGAGCATGTTCAACTTGCTCAATTTCCACCCCATTAGCTTTTCATGGCTGACAAAAGGAAAGATCAAGCTGAGAGCACAAAGCCAGAATGACTATCTAAAATACTAGTGACTATGAGTAATTCATGAAGATACATATTTTTGACCTACTGCTGGGGGAGATGGTGGTGTAGTTGCAATGTCACTGGACTAGTAATCCTGAGGCCAAGGCTCTGTGGACACAGATTCAAATCCCACCACGGCAGCTGGTGGAATTTAAATTCAATTAACAAAAAATCTGGAATACAAAGCTAGTCTCAGTATGGTGACCATGACAACTATCTGAGATTGTCATTTAAGCCCATTAATGTGAAATTGGCCATCCTTACCTGGTTGAGCCTACACGTGAATCCAGACCCACAGAAATGTGTTGACTCTTATCCATCCCTCTGAAAGCCTAGCAAGCCACTCAGTTCAAGGGCGATTAGGGATGGACAACAAATGCTGGCCATTCCAGGGACACCCACATCCCAAAGAATAAAAAGTATGCATTTTCCACGGATTCTGAAGGAGGAATGTGCTGGGTATGTGGAGAGCACAAGACTGGGTCATTTTAAGGACAGTTTCTATTCAATCCAACTATGAATTGAAATGGAAGCATTTGGTGGATGGCTTCCCTTTTTAAGTATGATTATTTATCAGATTTTTGTGATTTATGTGTAATCAACCTTTGTTCCACGATAGTTTACTGTTCCTATCAAAGGATTAACTGATTACATAATGAATACATTATGTGTAACTTCCCATGTTGATTTATAAAAATGGGACTGAATTCCGTTCCAGTTCATAAAAAGCCTTAACCCAGATCTACTGGATCCCTAGCATGACCTGAAAATCCCGCTAGTCCTGCAGCTTATTAGATAGTAGAACGGGCATTGTTGAGGTGTAAGTAAGTTTATTTATTAGTGTCACAAGTAGGCTTACATTAACACTGCAATGAAATTACTGTGAAAATCCTCTGGTCGCCACACTCCTGCACCTGTTCAGGTACACAAAAGGGAAAATTTAGCATGGCCAATGCACCTAACCAGCACGTCTTTTAGATGGTGGGAGGAAACCCACACAGACACGGGGGAGAAAGTGTAAACTCTGCACACAGTGACCCAGGGCCGGAATTGAACCCAGGTCTTTGGCACTGAGAGGCAGCAGTGCTAACCACTGTGCCATCATGTTGCCTAGAAGACCATTGATGTGTTGAGCTCTTTCTTCCAGAAGGATTCAGCTGGACATGAGGGAAGAGTGACCAGCTACCTTACACAGCAAGATAATGGAAGTAAGAAGGTTAACTTTGCCATTGATGGATCTCCCACAGCACCAAGGAATGTCAGACTAGATTACCAGAAACATGTACGTTGCTGCTAGATCAAGAAAACACAACTAGCAGCAAGAGTAGGCCATTCAGACCATGACGTACCCTGGACATCAAATTCCAATGATTTATACTGATACCATAATCTCTATTGGACCCAGAAATACAGCACTGATCACATCATCACTTCTCATTTTGGGGGTCTAGATATCCACCCATCTGAGTTACTTGATATTCTTCAGGATAATATAGGCATTAAGTTTACCATTGACAAATGAAATCTTGTTGTTTATAGCAAGGTGAACTGAGTCTAAAAGTGGGTAAGTGTTGTACAGGGAACAGAGGGCACAGTTTTGGTCTTTTTTCTTATGAAAGGGCATCATTGGGTGAGAAGTAGTTCAGAGAAGGCTCGCTCGACTGATTTCTGGGATGAAGGAGTGACCTTATGAGGAAACATTGGATCTATATACATTGAAGAATGAGGGGGGACAGTCATCTGCAATGGAGTGATGAAGCCTTAATATTCCATCCAAAGATCTTGAGGGAACTTGCTAGGATGGATGCTGAGAGGAGGTTACCTCCTGTGAGGACTCTAGAACTATAGGAGACAAAGTTTAAAAATTAGTGGTCTCCCAGTTAAGGCCGAGATAAGAAGTTTTTCTTCCCTCTTGGGAGTTGTGGAATTCTTTTCTCTAGAGACCAGTAGAGGCTGGGCCATTGAATATATTCAAAGCTAAATTAAATAGATTTTTGATTGATAAGGGAGTGAAGGGCTTTGGGGGGGCAGGCAGGAAAATGGAATTGAGACCACAATTAGATTAGCCATGATCTTACTAAATGATGGAACAGACTTGATGGGGCTGAATGGCCTACTCTTGCTGCTAGTTGTGTTTTCTTGATGATCTAGCAGCAAATGTACACGTTTCTGGTAATCTAGTCCGAAATTCCTTGGTGCTCTGGGAGATCCAAGCTATCCAATTTCCATGAGTGAATTGTCTGTGTTCGATTTCAGTGACATATTTACATTCCCTCTTGCTTTGGCAGTCCAGTGGATCTGAAGCCCTGCTTGCCAAAACTCTGCAGGCTGCCACTATTTTGACAAATTTCATGAGGTGGAGGGAAATCTAATCCAAACATCAAAACATAAGAACTAGGAGCAGGAATAGGCCATCTGGCCCTTCGAGCCTGCTCCGCCATTCAAGAAGATCAGGGCTGATCTTTTTCGTGGATTCAGCTCCAGTTATCTACCTGCTCACCATAACCCTTCATTCCTTTACTATTCAATTATTGATCTATCCTTGCCTTAAAAACATTTAATTAGATAGCCTCAACTGCTTCACTGGGCAGGGAATTCCACAGATTCACAACCCTTTGTGTGAAGAAGTTGTTCCTCTTCAACTCAGTCCTAAATCTGCTTCCCCTTATTTTGGGGCTATGCCCCCTAATTCTAGTTTCACCCCCTGTGGAAACAACATCCTTGCTTCTATCTTATCTATTCCCTTCATAATCTTACATGTTTCTATAAGATCTCTCCTCGTTCTTCTGAATTCCAATGAATATAGCCCTAGTCTATTCAGTCTCTCCTCATAATCCAACCCTCTCAACTCTGAAATCAACCTAGAGAATCTCCTCTGCACCTCCTCCAGTGCCAGTTTATCCTTTCAAGTAAGGAGACCAAAACTGTATACAGTACTCGATGTGTGGCCTCACCAGCATCTTACACAGCTGCAGCATAACCGCGCTGTTTTTAAACTCCATCCCTCTAGCAAAGGAGGACAAAATTCTATTTGCCTTTTTAATAACCTGCTGCACGTGAAAACCAACTCCTTGAGATT
Organism: Carcharhinus amblyrhynchos; assembly: GCF_965287045.1. NCBI lineage: Eukaryota > Metazoa > Chordata > Chondrichthyes > Carcharhiniformes > Carcharhinidae > Carcharhinus > Carcharhinus amblyrhynchos. Next base: position 103,938,580 of record NC_137326.1, read on the forward strand.
CCTGCACAAGGACATCCAGGTCCCTCTCCAAGGCAGCATGCTGCAATTTTTTACCCTTTAAATAATAATCCATTTTGCTGTTATTCTACCAAAATGGACGATATCACACTTAACATCGTATTCGATCTGCCAAATCCTCGCCCACTCACTTAGACTATCTATATCCCTTTGCAGACTTTGTGTCCTCTGCACACTTTGCCACCCATCTAGTGTCATTTGTGAATTTTGACAAGCTACACTTGGTCCCCAACTCCAAATCATCCATGTAAATCGTAAACAATTGCACTTTCTATTTTTGTTCCTTTATGGAATGGGAGTGTCACTGGCAAGGCCAGCATTTGTTAGCCATTTTGTACTTTCCCTGAGATGATGATGGTGAGCCATCTGAGCCACTACAGTCTATGTGGTTCAGGTAGAGCCACAGTGTCGTACAGAGGAAGGGTTCCAGACAACAGGTGGTCATTTATCCCAATTGCCTGCCTCCCGCTGTAACTACATCTACACCCAAAAGTGTTCCTAGAGAGAGAGCACACAGTGACTGCTGATAGTCTTGAGGCCTTCTGCGATCATTGGGAAATGATGGGGTGCTGGAATACATCAACTCCAAGAACATCATTTTAATTTGAGTAATTGGATCATAAATTTCAACTAGCTTCGGAAAGCGATGGGCTGCTGGAATTACAAGACTTTAAATATGCACTTAGCTGCTCTTGTGAACTGCACTGAAATCTGCAAAGGAGAGAACTGCTTGTGACCTGCATCGGAAGCGTTCCCGCAGGCTGCACTGCAGTCTAATCAGATACATGGGAGTTTGCGGAATGCCATGACGAGGTGATTAGTCAGGAGGGGGTGGATGAGTCCCCCGTGGGGAGGGGAGTGTCTCATGCGGGGCTTGATCTGGGTGTTTAAAATAGTTGTGCAGAAATTAGAAGAGGTTTTATTTCTTCTTAATATTTTCTGACTGATCCTGGCTGAACCATTCGTAGCTAGTGATTCAAATCGCTTAGCCAGATGGTTCCCACTTAAGTGCAATTGCTCAAGGGAAGTTAACATTTCTGAACAATTTATAGGGTACTTTTTTGCAACTGAGGCACTTAGTTAATCTTAACGGACAGCCTTTAAATTGCTTCAAAAGTAGTATGTCAAGGGCCACGTGTTAATAAAGAAAACAAAATATTTTTAGCCTCACTTGACTTCAATCATGGCTTAAGTACATAGGTAGTTTGCACATCTACCCCTGCTGGTGAAGGCTGCATGACCAAACTTATACCAGGTCCTGACTGAGGGCCATTTTGTAGAAATCATAGCATCCCTACAGTAAGGAAGGAGGCCACACTCGGCCCATCGAGCCTGCATCGACAATAAACCCATCCAAGCTCTATCCCTACAATCCTGTGTATTTACCCTGCTAATCCCTCTGAAGCAGAGTTGCTATTTAGCATGGCCAATCCACCTAGCCCGCTCATTTTGGGCTGTGGGAGGAAACTGGAGCACCTGGAGGACATCCACGAAGACATGGAGGGCATGGAAACTCCACACACACAGTAACCCGAGGCTGGAATTGAACTTGGGTCCCTGGCGCTGTAAGGAAATAGTGCTAACCACTGTGTCATCCACATTCTAGGGGTGTCTAGATACCCACAGACAGGAAATTTAGGCATGAGCTTGGGTCTTTATTTACTGTTATGTCTGACTGTTGCAGAAGTTATTGCTGGAGTTCATTAGAATAGCTACAGATTTCCAACACCAAACATTTTTGCAAATATTGCTGGATGGGAAAGGGTTGAAATTACATGCTATCCATTTCAATGAAATTAACAGGAGAAAAGTGCAAATTTAATGTGCCGTTTAATACAGAAATCAGCAATTTAGAGCTTTGTACTTAGCCACAAAGGGATATTTATGTTAATATTGATGCACAACAAAACATTTTGATCTATTAAGATATAGCACAATTAGATAGTACCAACAAAAGCACTGATGACATGTGAAAGAAAACTTCAAAAAAGCAAGATAGAATCCAAATCACGTTTATCAAAAGATGGCTCACATTAGTAATGTGCTCTTTCACAAATGCCAATGGATCATAAGTAGAAAATAAAGCACAAGCTTGAACAGATGCACATTATGCTTTGATGTGACTGGGCAAGAGGAAACGAAAATGATTTGTGCTCTAAATCAGATTCTTAAGCATTTTATTTCACAGGATTACCCTTTGTGAAATCAGTGAATAGTATGCACTCTGAGGGTTTAAAATTCATTTGAATAGTAAGTTATAGTAATGAAGTTCATCTTAAAAATACATTTTTAAATGAATTCTTCAGCAGCAGTATTCAGCCTCATGCAAGCAGACTAATATCAGTCTCACACTTTAATTTAATCCAAGTAATGCGCCAAAAATGCTGCTTGTCTTGATTTTGCAAATCTGAGAGCATTTGAGGAAATTATGAACAATGATATCCTTTGTAAACATTCAGAAAGGTGGGTCCTTCTGAGAGGATGATTTGAAGGCAATTAAACACACGATGGGGATGGATGTTAATAATGATACAGTTAGGTAAACATTAATTGGATGTTACATCATTATGAACGGAATTAATCATATGTAAGGAAGAGTCTTCCATCTTAAACTGTGTTTCATAACATTGTCCTCATACATTCAGTTCACATGACTGAATGACCACATGCCAACTTGATATTGGCATGATGCTGCCCACCTGAGATGTTACAGTGAGGAGGGGTTTTCCTTCTCCAGACTCCTCCCTCGGTATCTCCTTCATCACCATGGTAACACCCTTATCTGCAGCCCTAGCGCCTTTCCCCTACAACAGTGAAATCAACAATGACTTGTGTCAAAAGGCTTTGAGCTATTACCGTTCAATTTATAACTTTGCGTTTCAATATATGTTTTAGTCATACTAACACTTTTATCACATTCTTAGAATTGAAATAAAGTTTTAAATTGGTAACAAAAAACATTATTTTGTAACCAAAGCATGAAGTGAGCAATGGAAACATCCCAAAACATCGTTGCTACATCACTGATATTCTTCATGGAACTGCTTGCTACAGGTTAGCCAATCACAAAAAAAAGCATCCATTTGCCCTCAGGCCAGAAGAAACATTGTACCACGGGTGGAAACTTTATGGCACACAAATTGCAAAGAAATATTAGAGAAAATATTAAATCTGACATTCTCCAGATATTTTTTGTACTATATGGATTTTATTTGCTTGAAAATTGTTATAATCTTATCACATTTGTCAAATGCAGACAATAACAAAATTATATTTCTGTTTTTCATTATCCACCTTGCTTCAGGGCTCAAGATTTTTTTGTATGCCATTATTTACTAATTTAAAGCTCTTGTTATGCACATTTTCTTCAAAATGCATGTCTTGATATGATTATTGGAAAACCTCAACATCTTCTTGTGGGAATAAGACTTTGAAGTTTGAAGAGTCAGTAGCAGCATCAAGGCTGTGTTCACAATCAAATAGTTACAAAATTATGAGCTAAGTCAGACGTTCATTTATGCAAACATTTTCCCCTCCATAATCTTTCTTTGAAAAATAGCAGTTTCAAGATATCACTGGAGGGAAGTAATCTAAAGAAACTCTGAGGTGGAGAGTACAAGCAATCTGAAATAACATCAGTCAGCAGCCATTCAGGTTTTCATATTTAACTATGTTAATTTAATTCACTCACAGCAAGGTGCAGTAATTTCCTTGTTCACTGTTTAAATAGAAATATTCGAAACAAATCACTGTTGGGAGTAAAATACAAAACTCTTACTGTTTGTGATAATTCTTTATATTTTTAAAATAGAAAATTGAGATGATACACCTTACAGATAAGTTTTAAAGATCTTAAAATGGGGCAGCACAGCAGCAATGGTTAGTACTGCTGCCTCAGTGCCAGGGACCCAGGTTCAATTCCTAGCTTGGGCATTGTCTGTGTGGAGTTAGTACATTCTCCCCATGTCTATGTGGGTTTCCTTTGGGTGTTCTGGTTTCTTCCTGTAGTTCAAAGATAGGTGGGATTGGCCATTGCCCCTTAGCGTCAGTGGAACTAGCTCAGGTACGTGCATAGGGATAGGGGCTGGATGGGATTGTTTTAGGTGCAAACTTGATGGGCCAAATGGCCTCCTTCTGCACTGTACAATTCCATGTTGTATTTTAAAACTTGAGAAAAAAAATATAAATAAGTGTGCAAACAATAAGTTTTTTTTTACTTTAATCATACAATGTAATCATCAGGACACCGGAAGAACAGCTTCAGCTGTGAGCATGCTGAGCAAACAATTCAACTGTGGTGGGGTGTCCAATTGCTGAAGCATGCAGGTAAATTGCATGCCTGCAGCTTAGGTTAAAGCCAACCTGTTCTTATTGAGCCATGACCATAATGGCTTAACTGTTTCCCTTCCAACATCACACAAAATACAATCACTGATGCTGAGCTGCAGGGATCCACAAAGATCAGCATGAAATGACAGTGTTGCTACCCGAGAAAGGTCAGGATGAAACAGATGGCAGTGAAACAGGCAAGCTGCACTCTGACTTACCAATTCTCCAACCTCATCCGCAGTTGGGATTCTCCAGTCCCGCTACAGTGAATAGAGATTTGGCTGTGTGCCAAATTCTCCGTTCTTGTTGGCAGTGGCAGTGGGCAGCTATAGAATTCTGGTCATTGTCTTTTTAACCACAGAACTCTTTTACAATAGATCTTGGATTGCAATTTGTTTAAATTTGCTTATGCAAAAACAAGTCCCCAGATAAACTTCTTACTTTTACCTCCTGCATTGAGTTGATGGGAGCTGCCCAAGTGACCATGCTCTAAATGGAACTGTATTTTCATCGTTTGGAGATGAACCTTAACTGGATGTGCTAATGAGTGGCAGGATAAAGGGCACTGGTATGTTGTGAAAGACATCTGTAGTCACTTTGAGTGTAACCTTATGGATTGTTCATATAAAAATTATAGAGATATACTATACATGATGGACCAAATTTTTAAAGGTGAATAATAAATCTATATGAGGAAGTTGCAGGTTTCAGTTTAATTACAGATGAGTTCTTATTTTTCATTCGCATATCATTAACCTCTAATATTCCCAAATACAACTGACTTCTTAAGTGTTAGTAAAATTGGGACAACTGATTAAGGTAGAAACTGGTCATCAACATGTGAACTCCAATTCCTTTCAACATATGTGGTGAGCAAAAATAATTGCTCCTATAGTCATAGAGATATCATAAACAATAAGCTATTTTGGTAAGATGTAAAATGCATATTAAATACAGAAGCATTAACATGCTGCATAAACACAAAGCAGGTTGACAATTTTTCAATGGGCATTTCATAATAAATGAAGGTAAAAAAGATAGCATTTAATGAAAATAATTGTAATAATTATAAGAAAATTAGCATTTATTGAATGCCAGTTAGCCACTTGTGGTTTAATAAAATGTGCATAAGGTCTAATTACTTGACTGCATTTCTGAAACCACCTACACTATTTTAACTGTGCAAGTGTGTGGATTTTGAATGGCTTAAAAATCTGGCCCAATAACTCTGAAATGATCAACGCGACCACTGTTTTTTTTAACCTTGTCACGTAATTACAAATAAACAGCTACTATCTATATCCAAATTAGTAGCTTGCAAACCCCAGTTGCTTGATTTTATTAAAGAAAGCAACAGTTGCTTGGACTATCAGCCTAAAAATTATACATCAAATAAAAAACATGTAATACAGGAATGTATGAAAGTGCAAGCTTCATGAAATAAGTGATAAGTTTTATGCACCCCATCACCACCACCCCCCTCACCCCAGCACATTCTAAGGGTGGGAGTGGTGGAGGTCCGCATGGCGAGAGCATAAAAGTGCATGGACAGGATTCCCTCCAGGATCCTGTCTGCCCCAATCCAGACATAATTCCGCAGTGCGGTAGGCAGGGCCTCTGATGTGGGGCTGATGTGAGAACATCAAACCCTCAATATGGATGGCAAAACTCTTTCAACAACAAAATGACCAGGACAGCATCAATCCCGAAATCAAAACCCGTTCCTGACACTGGATAAAGATCTCTTTTGGAAGCCATTGTGGAGAAAGAAGGTTGCATGACACGAGTGACCATTTTGAAATCTCTCTTTGCCTTTGTGAATTGAGAATTCTTCAGTTTGTTATTTTATCAACTGGACAGGACACCAGCCACCCGGCTCAGCAAGTAATAGGTTACCGTCTCTTGGGTCCTCCAAGCCTGTATACGCTGGAAGATTTCCTACCGTCACTTACAAAACTGATTCAGCCTCTGTGTACCCACTTCATCTGTGTATCCATATCAACTGCAAAGTGAATCCTACAATTTTGTTTCCAGCTAGCTGAACTTGAACTCCAGGTTGAAGTCCAACAGATTTATTTGGAATCATGAGCTTTTGGAGCACTGCTCCTTCATCAGGTGAGTCCCTAACCTGGTGTTGTGAGTCTTCTTACTGTGCCTACTCCAGTCCAATGCCGGACGTTACTGATCTCTTATGTAAAAGGATTTCTCATTTCACTGACGCTGGACTCTAGAAACCATGTGAACTATTATTCACCTTTATAATCCTTGTACTGTTAGTATCTATAGTTGTGAAACTCCCTTTTCTATCCCCTGTTTACTGCCTGTGCATAGTGGAGTGGGAAGCTTTAAACACTCCTCCCTTGGGTTTTGAATGCGAAATAAACTGACCTTCCAAGTTAAGCATGACATGGTTCTGTTGCGAGTTATTAGCAAATTGGATCACACAGACTGTAGATTTGGGAAAACACATCACTGCAAACTTATAATTAACAATAATTCAACACACCTTCTGCTTACAGACAGGTGGCAAGAGAAAATCAGGGCAGTTTGCCCATCTCTCTCTAGTCCACACAGTGCTCATAGATTCCTTTAATTCTGCTTTAAAGCATTGTAATTCTACATCAACAGCGTATAATTGTGCAGTTATTTCAACCGTGCATTGTGAAGATTATGAAATGTATAAATTGAGGATTTGTGTGTTGTTTATTTGTAGCATTGTCAGATTTTCATTTTCTATGCGCCTTGGAAAATTGATTCATAATTGAAACAGATGAAAAGAGGAGTAATGCAAATACACTCTTTTATATTGCCAAAACAGTTCCAGATTTTCAGACAGATAGTGGGAAGGATTTTGGCAGGGAGGAAGTCTCTATAGTGACAGCATGCAAAGGCACAGATGGAAGTGGGGCAGGTGGACTTCATAGTGCCTCCTTTCACTCTTGGAACACTAATTGAGAGTCCATTTAGAGGGTTATCCAAAAAAAGATAAGCAGGAAAATCTCAAATCACAGGATCTCAGTAGGATTTGGGGAGGTTAAGTAGAGGATAAATCCTTGTCTTGGCAAAATGTCCCTAAATCCACTGTCATTATAGCTGCTGTTGTCAGGGCTGTGTTTTCACTTTATAAAACAAACTTGAAAGCATTTCAGTAGAACCGCCAGTGCTAACTGCTAGCAAATATTAATGTAATCCTAACTTCCATGTCACTTGTCAAAATCGATGATAAACTAAGACTTTTTTTATTGATGCTTTGGAGGACAAAATTTGTAACCGTGTCCATTTTTCTGTAAAAGCCATCAACATTTGATTATTGTGGTGCTAGAGGATAAAACTGCATGCACTAGGGAGGAGTTAGAATCTGGAACACTGTGGTATTAGGGTGGGCCACAACTGAGTTACTGGTTAGGCTGGGTGCTGCTTTCAGGGAGGCTTTGATGCCGTGTAGTGCTAGGGATAGACTTCAAAATCTGACAGAATTGGGATTGGGAAAATCTTGAGTTGTTTTGACACTACAGGGAAAGCACTGTTGATTCAGAAGGGTGGACATACTTGGGTCTGTCATAATGGAGCATTTTGGCTTAGAAAAGAAAGGGATATAAAAAGGAACAAATGGAGGGCACAGGAGGTGACTATCAAGCACCAGATGTTACACCAGATCTTGTAACACTGGAGAGAGTCTCCCAGATCTGTTACTATTGATGAGTGGGCCACTGTGTCGGAGTGTCCTTTAGTCTACAAGCTTTACGGCCAGACATGGTCTGAGAATACTAAACAAAGAGATTGCAGCATTCTGGAACACTGGCTGGAGCAATGCCGGGGGGGTTGTGGGGCGGGGGTGTTTACCAGTATCTGGGAGGATGGTTGGGCAGCAAGTGTAGGAGAGAAGCAGAAATTTGAGTCAGACTCAATGGGGGTCTGAGTGTAAATAATGGAATAACTGCATCTGGGAGCACTTGACAAGGAGCTAGTTGGAGGAAATGTTCTAGTGTGAGAAGTATTGCAGGGAGGAAGACGATAGGTCTAGCAGCATTGAACAGGAGGAGTGCCCGAGAGAATCAAAGCTGACTCACTCTGGACTGTTGCCGACAAATCAACAACCCACACACCCTATTCTCAGGCTGCCTGCCCTCTACCAAGATCAAGCAAGTTTTAAATATGAAAAACACTTTAATATTGTATTTGGTGACAGTATACTTATTTAGTGACTTTGCACACCACTAATTAATTCCAATGATTACAATTAGTTAACAGAGGCAACATGGTTAGCTACTCAAAACTCAACAAAAACTTTCACAGAGGATGCAATTAGCTTGCTTTTCTTAACTGAAAACTTTGGAAAATTAAATTGCTCATGTGTTATAAAATTATCTCCTAGGAAAAAAGCCTTAATTAAATTAGATTTTTAAAAAAAGTTCTTTATCAAGTCTGTATTTTGTTTTGCCAATAACTGCCATAGCTACTCCTTCAGACCCACTTTCTGAAATGAAAAGAAAACTTTAACAAATTAGTTTAAAACCTGGGAGGTAGATTTTACCGCCCATGTCTGAAGCTAGTGTAGAGGTGGATTGTCTGCCCGTCTTAGAAACAGTGCCATTTTCCTTCCAATTGTTTTCAATGGAAAACGAGAATGGTGCCTAACGTCTGTGTCCAGTGATCTACACAGCCAGTTTTAAACAGAGGAAATAAGCTTAAAAACTACCTCAGGAAGTAGTTGATGCCAAAGTATTGAATGCATTCAAGCGGCAGCTAGATACAACACTTGGGGCAAATGGGATCAAAGGTTACGGGGAGAAAGCAGGATTAGGCTATTGAGTTGGACGATCAGCCATGATTGTGATGAATGGTGCAGCAGGTTCGAAGGGCCAAATGGCCTCCTCCTGTTCCTACCTTCTATGCTTCTATAAGCAAGACAAAATGGTACTTTTCTATAATTTTTTTTCTTGGTGGGAAAGTCAGCTCTGCAGTCTCATGTAACGTGTTAGCGGGGGTGGGGGGTGAATTAACAGGATAAGTATGTAAGGTTATGGGATAAGGTCTGAGTGAGATGCCCCAGAGAGTCAGTGCAGACTGTAGTTTCTATGATTCTAATTGATTCATTACTCATAAATCTGGAATTTCTGCTCTTGAAGGAAGCTAAAATGGTGCAGTCTCATAAACGGTGTTATGAAGTATATTCCATTTTCCTCGGTTCTTGCCTGGGAATGTTGGTGAGCACCTGTTCAATCAAAGTGAGGGAAACTGGAGCAGAAACCGCTGACTTGTTTGAGGCTAACATCATGGTAATAGAACCTGTCTTTGAAGCCAAGCAATCTGCTCTCATTAATTGCAAAGGGAGGCCTGGGTGAAAAAAAAACTCTGAATGCTTCAAGAGCTGCTTGAATTAAAGTCTAATAGACTGTCATGCACTGCACCTCGGCTATCTCGTTCTACTGGTTGCAACTTTGCCAGAATATCCAGATACCCTCCGACACAACGAAGTCTAAAGGGCATGGATGATGTGATCAAAAAGGCAGCAACAAAGAAAGCAGCTCCCACTGAAATTAAAGGCAGAGGAGATCAGCGCCAATTGCAATAAACAATTGAGGACAAGGATGAAGCAATACTAGGGAGATTGGCTAGGGAGCATCTGGTCACCAAGAAAGCTCTAGACACCATAGAGTTTGCCTGTCATGGCACAGCTGGTTACCAAAATTTAGCAAAGCTATCGACACGCTTGCCGATACTAAAGCTGCAGGTGATGATGCTATAGTGCCCAAACTTATTAAGCACGGGAAGTAGGCATTTCAGCAACATCTGCATGAATGCCTATGTTGGAGGGAAGGAAATGTGCGATCGTCAGAAGAACAACAATCAAAGCATCATTTTACATCTGTGAGCTTTCATCAGAAGTTCTAACAGAAAGTAATAGGCCTGAAACAGAAGCCAGATTTTCACATAATAGTTGGGTCATCGCTGGAGACCTTCAATAATGGCAACAGGAGCCAGGTGTGGAAGTTCCATCCCCATCCAGACTGGTGGGGGAAGGAAGCAGAGAATGAATCACACAGGCAAGAGTCCAAACTTAGCACAGCCATTTGAATTAGTGTTGAGTTCAAACAAACCCTTGGTTGGCTCAGTTGACTGGACAGCTGGTTTGCGATGCAGAGCAATGCCAACAACGTCCTGACTCGAACTAACATCCTCAGTAGCATAAATCTGGCCTTTTAACTCTGTTTCTCTCTCCCTCTCTCTAGACCTACTGGTTACTTCCAGAATTTTCTGCTTTTGATTTCAGATTTTCAGCAACTGCAGTATTTTGCATAATTTGTTTGCTAATTAAAGAATCAGACAATGCTATTAAATACTAAATTCAAGGCAGTTGTGAATAATTTATGAAATGATTCATTAGAAATTATTATGGATCCATGTATTTGCACACAAAGGTGTTGTTTTCCTCTGGGTTGTATCATGTGAAACCAGTCAATATTTCAATTGTGTTTCTCTTCTAATTAAAGGAGTATATGATACATTTGATGCTAAATTCTAAGGAGTTAATTTCAATAACTGACTGATTCAGGAGAGATGGCTGAATGTATTTGAATCCATACACATTAGTGTTGGCCCTAATATTGTTTCCCTGCAAGTCTTGGCATTTGTCACACCTGAACTCATCTGAATTGGCTTAAGTTGAGTTTTGATAGATTCCTGATGCAGTTGAAACTTCCAGGGCAATTCCTGTGTAAACACAGTAAAAAGTCTGACAACACCAGGTTTTAGTCCAACCGATTTATTTGATAATACTCACAAGCTTTAATTCCTGTGTAGTCATGGGGGCCTCCAAAGGATCTCCCAGCACATATCTCGGGGCACCTCCAGGGTACGATCCTCTGGAGACTGAAAGTTCTGGGCCAAATGCTAAAAACTCTTGCTAATTATTGGCACTGTTCAAGTTATGTTTCTTATCATTACTTCCATCACATTCATTCGCTTCTTTTGTGCTTCCTTCGACTGTTTGGACTTGTTCCAGGTGAATTATTTTGGGGGAGAAAGAGGGGTTGATGTTGGAGCCAGAAAAGAGGGATGGACAGGAGAGGAATAGAAAGGGGGAAAGAGGGGGTAACTTTCTTCCATTTTGAAAGATACCTGTAAATTTACTTCCTTTCTCATTGAGGTCAGGTCCTTCACATCAGCTGATCAACAGTGCTTCCCAGTTATTTGCCTGTTCTGGAGTCCAAGGAGGCAGAACCATTAAAACCACTTCCCAATTCAGATCACTTCACGCAGGCTAGGTGATCCAAAGGGCACCGGGTCACAGGAAGGTATGTCCGATGTTTACAGTTTTGGAAGTGAGAAATGCTGGGAAAGCAACAACTCCAATTATGCTTCTAGGGCAGTGATGAGCAACCTAGGCTAATGAGTGGGCTACCTGAGTGGCCCTCCTTCATCTCAGCAGACCACATAATCACAAAAATAAAATTAAATACATTTAACTCATAGTGAATATTCATAAGGAGTTATAAAAAATGCTTAATCACTTAACTATCGACTTTAAATGGCAACAACAAAATAAATATTTATACTTTGGACACAGAGGGAGTTCCCTGTTCTCACAGTCAGTGTTGTGTGTAATCAGCATGCACCTCACTATACTTGCCCTTCTTTTACATGCATATCACTTCAGTCATACCAATAGGAAAAAAACTACACAGATGGATATTGGTGAAACGTGACAGCCTTCGGCAACAGTCAATAAAATATCTCGTGGGCCGTGTTCAGAACCAGAGGGGCTGCATGTGACATCTGGCCCCAGGTAGGTCACTGCTGCTCCAGATCCCAGAGTAGTGAAGATTATTTCTGTAGTGCCCTGCCTGGTCTAAACAAAAATGACTTAAACTTACCTCAGGCAGTGATCCTTTGGCTCCATCATCGGCGGTCAGAGTTTACAGCATATTCCAACCAATTCCTCTCCAAAATGGCAACTGGAGTTCTTTTTACTTCATAGGACCCCTATTTACACCAAAGTCACCCAGTGGCAGCTCCCTGATAATGTAGTAGAAGCTTCATTAATGCTAATTATGAAGCAGCAACTCCATTATTGGCACTTTGAGTGAGTTACCCCCCAACTACTGCTGATTTCAGCATGTTAGAATCCACCATATTGACCCTTCATTGCATGCATCCCATAGTCATTGTGAATTGGATTGCTTTGCCTTCACTGTGTATAAGAAATGCACTGTCTACTCCAGGATCACTAACCTCTAATTATAAGCAATCAGGATTCAGATTTAGCAAGAATTATAAAATCAGGGTTGCAATGACAATGGTGTAGTTATATAGGTGGCAGGAGGGTTATCCTCACTGAAGTTTACACAAAAATGCTGTTCCCCATACAGGACATAAGGATACATTTTGTTGTGTAGGCATTTATAAAGATGAGCTGAGGCACTAACTTTTAAAGGAATGCTGATCATAACTAAAAGCTCCTCTGCCAAATTTCAACCAAGCATTTAAATGAGGTGTGAAAGTGTAAACTTGTTGAAATATATGCAATGAGGAATATGTCTAAGCCGTTCTCAGAAAACAATGATAACTTGAATGTGTTGTGACAAAAGGTGCAGTAAAACAAGAATAACAATCAGCTGGCAAAATGTTAAATCTGATATGCAAGCTACATGGATGGAAGCATCTGAGGCAAGTGAATGTAGTGTTAGATTTGTCTTCCTCAAGGAGGCTTGGGAAATGGCATCACGAGAAATACCAATTGGCATCATGAGAAATGCCAAGTTAATTAGTCACTGTTGTACACCTGCATACTTTTCATCCAAAGAAGACATGAATGCAAAGTAAACATTCTTCTCTGGCACCTTCAGAGAACGAGCTTCCAAACTGTGAGAACATGTACCATTTCTGTCACTTTTCTTCACACTACAGAAGCTGCAGGGCAGAATTACAATGGAAGACATTGTTACCTTGTTCAGAAAAGTTCAGCTCAAAAGAATACTGTGTTAAGTTTAACTTAAAGTTTATTTCCTGGTATCACTAGTACGCTTACATTATCACTACAATTAAGTTACTGTGAAAATCCTCTAGTCACCATACTGCAGCGCCTGTTCGGGTACACTGAGGGGGAACTTATCACGGCCAATGCACTTAACCAGCACGTCTTTCAGACTGTGGGAGGAAATTGGAGTGCCCAGAGGAAATCCAAGCAGTCACAGGGAGAATACGCAGACTCTGCACGGACAGTTACCCAGGCAAGGAATTGACTGCAAACTACTCTGCAGTGATGTAGCGTAGGAAAGGGGGTATGGTCCAGCAATTGCTAGCATGTTCCAAAATATAATTTGCTACAGGTGGTGGAGGTGTACAATCAAAAAGAGGACCAAAATAGATGATTGCTAAGCATGTTGACGTAGCTCATCCAGAATGGAGAAATAAAACTGACCCTTCAGTCACAAATTTGAAGAAGGAATTGGACAAGGAATGTTCGGAGGGATAGTGACCCTAGTGGTGCAGGTAGCTTTGTATTCTTAAGAAAATCAACTATGTTAATTCAATTTGGAAGCAACGACACTTTATTTTGCTTACAAAGTGCATTTTCCTCATGTTCCAGTCAAGACAGAGTGAGAGCAATTCAAAAGGCATTGTACAAATTTAAATTATCCTCATGTGAAAATGTAATGGCACAAAGCTGCAGTTGGTTCAGGCACACCCCTAATGCTCATTTTTGTTCTCAGTACCTAAAGATCTGTTAACTCATTCCACACTCCCCCACCAGTGGTTCTTGGGAGTCGGTGGGGGAGCATGGGATTGAAGGAACACTTTGGGTTCCCACCCGCCCTGACCTCAGCAATTTTACAGCAAGATGGAGCTTCCTCTCGACTGAGGGGGGGGGGGGGGGGAAGGTCCACTTACAGTCAATTGATGCTCGTTTGAACATAAAGTGGCTGCTGGGCACTCACTCTTCAGAAGGCAGGAAGGGAAATCCCATCATTTGAAAAATTCAGGCCAATGGAATAACAGATAGGAAAGCAAGCTGTGAGGACAGAGTCTGCCAAGGAGTAGAGATAGGTTAACTGAATGGGAAAACACTGAGCAGACGGGTAATAACACAGGAAAACGTGAGGTTACATCTTGATAGGAAGAGCATAAAGGTAAAATATTACTTACATGGATAGAGAATACAGAATCATGTGTAGGCAGAGGGATTTGACGATCCTCGTAAATGAGACACACAGTTATTATGTAGGTAGAGCAAGTAATTAGGGAAACAAATTGAATATTTGCCTTGATTGCTTGGGGATGGGGTATAAAAGTAGGGAAGTCTCGCTACAGCAGGTGGTCTTAAGTTAAGATGCTCTGTTGGAGGATCGCTGCAGACCCAATAGGCCAAATGGCCTCCTCCTGCACTGTATAAGGGATTCTATGATTCAATCTGCGCGAGTCACTGATGAGCCAACACCTGGAGTATGGTATATACAGTTAACATTTGTCTACTTCAGCCATCTACATAGTGCACATCACTATTGTGTTGCCATAGTGCACATCACTATTGTGTTGCCATAGTGCACATCACTATTGTGTTGCCATAGTGCACATCACTATTGTGTTGCCATAGTGCACATCACTATTGTGTTGCCATAGTGCACATCACTATTGTGTTGCCATAGTGCACATCACTATTGTGTTGCCATAGTGCACATCACTATTGTGTTGCCATAGTGCACATCACTATTGTGTTGCCATATCTTGGTCACCTACTTATAGTCTGCCATCTTCTTTTGATTCCTTTCACAGATTCTCTGGGTTGATCTGGTGAAGTATGCTGCACCATTGCTCTCAAGGCAAACAGTGCTCACACCTCAAACACATTTCCACTTTGTTATCCAGTAAACAAAGGGTTCAGGTGTCATGCCGCTCCATCACTCGTGTGCAGACTCAACTTTTTGCTTCCTAGAGCAATGTCTGAGAAAGATTGAAGAGGAGATTGCATTAATCTAATACCATGACAAATCTAATATGTGAATTTAAAAGCATATTAGATTTTGGGAACAGTTTCATTACATTTTTTATCACCAAGGATGTGACATATTCCCACACTGTTAAGTTGTGCATTGAAAGATTCATCCAAGTTCACCGAAAAATGTACTGGTTCATAATGAGATGCCCATTAACGCCCAGGAGATCTACAAAGCATCAGGATCCAAAAGAATGTATCAAAAAAAAACAGCAAATTGTGCTATGATAGAAATGCTAACCTGGTTTTAGAATACAGAATTATCTGCATATTAATAATTAGTAAGCTGATAAATTTTAGGACCAGCTGCAAAGAATCAGTGATATAAACAGCAGTTTACCACATTCCTCACAAATGTTTCAGCGCACTGTTTGTACTTTAAATTGCATGGGCTAAAGCTATGAAAAGATACTTGCATTTATGTAGTGCTTTTCACAACTATCCTCTAAAATCCTCTATTTTTCAGCCAACGCGTTATTTTTGAGTGAAGTGTCTGTTGTTATGGAGGAAACGTTGGGTGGAATTCTCTGGCTGTGCTTGCCCCAAAATCGGAGAGTCCTGAAAGAGGTCAATGGGCCTTTGCATGGTCTGCTCCCTGCCTGCTACAATTCCTGTGGTGGGCAGGATGGAGAAATCCCCCCATTATGGCTAGGATACAGTGCAGGAGGAGGCCATTTGGCCTATCGATTCTGCATCAACCACAATCCTATCCCCAAAACTAGTTTCCCTGACACCAAGGGGCAATTTAACATGGCCAATCAACCTAACCATCACATCTTTGGACTGTGGGAAGAAACCAGAGCACCTGGAGGAAACACATGCAGACACGGGGAGAACATGCACTCTCCACACAGACAGTGACCCAAGGTTGGAATTGAACCTAGGTCCCTGGCGCTGTGAGGCAGCAAAGCTAACCACTATGCCATCCTGGAGACCTTTGCCTCTCTGTTCACTGGGCAGATATTGGAAACAGTGGCCCTGCCCAGTGGTTGGGGAGGCAAAGGCAAGCTCGCCTCCACCAGCTTTGGAAATCGCAAGTCTATTTTGTGTGCCTCAGGCAATTAATTGCCCAAGGTCATGGTTCCCACCCCTTCTGAGGCAGCATGTCCTGTCTCCAGGTGCTGTCAGACAATCGGAGATCCAGCAGCGCCACCTGGCCTGGAGGCCACTGCTGGGACTGCAGTCAATCCTAAGTATATCACCATTCCTTCACTGTCACAGGATCAAAATCCCTCCCTAAATAGCATTGTGGGTGCCAATAACACCACACAAGGTTCATAAAGCAGCTCATCACCTTCTCAGAGATTATTCAGGATTGCAATAAATGCTGGCCTAGCCAGCGACAACCACATTCCGTGAACAAATAGATAAATACTTTCTGATCAATCTGAACCCCAGTCTGCTACCAAATCCCTCAATACTGTTCTCTTGGACAAGATATCTAATTGGCTCTTGCAGAAATTCAGCACAAACACTTACAAGGGTCAGTTTCTCCAAAGATCTGTCTGTCCATCCTATAGTTTGCTATTTTTCTGATTGTTTAAAATGCCCAATGAGGTACCGCTCATTGCAGCTAATGTACACCAGTAGAGGCAATGTATACAATCTACAAGATGTGCTTTAGCATCTTGCCGAGGCTCCCTATTCAGCATCTTCCATACTTGCAACCTCCAACATCTAGAAGGGCAAGGTCAGCAAGCACACAGGAACACTGCCAACTGCAGGTTCTTCTTCCAAATCATACTGACTCAGAAATAATGGCTGGAATTTTACAGCCATGCCCGGCCCAGAATTGGGGCAGGCAAGGCTAATGGAACAGAATTCTCCATTGACCTCGCTCAAGCGAGATCATAAAATCCCGGCCATATTCTTCGTCATTGTCTCTGGGTCTGTATCCTAGAACCCATGTCAAATGAACAATCATCTCTAACTAGCATCAAACGTACATGTATCTAGAGCACACAGACTGCCATTTTCACAATGGAAATAAGATTGGACAATAAATGTTGTGGGCATGCCAGTGTTGGGCTGGGATGGACAAGATGAAAAGGTCACACAACACCAGGTTGTAGTCCAGATTTATTTGAAAGCACAAGCTTTGAGAATTGCTCTTTCATCAGGTGAAATGAATGATAATGTTGGTCTTGTCTGCAATGTCTGTGTTGTCGGACAACAAATTTTATGAAATTGGGCACACAATATGGAAGCAGACTAAAATTACACTCAGAACCTCTCCACTAAAAATCACAAAGGAACAGACACAGATTGGCAGGCAAGAGCATGCTTTTAGAATGCAAATGAGGGCTAGCACACAAGGGAAGCTGGACAGGATGGCACCTCCAGGAACTAAATGAAAAAACACATCCCCACCCCACTAAATCAGCACTTCTAAACCAGTCAAACAACCTATGGAGACACCTAAAGATTAGCATAGCTAAGGAAGCATCCCTGGCCCCTCAAATTTCCTGAGAATAATCATGCACCCATTGTTCAAACCCCAGAGATTCTAGACCATTAATAACCAATCAGACAAAAATGATTAACACACACTTAAAACAATCGTCCCGATGCTTGAAAACATTGAGACAGGATGGCTAAAGTTGAATACTATAAAGTATTAGCATTTGAATCGCGTACTACACCGAAGTTCAGGTATAACTGTAGCCTGTTGCGGCGGGTCTTTAGAGCGCTTTCCGGACAGTTTGATTGTATGTTCTGACTGCACTTCCGTTGACGTAAAAGAAAATAAAGCTGTGCCAGTATTGAACTACACCCCGGGTCCGTAGTAGTTGTTTCGCCCACTCGCGGTAACAGTCTACATCCCACACATGGTTATTAAAAATTTAGAGAAATTCACCTTCATATCAGCTGATATTGAACAAGTCATGTATGTGAACTAATTTTCTTAGCACGTAGGGGTGAATTTGTGGGTCTCCCATTGGATAAATGAAACTAAAAGGAGATTTTTTCCTCATTTTGAATCTTGTGGTTAAAATGCTCTTAGTTACATATTTTGGATTGTGGGAGGAAACCGGAGCACCCGGAGGAAACCCATGAGATGCGTGGATTACTGAATGATTAAAAATAACCTAGGTTAATTGGATAACAAGGGAGATGAGTGACGCAGCTTGCCAAGTTCCTTGGAGGAAATGTAACATTTCTAACCAAGAACTGCTTACCACAGCATCATTAGTACAGAGTGAGTCTATTTCTGGAATGTTTTGTCTGCAAAATATTGTCAGAGACTTATAACTGTAAACCACATGCATCTGGCATCAATCAATTATATTCATTCAATGATAATATCTCAATGCTTTTTTACTTCCAATAATCCAACAGCTTTTTGCATTCTTAGTCTCAGCCTTTAAAATTAATAAGGCACCAACAGCCTGCTCCCCACACACTAAGGCTGGAGTGTTACCACTGTTCATGCCAGCAGGTTTTTCCCATCCCGCTGCAGTGAACGGAGAATTGGCTGGGTGCCAAATTCTCTGAGCTCACTGCAATGGCAACGTGGCATGAACGTCTGGTAAGTTCATTCCCCACAAGTTCAGATCTCTTCCAAATGGGTATAAACTTCAACACAAAGACCCTGGAATTTCATTTGGGTTATTCAGCCTTCTGCCAGAGACCTGGAGAATGGGGAGAAACAGCACACAAACCAATACTTTTTCAGCAAGCCCCGCAAATGGGACTGAAACAGCGGTGTTAAGAGAACTGCACTCACAGCCAAACACAAAAGCATTCTCATTAACAGGATTGAAGTTTACTTCCCTAAAGACAAATAATGAGTCTTCAAAACAAGCATATAAACAATATAAAAGCAAACTACTGTGGATGCTGAAACCTGAAACAAAAACAGAAAATGCTGGAAAATCTCAGAGGGTCTGACAGCATCTGTGGAAAGAGAATAGAGCTAATGTTTTGAGTCTGGATGACACTTTGTCACAGGTGGCAATGTAGACTGGCAGGAAACATCAATAATTAGAGGTTTTACAGTTAGCTGGTAATGATGACCCAGGGAAACACTGAAAATAAAAACTTTTATAATGGAAATTTAGTGAGAATGGTGGCTGTGAACTTTTAAACTGCAGAGTAATTCCAGGCTGCAGCAGGGGGCATCTGCACTATTAGCTAATTAGCCATGTGGGAGTGCATCTCAGGAGAGAACAACATAGGGTGAGCAACATGATTTTTTCTTTGTGATCATTTTTTCCACAAGTTTAAAGTGCAATCAATAATATTCCACTTTAAGCAGTGGTAATATTTTAGAATTCTATAATGAGTTGCTTTGTCATTTCTACAAGCCTGGAGATGGTAAGTGAATGTACAGATGCTGTATAATTTTCTATAATCTTTGTGGCAATCATTCCTTTAAAGGAAACACAGCAAAGAGAGTCACATGGTCTGCGTGACCCATCGGGACTCAAGAGTATGGAATTATCCGATGGTGAGAAAGGCTCCTAGGCAAAGAGACATTTTGGGAGCAAGCTACAGCCATGAGGCTGCTCTACAAGTCTGATTAATAAATACCTTTTGTGTTGCTTAATGAAGTCTGCGAAAGTGCATCTTTACATCTATCTGGTGACAAGGATAAATTATCCTGACACTGCCTCTGGCTCAACACCTGTGAATTTCCTGTTTTAATTCAAGTTTCAGGGAAGAAAAAAGTACTCACCAGAATGCCTCCCTTTGGCCGAACAGACTCATCTGACCTCTCCATGGACACAATACATTGAGCGCCTTGGATATTATTTCCAAGACAATGGAATAGGAGAGGAGGCAAAATGCAAAGTAATCCTCCCATGTGTTTGTGGAACGCCAACATATAACCTTATTTGCGGTCTTATAGCCCCAAGCGGGCCCAAGTCCAAAGCATTTAGTGAGCCTGTGGATTTAGTGAAGGCTCAACTGCAATCTCAGTCGTCACATCAAGGAGATTCAAATTGAATTCGCGGGTGAGAGCCCCAGGTGAATTGATGCTAATTTACATTGCTGAACTGAAGCAATTATTGGAGTATTGTAATTTTGGAGCCACCCTAAACAAAATTTGTATGGGATGGGTTAGGCTGTGGGATGAACAACGATGCTATTCAATGCAGGTTGCTTTGTAGAGTTTGACATCAGTTTTAAATGTGCAATGGACATAGCGCCAGCCATGGAAAGAACTGAAAAAGGGTGCACATGAGCTGCAGAGCGCACAAAATAGTGTCGTTCATTAGTTAGGCTTGGAACCTGCAGCCAGCCATGGTGCTAAAACCCGCTGAAGCAGCCATGAAGTCGAAAACAGTTTCAGCCACCAACGAAACAACAGGCAGTCAGTCAGTAATGCTTAAATGGGAACGTTACCAATGTAGACGTAACCACACTGCTGACTCATGTCAATTTAAGGAGGTTAACTATTTTCATTGTCATTTGATAAAACAGTGCAGAGCTAAGACAAATTTGCCAAGTAATTGATCCACCAAGATGTTACAAGTGTATACTGTGTGGAAGAACCTAGCACCAATGATTCTGGTATTTGCTCTCTGTTTAATGTATAAATAGACTAGATGGACTCCATTACTGTAACGCTTTGGGTAAGTGGGAAGCCTCTTAAGATGGAAGTGGATACAAGAGCATCAGCCACAGTATGATGGGCAAACATACATTTCAGTACCTAAGAGTCCAACCACTGAACTTGAAGAGCACTTCTGTTAAGTTGAAGACTTACACGGTAGAAGCAACAGAAATAAAAGGTACCACAATGGTTCCTGTACGCTATGGACAATATTCCACCCAGTTCCCAGTGATAATAGTGACAGGCGAAGGATCAAGTCTTCTCAGCTGCAATTGGCTTGAAAAAAATCAAGTTGCATTGGACTGTGATTTTGAGTGCAGGAAGGGGACTGTCTGAATTGGTAAGAAAATATGAGAGATTAGGCAAAAATCAAAGATTTACAAGCTAAGATTTATGTGGATCCAGAGGCAATGCCCCAATTCTTTAGGGCAACACCGGTATCATATATCGTACAAGAGAAAGTGGATACTGAGTTAAACAGATTGGAATTATCCAGCCGGTTCAGTTCTTCGAATGGACAACATCTATAGTCCCCATATTGAAAGTGGAAAAGACTATCTGCACTATAAGCTAACAGTTAATTAGACCGCCAAACTGGATAAATATCCAAACCCGAAAATTGATGACCTGTACACAAAGCTGGCAGGTTAATCATACACAAATCTGGCTATGAGTCACACATCCCAGCAACCCTAATTAGATGACACTTCCTGAGGGTATGTCATGATAAACACACTCACAAAGATCTATTCCAGTGCATGCTGTGATGACAGTAGTGCAATTGTTGATATATGTGGGGTTTTTTTTTAATGTTTAAAGGGGAATGTTTCAGAATTCAGCTCTTATGCTACAGGCAGTGGCCAGAATTTTACTGGCATGCAGTTGGCCTCGGGCAAGATTTTATTAGCCTCGCCTAAGAGAGGCTGTAAAATCCTGGCTAGTATGTCTGAGTGGGATGCAACTCAGATTCAGGGACAGCAAGATAATTATGCATTTTGGCCTTGCAAGTGGTTATGCTAAGTCGCGTCTGTTCACTGAAGATCTCCTGGTATTTCTGATTAGTGATTGAAAGGGTTATGTGATAATGTGTTTATGTGCAGTCCTGGGTCAGTAGCAGCAAACTGCAGAAAGCAGTTTAGTCTTCTGGTTGAAGTTAGGAGGCTTTTGCCAACTTCTGGAACTCTGAAAGTTTTAAGACTGTCTACAATCATTTTCATAGAATCGCCACAGTGCAGAGGAGGCCATTCGGCCCATTGAGTCTGCAGCGATAACAATCCCACCTGGGCTCTATCCCTGTAACCCCTTGTATTTAGTGTGCCTTTCCCCTGACACCAAGGGTCAACTTAGCATGGCCAATTCACATAACCTCTGCATCTGAGAGGAAACCAGAGCACCCAGGAGGAAACCCATGCAGACCAGTTTTCTCTCTAGTTTTTGAGCCTCTTAGTCAAAACAAAAGAGTGGGCATGGTTTACACCCTTTTGAAAGGACGCTCCAAATCAGAACATAAAGTTAATTCTTCCTCCCCCAGCCACAGAGGTATTGAGGCTTCTTCCCTCCACCCCCACTCCAATCATCACCGGCAATCCAATCCTCCTTCAGTGCCAACTTGTGCCACAGGGCAGTGTCAGGGTTGTAACAAGCCATGTCCCTCTCCAAGGGCTATGCTTTGCTCTGCCACCCTTCCCCTGCCACAAGGGGTCCCCTTGATGGTTTCTCATTTGGCCAAACCTGTTGTGAACCTCACAGAAGTGATATCACGTCAGAGATTTATGAATATTTAGTGAGGGGGAATCATGAGGCAAGGAGGTGGGGGCCTGTTAATTATAATAAATGAGGTTTGCATTCTTTATGAGCGTGAACCTTGTGGCCTCACCGACAAGGGGCAAGGAAAAAAAAAAATCTGGAAACACGATCTCTCTGGAGAGAATCACAATTGTTCCGCCAGTGCTGGTGATCCAACATACAGAGACTGCCAGCTCAAAGTCCCACCCATAATCTTTGCAAATTCACTGAATTACTCACGGCAATATTGCACTCTCTGCCCTTTTGACCTGGGTACTATCATTCATACAATATGATTCACTTTCTTAGCTTTTAATCACAATCATTAAAATGTGCACTGGGTTTTCTTGACCTTTGGTTTTCATCTTCTTGTGCTGCTTGTGCAGTTGCCCTTAGTTGTACAAGATTGCAATGCAAATTTCTTTTCAGCAGCCTCTATCACTATCAAGAATAATGCTCAAATTGACAAGAAGATTTGGCACCAGTATCATTAAAGGGCAAATAAGCCGATTCTACTTCTCCAAAACTGTAAATGTTGTTTCAGTTTCTGTAAATTTGGGGAAATGTTGCAGAGTGACTTCAAATGCTAAAACGTTTAGTAAATGATAGGACTGAGTATCTCCACAATTTGATGAGCTGAATTCGAACTGCATAATTATCACAAAGTCTCTATTATAAATTTCATGAAATTACAGCATTCAATTTCCTCAGGGCTTCTCCCGCTGTGCTGTTGTAACTTTGGCAAAAATCCAGTTTGCAAACGAGCTTGCCGTTAAACCTCTGCACTTATGGTGGAACAGCAGCAGAAGGCCTGAGGACGTGCACTCTCAAATTATCCTGGTGTGAAACCAATCAGTACACTAGCACTCCTCGTGGCTTCACGGAAATATAACTAGCCACATGGCTGGTTGTTTTTGGGGCAGCTCCCGGTAGTCTCTTTAAGAACATAAGAAACAGGAGCAGGAGTAGGCCATCTAGCCCTTTGAGCCTGCCCCGCCATTCAATAAGATCATGGCTGATCTGTCGTGTCTCAGTTCCACATTCCCGCCCTCTCCCCATAACCCTTAATCCCCTCTCTTATCAAAAACCCATCAACCCGCGTCTTAAAAATATTTAGCGAGGCAGCCTCCACCACCTCAACGGGCAGAGAATTCCAGAGATTCACTACCCTTTGAGTGAAGAAGTTCCTCCTCAACTCCGTTCTAAACCGTCCCCCCTTTATCTTGAGGCTGTGCCCCCTAGTCCTACTGTCCTTTCTGAGCGGGAAGAGTCTCTCCACCTCTATCCCATCCATCCCATTCATCATCTTATATGTCTCAATGAGATCTCCCCTCATTCTTCTAAACTCTAACGAGTACAAGCCTAGTTTATTCAGCCTCTCCTCATAGCTCAACCCCCTCAACTCCGGTATCAGCCTAGTAAACCTCCTCTGCACTCCCTCCAACGCCAAAATATCCTTGCGTAAATGTGGCGACCAAAACTGCACACAGTACTCCAGCTGCGGCCTCACCAGTGCCCTATACAGTTGCAGCAAGACCTCCCTACTTTTATATTCAATCGCCCTCGCTATGAAGGCCAGCATCCTATTAGCCTTCCTGACCACCTGCTGGCTGGGTTTTTGCGACTCATGCACAAGGACCCTGAGGTCCCTCTGCACCGTCGCCTGCTGCAGTTTTTCGCCACGTAAGTAATAGTCCTTCCTACCATTATTCCTACCAAAGTGGACCACCTCGCACTTGCCAACATTAAATTCCATTTGCCAGTTCCTGGCCCATTCGCCCAGCCTATCTAGATCCTTCTGCAGACTCTCCACACCCTCCGCGCAATTTGCCGTTCCACCAATCTTGGTGTCATCAGCAAATTTCGACACCATACACTCGGTTCCCTCCTCCAGATCATCTATATAAATGGTAAATAGCTTTAAGGACCACTGGTGAGGCTGCTCATGACCAGAATAGCCAGTTTAAGCTTGCATAGCACAAGCTCTATCTATACGTAGACACATTTAGTATCAGGGCTCTACAGCTAGCATTAGATGCACTGCATATGCAAATTGGAATCCCAACACCCATTTCAGGCAAGCACCTGGCCTTCTTGGATCAATGCCAAGGGCAGCATAGTGGCACAGTGGTTAGCACTGCTGCTTCACAGCACCAGGGACCTGGGTTCAATTCCTGCCTTGGGTCACTATGTGTGGAGTTTGCACATTCTCCCAATTTCTGTGAGAGTTTCTCCCGGGTGGTCTGGTTTCCTCCCACAGTCCAAGATGTGGGAGTTAGGTGAATTGACCAAGATAAAGTTGTCCCTTAGTGTCAGGGCGACTAACTTGGGCAAATGCATAGGGTTATGGGGATAGGGGTTGGGTGGGATTGTGGTTGGTGCAGACTCAAAGGGCCGAATGGCCTCCTTCTACACTGTAGGATTCTAAACCCATCATTCCCAGAACTCCGTATTTGAATCCCTCCATCAGATTTCCACACCTGCCACAATACCAAAACAGCTCCTGTCAAAGTCACAAATGACATCCCATATGACTGACAGGATAAACTATCCCTCCCGTCTTTCACAATCCATCAGCAGCTCCAGCATGGCTGGCCACATACGGTGGACTGATTGCATTCTTAGCAGTTGCTACCTCAACTTCGCCTGTACTCTGTACCCAATCCTTTGCTTTCTCTTGGGTTCGCTCTTTGCATTTGCAATATACATGACTGCGCTGGCGATTAATTCAAGTAGGGATGGCGAGTGATGATGCTTGGGCAAGTGGCTGTTACTCTGGAATGAGACCTAGTGTATCTGGATTGAGGTGGAGGCCTTAGGAAGAGAAATGAAAAGACAGAAAGATTAAGAACACAAGGCTCGCAGTGGCAAACCGTGGACAAAACTGAAAAACAAACTGTTAAATAAATCAACTTCCCCAATTATTCCTGCTTACTCAGTGTAGAAAGCAGCCTTGGGTGTAAAAGAGTGCAACCAGCGTAGAGATGCATTATGCCAGTTAAATAAAAGCCAAGAGGCTGATGAGGATTTCAAGGAAAAACCATGGATTCTAAAAGGAAACAAATAAGGTCAATTTTACTTTCAACTCCGTCCATACCTGCACTGTTTCTAACCTGTCCAACTACCCATGCCCTTTTCTCCATTTGGCTTCACAGTCCACGTAACCACATATTTCCCTCCAAGAGCCGTTTTTTAAACTGTTCTCTGCATTACCCTCCTGAACTTAGTCCTGTTATGGGTTCAATTTGAGTTTATTCCTCTTTCATTGAAAGCTGAAAATGTTTGAGTGAGTTGCATATCCAGCACAGACAGAAATAAAAAGTAACAGGAAGGGCTAGAACTCAACAGATCTGGCAGCATCTGTGGAGAGAGAAAACCAATTAGCATTTCAAGGGTCTTCTTTGCAATTAGGTACACTGTTAAGTACAGATTATGGGGATTGCTGTTCACGTATTCCAGCACTTCAGCTTTTAATGCGAAGGCAATCGACTCAGTAGGGATTCCACAGGACGTCGACAAGCACATTCTGTATTTCAAGATCCTAAGAAGTGAGCATAAGCTTGTTAACAAAAACAATTACGATGTTATACACTGTTGTGCCTCTTTATACCATTCATTACGGGTGGAATTCTCCCATCTGGAGTGGGAATGGGGAATATTTCCCGTTGCGGAGGCCAGCAGGAAATCACACCATAATCTTCTGGTCCGGACCTCATTAATTATGCACCTGGGAGGTTAGCACCATATTCCGTGGTGGGGAGAGCTTAACTGCCCATATTCCACCATCATATCTGGGTGCCACATTTAAAAAGTGCCCATCATCACTGAAAAAGATGGATTTCCCAAAAAAGATGGAGCCCCAGGAACATGCTGAGGCTAGAAGGTGGATGTTTTCGATGACACTGAAGTTGGAAGATCCACTGTTGTGGTGTTCCAGGGTCCAAGGTCGCTGGTAGCCTCTATCCCGAACTCCGGAGACAGCTCCAAGCATTCTTCAACTAAATGCCAAGTTCCACATGCCATGCTATTCCAGACACATCCTGGATTGTTGTGTTTTCCCACTGGCATGGTAGAGAATTGGGCATGGGGGGGGGGGGGGGGGTTGGTTCTGGTCAGGCCTTCATTTCTATCCCATCAGGTTCATACCAGCCACCATTGGGTTTCCCGATGCACCATAGCAGGCACAAGCAGAGGATCCCGCGTGAAATCCATGCTGGTGCAAAACTTATCCTTCTGGTGCTCCACCAAATTCTTTCCTCCTTTCTCCCCCTCCTCCCGTGCCTCCCACTATGCTCACAATCACAACTGACCATGTTGGTCGTGACATTGGAGAATTCTGCCCTGTTTAGACGGCTGTACAGAGTATGACTTACCAGCACTTTTGTACCGCCAGCTTTCAAATTAGTGAGGTATGAGAGAATCCAGCTAAGTTAAATAGAAAGTCAACTTCTTGCCTCCTGGAATTGACGCCAGCTCTTCGATACAGCCTTTCTGATGCCATCAATTCTGATATTCAGCTGATTTTGGGGATTATGTTCAATTTTGATGAAAATCCCAGCTTGGCACCATGGCCTAATGTATCTTACAAGAATTTGCACTAATTTCTATGTCATACTCTGATTAATTCACTTACTTGAAATAATTAACAACTTAAAGTCAAGTAGTAAATCCCACAGTAGTTGGGGTTGTTACTCGTCATTGACAGACAGGAATTAGGGAGAATTTTACAAGTACATGCTCTTCCTGATACATTTGTGATAAATCTGCTGGAACAGAGAATTTTTAGGGAATGCAAAACGTAGCAAATGTTCAACACCTCAGCCATCAACAACCCCTCAGACGGATTTTCATATAGGAAAGTTCAAATCAAAGTCAGAAAATTGCAAGGCCAGTTCCTGCTCCCAATTCATCTGCAGAGGTCACTGCAGACTTCACATGAGCAGCCCACAAAGCCTACTTATAACATATAATTCAAGGTCCTTTGATGTAAATAGGCCCACAAGGCATTTGTGAGGTAGCATTTGGTAAAGTGAACACAATTCATGCTCTGCCCATTGGTAGCAGGCATTGAGCAATATATCCTGGATCGAGCTTTTGGCTAAGATAGAATCCCTGTGGTGCAGAAGAAGGAGTCAGAATACCTTACACAGGTCTTTTCCCCCACCCTATCTCCATGACCCCATACATTTACTTTATCATGGCTATTCCACCTAACCCACACATCTTGGGGCAATTTAACTTGACTAATCCACCGAATCTGCACATCTTTGGACTACGGGAGAAAGCTGGAGGAAACCCATGCAGACACAAGGAGAATGTCTGTGTGGAGTCTGCGCAGTCACCCAAGACTGAAATTGAACCTGGGTCCCTGGTGCTGTGAGGTAGCAGCACTAACTATGTGCCATCGTGTCGCATAGAATCAAGCACGAGACCAGATGTAATACCCATTTCTGTCAGCTTGGATTAGGTATGTCCCTTTTCTGGGAACGATGAATTGGATCGAGTTTGAATTGGTTTTTGGAACAATCAAGGAGATGGATTTGGGGTTTGCCCTGCCCGTTGGCTTTCTACTGAGGAGAGAATTAAATATTTTTTAAAAGTATGACCAGCTTTTCTTAGCCGGACTGCTGCAAGCCTTTCAGAAAGAAGGTACATTCCTGTTTCTTTAAAGACCAGAAAGAGGATTAATATCCTAGCTTCAAAAAATCTTCTGGCCCATCGGTGACTGCCTTTGCCCCAATATCCCCACAATTAACTTTAGTCCCTAGACTTAATCCTGTATCAGAGCTGTTAAGTTTCTCATCTCCCCTTTCCTGGTGAAGTGCCTGTGAACATTGGTTCTTTTTTATTCATTTGTGAAACACTGGCTTCACTGGCTGGCCGGCATTTATTGCCCATCCTAAGGTGCCCTTGGTGGGCAGCTGAGAGTCAGGCACATTGTTGTGGCTCTGGAGTCACTTGCAGGCCAGGCCAGGCAAGGATGGCAGATTTCCTTCCCCAAAGGACATTAGCGAACCAGATGGGTTTTTCTCTACAATTGACAATGGTTTCATGGTCATCAGTAGATTTTTAATTCCAGATTGTTTTTTCCACTGAATTCAAATTTTACCAGCTGGCAGGATTTGAACCTGAGCCCCCAGAACATTAGCTGAGTTCCTGGATTAATACTCCAGTGAGAATACCACTAGGCTATCCCCTCTCCCATGCTTTCGTTTATACCAAAATGAGGTTAACACTCACAATGGCTCCAGCTTCTCAATAGTTCCGCCAGTAGATAACAAAAAAAAATGCCTACCACAAACCACTCAAGTTTAAATCAACTTCATAATATGTTTGTGTCTAGACATTTCTGCTGTAAAACATAGCAAAGTTAAGATTTCCTCTCCCACTAGCTGGGGTTTCTGCCATTCATGACGCAATGGGTTCAACTCTTCACTCTGCACAATAATGTTAAATGACAGCAAGATAGTAATTTATTTTATAACTCTTCCAATCTTTGATTATTACTTATTTTATACTAGGCCACAAAGTCGAGATCTATCTAACCATTGAGAAAAGGATGACAACAGCAATGAGAACAACGATTTATACAAATATTGCCGTCAGGATAAGCAAAAAAAATGAGATAGCATTGAGAAAGTGGGGGAAGGGAATGGAAACACTAGGATACAAGAATCCTGGATTCGGTCAAAGGGGAAAGTTTTGAAAGCAGATAGTAGTTTTACTTTCAAGACCATCTAGAGAAAAACAATTCACTTAACCCACATCCAATCCACCACTTTAAGCCTTCACTCCTTTTTGGGAGAAGTTGATGCCACCATTTGTGTTGAAACAAAGGTCAGGGTTAGGAAAATTAGGATAGATCATAAAATCATAGAATTCATACAGTGCAGAAGGAGGCCATTCAGCCCATCAAGGCTGATCCAACCACAAGCCCACCCAGGCCCTATTTCTGTAATCTCACATACTTACCCCACTAACCCCCTGACACTATGGCCATGCTAAATTGACCTATCAACCTAACCTGCACATCTTTGGATTGTGGAAGGAAACTAGAGCACCTGGAGGAAACTCACACAGACACGGAGAGAATGCTAAAACTCCACACAGACAGTAACCCAAGCCAGGAATTGAATCTGGGTCCCTGGTGCTGCAGTGCGAACCACTGTGCTCAAAATAATATTTGTGATTTTTATTAGTGCAGCCAGTACAATGAATGAGATAAAAGCCAGGTTAGAAGAGTTGAATGAAGTTGTGAGCAGTGGGAGCAAAACTGCAGGACAAAATTTTATTCTGAGACGATGATTACTTTTACAGATGCACAATAGAAAGCATTCTTTCTGGTTGTATCATAGCTTGGTACGGCTCCTGCTCTGCCCAAGACCGCAAGGAACTACAAAAGGTCGTGAATGTAGCCCAATCCATCACTCAAACCAGCCTCCCATCCATTAACTCTGTCTATACTTCCCCCTGCCTCAGCAAAACAGCCAGCATAATTAAGGACCACCTCGGATATTCTCTCTTCCACCTTCTTCCTTTGAGAAAAAGATACAAAAGCCTGAGGTCACATACCAACCGACTTAAAATTCTGTACTCTTAAGAATGCATACATTCTATATTCTCTCGTTTCCTTCTCTATGAACAGTATGCTTTATCTGTATAGTGCGCAAAAAAACAATACTTTTCACTCTACATTAATACATGCGACAATAATAAAGCAAATCAAAAAGGAAGGGAAGATCTAAGATAGGGTTTGAAGAAAGTGTATGAAGTTTTTGAGATGGAGAGATAATAGTTTTGAAGAAAGTGGGATATTGCTGACATCATGCACCTCAATAAGGATGCTGAGGTTGACAAGTTACATTGGCAGGGGCTCAGAGAAGCAGGCAGTGAGCTTCACTGATGTGCTGAGTAAGCCAAGAGCAAACAGGGAGAAAGAACAAAGAATAGCAACTGTGAAAGCTTAATGATTGAAGGGCAGGCGATGGAACTGGGAATCTGTTGAAGTGGAGTCAGCCAGAGCCACCAATGACTCCAATCACAGAGAGCTTTGACTTTGCACACAAAATAGTTGGTATAATTTGAGACAGTCAGAGAAAGCCAAAGAATTGGTGGAAAATTAAGGCCGGTGAATGATTTTTTGAGAGTCTTGAGCAAGTGTTGGGCAAGAAAACCCTTAAAAGGGGAATGTGATGATTAAGTGATGAAAAAGGGTAACGCAAGGAAAAAACTAAGCAATATCTCATTTAGAATGATACATTACCACTACAGTGATTACTTGGCAGACATGGTGCTCTCTAAAGTAAGAGAGGCTTTAGTGTTAGGGGAAGGGTAATCAGCTGTGAGCCAGATTTTGTTAGAATAAAGCTGTGGATGAAGAATGCTTTGTTTGCGAGTGAGAGGTAATTTTTCAGGATGAAGGAACGTGGTGGAGGATTGTTGGACTGACAAGTAGGATTTGATGCAAGAAGATTGTGGGCTTGAAGGGGCAAGGTCAATGAAGGGTGGAATGAGATGAAATTTTGAGATTGGCTTTTGAGAAGCAAATAGACAAGGGAGACACCGAGGAAGGCAATAAGTCAGTTAGCAAAACTACTGAGGTGCAACAGTCATGAATTAAGTCCTAAGTGCAGTGGGTGCAGAAAGAGAAATCAGGAAATTGACACTTTTTTTTATATAACAATGTATTTCAGTTAAAGTACAGATAGCTTTTAATCCAACTGAGCCATTTAGAATGATGCTCAGTAATGGAAGAAGTTCTGCAAAGTTTTAAAGGATAATTATTCAAACATTCATATAATAATTACCTATAAGGTGAGTTGGTCTAATCTTTACTTTGGTAGGAATAATGGTAGGAAGGACTATTACTTACGGGGCGAAAAACTGCAGCAGGCAACAGTGCAGAGGGACCTCGGGGTCCTTGTGCATGAGTTGCAAAAACCCAGCCTGCAGGTGCAGCAGGTAGTCAGGAAGGCGAATGGGATGCTGGCCTTCATAGCGAGGGGGATTGAATATAAAAGTAGGGAGGTCTTGCTGCAGCTGTATAGGGCACTGGTGAGGCACAGCTGGAGTACTGTGTGCAGTTTTGGTCGCCGCACTTATGCAAGGATATTTTGGCCTTGGAGGGAGTGCAGAGGAGGTTTACTAGGCTGATACCGGAGTTGAGGGGGTTGAGCTATGAGGAGAGGCTGAATAAACTAGGCTTGTACTCGTTAGAGTTTAGATGAATGAGGGGAGATCTCATTGAGACGTATAAGATGATGAATGGGATGGATAGGATAGAGGTGGAGAGGCTCTTCCCGCTCAGAAAGGACAGTAGGACTAGGGGGCACAGTCTCAAGATAAAGGGGGAGCGGTTTAGAACGGAGTTGAGGAGGAACTTCTTCATTCAAAAGGGTGGTGAATCTCTGGAATGCTCTGCCCGTTGAGGTGGTGGAGGCTGCCTCACTAAATATTTTTAAGACGTGGGTTGATGGGTTTTTGATAATCGAGGGGATTAAGGGTTATGGGGAGAGGGCGGGAATGTGGAACTGAGCCACGACAGATCAGCCATGATCTTATTGAATGGCGGGGCAGGCTCAAAGGGCAGGATGGCCTACTCCTGCTCCTATTTCTTATGTTCTTATGTTATGTTCTTAAGTAGAAAGCAGAACAGCATAAGTAACAGCAATATCAACTCATTCTGAATCTCTGCAGGGGACTTGTGACAGAAGGATGATTTGCAAGTGGGAGGATGGGAGCCTAATAAATCCAAACAATTTTTTAATTGGGTCATTGCTATTAACAGGCACGATTATTACTGGTCTCGTTGGAATTTTATTTATAAATTGGGGCTTTTTTTGCGCGCATCAGTTTAGCATCGAAGAATGGTATCTTCCATTTTTAGCATGCAGTATCAGTTTCAACCCTTTCCAGGTCAAGCAGCGTTGATAAAAACATCCTCCATACAGATTCAACAGTGCTGTAACACTCTCCTTCTTTGTTGTTGTTAGTGTGTAAAATGGTGTGACTGTAAAAGCTTGAGTTGAAGTATGGTTTAATTGCATTAATTTACATTGTGTTAAAACCCAGTTCAACTGGCTGCATTCAGGAACAACAAGTTCACATGCAGTCTAGTCAGTGGTTCTTAAAAGGAAGCAATCCATCAAAAAAGGGGAGGTTTTGGTAAAACATATTTATCTAATTGTGGAGCTGAAAGGAGCTCCCTTTTCCAGGTCTGTATGAAAACCCCAGGCTGCTGCTGGCCACCTGCTTGCCTGATCAACCCTGTCCTGATATGCCCTTTCCACCTCCTGACTGATTTCACCACCACTGCCACTTAACAACCCGCAGAACTTCATGCAGACTGAAATTCCATTGGTCTCCAGTGGTGAACTGCTAGACTTACCCAGCTGGTATCCACAGCTCTACGACTAAGGCTTGCGAGGTCAGAGAAACAGTATTGCTTAGGCTGCTGGTGCATTTAGGCATGACCAAATTTTTAGGTTGTAAATTTTGTAACATAACTGCAGCATCTTTTGTTAAAGTGATACACGGTTGGCATATATGCTTCACCTTTGACCTACACTAATAATTTCATTGGACCCTGTGAAGGAGGATGCTTACAACAGTGCTAACATCTTTCGCAAAGTAAAATGTTCACAAGACCACTATCAAACAAAATTTGATAAGACAGTTAAAATGCTAGGACAGTTGGTGACAAATAAACTGGTCCAAGCGGTAGGCATTAAGGGCACATTTTATAAGAGGATAGAGAGGTTTAGAGGGGGAATTTTGAGGCTGGAATTTTTCACTTGTGTAGTGCATGAACTTACTGGGTCCTAAAGCAAACATGAAACTCATTCCTGGCCATGGTCAGTCCTGAAGCACGATTTTACGTTGCCTGGCTAATTAACAGTCAGCCAGTTTGATAGAAACCCTACTGTGCAGAAGGAGGCCATTTGGCCCATTGAGTCTGCACTGACAACAATCCCACCCCAGGCTCTACCTCATAATCCCACACATTTACCCCACTAATCCCTCTAACCTACACATCCCAGGACACTAAGGGGCAATTTAGCATAGCCAATCAATCTAACTGGCACATCTTTGATCTGTGGCAGGAAACTGGAGCATCCAGAGGAAACGCCTGCAGACATGGGGAGAATGTGCAAACTCCACACAGACAGTGACCCAAGCTAGAAATTGAACCTAAATCTCTGGAGCTGTGAGGCAGCGGTGCTGACCACTGTGCCGCCCAAAAGGCAGTAGTTTGAAAGGCATACTGTGAAAGGCAGGACATTGCTGGGGAGGATGTGAAGAGCCTAGGTACTAACAAGAGGGAGGGTGAAGGCTGGTGCTTCCAACACGCTTCTCCAGGGAGACAGCTATTGCTGACCTGTGAAAATAGACAGACAGTAAAACTGTACCACAAATGTCTAGGCAGCACAATCATACCTCAATCACCTGACTCATCTGTTAATTTTATTTGAGCCCTGATCTTTCAATCTTGCCCTGGATCAAGTTTGCAACTTACATGTAAAGGCCATTTTACCACTCAGTCTGCCCGTTATTTGTAAAGACAGATGGGCAACGTAAAATTCCAGTCAACAGATGTTTAATTAATTTAAGGTGGCTTCTTGATTGCGGGCTGGCATGCTTTTGACTTTCCCATGTACCCAACTGATTTCACACAAATGCACAATGACATTGAGATGAATATCATTTTCTCACACAATTTCATGCGCACCTGAACTTTGTTTGTAAAGTTCTTGCCCAGGGCTTAGGGCCCAGGCAACTGAAAGATTAGCTAATGGTAATGTGAAGAAAAATCATCATAGAATCTCTACAGTGCAGAAGGAGGCCAATCGGCCCATCGAGTCTGCACTGAGCACAATCCCACCCAGGCCCCTTCCCCATAACCCTACACATTTACTTCAGCTAGTCACTCTGACACTAAGGGACAATTTAGCATGGCCAATGCATCCAACAAACTGGAATTGGAGAAGCCAAGATTTTAGAAGGTAAGAATTTAGAGTTAGGGAGAGAGTAAGACTAGAATCAGGACTGGGAATCTCTAAGTCAGTAAGCAGAGGGTTCACATGAACCATTTTTTCTTCCTAACAGCATTGTGGGTGTATCGCTACAATAAGGACTTCAGTAGTTCAAGAAAATCATTCATCACTACATTCTTAAAGGCAATATAAGCAACAAATTTTAGCCTCATCTGTTAAAAGTCACAATGGATATTAATTTCATGAATATTTATTAGAATCTAATAATGTGAAATCATATATGACTCACCCTATTAAGCTTTTTTTAATCTAATGAATTGCTATTATACCCATTTCTAGTCATTGATATATTCCAATTCCCCATATACCTAAACCTCAGCTCATTTATATCCTTACAATGACATTGCGCTAGATTTAGGCTTATAGATCCATCACCTTCCTTCCACAATGTAAATGTGTTCAGCTCTCTTCCATAAGAAGTTTGCTCACTGCAAGAGGTTACAGCTTGTTCCAAAAATTAACTCTTCATAAAAAGTTTCTTCTACATATTTGCTTAACTAATGGTTTTCTACTTTTCAAAGAGATTTGCCGGACACCCCTAATTTAGTACAACTATACTTTCCTCTAATTTGTATATAACCTTTACTTATTTTGTTTTTATTTTAAAAACTTTAATATTTTCTTATATCCTTTTCATTTTGCTACTAAAAAATAAGTTTTGGGGGTTTCTCCATCCTACTATGGAATCAATTTGGTTACTTCCTTCTGGAAGCCTTTTTAGGCAACACTATCCCTCGAAGGCTAAAGTCCAAATCTGAATGTAATATTCGGTAAATGGTCTCACTTAAACATCAATTTCATTCGTTGCAACATTTTTGGACTTGGACTCCAGAATTCAGACTGTACACCTTCATGCGATGCTTGCCTCATATTTGGCTGACTTGCTGAGATTTTATGAAATGCATTTACACCTAGCTTTCCTTCAGCAAGATAGATTCATTGCTATTGAAGTTAATTTTCTTGTCAATATATTAGGAATTGAATCAGGCACAGGAGTAGCTTGTCAGGTGTCTGCAAGCAGCACACTGGCATATTGAATATTGAATTGTTGGCCACTGTTATCATCAGTTACAACCCTCAGCTTGCTGTTGGAAAAGTGAGGTGGGGGGGCAGCTATTTGGTGGGATAAAATTACTGGGAGAGGTTGGGTGAGCAATTGGGAAGGAAGCAGGAGATTTATGTTATGTGTAAAGTAGGCAACGTGTCACTGAATTTCCAGGTATTCAGATCAGAGTTAGACAAGTTAAACATACTCATCAATCATTAGTCCAACGTCTGAACTTCTCCTTCAAGTTCAGCCTTCTTACACATTTTTTCTCAACATGTCATCAGCAAACCTAATAGTTTGGCTGTTAATACCCTTATCTGTTCCATTTTTATACTCAAGACATTTATCATTCTGACAAATAGGCATCCAGAAACTGGAATGATTGCAATTAACTGCTGATGATGTTTGCCACCAGTATATGTTCAGTCTACTGTTGATAGTAAAACACAAAAGATGAAATTTTCTCATGTGCCCCTGCCTCCATGATGGGATGGATAATCCACCTACCCTGTACATCCTTGGCCTGTGGGAGGAAACTGAAGCATCCAGAGGAAACCCACGGAGACACAGGGAGAACATGGAATCTCCACACAGACACAAGGCTGAAATTGAACCTGGGTCCCTGGCACTGAGGCACCAGTGGTAATCACTGTGCCACCCTACCGCTTTGCAGATGGAAGCCCAAATGGAAGCAAACCCCTCGTCAGCTCATCCTCTAGGCCATAAGTAATTTACGCCAGTTCAGAACACCTCTCGTCCAATGTGGCATTTAAAATCAGGGCTTACCTCAAGAAGGACTTGGGTAACTCTCGTAGATAACTAGAAGATGGAGACTTCCAGTGACTGGACCCTGGAATATGACATGGTGGGTGGAGCAAGAACTACATGGCTCTTCTCTGTGCAGCAGGATCCAGGAGGTGGTTGTCCTACAAGCAGCAACTTCATCCAGGGTTTAAACCTTCACCTGGAGACATCACCCAGGGATCTGGACCTTTACCATGAGCCTCTCCCTGTGTCTGTGTGGATTTCCTCCACGCAGACACAGGGAGCTCTGGTTTCCTCCCACCGTCGAGGGATATACAGGTTAGGTGGATTATCCACCCCGTCATGGGGAAAGGGGTACATGAGAAAATTCCATCTTTTATGTTTTACTATCAACAGTAGATTGAACAAATACTGGAGGATTTGGACCTTTAGAAGATAGGAGAAGGCTGCCATTTGGCCCTTCAAGTCTGCTCCGTCATTCATTACGATCATTGCTGATCGTCCAACTCGCCTTATCCTGCTTTTTCGCCATAACCTTTGATCCCATTTGCCCCAAGAGCTATATCTAGCTGCCTCTTGAATACAATCAATGTTTTAGCATCAAATGTGGTAATGAATTCCACAGGCTCACCACTCATTGGATGAAGAAATGTCTCAACTCTGTCCTAAATGGCCCACCCCGAATCCTAAAATGTGGTTCTGGACTCCCCCCTCATTGGGAATATCCGCCTTGCATCTATCTTGTCTAAGTCCTGTTAGAATTTTATAAGTCTCTGAGATTTCCCCTCATTCATCTGACTCCAGCGAAAACAATCCTAACCTAGTCAGTCAATCTCTCCTCATACATCAGTCCTGCCATCTCCGAAATAAGCTCCCTTGAGAGCAAGAATATCTTTGCTCAGAAAAGGAGATCAAAATTGCACACTGTACTCTGGGTGGGACCTCACCAAGGCCCTGTATAATTGCAAAAATGCAACCCTCATTATGTGCTTGAAACCTTTCGCAGTGAAGGCCAACATACCATTTGTCTTCTTTACCTGAATGCCTGCCTTCAGCAATTGGTGCACAAGGACACCTAAGTCCCGCTGCACATTCCCCTCTCCCAATTTACAGCCAGCCATTCAGATACTAATCTGCCTTCTTGTTCTTGCTTCCAAAGTGAATAACTTCACATATATCCTGAGCCTCAGCCCAGGGTTTGAACCTTCATCTGGAGACCTTACCCAGGCATCTGGACCTTCAGCCAGAAACTTCATCCGGGGATCACAGCTTCACCCAGAGACCCATGGTTCAGTTCTAGCTGGAAGGCTACAGGAGGTATTGTCGGCAGGTGAGAATTGTTTTGTTTGAAAGACCATGAGGAGCGGAATGAAGAGGTGCAGCTGGGATTGAGGTCTAGAAGGAGGCAGTTGAGGGCGCTGGGGAAAAGAGGATATCTTGGGGGGCAGGAGTTTCTCAGGGAGTCAGAAGGAACTGCAGAATGAACAAAGCCATGGCAGGGGCTTGTGCAGGTCTGCGTGGGCACAGGGGACAGGTTCACAGGGAGGGACTTGTGGTGGACTCCCAGGGTGCAAACTGAGGGCAAGTGCAATAGGAGGCGAGGGTTAAATGGAGTAGTGGGAGCCTGTAGGGTGGAGGTGTAAGAGTGTGATGATGTTATGCGAAGGATGCTGAAGGAAGTGCTTGCACAAGGTTAGCCTGGGTTCAAGCAAATTCTTGGTTGGGTGTGGGGAGATGGGGGGGGGGGGGGGGGGGGGGGGGCGGTGCGGTTTGATGAGATGTCCCCAGGAATCTGAGAGCTGAGGCATATATTCTCAAGGACTATTGCTTAAATAAACACTGTAAACATGATTATAATAACAATTAATATATTGACAAATGTTTGATAGTGCAGCAATTGTGACTTCAGTATTTCTTAATTTTCCTTTCCCCATCACTTATTTTAAATGCTCCTCTGAGGTCCATGATGATGGCAGCTTTCAGACTAACTGGCCCTTTCGCCTTGGATGACTTTGGTGGCCATCCTGTTATGTTTGGCCTTATTTGGCCTAGCAAGCTCCATGTGATTCCAGACCCACTGATCAATTCTTGAATGCCCTCTGAAATGGCCCAGCAAGCTCTGGGCAATTCAGGATAGGCAACAAAATGGTGGCCCGCATTCCATGAACAAATAATAAAAAAATACAATTAGTTCCAAAGGGATGGCACTTATTGGTGACCACGAGAAAGTTGCCCGCAAATATCTAACGTCCTTCAGGGAAGGAAAACTGCTGTCTTTACCTGGTCTAGCCTACATGTGACCCCAGAGCCACAGCGATATTTCTGATTCTCAACTGCTCTCTGAAATAACCTAGCAAGTCACCCAGTTCAAGAGCAACTAGGGATGGTGATGGGCATTGCTGGCTGGCCAGCATTTATGTTCCACGAATGAATAAAAAACTAGTGATCTGTGTGGCATGGATTTCAACTCACTGATGTTGATTTGAATGTGGTAGCAAGGGGATCTTCAGGCATTCAGCGATATGTTATCAAACCAGGTAAGCAGCAAATCACATTGAAGGATTCTCACCGTTAGAAAATCAGGAAGTAAAGCACACTGATTAATCTTCACTTAATTCTTAATTTTACAGAGAGCAAAATAACTGATTGGATTATATACATGTGAAGCTAAAAACACAAACACACTTTTTCAAAAAAATTTGGAATTAGCAGAATGGAACAAAATTACATCACACAAATTTAGAATTAGTTTCTGAGAATCAGAGAAGTTACTAGGCCATAGTTTTGAATTATTATACAATTTAAAACAGTTATACTGCATTGAGACAGCATAGATTTTTTTTTAAAAGCAACTACATTACAGAATATATATTGACAGTGCTTTTGTAGAAGGACAAGTTCTCATCAGCACTGCCATTTCTAATTGATTACAATCTGCTGTGATTTCAACAGAGCCCCCAATGGGGAAATGTAGATTCACTAACAGCATTTATTGGAGTTCTATGCTTAACCGCTCAGGTGGACACTTGAAGTTGCAGCTTTGCTGTCATTACTATCTGAAAAATACAGGCCACTCATATTCACCCTGAGCTTTCTTTCCCCACAGGGCTCACTTACTTTGCAGGCATGGGGCACAGGTGATGAGAAAGGTGATAGGGAGCTGGTAATGGAT
Organism: Carcharhinus amblyrhynchos; assembly: GCF_965287045.1. Classification (NCBI taxonomy): domain Eukaryota; kingdom Metazoa; phylum Chordata; class Chondrichthyes; order Carcharhiniformes; family Carcharhinidae; genus Carcharhinus; species Carcharhinus amblyrhynchos. Next base: position 103,978,306 of record NC_137326.1, read on the forward strand.
TAGACATGACTGTTCTTAGCACTACTCCATCACCTCTGGCAAAATTCAAAGTTCATCTATAATTTAGGTTGAACAGAAATGATTTCCTGTGAAATTAGTTGCACAAATGGATTTGGTTTGATGATTAACTCCATGCTTTGTACTAACAATGCTTATTTAGTGCTCCTTCTTAGGCTCCATGATCGGAAACTAAGTGGACCACTGAGGCTAAAAAAGTAAAGTTTATTTATTAGTCACAAGTAAGGCTTACATTAACACTGCAATGAAGTCACTGAAATTCCCTTAGTCACCACAGTCTGGCGCCTGTTCAGGTCAATGCACCTAACCAGCACATCATTAGGAATGTGGGAGGAAACTGGAGCAGCCAGAGGAAACCCATGCAGGCACAGGGAGAACATGCAAACTTTCACAGACAGTGACCCAAGCTGGGAATTGAACCTGGGTCCCTGGTGCTGTGAAGCAGCAATGCTAACCACTGTGCTACTGTGCCACCTAAAACTTAATTCCTAAGTTAACATGACAATCCTCTCCCACACTTTATTTCGATTACAATGACAGATTGTTCAGTAGAAACTCTTCTGACCCTTTGGAATCTAATTATAATGTCAACCACGCATTTAATTTTGGACATACTGCTAGATTCAAGATAACTCTCAAAATGATGCCAATATTTATTGTTAGGGCTAATTCTGTGCCCCAGTATGTACATTGCCAAACAGAAATGCCTCTGAGGTCTATTCATTTAATTAGATGGAAAATCTTGAACTCTGCTCTTTCTGCAATGCTGCTTCTCATTAAAATACATTAATTTGCCTTGTCGGGCAGGGAATGCTTGATGAAGTCACATAACAGAGTTTCTGAACATTTAGCACTTAAATACAACAGTTGCTGTGACACTGAGGCACGCTCAACCAGGAAGATAAGTGTCAACAGTATTTTTAATGGTTTAATTGAAATTAGCTAGGTTAATGTTAGTGACATTGATGTTGAAATCCCACCACGATGACCTTGCTGATGTATGTGGGTTTGGAGGGGGGGCATCTAATTAGTTCAGGGCTTGTTGCAGTTTATGCTATTACAGGCACAATTGGGATACCTTTCTGACTGAAGAGACTACTGTGTTGACCTGAGAAGCAGTGCAGTAAGGAGAATAAAAATGTGATTTATTTAAAATACCAGGAATCAAATTGGTTTTAAGAATGTTTTTAAAAGACTTTTAAGAAATCACATCAATTGTAATGGGACCAATTGTGATTTTCTTGAACAATAAGAAATACTGATCCATGTGACCTGATGCCCCTTGGCCTGGAAGCAGTCCCAAGAGGAAAGCAATGTAGCTGGCAGACACAAAGGCAAGCTGCAGACAAAGGAAAGTTAAGACAGAGGGGTGAACAGAGAAGTCACAATTACAAAGAGCTTTGTATGTGTGACACAATTAAATAGGACAGAAATCTGAAGATAGGACTAATCAGGGATTGTGAATTGAATGATTTTACTGCAGCTGCTTCAGTTTTGCCAAATCTGAAGACTATCTGACAGGGTTTGTAAGGGGATGGATAAAGGAGCATTTGGAAAGCCTTTGCGATTAAAACTGTTGTGAACCTAACTAAGGAGATACTGTCGGATCCTGTAACATTCAGGTGACGAGTGTTTCAAGAGAACTTGGATGGAATATGGCTGCCAGTGAGGGTGACTTGTGGATCAAATCAACTATGTGAAAGATCCTGTGTACTAAAGGCTAAATTAGAAAACATTTTGTGCCATGTGTTTGTGGTTGTACAAGATGCATCTTTCCTGTATTGACTATTTGAAGTGAAGGTTACCTTTTTATTTCAAGTACCATTTGCCTGTTTATCCATGCTTGATTTGCATTCGTCCTGATTGTGCTAAAACAGAAGTCAAGAGTTGGATCAATATACACATGAATATGACTGACCATGTACCATGGATCTAAATTTTCTGTATTTAGAATTCCAGGCTTGGGTCACTGTCTGTGCCGAGTCTGAGCCGAGTCTGCATGTTCTCCCGTGTCTGTGTGGTTTTCCTCTGGGTGCTCAGGTTTCCTCCCACGGTCCGAAAGACGTGTGGGTTAGGTGCACTGGCCATGATAAATTCTCCCTCAATGTACCTGAACAAATGCCAGGGTGTGGCAACTAGGGGATTTTCACAGTAACTTCATTGCAGTGTTAATGCAGGCTTACTTGTGACACTAATAAATAAACTTTAAACTTTGTTTGGTGTATCTGGTTATTTTGGTTTACAGTTCCTTCTTGGGGTCAAAATATACAAAATGAAACTCTGACGGCTGGATGATGGGAAATCTGTCAATAAACATTTGCAAAACTTACTGACCTGCCAGGGTATGGCCATGATCATCAAGGTGCACTTTACACATGCCATCCTTAAAGCCATTACTCCTCTCCTTCCTGATGCTCCAGAATGCATTGTATCCCAGGCCATGGTCATGGAAACTACCCAATTAGAATTCCCTGCCCTTGGCATTGGCCTTGGTTCCACCCTTCCACATTGCTACCCTATTATGTTTGGCCTCATTGTCCTACAGGCTGAGGGGAGTGGGGAAATCAACCTGGGATCTCACGCTTGTTCAGTATCCATTGACATCTGCTGAAACGTACTTATTCATTAGACCAAGACAAGACTGGGCTTGCTTGTGATGCTTCCCATGATTAAAAAAAGAGCTGCAATTATTTACTGCCTAGACATTGACACAATGAAGAATGGTGCTTTGGGGGAGGTGTTATACGGCTGTTGGCGTCTTAGAATTACAGCAGTGGTACGAGTGAGGCGGACGTAGAGTGGAAAACAAGCACTGCCGAGAATCCCAAGTGAACTCACAAAATGACTGCTTTGAGTTCAAGCTGCTTTAGTATTACAATTCCCACAATATCCTGCCACAGCTATCAAGGGACACTTTCATCTGCACCTGTGTTCCATGACAACTTCTATCCTTTACCAATTTGAATTGCTTTTAATTTTCATTTACTGTATGGCTGAAAGGAAAGTCCAATGTCAACAACATCATATACCACCTAGTAATAGATTGTGCTAGATTCAATAATTTATAAGTTAAAAATTTGAATTTATAAATTACAATTTTTATTTATTCATTTGCAGGATATTGTTGGCTAGGCCAGAATTGATTGCACTTCACAGCCTTATGAATAGAGTGGAAATCTCTCCCACATGATTTTGGATGGAAATTCAAATTTTGGGTCAAGAGTTGGATCAATATACACATGAATATGACTGACCATGTACCATGGACCTAAATAAGCACAGTGATGCAAACAAAACCTAATAAATCTTAGGTAAACTGATACTTATCATGATAATAAAAGATGTGTTATTCCCTATTTAAATATTCTGCTTTCCTGGATTGCTGTTCAAACTCTGTTGAGATTACCACTCCTATAGAAAACTGAGCCTCAGGAGGTATTTTGTCAATGTACAAATCAAATCCAGGACTAGGGGTCATAGTCTGACAATAAGTGATAGAACTAAGGTGAGGAGGAGTTTCTTCTCCCAGAGGGTGGTGAGTGTGTGGAATTTACTACCACAAAATGTAGTTGAGGCCAAAATGTTGTCCAATTTCAAGACAAAATTAAATACAGCTCTTGGAGCTAAAGGGACCAAGGGATATGGTGGGGCAGGGAAATCAAGATATTGAATTTGATGATTAGCCCCAGTTTCCTCCCACAGTCCAAAGATGTGCAGGTTAGGATTGGCTAAATTACCCCTTAGTGTCAGGGGGTCTAGCTAGAGTAAATGCATGGGATTGTGGGGTAGGGCCTGGGTGGAATTGTGATCAGTGCAGACTTGATGGGCTGAATGGCTTCCTTCTGCACTGTAGGGCTTCTATGAATGTATGATCAGCCATGATTGAAATGAATGGTGGAGCAGGATCAACGGCTTCTAGTTTCTATTTAAATATAAACTTAAAAGAATACAGACTTTTCACACATTTTGATGTTGTGAAAGCCTAATAAACATGAAACAAAAATAATTAAAATGTGAAACATAAAAATTAGTAGTAGATTAGGCCTCTTGACCCTGCTCCCACATTCAATATGATAATGGATGATCCTCCAGCTCAAAGCTATACACCATTGCTATCCCCATACCCCCCTGTCAACTTTATAGTCTAGAAAATTTATTTCCTTCTTAAATATTTGCTGACTTAGACTCCACAATTCCATGGTAGAGAATTCCATAGGTTCACCACCCTCTGAGTGAAGAGGTTTCTCCTCACTTCAGCCCTAAATGGACTACCCCGTATCCTGAGACTGTGACCACCTCTTCTAGAACTCCAGCCAGAGGAAATATCATCCCTGTATTTGACTGTCCAGCCCTGTCAGAATTTGATACATTGTACATACGAATTCTTAAATGAGCTCCTGTTTTCAGATATCAGTGCACGGGAAGGATATTTTTACATTTAGCCATCCTTGGTCAGGTAGTTTTAAATTAACCAATTGGGATTTATATTGCAGCACAGATGACGTGGTTAATGCCTGTGGTATTTGTGAATCCCTGCAGGTGTAGAAAATTGCTCTGCCTTCATACTGAATCACATGCTTAATTGAGCTAGCTGACAAAATATATGGAAAGCTACTGTGGCGCACTCCTGTTTTTTAGAATGCACTTAACAAGCTGTGCCTAAAGCATAAACCTTGTAATATCAGCAGATTTGGAGTTTTGGGCTATATGCTATGTAGTGCTGTGCAAATTAATGCACAAGTTACAATGTCAGCAATTATATAACTTATGCAATTATATTTTTCCTAATTTAGGGAAATATGAAGGCTGACAGAAAATTGAAAGGATTTGACAACTCAATTTTTGTGTGAAATTTGACAGCTGTATCAACCCGGCTGACTAGTTAATATCCCATCTCCCTGAACCAGATTATTTCATCAAAAACTGCTGCAGATAAACAAAACTTACTTTGGACAAGTTTTTAAAATGTTGGATGGTAAATTCAACAGCCCCGGAAATTGTAGAGTGTGCTGCCTTTGTGAACTGGGCCTGTTGGTGGGGGTGGTGATTTCAGCATCTGTCCCTATTGTTCACTGGCTGGATGCATCAGCAGGCGATTAATATTATGAATAGCTAGCACCACTTAAAGCCAGTCTTCACTTTTTAAATTGGTGGATTGGGGCTGAGACAGGCATCAGCAGTCATGTAGAAAGGGAGTGTGACCTGGAAAACAATGTAGAATGCCACAACATAGCACAGAACAGCCTCTAGTATTGGACATTACATTCAAAGTGTTGGTGGAGAATGTGTAAAAGGAGTAGAGACGTGCAGTATCAAAAAGGGCCTGCCAGATGCGTGCTCAGAAAGCCATGGGAGCAGGTAGCTATAGAGGCCAGTGCCTGGAGTCAAGTTCTGCTGCTGTTCTATAGCCTCACACAAGTGGTCAAAAATCAATGAATGCTTTTTCAGATGCTAGATGGTGTGCAGCACTAATTTCACACACAGCTCACTTCATTACACTCCATCAGGACTCATACCTAACATTCACATGATTCATACACATAGCACTGTTGCAAGTCTCACAACTGTATCTGATAGCTTGCACACACTGCTGACTATTAAACCACATGCCCAAACAGATTTCACAACACCCGACAATACATTTTCCTTTCTCTTGTGGAGCACAAGAGGAGGTAGCAGGAGCTAGCCATCAGGGGACAAACATACTGCCATGTCCTAATCCTGATGGAGAAGGCTCTGCTGCCATCACTCCAATGGTTATGGTCAGTGCTGGAGTTGAAATCAATGAAAATGACTGTATTTTGGTATCTAATCCTCTTCCTCTTAACCTGTTAATCACACTCTCCTCTAATTTACAAGCTCCGGATGGTATAAGCGTGCAACTCTTATCTACCCATATGCCACTCCCTTCCCACATCATAACCTTACCCTTGTGCCCATTTTCTTTCAGATAACTAAAATCTGTAACCTGGTCAAGCAGTGCCGGAACAGCAAGAAGGCAGTGATGATGAAGGCACACCGTCAGTCTAGCTCACATTCACAGCTCCAGCTCATTCTCACACTGTTCATAATTTAAAAGATAATAAAGAGATGGGACCTGCATGTGGTGAGACACCAGGCGTAAGAAGCTGCAATCTGCGAAGGGCGCAAGAATCGCGCAGATATCAGCTAGGCAGAGGGAGAGGTTGCACATTAACTCTGCTGCAGAGAACTCAGGCGAGTACTTCAATGGTCAGCATTCAGAACACTAATGGGTATGCACAACTGCATGCTTACTGCATTAGGATGCCTGCCAAAAGGTCTGTAGTCAATATCATAGAACCAGGAAGAGTCTGGAATGAAGTTGGCACAGGAATTTATATAAGGATTGAAGCCCATCCTCCTCTGTAAGGAAATGGTGGGTGGCCAAGCCCATTGGTACACATGTGGACCCAACCACGATACAGCATCTGATGGCAAATATTAGCTTACGCTGAAGCACAAGCAGAAACCACCTGTTGCAGTAGAAGTTCATACAACTGTCATGCAAGCTGTTGTTTCAGTCTGCTGTCTGTAATTACCAAGGTGAGATAAACTTGCAGCATCACACCTATTCTCCTAGGTTACTAATATTGATGTGGTGTCATGCTGGGGGAGTGGCAATGGCACCACAGAGCATGAACCTGCTGTCATAGAATTATAGAATCCCTACAGAACAGAAGGAGGTCATTTGGTTCATTGAGTCTGTACCGGCTATAATCCCACCCAATCCCTATGCACACATTTATCCTGCTTATCCCTCTGACACTGGGATCAACTTATGCTAATCAATCTAACTCACACATTTTTTGGACTCCAGACCCTATTCTTCCTTTCAAAAGGAACACAGAACTTAGGAGCAGGTGTAGGCCATTTGACCCTCTAAGTCTGCTCAGCCATTCAATGAGATCATGGTTGATCCATTTGTGGTCCACCTTCCTGTCTGCCCCCATCCCCTCCCACCACCCCCATAACCCTTGAC